>NW_024609835.1:122423017-123023017 GCF_016920785.2 Ixodes scapularis
GGTCATTGTTAGAAACTCGTTGTCAGAAGGCGCTACTCGTCACGTGCTCGGTGGTTCGGAAGTTCAAAGCTATGCCTTTTTGACCTAAATAACTGTGCCATTGATAAAAAAAAAAATGAAATAAATAAACATAACAATAAATGCAAAAAATAAAAACTGGAGAAAAAAAGAAAAAAAAAAAAAACAACTATCCAGAATCCACCGGAAGTGTTGTATTCTTGCATATTCGCAGGCCCAGAACTACGAAACAGGTTTCTTCTACCAAAATGTGTACAGGCTAAAAGAAACATGTCCCAAAAATGAAAAAAAAAAAAAAAAAAAATATATATATATATATATATATTTATGATGTGCCGAGTTTGAACAATATTAGAAATCTTTTTCACTGCGTTAATTTATTCCTCAATGTGAAAATAACAATATATATATTAATTTGTATTCTGCAGATGGTAATGATATGTACTGTCTGTGGTGTTAATTTCAATGCGATACCTCAAACAATTTCGACGAAAAAAATTACCAAGTTTAGGGCATAATTGCCCATAGATACATGTTTGGATATTTCTTCGAAACTCGTCTTGAAGAATAATAATCATATCTTGAGACTGCACTTACCTAGGCTATACATAGATCATTCTTAAAATGTTTGACATCTCTACCATAAATATCTTCGGCTATAGCGCGCTTCAAATATGGCACAAACGACAATTGTCAAAAACCCGTAGTCCTTCCTCGCTCCTTCGGGAATCGATTTCTTTAAAACCAAGCATGCCAGACGATTGAAATAAACGGCATTGTCTTTCGCAAGTAATGCGGCGCCACATGTAAAAATGCGAGAAAAAAAATTACGAATGTACCTCACAGCTTGAATCCAAATGAAACCGCCCGCCCGTCTTTCGAAGGTCGATGAACTTCGAACTTTTACCCTAAAGGTTCGAAGTTCGTCAAACTGATGACTTTTCAGGAATCGGAAGTTCGACAATTTTCGAATTCTTTAGATTAATAAGTTCGAAAGTTCGAAAATTATCGATTTTCTTAGCGTAGGAAGTTCGGAAGTTCGAAACGCTTTGAACTTTTTAGTGCAAGAAAATCGAAAGTTCGAAAATCATCGAATCTCTTAGTCTATGAAGTTCGAAAGCTCGACAAGCATCGAATTTTGCAGCGCAATAAGTTCGAAATTTCGAAAGGCGTCGAACTTCTTAGTTTAACAAGCTCAAAAGTTCGACTTCCGTCGAATTTCTCGATATGGAAAGTTCGAATCTTTCGAACCGCTTGATTCGATCATCGAATTTTGGTTAAAAAAAAAGTTCGCGGCATCCCTAACGACGATACACCGTAGGGGAACTAGAAGCTCTGGCTTGCCTTTGGGCTTTTGGATGGTGGACAGCATTCCTTCTCGGAAGACCCCTTACAAAACAATGAAACGAGTTTCTATTGAAAGGGTAAAGGATTCACTCAGTTTTCCGCGTTGAGTCTCAAGTGAAGCTCAATAGGGTTTTTCTTTTGAACCTTGAATTGAACCTTCACAGGGTATTGGCCACTGCGTTTAATTAAATTTCTGACAGTAGTGTTTCAATTGAATTTTTACAACTGTGCTTCAATATACTTTTTTGCAACTCCAATTCCTTCAAGCATGGAACATGGAGGAAACGAAGCTTATCAAGGAAACGAACACAAACATCATAAATCACGCATAACACACTAATCACACTCCCCTTGACTACCCAATTGCCTTATATATCCTACCTATGAAAGGTCGTCATGTGGACGGTGACCACCTTAGCATTTATTAAGGTTCCCAGTATGCTATCCCCTCCTCGGAAGTCCGATAGCTGATAAACAGTGTTTCGACGTCATTAGGCCCTATCCCGTAGAAAATCAAAACAATAAACATATTGGTACAAGGATTAGGAATGATCGTTCGGTGCAGTCGCTGAATCCACACTCGTTGGCATATCTAATGAGGAAATTCAAATGAATGGATACTGAGTTCATAATGAGCACTCTATCGCATTCTTGATGGGTAAATTAAAAATACACATATTTCATTCATTTAATGACCAACCTCACATTCACTCTTAATGAGTGATTTCAGTATAATCGATATTGAATTTTTGATGACCAAACTAAATGGCATTCCTAATGAGTAAATTCAATACAATCGATACTGAGTTTATTATGACCAAACTCAATTGCCTTCCGAATGTGTAAATTCAGGAGAATATATACTGGGGTCTTATGATCAAACTCATTAGGCATTGAGTGTATATTGAATTTCAATGTACTCAATAAAACTCATTAGAAGCTCAAATAAGGGTCATTGATCATTTTTGTAACGGACGTTTCATAGTAAGTACGGATCACCAGGCCCTTGTGACATTATTTGCCACACTAGGATCGGGAAGGCAACCCATGCGCATCGCCCGCTGGTCTGCGAGGCTACTGCAGTTCAGTTTAACTACGAAGTGCAGTCCCCGCGGGGCGAAAAGAAAGTGATTGCGGATGCACTTTCGGGGCCTCCGGTTGTCACCAAACAAGACAGGCCAAGCGACGCAGAGGATGCCGAAATAATATGCGTTGTTCGAGCCCACCTGCGAAGCGTCGCCCTGGATGAGCTTCAGCAAGAGACTTTGAAAGATGTGACACTAACAAAAATGGGTGATGTCATCACTTCTTCACACCCTTCTGAGTTACAGGCGCAATCTACCTTGCTACCATTCTCCAAACTTAAGGACTGACTCTCTATGGTGCAAGGCCTGGATTTACATAATCAGAAGATCGTCCCCCTGACCACACTTCGTCGTCGGATCATATACATCGCGCACGAATCTCATCCTGGGAGAGGATTGACGAAACAGAGACTGCGAGACTACTACTGGTGGCCGAAAATGGACGCTGACGTCAATGACTACACCACTAGCTGCATGGTCTGCCAGCAACATGACAAGACCGTAAAAACAGCACCTGCTCCGATGCAGCCAGTACTTTTTCCCACAAGTGCATGGAAGCAGATCGGAATTGACTTCGTCGGACCATTTACAAGTTTCCCAGGAAGCTGCCGATACGCCATCACCGCTGTCGATTGCTTCAGCAAGTGGCCGGAGGTCGGATTCTGTATACATCCAACGACATATGCTGTGATAAGCTTCCTACAAAGAATCTTCACTAGGGAAGGCTACCCGAAGTACTTGTGTCCGACCACGGTTCACAGTTCATGTCCTTGCAGTTCAAAAACGTTCTGCAAGGCAGAGGAATTATACACTCGAAATCGTCTAGCTATACTACCCCCAGGTGAATGGTCAAGTATAGAGCGTTTCAATAAGGTGTTAAAAGACTACATACAAAGCATCTTGTTGGAGAAAGGCAACATCCAGACTGATCTAGTAGACTTTTTGGAGTTTATCCGTGTACACAGCAAGCAGCTACAACAATGTGAACGAGACTGGACATCGTGGGGCTTTCATATCCAGATATTTCAGAAGATGTTAGGTGGACGATAAATGACCTTCGTGACAGTGTGAAGAAATATCAGAATAACTTCAAAAACAACGTTGACCAACGCCGAGCGGTAGATAATCCAAAGTTCAGAGGAGGAGACTGCGTACGTGTCTGAGTTCCAGGACACGCAACACAAGGTTGTTCATCGTTCAGTTCTGCAGTGAGGATCAATGAGTTCCTCGTATCTGCAACCTTTCTAACAGAAGAGGGATAGTGCTGGAACGCTTCTAAGCTAAGAAGGGCTGTTGCACCAACATTTCCCGCTGCAACACCAATTATACCGGAAGCTGAAGCATCCATACGGTTCATGCCTAAGAGAAATAAGCGGCCACCAGATAGTTACTCTCCGTAACAAATACTTTTACCTTGTGGGGGAGTATGGTCGTTTTGACTGAGGAAGAAGAAGGGAGGACTGGATGTGCTGTGATTTGAAAAGAGGAAGACGTTGAGATAGAATCAAAGATGTACGTCACACACGGTGACTAGCTTAATCACTGTCGGCTCATTTTCCGGTACAATACAACAGGAGGCCATTAACTCTGGCCAGGAGCCAGGTATTATAGGCACCGAAGAACCCTTAACTTGATAGAACTTGTCGCTATCTACTTTTATGTGAATCTGATCTTTCAGATTTGTCCTCGTCCAGCCACCACCGACTTCCTCCTTGCACCTGTCCTTCATATATGTTGACGTTTTCGAGTGTGCTGGGGTATTACATAATACCGACGTTCGCTGATTGACTGGTTGGTAGGCTATTCTATCGGTTGTGGCGAACTCTTTCTTCGACATATATCAGGTGCTGTAGTCACTTGCATCAATATGAAGTTGATGTATAGGCTGTCCTAAGTCACCGGGCTCGGTATAAAATAGACCTTAAAAATCGACGTCTACACGTAGCAGTCTTAACTTTTCGTCAAAGGTGCATTTCACAGGCCGGTTTTTTCTTGCAAAATTACAAAGCGTACCTCTTTAAGAAATAAGGCCAAGAAACTCGCCAGGGTAAACTGCGGGCGGTGACGCAGACGACGAAGTCGAGTAGCGGGGCGGGTTTGGCGATCGCATTGATAGATGGCGCCACCTCCTTATCGAGACTGCGCGTGACGAGTGGTTTATTAAAATGAACATAATCTTTTATTCTAGCCCATAGATGGCGATTAGCGCCATCTATCGGCTATCCCTTGAACACTCCCTATCAGCGTTTATTTTGCTCATCATTTTTCACCGCTTGCTTTATGTAGTTTTGACGATGTGTGAGCGACCGTTTGTCATAGATGGTGCGTGGATTTGATCTCGCCAATACTGTATAGTCTTTGGTCTACTTATAGGGAGACCATCGAACTTGTTTCATTTCTCGGCAAGGACCCGTGGGAACGACCACCAGCATGAGGCGATGACGTCAAAAAGTCAAATTGGACGTTTTAGTGTTTATACAGCGTAAGGTCGGTCTGCCAGGATGGGGCGACGCTGGTTTACACTGTAGATGAGCAGTTTTGCCAGTAGTGATACACGACCGCACGTCGGTGCGATGCTCATCCAGAACGAAACGGGCAGGGGTGTTCGAACCCAGGATCCCTGGGTTCTGTAGCGCGAGCTTTCGCTCTACGCGCGTCGAGCCAGCACCTCCTAGACAGCTTTAAAGCCTGCGCGTTACGTCACATGACGTCACGTCCGGGCACTCGTTGGATGCGAGTGCCGCGTCAGCGCTCGCGTGGGACTATGATAGGAAACGAGCCCCATGCTAACGCTGACGCGGCACTCGCATCCAATCAGCGCCCGTGCCGGCCTCCCGTACGTGACGTCATGTGACGTATCGCGCAGGCTTTGCTGTCTAGGAGGTGCTGGTTGAGCTGGCTGTGCACTTCAGCCCACTCGGCCACCGATCCCCCAGGCGACGTCGTCACTGGCGAGTCGTGTGTAAGGGATGCACCGAAATTGTAACTGGTAGAGCCCTTTGCTTCTTCCCTCTTGTGACGCGTGCTCGGCTTTTGCAGGTGCGCCTTCCTGAACACGCCCAAGTACGGGCAGGTGAACGCCGCCGGGGGTCGCATCGTCACCAAGGACTGGGTGCTCGACTGCCACCGCGACAGGACCCTCCACCCGTGGCGACAGTGAGCGTGGCTGCTTCTCTTTATTATTTTTTACTCTATTTCAGTGGTTCTCAACCACTGATGTTTGTCAGACCCCTTGTGGATCGGCGCAGATGATGGAGGACCCCGGTCGTGGTGGGGACAAGGGAAAGGAATTCGCGACTCCAGCGAACTATAGGCGACGCGCTGGTCAGGCAAAATGGCGGGCGAAAGGAGGTCGTTTTCTTTATTCTTTATTTATTCAGAGATTACCCCGGAGTGCCTGAGGGCCTTACAGCAGGGGGGTTACAATGCGGAAAAAAACACATCTTGAGTCGTTCGTCTTTCAGCGCACGGACCACACACAATTTCTTGCACTGCAGCGTAAGATCGGTGTTACATATGAAAGCGATTTTTCGACGGTAAAAACCTTTTTCTGCTCAGTGCCTAGGAATGAGACGGCGAAAGCATAAAAATATTTACTGGAAACGAGATTTGTTCCTATGCTGCCTACGAGAACGAAGCAGCGATAGCAGACGACAGAGTCGAAACGACCTCCTCTCTTGGGGTTCTCGGCGTTGCCACTGCGCGGCGTCGATTTCGCTGGAGTTGCCAATAGTAGTTGAATTATGATAATGATTTAATGATAGATATAGCTAAGGCGTGTATGAAGTAGGCTTCTCAAATGGATATAGCTACGAGAAAACTCACCCGAATATTAAAACTTTTGTCCTCAACCTAATATATATATATATTTTATTGCGGGCTTCATTAATGAGGCAGGGAAGGCTTTGCGGACCCCCAAAATGTCTTCGCAGACCCCCATTTAAGAACCACTGCTCTGTTTATCGCCCTTTTAATGCGGAATAGACCGATCTTACTAGTTGGTTTCGTTACGCCGCCGCTGCCGGCTGAATTATGCACGCGCGACAACCTGTCTGGAGCCCTGCGCGAGCCGAGCACGAGACGGCACGAGCTACCTTGTGCACCAGCGTCTGTCATCTGGGAACTACAGTTATGGCGGCGTCACGCATGCGCGGAACGCTTAGTGAGATCGGTGTATTGCATTCTTGCGGAAGCGAATCTAAGATTTCCGAGTGTCGCGTCGCGAGCATTTCGTGCCACAATGGAAGTTGAACAGCTGCCAAGAACGTTCGGGACGACAAAGGCAAGAGGCACAAGAGAGGACGCCAAGACGCTCGAGAAAGTAGGAGACGCTTCGAAAAGACTTGATCAGCTGTCAAATGCTTACGAAACAGAGACAAATTAAACGAAGATATGTAAGACTGCTTACGTGTAGGAATGCGAAAGCATTCCTACACGCAGCGCATTCCTACAAGCGGCGCGCCACATCTTTCTTTTTCACACGGCGCTTCGGCGGTGACATCGCACTCCGCAGGCGCGGCACTCCCTCCGGCTCCACGGTTTTCGGGACGATGCATCTGCGTTGCTGTGCTTTCCTTTTAGTTTTGTAGCGTGAGCTACACTGGCCGAGGGTGAGCAGTTTCGCGTGGCTCCTGGAGAGCCGTGCTGCGCATGCGCGAGGAGCAGTGACGTCACACGATGCACAGCTGGCGCGCCGGAGCCGCTGCCGCCGCCCGCTCCGCCGCCGCCGCGCGCGCCTCGCCGGTCTGCGCATTCGAGAGGAGTGACGTCATAGTCGCGGCAAACGCACTAGCGCCGCCGCGTGCCCAGCTGTGCGCCTCCGTTGCGCAGTAGCCAAGTCTCACGCTGCACCGGAGCCGCTTAATAGCGCCTCTCATTTTTTATTTTTTTGAGGCACGTCCGCTTTGACTTTGAGCGCCCCGCCGGCTTCCGTGACGAGGCATCTGCGTTGTTGTGCTCTTCTTTGTGTTTTATTTTTTTCTGAGGCGCGTCCGCTTTGTAGCCAATGGGAATTCATGTGTCGTTTTGCTCAACCAGTGGGAATTTACGTGCCTTTTCGCACAGCCAATGAGAATTCACGTGCCGTTTTGCTCAGCGAAACAGGGGTGGAACGGCTGCGCCATTTTGCGCCAGACGCATATGTCTGCGCCATCCTGCGCCATTTTGCTCAAACTGCGCCACAGCTAATACCTCGCGCCATTATGGACCAAATCGAGCCACGTGCGCCATAAAAAAAGTGTATTTTGTCTTGGTTTTGGTTTCTATCGACTCGATTGGCAACAATAAAACAATGAGCGCGTTTAGCTTGGTCGGCCTTGCAATCCCTTGTTCTGTTTATTCTCCCTGTGTATCCCGAGTCGGAAGCGCGCGAAGAAACTCGTGGGTTGGATTCTAAGCGCCACCTGCGACTAAATTGTTATTCTTCAAAAAAAAAAAAAAAATTGGGTTGTGTGGTATGTTTATACAGCCTAGAACTTGGTCTGCCTCACAGGGGCGACGAGTCTCCCAGCTGTAGATGAGCAATTTAGCCAGTGCAGTACAACCGCTAGCCTGGGGTCTTTAACGTGCACCACGCAGTAGTGATACACGACCGCACGCCGGTACGATGCTCATCCAGATCGAGATTATTCTTCAACCATAAGTGGTTAAGCAAGTTGGGCGAGCTGAGGTCGAGTCGTTAAGCGTCAGATTGCCCGAGGCTCTGCGGCCCGGTATCCGGACGTCAGCCAGTTGAAAGCACATTAGCAAAATATTCCTTTTAGTACTTCATCGTTAAAATTTGGAACCGCATTCCCGCAAGATAAATCGTGATTTGTTGCCCTGTTCCTCCGCGTAACTGCACGTGCGTTGCTTACGCACGTCCCGTAGTTCGCACATATAATTACTATGTCGAGCACGTGTGGGTTGTGCGATAAGCAGTGTTGGTTTGCATTTTGAGCAGCTGAAAGGCACTCAGAGATTATCAAGGACACTATCTTCAGAAACCTATGGTACTTGCTCTTTGGTTCTCATTAAAGCTCACAAAGTTTCAAGTTTTCGCATCTGTTACACTGTTATCCCATCTACCCAGGTCCCTAACCACTCATGTTCATCTGTGCTGCTAAGCACAATTGAAATTGCTCCCGTGCTTGCCTAATGGTGAATTCGGCTCGCAGATCTCGAGCGCTCCAAAAGCGCTCCATTTCGAGCGCGCATATTCCGCTCGCAGATCTGGCGCGAGTTGGTCATCCTCCGGTCGTACACTGTTAGCAAGTCCGGTGTATTTGGTGAATATTTGGGGTACAAAAAACACGCTATTTACACAAATTACCGTAAATTTACACGTTGAGCAATTGATAATTCGTTCAAAAATCATGCGAGGTTGTAAAAAACGTGTTTTGGTTCAGTCATACACGTATAGCCGTGTAGCCGACCTCGAAAACACGCAACACCCCCGGCGACGACCGCAGCACTGCCGGCTATCGAAGCACCGGAATGCTTGGGGACACACCTAGAAAGGACCGTCGAGACAAATGCCGCGGAAAGAAACATGTCTCGGAGACAAATATGCACCAAACGCAATTACGCCATGTCGCGGGACGGGGCGAACCTCGCGCTTACCGCGCTCGCTGCCATTCCTGCCATTGATTCTGGTTGATGGCAATGCTGCTTCCCTCTTGTCGCCCATGTTTGTATTTATTTTAGGGGTCTTGACAATAGTTTTACACACAACAAATAAGGTTATGGGTCTATAATTACTCGTTCTAAACAGTTAAAATGGATATAAAAAGCGTGCCCTCCATCTCAACACGTGACATTACAGTTGGTTTCGTTTTGGCTTCAACCCTTCAACTGCAAGCGAAGGTCCCGCCGCTTCCCATGCACCCTCCTCAGAACTTACAGCGCTCCGCGGTGGCCGCCATATTAAAACTGTGTACCAGTGTTGCTGTACCTGTAGGTCATCTTTAAGTTAGAGCTGACAGAGAAAATCTGACCACGGCGCAACGCCGATGTACGCTGGAAGCTAGAGCCGGTTTGCTTTCGTTGTTTTTGTTTGGTCGGAGAAAATCTGGCAACAACGCACGTTTAACATGGCGCAGGTATTGTTTTGGTTTGTCGAAATGCGAGAAGCTCGCCGGTTTGCAAGCACATGTTGCGAAGACGTGACCGGACAAGTGCCCCTGTCTCCGTACCCCTTAAAGGGGCGACGCGTGTCTTCAAATAGTAAAACGCTAAAATTGTCATTTTTCAGAACTCACTTCTTGAAGTTTTTTATGGTTATAATAATAATAATAATAAGCTTTATTTTTCATTTCCCATTACAGGTAATGATGGGGCCGAGAATAAAAGCCGCGATAGACGGCTTGACAAGCTCTCGGCCCCAGTTACATTCAGCAGCAGTCAGAGGGAACAAAATAAAATACAAAGGCATTCAATCAAAGAATAAGCACATTTAACGGATATCAATTACCTAGTTAATCTTTAAAGCATATCAATGTACAAAATCTACGTTTACATAATAAATACAAATACATGGACATGAAGGGAATTGTTAACAACTTACCGAGAACATAGAGATACAACATCGAAGATATACAAAACCAAATATCAGTAGACTACATCAAAGGTATACATGACAGAACGTAATTAATTTAAACTCAATTTATCTATATCAATATTGTGTAAAATTAGTGAATTGAGAAGTCTTGGGACTCGGTAGGCTAACATTTCTTTGCCAACATTCAATCGACACGTTGGTATTTGCCAATAATCGGGGTTACGAGTTTGATACGTTAAAACATGTTTTTGTAAATTTGACAATGTTACCAAGGAAGAGGTGTTATGTTGCAATTCTTTTTAAGGCTTGTGGATAGTCTATAGCTATACATATTTTTGATACTAAGTATATTATAAATTTTGAATAAGTTTTCTGTATGCGACAAATAGGGTGCGTTTGCAATAGTTCTTAGTATTCTTTTTTGAATTAAGTGTACTTTCTCCAAGTTTGTTATTGTAGTTGTGCTCCAGACTAAAGAACAGTAATTCAAATGAGAATAAAATAACGATTTATATAACAAGAGTTTAATCGATGTTGGAAGTATATACCGGTGCCTGCATATCAGCCCTACAACCTTAGATAGCTTTTTATTTAGATACGCAATATGATGGTCCCAGGTCATATTATGAGAAAATACTACACCAAGTGTTTTAAAATTCTCTACCAATTCGATGTCTACTGAGTTTAAGGTTATCCTACATATTGATGGAATAACTTTATGTTTTGTCCGAAATATAACAGCTTTAGTTTTGCTAGTATTTATTTTTAGAGCGTTCCTGTTGGTCCATGATGATATTTTATCTAATACTAAATTAATTTTTGACACGAGCTCTTCTGCATTATCAGAAGCATAGAGAAGTGTTGTATCGTCTGCATACATTACAATTTTAATAGACTGGTCAATATTTACTATATCATTTACATAGACATTAAAAAGAAATGGACCTAAATACTTCCCTGTGGTACCCCTGAGGAAATTTGTTTTATATTAGAACAAAAGTTACCGGAACACACATATTGTTTCCGATTTTCGAGATAGGACCGTAGTAGATGCAAGGCTTGCCCCCGAACACCATAACATTTGAGTTTTTTTAATAACAATTCGTGGTTTAAATAATCGAAAGCTTTAGTAAAATCAATATAAACCCCTAAAACAAGTTTCTTGTCCTCTAAGTTGCGTAAGATAAATTCTTTTTCTTCAAGTAAGGCAAGTTCCGTAGAACAATGTTTTTGGAATCCAAACTGCGACCTTGTAATGAGTTCATACTTTTCGAAAAAAATTTACAATCTTACATGAATAAGTTTTTCAAGCCCTTTTGAAAACACGGGAAGTATTGAAACAGGTCTATAGTTATTAATGTCATTCTTATTACCTTTCTTATGCAGTACAGAAACTTTGGCAATCTGCATACGTTTTGGAAATATACCTGCAGATAAACACAAGTTAAATATATGAGTTAAACAATGCACGACTAAGTCTAATACATATTGTACGGGTCTAATTTGAATATCATCTGCATCTCTACTGCATGTATTATTTAAGTTCATAAATACATTAAAGACCTCGGAATCGCTAACGGGATTTAAGAATATTGAATTTAAGTTTCTATATTTAATATACTCGCAAGCCTTATTGTCGTGAGCTAGAGAAACTAGATTTACAAAGTAATCATTAAATATACATTAGCTAAAGCGGTATCTTTAACTTCTTCGCCGTTAATATGCAATCTATCTATGTTGTCATGGTTCTGATTATTTTATCTAATTGAGTTTACTTTTTTCCAAATAACATCAATACGTCCAGCTGAAGATCTAAAACTATTGTGATAATACCGTTCCCTAGCGGTTCTTAGTTCCTTCGTTAACTGGTTGCGATAAGCTTTAAACTTTGTCAAATCATCTTGATTTCTTGATTTGTTAAATCTTTGGAATAACTTGTTTTTTTCATTAATTCTCGATAAAAGACTTGGGGTAATCCATGGTTTCCGAATTCTACGTGATTTTTTCGTTTTTTTGTAAGGAAAATTTTTATATAGAGGCGTTTAAAACTCTCTAGGAACGTGTCGTAAGCTACATCAGGGTCTGTTGCAGCAAAAACATTGTTCCAGTCAGCATTTTTAATATCATTACGAAACATGTCCAGATTATAAGGGGTGATATGCTGAAAGTGCCTAAATGACTCTGCATTTTTTTTTGTGAGAAAGACTATTATTTACGCATAGGAATATAGGTAGGTGATCGCTTATATGGGTGGTAAGTATACCAGCTTTCAGACATACGTGATCAATGTTTGTAATAAAAAGGTCAATAAGAGTTTCCGTGTGCACTGTAATTCTTGTTGGTAGAGTTATTATGTTAGCATATCCATACGTTGTAAGTAATATTTCAAATTCAGTTCTAGGCGTAGTATCAAGTAGCATATTAATATTTAAATCTCCTCCAATGACTACCTTCAAGTTATTATCACTACCGAATCCCAAAAGCCCCTCAAAATATGCAAGAAAAGTATTAATATTGCCATCCGGTGGACGGTAAACCACAGATATAAGCATATTTTCTGCCACCAAAGATAACACTTCATAATCTTTTGTCATAGTACAAAAAGTAGATAATAATTCGGTTTTGATGCTTTCTTCAATCAACAAACATACACCTCCGCCACGATTAGAAACACGATTTAAACAGTAGTGGTTATAAGATGGCAGCCTAAAAACATCTTCTTCCTCAGTATACCATGTCTCGGTAAACATAATTATATTGAATTTAATTGAAAACTGGCTAAAACGACACTCGAGATCTGTTACTTTATTTCTAGCAGACCTTGCATTTAAATGAAAAACTTTCAGTGACGACTCAAAACTGCGTTCAAAATATTGTGAAAAATCAGCGGGAAGTACGTATGGTGATTCTTTCATGAATTGCGTAGGCGCTAGTATCTAGACGATAAAGACCTCGAGCTACGAATGGATCGCTTTCAGATCATCTTCGCTTCTAATCACATAGGCGTCATCACCATCTTTGCGCCTGATAAAGACTTTTCCATTCCTATGCCATACGTACATGAAGCCTTTTCCCTTCGTCCATTCTTTTGCCTTGGCTAGTAGTTCACGATTTTGCTTCGTCAGATTTTCATTAATGAAGTATTTGTTTCCAGTGTTTCGTAACTTTCCCCTCCTGCTCAACCATGCGTCCCTTGTTGTTTGCGAAGCAAAGCGGACAATAATGCCAGGGATTTTATCTGGCTTTGAGGGCAGACGGTGAATGGCTGTTACTTCGGCTTCAGCTAACTCAGGCAGTTCTAGGCTGGGAGCTATTTTATTTATTTTGCTCATTAGATCCTCGTCTTTCGTCTTTGTGATACCGTGAAATTCAAGGTTGAGCTTTCGGTTTCTCCATTCGAGGTCATGAAGTTCATTCCTGAGCCGCTTCACCTCCTCACCATTGTCTTTTCCCTCGAGTTCCGCCACTTTACTTTTTAGTTGTTTAATTTCTTCCCTCTGTTCTTTGACACTTTCTAATATTTCATCATAATTTGCCGACATCATGCTAATGGATGCTTCGATGCCTCCTACAATTTCTTTGAGATCTAAGAGTTCATCTAATTTGTTGTTCATGGAAACTAACATGGTCGATACGTCAACATCCGATTTCGGTTTATTGGTCGCGCCTTTCTTAAGTTTTGAGGTTCGACAAGTGGGGCATTTCCACGCGCTACGATAGGTTTCGCCCTTTGTTTTTAGTGTTACTTCAGAGATTCCCGCACAACTACCGCAATGATACTTGGAACCGCATTCACTACACGTAATTGACTGCTCATCATCGAGGATTTCCTCTTGGCATTTCAAACACAACGTATCGGTCATCTTTGATAGCGTGCATAGACCAAATAGCAGGCACAACAGGCAGCAGCAGCGACAAGGATATAATTGCCTTAGGAATGATAGTGAAATAAACCAACCTGGAATGACGTACAGAACAGATTATCGTTTGTTGCTGTTGCTCGTCGCTGCTGCCGCCAGAATGCTGCGGCTCACGTTGGTGACGGCTTTTATGGCAGGATTTCTTGCTCAGAGGTCGCTTGGGTCTGGTACCATGGGCGGGGCTGCACGCTTCTCTTCGTTGGATGAAATCACGATGGTCCGTTGCTTGTAGTAACACGTCACAGCCGATCCCACGCTGCAGCTTCCGCTTGTACACGGCCAGGCGTTCAGCAGATAACTGGAATGACGTACAGAACAGATTATCGTTTGTTGCTGTTGCTCGTCGCTGCTGCCGCCAGAATCGGCTTGGGATAGGTTCACAACAGTATCCCAAAATATGAATACCTAATTCTGTCTTCAATAGAAAAAACAAAACTACAATTTGTCAAACGTATTCAAGTTACAGTTACTTAAATATGTTTTTTTTTTTTTTTTAATTTATCTTTGAAGACGTTTATGACAACACACATTGACTACGAATTACATTTATTTAGAACTCTCGGAAAACTCTAATTTAGTTTTCGTACATATCTACTGTTACGGTCGCACGACTTTATTGAATCAAGCGTTTGCTCCTTCGATACAAGATGGACTAAATAAGAAATAATTTAGTTCATGTTGAAACTCAGCAGCAGCTGCTTTTCAGACCCTTAACTTTCCCCTTTTGATGCTGAACACATCCCTCGCGAAAAGGGCGCTCAACGGGTCTGCTAAACAGGATTCAGGCGTAAATAAAAGAAGAAAAAAAAAAAGCTGTCTTAATGGCGGGAAAGTCGTTGAGGCTGGAGAGCGCTGTCGAAGTTTCAGCCTTGCATCTTCCGGCTCCCTGCGTATCTGTAGTGTCCAGAAAGTCTAAACTCACCCCGATGTGCCTGCGTAGGTTGGAGGAAGAGGATCTGGATCCCGGCTGCGTATACTTTTTTGCAGTGTTTGCAGCGAGCAGTGTAGTTATCGCCACTGGGTGATTTCACGTCAGTTCATGGAATGGTGGTCCTGGTCATAATTTTGATATTTTTGTTAAAAATATACATATGAAAGCCATGTTCTTGGGAGGAACATGCAGCTATTTATGAACACCATAGCACTGGTTTTTCGCTGAGATATAAAATAGAGAAGCTTGAGGCGTGGAAATTGACAAGATTTCACGATGCTACTTTGCACAGTCGTCATTTTCTCATCCAAGCTTTCACGTCACCATAACTTGTTTAGTACATTTCACGAAAGATATAGAACACACAAATTGTAAAAATATCAATAAAACACTTAAATGCAAACAAAAAAATCAAGCATGGCATAAAAACGCGTTTTAGAGACATATTCACTTTTTTTTTTGTTTTGCAAATAAACTATTATTTATAATACTTCACAAAACATATCAAAATGCGCGTATTTAAATGGCCTTTACGAATATGTGAAGATAATATGTTCAGCCTTAATTGTCTTGTTATTAACGCGGAAATGCAGCTGATTTCTCCAAATGTAACAAAATTAGGCGTCAATATTGAAAAAAAAAGACATAAAAAACGCCATCTGTTTTTTTTAGGCTGCCCTTGGCATTTTGCAGTGACTTGAACTAGCTTGCAGTGCAGTGACTTGAACTCGTGTTCAAGTCACTGCATTGCATTTTGCAGTGGCTTGAACCTGCAGTGTTCACAAGATGGGAATTTTTTCCCGAAAAGTATCTGTATGTGCGTATACTTTTTAGTTACTTTTTCAAAAAGTAGTCAAGTTATCGTTACAATTACTTAAACACATGTATCGAGTTATACTTAAAAGTTACCAAAAAGTAACGAGTTCCCTTATCGCGATACTACCCAAGACTGCAATTTGCAAGCGATGAAGGGCCTGATTTGCGCCATCTTGATATTCTTGGAAAGCTGGGATCTTCGTTTCGGCTGACGCTAGTTTTAGGCGCGTTTCGAAATGGCGTCGGCATCAAGGCGGTGACGTCATCGATGCTTTCGATTAAAAAAAAAAAAAAAAAAAAACCCGGTTCAACAAAAACATAAAAAGGACGTTTTTTGTTTTTTTTTGTCTTCTCCAACACATGCAACATCTTGAACAATTGTTCCACCAAAGCACACAGAGCTCGAGAGGCGCTGATTGTTAAAAGCGCGCTCCTCCGCGCAAGCGACGCTCTCGGATTGGCCTTGGCGTGCGCCTTCTCCACGTCGTATGCTTTCGTTTGCTACGCCGTCCGAGACGCACGCTGCCTTCGCACTTCTCCACTTCCCATTTTGATATTCCTCTCGTTTTCTTTGTGCTTTCTGGTGTTTTTCGTGCATCTGGTTTTCTTGTCATCCTTGGTCTCCGACTTGCTTTTCTTTTAAGATTTACATTTTTGTGTATACTTACCTGCTTCGCGTCAGTGCTCTATTTCGTTTAGCTCATTGTGATGGCGAGGGACGCCCGTGTGAAAGGGAGCACGCAAAAAGTTCTCAATAAACGTAGGAGTGCTTGAAATAAGAAGAGCGCCGCGTCGTTGAAAACGACACTGTCAACTTCGGTCGTTTAACGGCTTGTGAACGAGGCTTCACGAGCCACTCCGGCGACACCGCAAGGCACATCATCGACGCCGCAAGGCACTTCAGGTTAAAGGGCGGCCACATACGCGTAGAAACACGAAAAATGCCGTGATCCGTAGCGCTTTCTCAGAAGCTCGATGAACCCCATTGGCAGCGCTAAGCGGAAATAAAATATCTGAACATTCCGCTCTTGCCGCCCGTAAAATAATCATCGTCCTCGTGTTTCCTGTCCAACCAGTAAAAATTAAACGATGACACGTTGACACGTTGCGCCTTGCGTGTGTTTGCCACTGGGGGTCACCCTCGCGAAACACGCTGTTTCGAACCATTTCGGTGTTGCGAACGGTCCCGTTGAAGTGAATTTGCGAAATATATTTCCATAGAAACAGCAGTCACAAAGAAACAAAAGGGCGGTCATTATACTATCCCGCATTTTTCCCAAGTGTACACGGCGTTGTCTTGGTGTAATGAATCGTAGTGGATTTCTGAGTGACGTCAAGTAAGGGAATTGACAGGAAAGTCTCAACTGCTCCCTGCTCCGCTGCTCGCTTTGGAGTTAATTCAATTTGCGTCTGCAACAGCTGGGCTTCGTCCCTGAAGCACTTTACCTAAAGACACTTTTCTAGAGTATAAAATTTAATTTCTCTTTGACAACATTTTCTTGTTGTTGTTGTTGGATGCAGGGCAATCGTTATTTTAGGTCCCGGAATCTCGATCATAGCCTGAATTAGGCCAGAGGTTGCGGTGACGCGTCGAAGCACTAAAAGCGTCTCTCGTTGATGTCAGCACTTTTGGGTCTTTACAGTAAATCTCCTGCTCAACCTTTCTCTTCTGCACCGATCTCCTAAAATGGTATCATCTTTTATTGCTCTAGCAAAGACACTGTAAACCTCTGCGCTTATCTGCCCGGCTTTTTATCGTTTGAAAGCGCATCGTTTTGTTTGAAAACAAGCGGAAAAAGCGTATTTGTAATTTTGGTTAGATATCAATGAAGAACGATCGTCCCTTGGATGCAGTGATCAACTGCACACGTAAGAAAGTGTCGGTTCATGAGAAATCGTTTTTATAAAACAATCTGTCACAGCAAACTTGGATCGGCTTACTCAGAGTGTAGTTGCCAAAAAGCCTGACGGATGTACCGAAGACGGTGTTGCGCAGCCTTTAAAAGGGAGCTTAGGCTCTCGGTAACATATCTAACGACCCCAGTCTCACCTAATGGTTCGGCCTGACCTCCTCGCCGTCTCGTGAAAGGCTGAGTTTTCTTGTTACCATGCACTGGTGCACTGCAGAGAAGCAGCACCCGCGCAGTAGACATTGCAATCTTGTGCATTTGCTGCGGCGCAGATAAACAACGTACTTAAAAAAAAAAAAAAAGAGAAAAACATAGTTTTAGTGCGGCGTGGTGCATATGCACATGCACGTCGGGTATTGGGGGTGGGGGAAGGGAAAGGGGGGAAGGGCAATTTCGCGAATCTTGTTCTGATAAACCGCGGCTATACACCTTTTTAAGGAAGCCTCGAATACAGAAAGAACCGTCGTCCTGCACGTGCTGGATTACAGTCCAACCGATGTGTGCTCGCTGCTACAGCGAGCCTGAAAATTCTTGCGCGGAACGCGCTAGCACACGCAGTGAAGTGGCCCTTTGACGCTTAGTATATGGAAAGGTGCGTTGGGTATAGGAGACCGTACCATTTAGGGGACGCTCTGTCCAGAATGTGGGCAGAGCCGTTTATACTGAGAGAGTTTGGAAAAGGAGATTTAGACAGCCTGGCAACCACAGCAGTATATTCTGATAACCGGGGTATGACTACTTCCGTCCGCCATTTTGGGGCTCTACCTCATAGGAACTCTGGGATTTCTCAGGAATAAACAAGACAAAAAAGTAACGCCATTTTGTGTTTATGCGAAATCCGCTGGTTCTAGCGGGCAACCAGCTCCACCCATTGGCCGAACTCTCTCAGTATAAACGGCTCTGCATGTGGGTACTCGGGAGCGGATTCTTTCGTAGTTGCGAGTATGACGGCACGAGCACAGCTGGAGTCGCGGAGCTTATCCCACCCATTAATGGCTGTGTTGTCTTATTGAATGTGTTGGCGCGCTGGGTCTTGAGTGTTGTTGCTCGACGGACGTGATCGTCTTACAGCGGTTGCTGTTAGCTAGCTAGTGCCCCTTTAGGCTAAAAATGCTCATGTACCAACGAAAAACCCCACTCTACAGCGGATGCACTGCTGTACAGGAGTGCATCCGCTGTAGCACCCACACACGCCCGTGCACCCACACACGCCCGTGCACCCACACACGCCCGTGCACCCACACACGCCCGTGCACCCACAAACGCCCGTGCACCCACACACGCCCGTGCACCCACACACGCCCGTGCACCCACACACGCCCGTGCACCCACACACGCCCGTGAAATCGCGGAGTGATATCGCATTCGCGATATCACTCCGCGATTCCACCGGGCATGTGTGGCACGAGGATCCTTCGCTTGCCATTGGTTGACAGTGGTCCTGGTTTCGGAACATGCTCCTCTCATCGCCGGAGATGACCTCGGTGCGTTGCGATATTTGATTGAATATTTTAATAGAGAAATCGGCCGCGTATCGTCGTGATTTAGGGATTTCTAGGATGCTTGAGCCCCCAGAGTGAGTAATCGCCATATTTAGTCGATCTGAGACCTCCTCATAGCACCTCTAATGCAGTCGCGACACCCGATGTCGTGCATGACCGATCAACCCGACCGCTTTTGAAAATTATTCTAAATTTTGTTATTAACAGGGAATTAAGGATGGTTCTATAGAATTACTGGTGACACCTTCAATTCCTCGAGGTATACATTTAATACACAGCTTAAAAACTTACCTTGCGATGGAAACGATACAGCATAGCTGAATGGAGAATGAGTGGAAGAAGTGTGCGTGATTTCTATTTTATGAATATAATGCAATTAAATGTATTTTATCTTTGTGACATAAACAGTAGCTTTCTTTGAAAATTATGTAAATATTCCGAATGAAAGAGTCGAAGAAGCCCGAAAAGCATTCTTTTGGACGTGGTTGTTGGATGTATCTTGCGACGCGACCGATGTAATGAAATAATAGGTGAAATGGAATGATGGATGTAATGTAGCGATGGGTATAATGATACTTTAGATGTGTGTGGCACGTGTGATGAAGCTGCCCATCACGAATCTGATTTCTCGTTGTGCGTGGTGTCGCGATGAACACCGACGACCACACCCGGGATTCTGCAAGGCAGAAGATGCTCTTCACCATGGGGGAGGAGGGAACAGGCGACGGCGGGCAGGGTAGGAGTGGGAGAGGAGGAAGAGAAGGAAGAGTGGAAAGCGGGAACTGGTCGCCGGTCTTTCAGTGCACGGAGTTTCGCTTTGCACGTATGACACGACACGGGGCGCAGCTCTGTTTACCAACACGGCCGGAAGGCCGCGCATGCACAGAAGCTATGTGGGCAAAAGCGGCCAGGCTCTCCATGTTTTCGCCATTGCGTTCTATGGCGTGCGCTCGTCGTTGACGTTGTAGAGACGCTTCTAGCTTTATTGGTGCGTCGTATATTCTGCCAACGTATTCGTACGTATATGTCCGACTGTTTGAGCCTGCTACCCGAGCCTGAACGGCAGCGGTATCGAGACAAACTGTGCGTGGACAGCATTGCATTGACGATCCGTACGCCGTAAACAAGACCTGGTGCAGTTCCGGCGCGAAGTTGCTGCTACCGACGTCGACGGCTCACGTCGTCATTTATTTAGTTTTTTCGCCTAGCCAGATGACGGCCGACACGGTGCAGGCGTTCAAGTCTCTCGAGGCCTACGATTACTTCGAGCGGGTTTCCGCACTGCTGGCGGGATCAGCAGACTTTGGGTCTGCTGAAGTGTATTTATGAATTAATTAAATACACACAGCGTCGTCAAGTCAAGGTATGATACTTTTCCTACCTCATGACCACAAGGCATGACAAGCTTTAACGCTTTGTCCGTTCTGCACTCTTGGTGGTAACACGTTACAAGTAACGGCGTTACCGGTAACGCGTTAGTTTTTTCCGTAACGTAGGAACGTACTCGTTACTTTTTCAAAGCAGTAACGGGTAGCGTATTTCGTTACTAGGGAGGTTTCGTAGATCGTTTTCGCCGTCCCGCAACGCTCTGCGCAGCCCGCCACGATACCCGGAACTCTACAGCCAGGGCCATCGGCGCGCAGGCGCAGTAGGGGCTTCTTCGTTGCGGAGGCCTTAGCGGAGGGGGAAACGCGGTCTACGAAAACTCACTACTATTTCAAGTAACGGGTAGCGTAGTTACGTTACTCGTTGCCTCTTCTTCCCAAGTCTGAAAAGAATTACACTTCAATTTCTTCCGTGTTTCTTGACGTCAAGCCACGTGAATTTCCGAGTTTTCTGCGTTTTTCTTTGCATTTTTTTCTCGTGAGTATTTAGGTGAAACTGTAAAAAGAGAGAAAGTAATTATGATCAGTTTCTGCACGAACATAATGTTTCTTGAAATATGATTTTATGCATACCTGTACCGCCAAAACAGTAAAACGAGTTAAATCACAATTAAAAATAACGCAAAAGTAACGTGCGTTAATCCTTATCTGTAACGGTAACGCTTTCCTTTTATTTGCAAGTAACGAGTAACGTATATCGTTACTTTTTTTCGGTAATGTCTACAACACTGACGTTCTGTCGGCGATCTTCTTCCGCCTGGTAGCGCGGGCGCAGCGAGCCACCGACGAGCGCTCGGCCGGTGCTTTGTGCTCGAATATCGTATGAACAAAATTTCGGTGGTCTTGTTCGGACGACGGTTTTCCTCCACATAAGCAGGCCTCAGGACGGAGATTGAAATGCAGGCCACATTTTCCTTCAAGAAAATGCTTGCCGCACGAACGGTCGACCGCGCGAGGGGACCATTATTTTCGATCCACGGATATTCTCCACCTTCTGCGCCTTTCAGAGTCAGCCGGGAACTTGTGGAAACTTACCCCGCTACTTTTGCTGTACCTTTCGGTGCAATTAACGGGCACAGCTTTGCGGCATGCTGAAATGCTATGACGCCCTTTTGCCCACACCACCCGGCTCCGGCGCGATCGCAGCGCCGCCGCAGCCCCGTGACGTCAAGCCCGCGTGTCGGTCTCGCCTCTATAGTACTCTTTCTACTCTAAACTCTATACTCTTTTTCAAAAGTTTAGAGCCCAGCGTGCGCGTGGCCGGAGCGGGCTCGCTCCCGTGCAGTGGCTCTCTTATCGTCGACGCTCCCTGGCTGAGAGATTTTTAAGAGCGAGGGGAAACTTCGCTCTCGCGCCGCGCTCGCCTTGATAAGTCGCCTCGCTTTCCAAAATCTCGCAGCCAATGAGCGCCAACGACAAGAGCGCCGCTGCACGAAAGCGAACCTGCTTCGACCAGGCGCGCGTTGGGCTCTAAACTTTCGAAAAATACTGTACATGTTTGCTCCAAGTGTTGACGGTGCCCCCGCGGGCCACTATCTTTACGTGGTGGCGAAAGCCGCTTGCTATTGGTGATCCGCAAGCGCCCACAGCGAATCCCAGTTGCTCCTTATTGACTTCGGTAATCTGAGTTCCAACGAAATCGTAATGTCTACAAACTGCGCGCAAACGTGCTCCGGAGAATGGGACATCATCCGCCTTTCGGCGACCGAACGCCCCCTCAAAGAAAATGGACACATTCGAATCGAAGGGAGGAGCGTGGAATCCCTAATGAGCCGCGCGAAGCACGACTCGCAACGAGAAACGAAACCCCGAGCGGGGGGAAGTAATTACTGTAGCGAGTCCGCAGCAGCGTATGCCTGCAAGCCACAGCACTCATTAACGCGGGTCACGCTAACGACGTCTCGTTAAGCCCGCCTTCCTCCCGCGGCTACCTCCGCGTCTTCGCTCTGTACCGTCCTCACTCGCTCGCGGCGCGAAGCCAAGAGCTCGTGGACTATACATCGCTTCTTCACACGCACGAGAACAACAAGAACAGCAGCAGCAGCTACAGAAATCGGGCATTAAGCGGTGGATGCTTCCGTGATTTTTGGTGCTGTATAGTAGTCAACGAGCGAGACCGGAACGGGAACTTCCCACCTTATTACTCGTGCCATTCGAAGCATCGGAAACCTCGAGGACTACGAAGCGATCCGCAACAGACGAAACAGGGACGACTCCGTTCTTCCCTAGGCAGGCAGTGCGTTGGAAGCTTTACCCGCTTTCGGTACCAATCAGCCGCCTCTCCTTCATCACCTGACCCCGGCGCGTGAGTTTGGGCGAAAGCGCCGTGATCACGCGGCGAAAGATGGGCGTACGACTGTTCCCAACGAGCACGTAGCTTCCACCGCAGTATTAACTTAGTGGCGAACGGAGAGCAGCGGCGTACGATTGCGCCTTGGTTCGACTGTTTTGTGTGCGTGCACGGAAAGAAGGCAGTGTCACGCGGAATTCCCGAGGATTGGCTTTGCTGGCGAGTTGCCGTGTTGACTTCCGTGGGATAACACGAAACAGAGCGCCGGAAGAACATACGGGGTCGCTTTGTTACCTGTACGCGATGTGGGGACACCGAATAACGTGTGCGGGAACCTGAGGGGACGGAGGGCGCGAGAACATTCAGAGGAGCTGTCTCGAGCAGATGAAGCCTGCCGGCGTGAAGAACACAAGTTACACAACATGTTCGCGGCTACCGGTGTTTCCTCTACGGGGAAAGAATGGCCGGAGCGTCGGAAGAACAAAGGAGACTTTATCGAAAAATGCGAAAAGAAGCGAGGGCACTTTTTATTTTTTTTTTTTTATTTTCCGGTCTTGATTTCTTGGGAGTTCGTTTAACGAGAATAGCTGCGCGAAATCAGGAAATTGGGAGGAGGAGGGTAGAAGACGTCGCTGCAACTTGCGACTTTGGACAGGATCGGGGCCTGGGGACTGGAAGGGGGGGAAGAAGGGAAGGAAAGGCGGGAAGAACGAGGACGCTTCCTTCTTTCCGTCCGATCTCGCGTTTCCCTATTTCCGTCCCGCGGTTCTTTCGGGCTTGTGTCGAAGAGACTGTAACAACGGCCAGCCGCCACGAACACGGGCTCGCGGGATGCAGCGCCGATGGCAGGGGAAGGAGGCGGCCACCCCCACGGCACAGGACGTCGTAAACCGGATGACCCCGGGCGCAAATCGAAGCACCCCCCCGTGGGGAGCTCCCGTCGCTCGCTGCAGTCTGGTGTTGTTCGTAGTGCCGCTGGCTCGCGCTTTATCGCGCGTGCCGGACCACGGCCGGGCTGCTCCCAGGTTGTCACTGGCCGGTGCCTCGCTCGTTCCCAGACGTTCAGCCGCGGCTCTTTTTTCTTTGCTTTTGTGGCGGGTGTCTGCGTTTACAGCGAGGAGAGAGATATGGCGTCGCTCGCGTGTCTCCGGGTCTTTGGAGGAAAAGGGTTCCTTTGTCCTCTCTCCTCCTTGTGTGCTCGGGGCTGCATGCGAACGAAGACGACGTGAGCTTGCCTCTGGAAGTCCGGAACTTCGTTATTTTTTGTTTTCTATTTTCTTTCTTTTTGTATTCTAGCCTTACCTAAAATGCTTTAGGCCGTTTTTTTTTTCTAGTTGTATTTTTAGGGGGAACGACGTAGTCAATGAAGACGAGGTTCTCTTTGATAGGGCTTGGTGAGTTTGTTTGTCGTCGCGGGCACTCTATTTGTTTCCGAAGTGTGGCCGACGTGGATGTTTATGGCGAATTCGCGTGGTCAATCGTCGGCAACTTATTTTGCCGGAAAAACGGCAATAGTGTTCGCGTGGTCAGTTTCCGGCCGGCGCGCACCGTTCGGGTGGTGGTTCTCCGGCAAGCACCGGCAACTTTCCGGCGCTTTTTCCGCCCGAGCTCCGAACGGCCGGGCGAGTGGGCGCCAGACTGTATCCGGTGTCGTCACTTCCGAAATGAGAGAGAAGGTCAGTGAGAAAAAAAAAAAAATGAACGAAAGAACGAAACTGATCTGAAGTAACTTTAGCAGCCGCTACGAAAGTCAATCCAAGTCGTTGGGACATGGGTGACGGCGGCGATAGGCTCTCGCTAGCGGTGTCGCGCGGGCAAGAGGCGAAGTAAACTGCCACCGTCTCGCGTTTCGTGTTCGGGTGGTGAGGGTCACGTGGTGTGCCGCCGGCGCGTTTCTGGCTGCCGGTTCCGCCGGCTCGTTCTCGCCGGCAACTGACCACCCGAATTCGCCATTAGTGTCATCGTCAACCGGCGGTTTTGGTACATCATGTGGTTTCATTATTGGGAGGGGAAGACTTATTCGGTTTCGTGACCCCGGTACACCAGTATTTAGGATTACTATTTTTAACACAGTTTTTTTTTTCATAACGGGACAGTTTTTTTATGTCCGCGTATCAAATTACCCCGCGTGGAATAAAAAAAAAACAACAACAAAAAAACAACAACCGTAAACATTTTTCTGTACCTCCACGTAAACTCATCACACTTGTATGGTGCGAACCTAGCAATAGACCTTATTCATTATTAGCGCCAGCTGTCGGCGGCCACGGGTACCATGAGGGGCTCGGCGCCATCTTTGAGACTTCTCCACCGTCCCCGTCGCCCGCCGCATTACGAACGCCTCTCCCCGCGTAGCGTTCGTGCGTGTTCTTGTGTGTGTGTGTGTTTGTTTTAGTATATTGATGGGTGTCAGCCGCTCAAGAATAAGTTAGAAATATGAAACGGAATTTTTTTTTAGTGGCTTGATTAAGAATTTTTTTTTTGTAAAAAATGAGCTTTATTAGCGCACCAGAGCAGGCCGACTCACGCACTTGTTTTAGAATCGCGCGTTAACTTGCCTGATCAGCTGATAATTCCAGGTCGCACAGGGACGATTTGTATAATATTCTGTAAAGGACTTATTTTTCGCGGGCTCAATATTTTGCGATTTCGGTAAAAGCTTAAGTTTTGGAATAATTCGAGGGTTCTAATTTTCGCGACACGGAGGTATCTCAATATAGATTCCAATGTGTTTACGTTTTACAGGAGTTGTTCGCGGGACCTATTTTTTTGCGCATTTTAGTCGATTCGCGAAAGTTACGTCCTCGCGGAAATTATGTCGTTTACAGTATTTAGCAGGGCCGTCAGCCCCAGTGTGACAATTTCTTGTTATTTGGCATTCGCGGCTGCGGGTCTAAAGAGTGCGAGCAGTTCTTCATTCACCCAGTGCGCCTTGACCTGCTGACACGAATTATATGTAGTTCTATGACGGAGGCGTTTAACGTTTCATTTTGGCTCCCCGTTGTCTTAACCGTAGGAATATTGCAAGTATGATTCCACACATACACATACACACAAAACAACAACATGAAATTAAATTTATTAAATACATTTGTATTCAGTTCCTTCGGGAGATCCCTGAATGGAAGCTCAAAATATCATTATAAACAGTGCGTGTGATACAGCACGAATTTACGATAGTAGTATTTTTTTATTGCAGACAAAAAAAATAAAAACTACGTTGAATATTTACACTAGCATATTACACAAGCGTATGCGAGGCACACAAGCAAAAAAGGAAATGACCGCGTCGCGTTGCCGCGGTGCAAGTACGCGGAATATAACGTATTAAAAAATATATATATATATATATATTCTACGGAAAGCCGAAACATTTTCCTTTTATAATCATAATAAAAATACTAACAATTAAATTCAGTACTTGAGCATATATATACACTTCGATCCCTTTAGAAAAGATGCAAGAATATCAGCGACATTTTAATGTGCTCCTCCTGGTAGCGCGGTCACATAGCTCAGCACGCTTTCAAATTTACTACTTACTCTCAGTAGAGTATGAGCAGTACTTATTAAAGTTGTAGCTTGCAGCACTGGCCACAAATAAAAAAAAAAAAGTTTTGTCCTGCAGCACAAACTTGATTTGTTAGGAAGCGAGCAGGCGCGACTGTATGACTCGCCTACAGGTCCAGTTTAGCAGTCAAGAGCCCGCTTTTATGCTTTCGACCATATCTCGAAAATGTTTCTCGAAATGTGAGAGTCGCGTGATAACAATGTTACAGCGTAAAGTAAGCGAGCGTTCACCTTTGCTTTTTATCACCGTTGCCTTTATCATGCATGTGGGAAACGAAGTTCTTACGTCGCCTTGCTCTTCTGCACTTTGCATCAGGCTTCAATAGGTTGTTGCAGACCTACTTAAGCGAAAAAAAAAAAAAAAAAAAAACAGCGCAAAACAGTGTATTTTAGTGATGTTGACTGAACCTCGCCGTTGCTCTGCGCGAGCAAAGCTACGATGCTAGCCATGCATCAAGCTCCCAAAAAATCACATGAAATAATAGATGCTCGTTGATGTTACATACAAATATCATGAGCCCTTCATGCCATTGTGGAAAGTGTCATATATTAAGAAAACGTTTAGAATCCCTGCCAAAGCGCACAACACTAACGCTCTTTTTTAGGAGCATGACTAGAACAGGAAAGCGCTACGGCTATTAAAACGTTGGCTATAATATCGTTAACTTGAAAAGAAAAACAATACGAGCCCAATATTTACATCGGTGGTTTTTATTTTTACTTCTTCGTTGAATACGTAGCGGAACAGAGCAGTCGTGCGGTTGCGCGCGCTAAAGCCTTAGCGCGCGCCGCTTTCACACGCCGTAAACGGCCACAGCGTTTTGCCAGTCGCCTCAAAGATGACGTCGGAAGGAGGTTGGCGCCACATCCGACAGATGGCGGGCGAATCTGAATAAGGTATATTGGTCCCGAACTCGACGCCGGGCGTCCTTCGACACATTGATTGGACACGAAGCCAAGTCGAAGGCTGACGTGGCACTCGTGTTCAATCCGTTCGCGCTTGACCTCACTGTTATGACGTCGACACGCCAGAGCACGGGCCTTGTCTGTTCTAGGTGGGTTTGGCCCAGGGTTGGCCAGAAATACTCAAACATGTATTTGGAAATGCAAATACTGGGATACATTAAAACAGCAGCTCAACAGCACTGATACTAAAATATGTCTGTAAAAATCTATCGCGATACGTATCTGAAATACATTTTAAAAAGAATCGAAAAGTTTTTGGAAATACAAATACAGGAATACATTTTAGAGAGGGCAGAAATACAAATACAGAAATACTGATAGTGCAATACATTTTTCGAATTTGTTTGAGACGCCAACTGAGATGAAGATTGAAGTTTGAAGTGGAAGTTTTTGGTCGTAGGCTTGACACTTTGGCTTGGAGGTAGTTGTTTCGGACGACAAGGAATCTCCAATGGGCTCAAAAAGACGTTCCATCAAGGACTGACTGCGGTCCCTTCCCTGACATCCTGTTTGTGTGACGCGGGAATGAAAAAGACTCCGACATCTAAATAAATTTTATGTCACCCTAAATCCCATCAAAACGTCACCACACCCCTGACTTATTAGGACGCCCCTGTCAACATTTATCACATGATGTCACGCTGGAATCAACTGGTATTCTTTATCTGTAGGTGTGGCCTTGAACATGAAGCTTTACCAGGCTGCTGTATGAAAGGACAATACGTACTTTCGTTGTAGGTTACCTAGTTGAAGATCGTGTAGTCTGTGCCATTTGAAATTTTTGAGATTAGTGGACCACCTGAAGCATCACGGGAACATATGTCGTATCTTCTGTTGCGGTTGAAAAAACGATGCGGTGGCATCCCTGTTCTGAAGGTCCTTCCTGCCGACCCTCCACTACCGACGCATGGATTCAATTCAATCGAATTCATTTTATTTACTTGCATAATACAAAAATGGGCGATGGAGGAAGGAGAAAAATCTGCAGAATTACAGCTTGACGAAGCCCCTTCTCAACTACAGGCAGATCGGTCAGCGGGATATAATTACATAATTTGAAACAAAACAAAAAAGGACATTTATGCACCACACCGAGAAATATGTTATTAGGAGGATAATATTTCACGCAATCTATTCTTGTTTAAATTTTCAATGCAGAGACCTTGTTCTTTGAAAAAATTCAATGCTGTTGGAGGTTTGTGCTGAATCATCTGAAGCCCGAAATTAGTTCTTGGACGTGGTACTCTCAAGGTTCCGGCGCTGCGAATTTCGTATGCAATATTTTTGTTAGTTAATTTAGAAATTTGCCGTGTATGGATGATTAGGAAATTTAAGTAATGCCATGCACATAGTTGCTAGCTTGTATTTAAAATATCCGCTAATGGATTGCAGTCCTCAACTTTCTCCTAGCATCATCCAAACAGATACCTCGTAGATTGCGACCTGAGGTTGCCGGCGCAGGTACGAGTTGTCCGAGAAACAGCGCACTCGAGACGAGTCGCAGGTGTACGAAGTCTGGGTCGGCACAGCGAGTCCAGGTCTGGCCTCCTTTCTGGGTTTCGGATCGCCCGAGTAGCGGGTCATGTTCACGTCGGCTGATGACGTGCCCTCGAGCCGTGCAATCTTACGGGCGCAGCCGCAGGCGCATTCGAATATGTGTTGAACTTTACTGCGTGAGTCATTCTACTATTTCAAGTCAACCACCGTCAGGCTCGTGCTGCAACGCGGACTGTGACTAACCTTTCCCTTGCTGGGTGCACTGTGTACGCCAAGGCAAGAGAGACGGTTAGCAGCGGGCATTGGATGTCAGGAAACAATGACTCAAGAAATCTCTACCTAAGGACCTGCGGCAGAAGATGCTCTGACTCCACTCCTGGCACGCCACCTGGTTCGAGTCCCCGACTACGCAACACTTCTCAGAAGAGAGAAGAGGACGCATAGAAAAATAGTTAAGAGAATCGGAAGGAACCTGGGCCAGCATAGTAACAATGCCCCAGCATCTCCTTGACCCTGCTGCCCTCAAAAAAAAAAAAAAAAAAAAAAAATGCGTTCGAACTTTTTTTTTTTTTTTTAAGGGGGGGGGGGGGGGAGTATATTTCTCGAGAAATGTAACGAAATACATTTCATACTGATTGTATCGCGATTCAGATAAACATCCCAAATGTATTTCGATACAGCGATACAGATACTAGCGATACAAATGTATCGCGATACAGAACTACAGATACGAAATGCATTTCTGAAATACTATCGCGATACACTTGTATCGCGATACTGCCCAATCCTGCTTTGGCCCTATGCCCGCATGCTAAGAAAAAAAAAGAGAAGTATTTCTTTTTTGTTTCACTTATTTTGTTAGAGAGGTGCAGTCTGCATGCAGTTTGGGAACAAGGCGCCACATAAACCGGAAAACGTATTTATGGTTTTCTCGAATCCGGTTACCTTCTTCCCAGTTGTTTACATGTCTAGTCCCTGAATGCGACTGCCATTAAAACTGCATGGCAACTTGACGCGTAAAACCATTAAGACGTTAACTGAAATTGTTTATCTAATTAGCATGCTGATTTTGACAGTTACCGTCCCTCAAATGTCTGCCGAGCCGATAAACCTACAGTAAAAAGGATCGTCATGTAACAATCATTCCCTTAATAATAATTACAAAAAAATGGCAGCGATTTCTATTTTTAATATTTTGTAGTGCAGGAAATGCAGTATTTAGTAGCAATTGTTTCATTTGTTTGGTAGAAAAATAACCAACTGTTTTGTGTTGGACGTCATAGAACTAGTTTTGGATTCCGCTTTCATCTTTTTCTAGCTGGAACGGGTTCGTCGTCTTCTGGATATATCTACGTTGCTGCTATAATCGTGTAGCGCTGTTTCATGAATGCCCTCCATTTTTCTATTCTCTTCAGTGTGCACAGAGCCTTGTTGTCGAGAGTGCAAGTGCTAAATTCGTCTGATAACACTGACATATCCCTCTCGGCTCACCGCCGTCCGTGTGAATACTAGAACCGGCAGAACTCGCTGCCGGTTCCGCCGATCGCTGACATTCCCTCCCCGATGGCACCCCCTGTGTGAATACCCCTAAGCGCACTAGAATTAAAAACGAAAGAAAAATAAACTTGCGTGGCCATGGTGGAAACTGCAAAAACAAGTGAAATGGGATAATTAGCTTCCTAATTATTAATTTAAAAGTTTTAATTCGCGTTTAAAATTTCTAGGTTTTAAGGTAGAATCGACGCTCTGCTTTATTATAGTCTAGTAGCGACGTAACGATTTGTGTAGTCAATATCTTCCATCCTATCCCTTACGAAAATGGCAGATCTGGACTTATATAAAAAAACAACAACAAATATGGATATATAAAAAATTGGGCAGATCTGGCCATATCAAGCACATCAGTTTATATAAGCCCTATATGACCAGATCTGCCCAATTTTTTATACATCCATATCTGCATGGGTCTGCCAAATAGGGGTATATCTGCCTCCCATATCAGGGTGCTTTTTTTTTATTCTTGCAGATTTGTTCTTAAAAAAAGTCATGAAAGCCACACTTATGCGGTTTCTGCGAGTGAGTTATACGCCCAGGGGGACATTACGTGGGCGCTAAGCTTTGCGATTACTCGGCTAATTAATTAAAATTCACTAATGAACTTTTCAATTAGTGAAAATAGACATACGGTTCCAATAAGCAGCTAGCGGGGCGTCGTCCAAAATCCCTAAATCAGTCATTTTCAGAAAGTCTTTCAGCGCGTGAGAAGCGCACTAAAGCCACCACTCGTGGAGCAGGTACAAGGCTATCGGTTTCGGTAAGCCGCCCGCGCAATTTTTCTGTCTCTTATCTAGCCCCAGCCTTGCACCTGGTCCACAAGTGGTAACTTCAGCGCACTACTGCGCTTCACACGCGCTCAGTCTTTCTAAAAATTACTGGTCTAGGGGTTTTGGACGACGCTCAGCAAGTTTCTAATTGGAACCATATGTCGATTTTCACTAATTAAAACTTAATTAATGAATTTTATTTAATTAGCCGACTTATCGTAAAAATTAGCAAACTACATAACGTCCCCCTGGGCGTATCACTCTCGCACAAACCGCATAAGTCTAGCGTTCACGGCTTCTTTTAAAACAAATCTGCAAGAATAAAAAAAACAAAAAACAAAACGGTATCCACCGTGCTGATAGTTGACTCTTCGACCCTCCACAGCGGGAGCAATGGTAAACTGTGCCGCGCTCGGCTGTAGCAATTACCCGGTATCCCGACGATCGTTTCGTCAGCATGAACCGCAAGACAGAGTGTCCGTCAAGTTGGAGAAAGTACAAGCGGGCGGAGAGGGATACGCCCGCGGATGACCTAGCATTGTTTACCAGTATTTCGCAAAATCGTAACACTCTTTCTACAAGCGACTCGTAAAGCCGCTCGTCAAATTTTGGAACGCGTAATTAAGAGTCTGTGCTGCTGTTGTTTTTTGGCGACACGTCAAAACTTTGTTGGCGGCATGTCGAAACTTTCTGCTTGCAGCGCAATCGCACCAATGCCGAAACATTGTGCACAATGATTCTCCAGGCTGCCAGGAGATAGACACGGCCTAAATCTAGAGGTAGTCTGCAAGAATACATTTAGGAAAAACGATCAATTGTCAAGGTTGCAGCGCACTTACGTTGACGAGACGCGACTTTAAAGGTGTTGTACGAGGGAGATGCCGACACGGCCACGGCAAAACCACCACTCGAACACAGAAACGAGAAGGTGCCCGTGAAGATTCCACACGATGTAGCACAAGCTGTCGTTTGTAGAACCGAACACTAAACACATCACAAAAAATTCTTGGGCTTCTTTGAAGAAATCGCTTGCAGAAGCAGACATACGCGTCTGCCACAGAGGGAGAATTCACACGCCAAACTAGGTCCGGCTAAACGCATTCCGAGATCGGCAACGGCTAACGCGTCATCCGTCAAACCACGTGACCACTCACCATTTACAACGCTTTCAGCTTAGGGAGAGAGAAAAGGATCGAAGGAGCGGCCAAAACGGGGTTTCACGAACAAAAGGCTTATCTTTTGGGGCCACAACCAGGAGATGTGTCACTTGTAACGAAGGTTGACAGTGCTGTGAATCAGACATGTACAAGTTACTCAAAAAAGGTAGTTAAGTTAAGTTACTGAGTATTAACGCCTAAAGTAATTGGAGTAGAGTAGAAATTACGCATTTGTAATAGTAATTGAGTAAACTACTAACTACTTTAAAAAAGTAGCGAGTTACTTTTGAAGTTACTTTGTTATATTTTTGTGGTAGCGAAATGAACAACAGTTTTGATCCGTGAAAAACCCCTGCGACCCTAAAATAAATGCAGCCATTTTATGGCTTGCATTTTCACCAAAATAGTTTATTCGCTTGCAGAAGCAATTGACTTTCAAAGTTTTTATTGGAGGGTTTTCTTCTTTTCCTCTTAAAGACGTCTCCAGCCGAGCTAAAAAGACGTTCCACCGACGCGCTGGATGGAACGGCAGCGTTGAATTTCAGAAACAGGCTGTGCACGGTCGGGTAAGCGAGTGTCGGCATCTTCGGTGTCCATGACGAAACAAGTGAGGTTTGCCTCAGCTAGAAAGCCTTTCTTTTTTTAACAAACTCTCTTCCTGTTTTCTTTTTCTTTGGCAAGTTGAGATCGTTATGACTGGCCGCTGAGCGAGAGCACCTGACCGTCAAGGGCTCAAGTCTCGCGCCACGACGATGAGATCATCCGGACGACTGCGCGCCTCGTTGTAGTGCTAGTGCTACGCTACTGAAAACAAAAAATTGTTTAGGTTTAACAGAAGATGAAACGAAGATGAAACAACGCTGACGCCGGGTCCAAGACACGCATCTCCCAAGGTTGACTCGCAATCCTCGCCGGCGACTACGGTATCCTGACGCGCCTGACACGCCTGACAAGTAAGTCGTTTTCAACAAAGAGGAGGTCTCCCTGGCGTGGAAGGTCATAACGACGCGAAGGATTACGTGTACAAGCACCGTCGCTCGTACAGTTGCAGCTGGAAGTGGAAACGTGCTCCCATGAACGGATTATCCACGTCTGCGTTTGCGCGCGGCGAAGTCCGGCTTTGCAAGGGAGTATGCGCTGAAGACGAGGCGACCATGGGAACAGGCGCCCAGCTGCGAGGTCATTGGAAGTGGCGCCTCCCGCAAAACCCCCAAACCGCTCGAGTCAGAACTCACTAAAGGCAGACAACATGAAAACCACAACAACCCTCGGAGTGTCCCCGTCTTTCACGGTTGCAGCTGGAGGCGCGGCGCATGCGTGCATTACCGGATTAGGTCAATACCCGACCAAGGCTTGTTAATCATCTCTCCCCGCGTTCGTGCGCGCCGGTGTTATGTTTTGGCTGCTCGTAGCCACGGTCCACCTTAGCCTAAGGACGCCTGTGATGCAGTTTCTACGGCTGCCGAGTATAAAGCGCGAAACACATGTACGACGAAACCGTCCGACCCAACGTCCGACCGCGCAATACGACGGTCGGAGGCGAGGGTTTTCAACGCTCTCCGATGCTACGAAAACCCTCTCCCCCCAAGGTCATTCCGGCAGTCCGCACGTCGGATCGGACGGTTTCGTCGTACATGTGTTTCGCGCTTAAGTGCGTGGGAACGGAACGCGAGGGGGACCCTTGCTCGGGAATGCCACTTAATCTGCCAGCGTCTTATTTATTTCTGCGCTCAAACTTTTGTGATGAGCAAAATTAGCACTAGATTTCGAAAGTAGTTAGTAATTTGAGTAGAAGTTACCTGGAAAACGTAGTTAAAGTAAACTACTAAGTACCCAAATAACGTTGTAATTGAAAGTTACCAAGTTACTCGCAAAAGTAGTTAAACTACAGTAGTTTGAGTAGAGTAGTTGAACTACGTCCAAGTCTGCTGTGAATGCTATGTGTGGCCTTGGGTGCCAGGCAGCTGCGATGTCCTGCTTTGTCACCAGATTCTAGACTGTAGTCACGTGACCCTAACCGGAAACACGATTTGCCTAAAACACGCGTAGCGTCTACCCTGCTGTCAATACCGAGTGAACATACAGCTCTATGAAGTCTAGCTTTTGAACTCAAAACGATGCTAGTTTGAAGATACTATGTTTTACGCTGTATAAACCACATTATAATTTTAAATGAAAAAATTAACGCGACTATTTTTTTTTGTGCATGATGTCGACAAATAAATAGATAATTAAATATGTATATATATATATATATGTATGTATGTATGTATTTCTACCAATAAATTTAAAATCACGTGTACACTGTTTCAGATTTTTTTACGAACGAGTTATACATAAAAGACACCACGTTATAAACCACATTATAATTTTAAATGAAAAAATTAACGCGACTATTTTTTTTTGTGCATGATGTCGACAAATAAATAGATAATTAAATATGTATATATATATATATATATATATGTATGTATGTATGTATTTCTACCAATAAATTTAAAATCACGTGTACACTGTTTCAGATTTTTTTACGAACGAGTTATACATAAAAGACACCACGTTATAAACCACATTATAATTTTAAATGAAAAAATTAACGCGACTATTTTTTTTTGTGCATGATGTCGACAAATAAATAGATAATTAAATATGTATATATATATATATGTATGTATGTATGTATTTCTACCAATAAATTTAAAATCACATGTACACTGTTTCAGATTTTTTTACGAACGAGTTATACATAAAAGACACCACGTTATAAACCACATTATAATTTTAAATGAAAAAATTAACGCGACTATTTTTTTTTGTGCATGATGTCGACAAATAAATAGATAATTAAATATGTATATATATATATATATATGTATGTATGTATGTATTTCTACCAATAAATTTAAAATCACGTGTACACTGTTTCAGATTTTTTTACGAACGAGTTATACATAAAAGACACCACGGACAGCACATCTTCCGACTTTCAACACACGATGAACCGCCGTCGCTCGCAAACGAACGGATGCAATGCTGCGCGAACGGTTTTGAAAGAGCTGCGTATTGTACTCCGGGCGCAACGGCTTTCGTTCGAAGGGAAAAGGATTCGAGACGGCGAAGTAGCGTCTTGCATCGTGAGTAAGTTGACGGTTCGTGTTTACCCGCTCAATTTAGCGGGGAAACATGAAAAAAAAAAAAAAAAAATTAGTTTCACTGCCAGATTTTGCGGGAAAATTGACGTCACGTGACATACGTACCAATTCAATTTCTTGCTAAATTTAGCGGGGCGGTTACACCGATTTCGACGCCAACACCGCTTAACTCGGAAACCGGTGCCTAAGAGCTGCGACTAAAATCCATTATTTGATTAACTCGCGCTCCGATCGCACTTCGTCATATTGTCACACATCAAACATACAACCAAATTTTATTTGTCTTTTAATCTTCAAATTGCGCAATTGATTAATTGGTCCAAATACCTGGAATAACTTCACTTTCAGGATGTTGACAATAGTTAACCAATTACATGAGACTCATGCAATATAGATAAATCAACTAGTGTCTTAGCGAGTACATACAACTTGTTGCTTGCACGACTAAAATGGGCAAATATATCATTATCAGGGGCGCTATATTTGCACGCGTATATGATGATATATGGACGTATTTACGCACTTATACGGCCCAATCTGGCAGTATTTGCCCACCTATATGTCGAAATACGGCCGTATTAGCTCCCATATCTGGCGAAATACAGCCCTATTTGACTGCTTATATTATCATATCTGAACGTATATAAAATATATCAGGGCCATATCTGACATTTTCGTACGGGATGATAGAAGACGACTGCTGGGATTCCTCTGGTCGTCTTCAGAATGCGTTACAGGAAAAGGAGCTAGCGAGTGGAGAGGACGTCAGTGAACAGAAGCGACGGCCGCCGAGCCTCAGCCCGATCATCGGATGTACAGACGCCTAGAGAGAAGAGCGTTTGACTGACGACAAAGAGAGAGAGAGAGAAATTATTTTAAAACAACTCTTCGTCCGAGTCGTCACTACCTAAGGAGCCCGGCTGGACCCCTGGCTGTGATGCTGGGTCCGGGTGACAGGATCCCCTTATGTGCTTGATGTGAGCCACCAGCAATGGCCACAGGGTCGGGCGGAGTTCCTGGAGTGGGACGGTCCAGCTCTCCCAGGAATAGGGGATGGAAGGTGGGATGTGAGATCGGTTAAGAATGTGGGAGGAACAGAGGGCTCTAGGACATTCCCAGTAACCGTAAAAGGCGTTGGGGTAACCGCCGCATACCTCGGCGGCAGAGAAACAAGGTGGGCTCGTTCTGCTACCACCGAGGGCCGATTGATGGAATGAGGTTCATCTTATACCCCTGTCAGACGGGCTAGTTTAGTGTCACTAGCGAGTGCACTTCAACCCGTCGAAACACACTCCAAGTGTGTTGGTGCCACACGGGAAAGCAAGGTGTCACTCCAAAATGATGGCAATAACGATGGGCAAGTAATGGGCACGCAAAATATTACAATGCATACGCATTGTTTTATGAATAACTTCATCGTCTTATTAGAAACACGTTACCACTTATTGTTGCACAAAGTCACTAACTTTAATCCATATCTAAATCCAATTTGATCATTACGATTAGGCATTACAAGCCAGTGATACACGTCCGCACGCCGGTACGATACTCATCTATACTCTGTTTCACCTTATGATGTGCCGCAGGAAAGGCTACAAGCGCGAGCTCCTTGTAGTTGTAGGGCACATCTCGGCGGCACAAGCTCTCGTGCGTTGAGAGTAGCTCCCAACGCTATGAGCTCGCGCTTCTAGCCTTGTCTGCGGTACAACATAAGGTGAAACGGAGTATAGATCGAAACGAGATGAAGTAAGGATTGAACCCGAGATTCCTTGGGTGCTGCAGCGCGAGCTTTCGCTTCACGTGCTCCGAGCTGGTGCGCGCGAGCCCACTCGGCCACTCGCCACAACGAAACATCATGGAGTGTGTGGAGGGCGATATCCGCGATGTTGGACAGTGGAAGCGCGTGGTTGGGGCACTTTTCTCCGTGAGAGCCCAACGCCTTTCAGATGAGACGCAGCTGGACCTGGATGCCGACGCACAGGCAAGAATTTCAAGTGACACCTATCAGCAGCTGCAGGCCAATGCCTTCACCATAGCCACTCTCATGACCGACAACCTACCCGTGATCAGTCGAGAACGGTGGACTTTCCAGAGGAAGGAACGATGGTTCGAAGACACCTTGCCCCATTTGGGCGAGTTCCATTTCAAGCAAGCCTTTCGCGTCTCTCCTGCCACCTTCAGCTTCCTAGCGGAGTCTTGCAGGTGCCTCCTGGCCGTCGCTGGCCGTCGCGCAGGGGCCAAGGCTGGAAACTGGATTAGCCGCTTGTTTTTCTATTATGCACTACTTTCTTGCAAACAGAAAACAAGTGCGCATCTAATATTACTCCTATAAGAATAATACTAATTTTGCGCAGCGTTAATTTCTTCTATTATTTTTACTTCTTGAACACTGCTATTGGCGACGAGCGCGACCGAAAGCGTCGCTGTGGTCGGCCTTCCACGATTGGCCGAACGCTGACTTATGACGTCGGAAAGGGTATATCATCGACGGAAATAAGAGGAAGGAAAGAACTTTAATTTTGACGGTGTTGGCAGTGTTCATTTGAGAGCGCAATGATTTCAAGCTTCCACCATGCTATTTACAAACACCATCGAACTTGTTGTTTGCAAGGTAATGACGTCACAAGGGGGAAGCGTAGGAGGGCGCCACCATAACTTCTCGCCGCCAATAGAGATTACACACTTGGTCTATCGGAGCGAGCGTAGTGTGCTGCCCGAACTCACTTCATTGGAACTTGGAAGTGTGTTCTTCGGGCAGGGCTGGGGATTGAGCTCAGAATCACTGGGTTCTCGAGCGCGAGCCTTCTCTCCACGTACTCCAATCTGGTGAGCGCTAGCCCACTCGGCCACCGATACCCCTTAATAAAGACACATTAAAAAAATTAAACGTTTAAAATTCTCTGTAATGCCGCATTGGAGCGCAACTCTTGAGGAGGAGGGAGGAAGACTACGAAGGGGAGGGTATGCCAGTTGCTCCCCCTCCGTAACCTCCCATCCATCTCTAGCCGGGAAAATTTACCGGCTAAATTTCCCGCTAAATTTAGCCGGGAAATTTTCCCGCTGAATTGACGCGTGACGTCACATGACATATCTGAAATTTTAAGTGTGACGTCACACGGGTAAAATGTTTCCTCTAAATTTAGCTGAAACATTTTCCGCCAAACTTAGCAAAAACTTTTACCGAAAAGTGTAGCGGGAAACTTTTACCCTCGTGACGTCACACGTGACGACACACGTGACGTCACGTGTGACTTAATGCAACGCGCGGTTGCGCCGACGCCGCTCAACCAACACCACCTAGACAGAAGGCCTCCACACGCGTCATCATAGTCAGATCGATCGAGGCGAGAGATTGGGCACGAGTGCTGCGTCAGTGTTCGGCTGCGGCTCGTGGCCAATCAGCGCGTCGAAGGTGAGGCTCGGGTCCAATAGCCGACCGAGCGCGATCCGACCGTGATGACGTTTCATAGGAAAAGAGGAAACCATGCTGAGGCCTTCTGTCTAGGTGGTGTTGGCTCAACTCAGAAACGGGTGCCTAGGAGCTGTGCTCTAAAACAACGTTACATTAATGAACGATTTTTACGCCAATTGGATGATTCTGATCGATCATCGCAAGCCAAGATAAAGAACAAAGCGTATCCTTGGCGTTCCGCTTCGTTCCACGGAAGTCTACGAGAAGACCCTGACACTGCCTAGTCAGATCATAATTATCGTGTTGTCTGGAATAGTTACACGCTGAAACAAAATTAGGCTCTGTCATTCTCTGCTAACCAATATAGCCATGTATGATTGACTTTGTCGTCGTCTTTTATCAATTCACCGCTGCGCTAATCTTGATTCCGATCAGCCTAAACTCCAAGTCCACCCCACTATTTTTTTGCAATGCCACTCTTCTACATGTCGTCTCTTTCACGAATTTCTTTTTCTTCATAAAATAAAACTTACTCTACGCTTTTAGTTTCTGTGTTGTTATGTTTTACTGTTAAAACACTCCTATTGATGACACGACCTCGATGGAGCGAAGTGAGTTCGTCAAACTCACTCCAAGCCAAGTGTGTTCCTCAGGAAAGAGCCATGTGGCACACTACAGAAGTGACACTAAAAGCAAAGTGCACTCGCTCGTAGTGACACTAAACTAGCCCGTCTGACAGGGGTATTAGTTTAAATCGCATATAATAACCTTCCAAAAAAACAAACAAAAACGTTGAATTGTTATTGGAATTTGACGTATTCTGTTGCGAAGCGCCGCAAAAACACAGCCCCGTTTTTTGCCTACATTTCTAACTTTTGAGAAAGGTTGCTTACTAAAACGTTTTAACAGAAGTGTTTTTTTTTTTTTGTTTTTTTTTCCTAGTTCGGCGTGATGAGAGCGGATGTTCACCAGCGTCGACCTCACGCGTTTGCTCAGTCGACTTTGTCGCGCTGCTGTGTATCCACAGCCTGTTCTCCGACAAGCGGCTCGTTGACGAACTTCCATTCTCCGTGTCTTCTAGCAGGGAGCCGTACGTGCTCGGCATTCGGAACCGTCGGATAGAGGACGGTCGCGGCGACGATAATCACCCTTGGCGCGAACTGCCCTTCCTCGGGGTTGCTGGGCTTCTGTGCTCCGTCGGCTTCAGCCGGAAGGCCCGTCGTAATAAGAGCGCGAACTCTCCGGGAGGACGAAGAAGGGAAAAGAAGGAATGCCACGGGTTTTTTTCCTGCGGAGGAGGAAAGAAAAACGAGGGAAGATAAATGCCCCCGGGGTTGTTTGTGTAATTGGCGCGCTTTGGGGGAGGAAGGCCTCGCTTCCTTCTTCCCCTCCTAATCCTCCCGTACTCCCGTTGGGGACTAGTAACCTTGTCGTGGACTGCAGAGGACGCCTTCAGCAAGCTAAGCCGATTCAACGCCGCGTGATTATCACGTGACCTTCGAGACGAACCCCTTCGGTGGCTCCCGGGCAAAGCGCTGGCAGACGGACCCAAAGTTGGCGGGTTCGAATCCCGGCCGTCAGATTGCGCGCCGTGCAATTTGGCCGAGTCTCATTGCGGAGAAGGCACCGCCCCCTTCTTTGGTTTGGCACGTAAAACTCGCCAATTTGACTTTGACCTTTTAGAGGGGTGCAGCGGCGCGCGGGTCATGTAGTCACGTGACTTGTTGACAGCGCCGGATTGGCTGGAATGGCTCGTAGCCTCCGCCGCTTTCCGTCGTAAGGTAGGACTGAGAACAAGCGCCCTGAGGGGGCTGCCTCAGCGGCTATGTCCGTCGTCGTCGTCTTGCTTGTTCTGTTCGGCCGGACGGCTGATCTGCTTGGGGAGGTACTTCCACGAGCGCTGCACGCTAATTGAGCCGCATTTGGTTGTCGCAGTTGGCTCGGCGAGCGGCGGATGATTGCTGCTGCACTCCTTTTTAGTAAGCTCTTTTTCTTCTTTTTTGCGTCTGTTTTATTTTTGTTTTGTCTATCCCTCGGGGTTTGATGGGCCGTTGAGCCCTCGAGTCTTCCCAATTGCGGTTGCGAAACGGTCGACGACTACTGTCTCCTTTTTCTTTTTTTTTTTTTTTAAGGGAAAGGGAGAGGGGGGGGGGGGGGTAAAGTTGTGTTTGTGGACTTCAGATCTCCTATACGCGCTGTTCAGTCTGAGGCTGTCTTACCCCGAGGTTTTGTGTCGGTATTTACTTCTGGTCCTCATTACTCGTCGTGTTGTTCACGAAGTAAGTAAGGCTGACGCGGAGCTAGATCACCCTCTTGAATTAGTTGGCAAGTGAAAGCAAATAAATTTAGGCTGTTTTTTCCTCTTTTTATTTTTTTTTTGGCGAGGGGGGGGGAGGGGTAGGGCGGGGGCACAAAGACTGAAAGTGATGAAGATGGCCAGCAGACGTGCGGTATTTTGTTTCTGAACCCAGTGACGCTTATGTGGCCCGCGCCAACTCTCGAAATGTTTGTGTAATGCGCAAGAGCCACGGTTATGTTCTACTGTATAGAGTATAGACCATGGATGGGCAATATTTCAAATACAAATATTTGAAATACGCATTTAAAACACTTCGAGTCTTTTACATTTCGCATTTAATTACATACTGGGGAATGTAATTGTCAACTGTACTTAAAGACTCCAAAATTCAGTATTTCAAGCTCTTGCATGTTAAATACTGCCCACATACAATTTTGAACAGCGTTCTTCGGAATCAGATATTATGCACCCTTCGCGATGGGAGTCAAATGCAAAGAGCATTAAACTTGCCCCGCTTTACTCTTAATAAACATGGAAGGAAAAAAAAAGGATACAAGGATAGAACTGGGTGAGAACAATTACTGATTGGTTGACTGATTTAATTTCTAGACGTCGCACTAATGACTTGTTGTTTGAAAATGCTTTATTGTTTCAATTGAGCCTTTCAGATTAAACTCGTGTTGAATACACTGTATCTCCTGGTGTTGTACTCGCCTATCTTATGACAGAGTTTGTTTTTAGACTTGCGAGTTTCTTTAGAGCGCTCGATTATTGGCATAGACTCCACCGTTTATTTGGGCAGTCTTTTTTTTTACCCGGGGTTAACTTTAGGCCTAAGATGTCATACTATATTGAAACAAAATGTATTTTTCAAAAATATTTGAAGGTGATAAAATACTATCGTTGTGTTTGAATCTTGTACATAAATACTTTTCCAAAATGGGTAATTTGATTTTTAATTCAATGGATTGTATTCGAAGTATTTTGTATTTATATTTTGACACATTTCTTAGAAGTACTTTGCCCGTCCGTGCTATAACCCAGTTGTGGCTCTGACCTCCCGCCGCTGTGGTGGCGCTGCTGTCGGCACGGCACATGCGCAGACGCCTCTCTTCACGTGAAGGTGGTTTCTGCGCATCTGATGTAGGCAAACGGGGGCTCGTTTTTAAGCAGTGCGTTTGCCTATAGAGGTATTGCGATTCTAATGCGCAGTACGCCTATAGATTTTCGTATTTTGGTATCGTCTCGGTTTATTGATTTTTTTGGTTCTTGCGTACGACGATTTAATGTTTGCGTTCGCTCTTCAAATTGTGCGGTTGCACGCAACCTGTAAATGGAGTAAAGTACAACGTAAATGCCGTGGCCCAACAGCCTGGTTCTCTCGCGGACAACCAAAGCTATTGGTGCCCTCTTGCTCATCTTGAGCGCGCCGATGACAGCTATGCGCGCGCACTCTTCGCTCTTCCGGAGATGCCACAGAAGGTTGCGCGCAAGTGTAAGTTGGTCACTGCGTCTACCACCTCCGAGAGATTTTCTGAAAGCTCGATTTTGTGGACGCACGCTGATTGCTTAAGGTGTATCCACACGACGGACCAAATTGCTCTTTCGGTCCGCGGGCCGCGCATCACGTGATCTTACGTCACCGGTTTTCGAGGTCCGCCGGTGGTCCGCGGCCCGCGCTTCTGAGAAATGCCAAGCGACTTTTCTCGCCCGGACCTTGGCGGCGGACCGCGGCGTTTTTAGTATAAATGAAGCGCTAAGTCTGGCAACAAGCTGTCTTTTGTTGTTTGGATTGGATTCCAAATCCAAAATCGTTTTCTTTTGGCTCCAACTGTTGAAGACGAAGAAGACGAACCTTTTGTTGTGCGACGATGCAACTTTTCACTTCATAGGTTCAAAGGTTCAAAGGTGTTTATTGGCTAAAACAACCATACGACCGAGAGCCTGAGGCAATCAAAAGGCAGAAGCCCGTGCATACATATGCTGATTTCCTCCTCGGCCATACGTTAACAGATGAAATGGAGATGTTGGAATGTAATTTACAAAAGGGTGAGAATACTTAGTCTAATGAAGAGAGTAGGTGTCATGGTGATTCCGCACTAGATCTTTAAATTCATCGTGCTCATGGAGCAATTCCCCGCTCTGAGGGACAATAGTCACGACGAGTACTCAAATAATCATCTAAAGATGTCCCCATGCCTTCTTCGGTTCACTTAAGTCCTCCTCGTCCTCAATAGTCAACGCCAAGGCCACCGCGGCCAAACGTTTCGTTCGTTCAACCTCCATCATGGCTCCTTAGACATGGGTTAGAAGGGTTAGACCGGCCCGTTCGCTCTGTCGTCTGCTCATTTGGTCCGCCGTGTGGATGCTCATTGCAGCCGGGCGGCCCGCGGGCCGCGCGTCACGTGATCAATCGGTCCGCGGCCCGGTCCGTCGTGTGGATACACCTTTAAAAGTCCACTAAAGAGGCTTTCACTCGATCTTTTGACAGCTCTGACTTGATTTCCGGGCTCAGAGAACTCTGAGATTCCACAAGTTGGTGCTACTGGAGCCCCACTTTGAGGTTAGAAAATGCACGTAAAAGAGTAATGGAACTGTATTTGGTTTCAACGTTACGCACTTTAAACGCTGTCATGATGACACGTGTGTGACAGAAGTATAATCGTGCGCAACTCCAGTGGACAAAAGCTGGTGGGAAAGGGGCAAATCGAGGGCTCTCTCCAAACTGGGGCTGTTTGATCATTCGATTAACCTACCGATTAATTGATTGGTGCAATATTATCCGACGGATTGTTCAACCCATGGGGCGGTGGAACAACTTTTGTACTTTGCATGAATACCGCTTAGGATGAGTCCCCGACGTTTATACCCAATGAAACACCCGTTAGTTTCTCTCCTCACGGAATTTTAGTCGCAGAAAATATTTTAAGAAAAACTAGCTTCGTTAACCCCTCCAACTGGCAGCCTGAAGAAGCGGTTACATGATCTGTAGCCGATCATATGCCGCCAATGTTTATCACAGCCACGCGCTGCGGGATTGGCAAAACACAGGACACGCGCCTGGTTTTAGACATTGTATATTATACTCCGTTCACCCTTATAAAGGGATATTCCGGTCGAATTTTTTGTTTGAGAAAACAATTGAACATCATTGTTATTGCCTCGAAACGCATCGTCCGTGCAACGTCTGAATTTTATAAGCCCCTCTGCATGAGTAATTGAATTTTAAACCGCTCCAATCGCATCATAGCGTAAACGGTGCCTTCGTTGGCAACATTAAAGCTCCGAAGTCACATAATGCAAAACGGGCATTTCCGTCTCGTCGTTTGCCTGCAAGTGAAAACCGCAGCGTGCTTAATTTTTTTTTTTTTTTTCGTGCTTGATTTTTTTTTTGAACGGATGAGATTTTTGTTGCGTTGTTGGGTGCTGCAATTACCCTGCAGCACTTGCGATCCTCGAGACGTGCAGCGGCGAGCAAAATGGATCGTCGCCGTGCGTACGGAGCACATATATGGGTTCCCGTCAAGATCGAGATCCCGCTTATGCAGCAGTCATTTCACAGAAGAGAGCCACGAGATGAGCTCTTAGCGGACGGAAGGCTAGTAATCAGAGGCGAGATGCTGTTCCAACGACCTTCAACTACGCCCACCAAATCCTCGCCCAAATCGAATCAATCAGTTTGATTATGCAGCGAAACCGAAACTAACCGTTAAGCCACCTTGAAACTGTGCCAAAGTTTATATGCAGACTTGTACCGTACGCATTACAAGTAATGAAATTACTTGTAATCGATTACTTTTTGGAGTAATTTTGTAATCAGTTGATTACTTTTATTAGGCAGTAATCACAAGAGTAATCTGATTACTTTTTGAAGTAATAAAATTACTTGTAATCGTTACAATTTGTCCACGACCCCCCCCCCCCCCCCCCCCCCCCCCGGCACACGCCTTTTTTAAAAATAAAATTTGCTTCTTTTTTTTTTCGAACGGAAAAATGAAAGATTTTTGCGGAGCTGTAGGAAACGAGGTCAATCTCTTTCTATGTACAGTTTCTGTGGAATGTCCGTTTTTTTTTGTTTTTTTTTCGAGCTGGGATTGCGAGTGGGAAGCCGCAGGGAAGCCACATTGCGTGACAAAGGTCATTCAGGGCGAAGTTTGAGGCAGTTGGCATCAAAGGCAGTTGAAATATTTCCCCATTTCCCCTACGTGGTCTTTGTGACAAGCAATGTTTCGAGCTGAGAAGTGGTCGGGGCGATCTCTTCCACTAATGAATACTACACATTATCCGTTTCAAATCCTGGAGCTGCTGCTCTTTTGTATAACATGCGAGCTCATCCACATGTGAATAATAAAATGAGCGACGCAAACTTTGAGCGACATCCCTTGCTCAAGCTTAACAAGATCTAGAACCCCCTCCGCCCCCCCCCCCCCACCCACACACACACACACACTGGCGAACGCCCAAATCATTAAACGTCTTCAAACGAATTCTATGCTTGTGTCCGCATTGTGAAGGTGCAACGACCACGAAGAGGGAGCCAGTTTTTCTTCTTCAATACTTGTGCAAATGTGTAATATAGGTTGGAAGTAGTTCATTGTTATGAGCGCTAAAGATGTGTCTTCACACAATAAAGTAATCGGAAAAGTAACGATTACTTCTTTAAGTAATGCCCAATTACTTTTGCCCTCGAGTAATCAAGTAATCTAATCGAATACTTTTTAGCCAAGAGTAATAGTAATTGTAATCGATTACTTTTTTTGAGTAACGTGTACAAGACTGTTTATATGTAGTGCCCGTGCAGCCCGATTCTGCTTGACCCTCATATGAAAAATGGAGCGTGGCTACGGTTCACCAAGCTCGTCCGAGTTAAGTCACGATCTGGAAATGTTACATGCATTTTTAACGGTTCGCCATTTGCCTTCCCGGGCATTGTCTCCGAGGGATCGATTCGCAGCCGCATCACTCATCCAGTGGATCCGCGGTTATGTGGACCCAGATGCCGCTTCATGGACCCAGATACCGCTTCAGAGTCAAAATTTGCATCCTACTCTTTGCAAGCGCTCCTTGTCCGATGGGTAGCCGTCACACATCCCTTCGGCCCCTGCTTCTCATAGACGGGAGTCCTGTGAAGGCCCAGCCAGGATGATTCAGTCTAGTCGCCTTTTCTCATACTACCCTCTCCGATCTCTCACTTTTACCGACCCTGTTTCTTTTACTTCTCTCTCATTTCTCTTACTTCTCTTTCACCGCTCTTTGGCGGTAAGGGCTAACCTTGGGTGGCGATGGACCTCTGTCTTGACCCACACTTGGCTATAGTTTCCCGGCAGCACTGTTAAATTAACGTCTCCAGCAAAGCCCTTTTGTTATTGTGCGTTTCCTAACCCCTTGTTAAGCTCGGTGGTGGACGGTGCACCGCGGATTCCGAGCCCTCTTTGCCCTCTTATGGCGCCTCTCCCTTCCAAACCCCGTTCAGGACAAGCCTTTAAAGGCGTTGTCTTGAACTCAAGAACATCGACAAAGATTTTGAAGTATAAACATTTACGAAGTTTTTCGTTGTTCATTCGCTTGTTGAACAAAACTCTGTTGCAAAGCTGTTGGCTTTTGCTGTTGCGAAGGTACTGGAAAACCTTGTCGGGTTCTCCTACAAGGCTAAAAGGCAGCACTCCGAAGACCTCCTAGTGGAAGTAACCACCAAAGAATAGAGGGAAGCGCTCGCTGAAGCTGACCAGCTTTCTTAACGTAAAAGTGTCGGTTAGCCCTCACCGCACGCCCAACACCATCCGTGGGGTCCTCTCCGAAGTCAACTTCTTTTGCGCACAAGTGAGGAAGAACTCCTCGAGGGGCTCCAAGGTGGTGGCGTTGTTGCCATCAAGCGTATCGTATTTCGCAAAAACGGTGAGGAAATTCCTTCCAAACACGTCATCCTTACTTTTGAAAGACACACACTGCCAAAAACCATCCAGGCAGGTTATCTTAACTGCTGCATCCGCCCTTATGTCCCCAACCCGGAGCGGTGCTTCCGTTGCTAGCGTTTTCGCCACGGATCACGCAGATGTCGAGGGAAGGAGACGTGTGCAAAGTGCGGCAGCCATGACCATCTAGCCGACATCTGTGAAGGTGCAGCTTCCTGCGCCAACTGCAGGGGCGCAGGAAGCTGCACCCATGCAGTTGGCCCTGCACCCTGCCTACTCTCGCTTTTGCCCCTTGTGGCGACAAGGAACATAAATCCTCACCCTTACCCTCAGGGCCAAAGAAAACATATCATACGCAGAGTCAAAGCATAGAGTCTCTTTCCTTTCGAAAGGTACGTACTCCAACGCGGTGCGCAGGGGCCCTCCACCACGAACGGAATCGAAGGCTACCCAGGTCTCGCCTGGGTAGCCTTCCCCGGGGGGGGGGGGGGGGGGGGGGGGGGGGGGGGGGGAGGGAGGGAGGGAGGGAGGGAGGGAGGGAGGGTGAGACTGCCCCCCCAGAAGGTAGGGGCAGCAGCTCCCCCTACCTTCTGGAGGGAGCACATCACCTGCCTCCAAGTCTCAGGACAGGGAGGCAACGCCATGTGCCCGTCCTTACCTCGACGCCTTTTCCCGGTGAAAAGGAGGGGCAGTCTCACCCCAACTCACTGGAGAGGGCCTCCTCCTCCAAAGAGCGTCACAGCTCTCGTGCTGCTCCCTGGTATCGAAGGGGCAGGAACGGGTGGACTTGGGTGAGAGCTCGCCCAGTACCTCGTCCGCCTCTCCTGCTCGGTCCGGTTGGGGCCGGGGTTTACTACCTAGTGCCTCAAGCTTTCCCAGGTCTGCAAGGAGAGCCCCCCTTTCGAGGTAGAGGCAATGGAACGATGCGCAGAGTTGTCCACTCCTGCATCCGATCAGGATGACGGGGAGTGGCGGCCTTTGAAGACCAAGCACTAAAGCAAAAGTACCATGCATAATCGCACCAAATTGATGTGACTGCATGTTTGACATTGAATCCACTCGTTTTTTTTACCTTCTTTTTTGATCTAAGATTTTAGTATATTTAAAAAAGAGTAGATTTGTTTTTATGCAGTGTAATTGCCGGGGCCTTTTACGGAATATTGACGATGTTAACTTTTTTTATGGACGACCTCCGTCTTATAGCTCTACCTTTACAAGAGACACGCTTTAATGATAATCATGTGTCTGTTTCACGTCGTCACCAAGTTTTCATAACGGATTTTTTCACATCAAACTCATCTGGTGCAGTAGCGGTGATCGTCTAAAGTGGATCTTGTTCCCAAATTCCCCCTTGAGGCTGTAGCTGTACGTCTCATCTTGGACCGCCTTATCACCGTTGTTTCCTTCTGTATTCCACCAAATTTTCCACTGCATATTTATGATCTTCTCGATTTAGTTACTCAGCTCCCTCACCCCTTTTTACTTTTAGGAGATTTTAATGCCCACGATCTCTTTTAGGGTGGCACTCGCCAGGACTCGCGTGGTGGAGTCCTTGAATGGTTTTTACTGTCATCTATTCTGTCTTTCGAACAGCAGAGAGCCTACCTTTTTTAGCGCGTCTCAGAACTCATTTACATCCACTGATCTTTCCATTTCATCTCCTTCTTTGGTATCTTGTTTTACATGGAGCGTTTTAAATAATCATTTTGGAAACGACCACTTTCCGGTTGCTCTGGAGAGCTTAACATCTATTCCCAGTCTCATGAAATGGACTTCGCGTTGCAAACTAGAATCAGCAGACTGGGCTCTTTTTAGCCAGAAATCCGAGCTTGTTTCCTCAATGTTTTCTTCATTAGCTAATGACAAAGCCACAGCCTACATCACACAACATATAATTGGTAGTGCTCTCTGCTCCAGCCCTCAAACCTCTTCGAACATACCCAAGAAATGTAAGCCATGGTGGAATGAGGATTGTTCTACCACAAAAACGAACCAAGATAATGCTTAGGGTGTCTTTCGTAGATACCCGACTTCTGTGAAGTTGATTCAATTCAAAAGACGCAGAGCTCGTGCCCGGTATACTCGGAAGCAGGCTAAAAGGAAGTCTTGGAAAGGTTACTTGCCCTCTATCAGCAGCTACGTTTCAGCAAAAGAAGTGTGGGACCGATTTCACAAGGTTGAGGGGGAATACCGCTGTTTTACAATCCCCCTTTTTCCTTCTGGAGCCTCATTTCTAGACCAGGCTGAGGTGTTAGACACTCACTTCGCGGCTGTTTAAAACTCCATCATTCCTGAAGCGTAAGGCAAGCATGGAAAAAACGAAGCTCTGCTTCACAGGAGAAGCGTCTGCACCTTACAATCAGCCATATACAGTGGTTGAGCTCGATGTGGCTCTGCACTGCTTTAAGGTTTCAGTCCCCGGTCCTGATGAAATTCACTACGACATGATCCGACACTTATCTAGAGAGTCGCTCAATGCTCCTCTCACGGACTTCAATGGCCTGTGGAGTGATGCATACTTCCCTGTTGAATGGAAGCGGGCTGAAGTTATACCGCTGTTGGAAGCTTGCAAGCACCCTTCGCTCCCTGCAACTTACGGACCAATAGCGTTGTCGAGCTGTCTGGGGAAACCTTTGAAAGAATAATTAACAGGCCTCTTATTTACTTCCCGAGCACCATAATATTTGGATATCAATCAGTGTGGTTGACGGCCTGAACGCTCTACAACAGACCAGCTAGTACGACGGGAGACCCTTGTGCGTGAGGCATTCGTCAACAGGCAGCATTGTGTATGTTTTCTTTTATTTCGACAAGACCTATAATAGCACTTGGAGGTATGGCATCTTGCACGACCTTTTCATGTACAAAGTACGCAGTAGAATGCTTCAGTGCATAAAGAGCTTTTTATGTAAACGCACTTTTCGAGTTTGGTTGGCCACAACTTTATCATACTGGTTCGTTCAAGAGAATGGTGTTCCTCAGGGTGGGGTCCTAAGCGTCACACTCTTTGCCATAAAAATTAACTCTCTTAGTAAAGTCATTTCCTCTTCAATATCTTACTCGCTATATGTCGATTGCATTCAGATATCAGTAGCGTTATGCAATATGTCTAGCTGTGAGCGACAGCTACAACTGGCTATCAATATAATGAGTACATGGGCTGATGAGAATGGTTTTACATTCTCTTGGGAGAAAACTGTTTGTATTCCTTTTTTTTAAGGCGTGGTCTCTGTTAAGGCCGGTTCTCACATGCAGCGGAGCGCTGATGCAGCGCTTCTCACGTGCCGTCAGCTACTTATCGTCTGCCATGAGCAACAGTTTTGACAGTGCGATACAAAGCTGGTGAACGCTCCCGTCAGCACGCGCTTAGCGCGAGGTAAGCGCTATGCTTTTAGCGCTCCACTGCATGTGTGAACAGACCCTTAAGATCCTACTCTTAAGGCCTGTTCACACATGTAGCGGAGCGCTACAAGCGGAGCGCTGACCTTGCGCTAAGCGCGTGCTGACGGGAGCGTTCACCAGCTTTGTATCGCACCGTCAATACTGTTGTTCATGGCAGACAATAAGCAGCGGACGGCACGTGAGAAGCGCTACATTAGCGCTTCGCCGCATGTGTGAACCGGCCTTTACTCTTCTTTTAGAAGGAAAGAACGTTGCTGTGAAAACTGAGCACAAATTTCTTGGAGTTACTTCGACCGTAAACTTATTTTGTTTCGCATCCCAAACAGCTAAAGCAAAGAACTCTGCAGGCGTCGAACACGCTGAAAGTCGTTTCGCACAAGTCGTGTGGCTCAGATAAGAAATGTCTCCTTCGGCTATATTCTTCTCTCATTAGATCCCGTCTTGATTATGGTTCAATACTCTACGCCTCCGCGAGACCGTCTGCCTAAAAAATGCTCAATCCAGTACATTACCTAGGGCTGCGTTTGGCATCTTGTGCTTTTCGAACCTCCCCTGTGCTTAGCTTGTATATTGACTGTCATGAAATGTTTCTTGAAAAAAGGCAACAGCTGCTTAGCCTCATCTATGCTTACGCAAGTTTGTCGGACCCCACCTCCCCCATTTATAGTTGTGTTCGAAACTGTAGGCTTTCTCGCCTCTTTAACCACAGGCCAACTGTTGTGCGGCCTTTGAGCCTTCATGTCGAGAGTCTTCGCTCCTCCCTCAATCTGACTCATGATTTTAACCTCTTCGATAGTTCATATCATACTGCCCCGTGGAATGTCAAACCCATATTCTGTGACTGGTGCTTCACAAAATTCAGAAAGTGAAATGTCCAACCTTTAATTTTACAGCAGGAATTCTCTGCATTGTAGGAAAAATACAAAGATATTAATAATGTTTACAATGATGGCGCAAAGTCGTCATTGTTTGTTGGTGCGGCAGTGTACTCTTGTTTTTCCAAAGTCACTCGTCTAAACACTCGTGCTAGTATTTTACTACCGAGCTATGTGGGGTCATGATCGCCCTTGGCTATATTATTCAGAGTAGAACAAAGAAAGCCATCACCTTTGTAGATTCCCAGGCTGTTGTTGTGTGTTCTGTTTGATTAACAAAGAATCAGCTGACCCTAACTGTGCGTGTTGGTGCAGCAGGGCCTACAGGATGGGCACGACATTAGGCTTTGCTGGATTTCTAGCCATGTGCGCATTGCATGCAACGAGGCTGCAGATATATTGACCGTCTCTTCGCAAAATCTTCCGGTGTCACATGTCCGCATCCCTCACCTAGACCTAAAAAATGCCTCCAAGACTTGCGGTCTTCCAATTGTGGCAGTCCGAGTGAGATTCATAGGTTAACACTAAGGCTTCACATCATCAAGCCAGAACTTCATACTTGGGAAACATCTTACAATAAAAATAGATTCATTGAGGTCGCCGCCTGAGAATTGCGCCTGATGTATGCCGCCTGAGACTTGGCAAAACCAACCTTACTCATCGCTACCCGCTTACTAGTGGAGAACCTCCATCCTGTGAGCGCTGCGGTGAACCTTTGACTGATCTTCATATTTTATTTCTTTGTTCTGCAGAACAAGAAATAAAATATAATTTCCCTCTGCCTTGCTACTTGGTGAGCGACCACTTATCTTATTCAAACGTCTTTTTGGTTTTCTTGGAAATATCGGATTTTTAAACAAACTATAGAACTATTCCCGGATAGTTTAATTCTACTCGCCCTTTTTATTTGCCTACCTTGTTTGGTACAGTATGGCCATTGATGGGCTCTTGCGCCATTAAAACCGTAATCAACAACATCCGTTCTACGAAATAACGTATGACGATCTCAGCAAATACTCCACTAAACGAATGCATTCTACTTTGCTCATCAGCTTCAGGAAGAGCGCAGCAGCGCCGAATCCTTCCCATGCGGTTCGGAAACCACGCGGCCGTGAAAATGCGTGCGCATCGCGCTGCGCCGAGGTACAGACGCTGTGCAGCTGCTGTGCATGGGCGTCGCCATAACCGACCTTGAAGTTGTTCTCCTCTTATTACCTTTACTTCACTTCATCATGACCACAACCACCAGCCTCCTCTATACTCTCAAAGCCTGGTAGTTGGACGACGGAGGCGTTGAGTGCCCGGTCGCAGATTTGGAGCGCGAGAATCTCGTTGCACAGAGCATCAAAGAACCATTTCTCGGGGAACCTGGATGCAGCGGCGAGGACCCGACACACACTTGTTCGCTCGGGAGAAGTGTGTTTCGTCGTCTCGCCGCAGTGGGGCGCCAGTCATGTGGCTCTCCTTTTCCGCTCCACCTTTTCCATTTCGGCGGCCGCTTCTCGTGGCCATCTGCCAGGTTTTGTCAGTATATGAGGCTATGCCACAGCTGAACAGGTTATTGTCATTTTAAATACAGCTGTGTCCTTCTGCCCTGCATTGGCCTTTGTGGAAGCTCGTCAACGCCCGCTTCACTGGCTCGACATCTGGGTAAGACAAGACAAGGTCACCAAAGGCTGCTGTAATCTGGCGCGTGTTCAAAGCGTCTATAGAGGGCAGCCGCCGACGCTCCGAGATACCGGATTTGCAGAGGCAGCGGAGCTAGATGACCGTCTCCGCTCTCTCGGCGCGATTGCACGACGACAGGTGGCGCGGTATACCTACCCACCCGATTCAAAAGGGCCCCGATGCTGCACGCTTCCTGCCGTTCCAATCATACAAAACCCAAGGCCATTGGATTTTCTCAAGATGCATTCCCTGAAACATGTTGCACACCGCAATCCTTCTGTTTCTTTCTCTCTCTGTCTTGCTCTCTGTATCTTTCCAGGGCTGGGCCTCGATTAAAAGTTTTAACCAGATTAACCGATTAATTAATCGATTAATCGGTCTCGTTTATTTCTATGCATAATATTTTTAAAAAGTCAAGAATTAATATGTGCTTTCTGTTTTTGCCTTTGCTGAACATGAGGCCTAATACACAAGTTTTATTACGACTCAACCTTGATGTGTGGTTAAGAACAGCTCGGAGGCACTCACAGATCATTACTTCAGCTGCATGAGGTAAAAGGGTCGTTGATATTATCCGGCAAGAGCGACCTCCTTTGATTGTTCACACTATAGCCTTTCTCTGCTGCGCTAAACGGACACTCAAACGCTATTGAAGTGGCCGGGAGACGTGTAACCTTCTGCACCTTGTCAGGAGTTACAAATCTTCCCCCTACAGTTAGTTTACTGTAGGCTAAAATTTGACCTTAAGTTTCCCCTCCATAGAGGTGTTCTCGTCCACGTCTGCGTGGTGAAAGCGTTTACTTTTTACTTTATTTTGACTCCTTAAAATATTACCGAATAACTGGTTAAAAAATAATCGCGATTAAAGCATTAATCGATTAATCGGTAGGTTAATCGATCAAATGCCCAGCCCTACTTTCTATACGTTTTCTTTCCCGCGCTGGCCTCCGGTAGGAGGCGTAAAAACCCCATCACCTTGGTAATTGAGGAGGCGTTAACTTAATCCCGCTCCCTAATAGTAAAACAAGAACAGCGTTATTTTGGCAGTATTTTTCGGTACCCGCGTACGCCACAGCGCATGGTTCCAGTCCCGCAGGCCCATGGCTCATTAAAGGGAGCGTTGCGCAAACGCGCAGTGCTGCTCTCTTGTGCTTGCGTTCTCCATGCCAAGTTTTGCTTGCCTCTACGTTCTCAAGTATCGGTATTTAGCTTGTTTTGTCCTTCGGGATTCTTGCGGATTGGAAGAGCTATAGGGTTCGAATGTGAAAGTTTCTTACACACACACACAAAAAAAAGAAGAAAAAGTTGAAGATTGGGCCTTCTATAGGGGTTGTCGGAACTTGTAATGTTTAGTGCTCTAATTGGAATTGTTTCCTCTATTCTTTATTCTAATCCGCCGTTCGTGAGTTATCTGGTGGGTGAGACGCGGTCATTTTGGAGTAGTTTTAATGTGTGCATCTTGTTAAAGGGGCGATGCAACGATTTTTGTACTTTTCGCGAATACCTCCTTGAACGGATCCCCCCTGACGTTAATAGGGAGTTTTTGTAGATTGCGTTTCCCCCTCTGCCAAGCCCTCCGCAACGAAGAAGCCGCTACTGCGCCTGCGCGCCGATGGCCTTGGCTGTGGAGTTACGTGTATCGTAGCTGGTTGCGGAGGGCGTTCCGGGACGGCTAAAACTATCTACGAAAACTTCCTATTGAATTGTGAAACAACCGTTCGTTTTTCGCCACACGCAATCAAAGTCGCGGAAAAAATAAAGAAAAACGAACATCCCTCACCCCGTCAACTCGCAGCCTGCAGAGAAGGCGGCGACGTAATCTGGAGCCGATTACATGCCGCCAATGTTGATCATATACCACACGCTGGGGTTGGCAAGGCACAGGACACGCGCGGAACTGCAGATATTGTTACGGTTCGGCGATTGTCATCATTGCGGCGATTGGACACGCCCGGGCCACTACCCGAATGCTTCTGGAGCTATCGATTATAATTAGCCTAAATCGAATGGCCACGCAATGCTGGGGACCAATCTATGAGCCACATTCAAATATCGTCACTGGGCGGAACTGCGACCGCCCAGCTACATCATCGTTTTGCGAAGGAGAGATTGAATGAAAACGCTCGGCTTTTGTCCTTGAAATTACACCTCAACAAAGGAGTTTCTTGGCCAGTGGCGTTGCGTGCGAGTATCCTTGAGTCCCACTAGTGCCAGTAAGCTCGCGTAAAGTGAAAAACATTCCAATCGAATATCGTTGCACCGCCCCTTTAAAAAGGGCACGTAAACTTTATTTGAAGTTTGTTAGCAGGTCAGTCGGTTCAGGGCGCAGTCAATTAGTACACCTAATAATTTTTGTTTTGATACACTTTGTTTCACATTTTTTTAAATCCTAGTGCAGCCGACGGTATACGAGCCGGTAGGACCAATCAAGCGTCGGCGAGAGTTCAACGTCACTGTGATTGTCGTCTTCATTCGTGTGTGACATCCCCGGCTTATCCAATCACTACAAGGGATGCACAGTGACTTCGTGCTTTTGGTCTGTGTATATATGTTTCTGTCTTCTCCATTCTTTGATTGCACGCTGAGTTAAGGTGAAACGAACTATAGTTCAATATTTTCCGCCATGTATTCGACGCGCACGTTTTGTACGCGTAGTACGTTCTCAACCCGTCACTCCGTTTCAGATTAAGTCCGACCGCAAGCCAACACCGCGACTCGAAGGAGCCCATCCCACCAGCAGGAAAAGTGCATCGTCACGACGTCTTTGCGCCTCTGCTTTCACCGGCTAAACCGATCTTTCACGGAAAGAAAAGCGCGAGATGACCCCGCATTCACCGCGCGTGATTAGTATGGCCGGACAAAAGCGCAAAGACGTCGACATACACTGTTGGTGCCGCTTGATTGGCTCTCATCGTAGTCCTCCAGTGACCGGTTCAACCTTCCGCAGCACACCAGGGGCCCTAATCTGGACACTTGGCGAGAAAGACGGCGAGAAATCTGGCGGCTATGATTGGCCGGCGCCAAGGTCAAGTGCGGCGTCGGCCAATCACGGCCGCCAGATTTCTCGCCGACCTTTTCGCCAAATGTCCAGCTTAGGGCCCCAGTTGTCCACGAACATGCTCTTTTTGTGGCAGTATCGCTCCGGGACGAAATATGCTGAGTCACTAAGCTGTGGAAGCACACGCAGCGTCGGATAGGTCGCACTGCAGATCAACCGCGCATGCTCGGAAGGCGTTCCACAGCACGGCAGACAGCTATGGGAGGCGGTTTTTGCGAAGGGCTTGAGGTCACCATCAAGAATCACAACACCACGGAGTTCAACACGCGGTGCTTCTCGTTTGTCTGTCGGTACGAGGCACCATATATGCGTTTGAGTCTGACCGTTTGCGTTGCAGTGGCTTGGGATTGCTTATTACGAGAGAGCACACTCGCGCCATCTACGCACTGGAGCACTTCCGATCTGCGTATATTTTCTAATTGAAGCGCTACCGTTTATTAAGTCTTCTCATGTAATTCGGACTTTTAAAAAATGTTTATCCATCCTTTTTTTTACTTGTTCTTTTACGGATCATTTCCTCATCGCGGACTTAAAATTATTTTATAAATCATAAATAGTGCGCAAATTTCACCTCACAAATATTGCAAACCCTTGTCAGCTGTAATTGTTTTTCTGGAGCGCAGCTTTTAGGCGTTGTTTTCGGAGTTGAGCGGCGTTGGCGTAACCGCGCGTTGCGTTATGGGACGTTTCCCCTGGTCACGTCACGTGTGACGTCACGAAGGTAAAACTTTTCCACTAAATTTGCCGTGAAAATTCTCCGCTAAATTTCGCGAGAAAACTTTTCTGCTAAATTTAGCGGGACGTTTTCCATAATGACGTCACACGTAAATTTTCACGTCTCGTGACATCACGCGACAATTTAGCGGGAAGATATCCCGGCTAAATTTAGCCAGACATTAGGGAGTTTTCGTAGGTCGTTTTCGCCTTTCCGCAAACCCTCTCCGCAACCCGCTACGATACCCGGAACTGTACAGCCAAGGCCATCGGCGCCCAGGCGTAGTAGCGGCTTCTTCGTTGCGGAACGCTTAGTGGAGGGGGCAGCGCGGTCTACGAAAACTCCCTATTTTCTCAGCTAAATTTAGCGAGAATATTTCCTGCTAAATTTAGCGGAAAGATTTTCCCGCTTAATTTAGGTGGAAAATTTACCCGCTAAATTTAGCGGGGAAATGTTACTGCTTCATTTAGAGAGAATTTTTTTTCGCTGCATTTAGCAGAAAAAGCCCCCCGCTAAGTTTAGGGGAAAAATTTCCACGCTGAATTTAGCAAAAAACAATTTTCGCAAAATTTAGCGAAATTTTTTTTGCTAGATGGGAGGGGAGCAGGAGAGGCGGATTGGAGGGGGGAGGGACTCTCCCTCCCCTTCGCACCGTCCCCACCTCCTCCTCAAGAGCTGCGCTCCTATTAGGCATTACGGAGAATTGTAAACGTCTTTAACAGTTTAATTTCGGAGGGAAGAGAAATTGGGGGGGGGGGGGGGGGGGGGGGGGTGAAGCCATGTTCAGAACCAGGTGTGCCCTAGAGCACCAAATTCTTCCCCTATCGGTGTAATCACCCCGACGCGACGCCGTGGACGGGCTGTCCACGCTGTCACGCTGCGTCGCCGTGGAAGAGGGCTGCCTCCGATGCACCGAGATACCGGATTGGCCAAGGCGGCAGATACGTCTGTCTCCACTGCTTCGGCGGGTTTCCACGACGATAGATTGTGGCAGCCTCCCCTCCCGGATGAAAGGGGAAAACTCAGATGCTGCATGCGTCAAGCCGTTCCAACAACGCAAAGCCCGTTGGCGCCAAAGCTATTATATTTTTGGCGGAGTAACATGTATTCTCTATACTTAATATATGGGGCCAGTGTGTTCATCATCAGTGGCAAGTGGTGGCTACACACTCGATCACGTCATCATACTCGAACGCAAATGTGTACACCATCTGTTACGAAGGGACCGAAACGCACGCACGGATGATGAGTGGAATGGCAGGAACCGGAAGTGGTGATTGTGTGTATGTTTGGACAGCGGGAAGTTTGCGCCAATGGGCTTCTGTTGCCTCCGCTGTAGATGAGAAATTTTGCCAGTACGGTACAACCGCTGGGGGTCTTTAACGTGTATCAAACCGCCGGTACGGGTCTCGTCCAGACCGAAACGGACAGGGGTGGGAATTGATGCCAGGATCCCTGGGTTCCTCCGCGAGGCCGTTCACTGCAAGTCCCGTGTCTCCTGCCTAGGTACAAGCTGGGCTCGTACGACCGGCCGCCCACGCCCGAGCCCGCGGAGGAGGCCGAGGAAGAGGCGCCCGCCACCCGGAAGAGGTCCCCCGCCAAGCGACCGGAGCCGGATAGCTCCGCCTCGGCGCCGACGACGCCGTCGTCGTCCCAGGAGCAGGCGGCCGTTCACACTCCCAAGAAGCGCCGTCGGCAGAGCGGTAAGACCTCGCTTTTATTGGGCGTGCGCCGTCTGGCATTTCCCAAATATCACTCGGAAGCAAGCAAGCAAGCGGGCTGTGCCGTCGTGGCCGTCGTATCGTCTGCTCGCTTGTGGCCGCTGTGACACTGCGCTCGCGTCTTAAAGTTAACGGAATTACACATATCTAAGTGACACACTGAATGTCCGAAGGTTCAAGAAACTTCCTGCTCGTCATACTTCAGTGAAAGACCTACATTTCGTGAGCGCAAAGCGCCACACATATCCCGCCTCAAACTGGGCGCTCCTCAAGGCGGCTTCGCCGCGAGGGCGAAGGTGAAATTCGACGCACATGACCTCTTCTCCGCCAGTGAGGAGTTGGCGGCGAAAGGAAACGCAAGGCCTTGTTAAGCCATTTGGTATACCCTGCGTTGCGCTAAAGCCCCTTGTTAACGGCGTTTTTTTACAAGTACCGCCAACCGTTGTTGTGTAAACGCGCAAGACTCTTGCCACGAGCGGGGGCTCCTCCGCCATTCGCTTCCAGGTCCTGTTCATTTCAGTGGCACGCCGCCATTTACTTCCTAGGGCCGCTCGAGACAGGGGCCTCGTGCAATGGCGCATTTGACGACACTTGCAACACAAACGCCAACACATCGAGGCGCTTTATTTTGTGCGTATGAGGTGCGCACCCTCATGGCGGCGGCACGGCGGTGACTGTGACCTTTGTGCCCTCCATCACCTGGGCGCTGCCATCTTGAAATCACTTGATTCGGTCGGCATTAGGTTCCGTGAACTAATCGCTCCGCTCTCCCTTCCGCGCCTTGGCGGATAATATTGTGTTTTCGTCCGCCTTTCACCGCATTTTCTTGCCAATTAGTCTTTAAAGTGTCGTCCTATACATACATTTACTTGCTCTTTGCATTCCATTATTACGTGCATAACTCCTGCGGTTAGTTTTGTAACGCGCGTTTTGACTATTTTTATTATAGATGTTTAGTAGCTCGTATTCTGCGGATAGCGGGTTCAGTGGACGCGTGCTCAATGCATGTTTCAAAAAGGACGGCACGAGCTCGCGGTAGCAAAGCGAAGCTCTATTTTACGGTCCACTAAAATTCACTATTGTCGGCTTACTGGATACGTTGGAGGGAATATGAGGTACAGGAATCGGCGTTAGCACTGATGCACATTATGTAGCTGACACTAACACAGCACGATGATTCAGAGGCCAATTACTAATAACGACTCAGGTGTGCTTACTAATAGCGGCGGAACATTCGCAATAAGCGCAATATAGTTATGATTTAGTAGGATTTAGGAAAGGAACAAATATAGTCAATGAATGCAAAGATGCTTTCAGGAAACAAAGATAGTATGTTACCTGAAAGCATCATCTTTCGTATTCTCTCCAGATTGAAAACTGCTTTTGCTTATATGAGGGAAATCACGGGGAAGATGGGTAACGGAGGTTTGACGCGCATTTTCATCTGATGCTAGGGATAATGCTACGTCAACGTCAGGTGGTTTGTTGTTTCATAATATAACACCTCTGTGTCTTTGACGCTGTATATCTTTTTCTTTTTTTTTGCGATTTAACCATTAGCTTGATTGGTTAATTTATAAATGCCAATGAGCTGCGCACCGTGCTCGGTCCCATGTCTACTGCATTTTAAGTGCTACACTCTAAAAAAAAGCCGTGCGTCTACGTTCCCGCACAACGCTCGGAGAACCAATCACCGCAACTTACGGAGGCAGCTCAGCGAATGACAATGCCGAAACATATGTTTAGATCGAAAAGCGAAGTCTGAATTGTGACATTAAGCTATGCAAGACGTCACGTTTCCATTGCTTAATGTCACAATTCAGACTTCGTTTATCGATCTAAACATATGTTTCGGCCTCGTCATTCGCTGAGCTGCCTCCGTAAGTTGCGGTGATTGGCTCTCCGAGCGTTGTGCGGGAAACTAGACGCACGGGCTTTTTTTTTTTATAGGTGTATAATAATTTTCTTAAGATAACCAGTTCAATTCAATTAATTTATTTCAACATAAAGGTTGTGACTTCCCGCGTAAGAAGATGCCACTCAGACAGCTTGAGAGCGCCTGAGGTCCGCAATAAGTGACGCCGAAAAGAAGCCGTCTGCATGAAAATCTCAGGTGCATGCGCACCGTTGTCGATGACGACTAGAACAATTGCTTTCAGTGGCTGGCGAGGCCGAAATCTACGAAGTGCATCTGTTGAAATGAATAAGTATCTGTTTACATGAAGTGCCGCCCGACGTTCGACTTTGGCCAAACTTGGCGGAAGACAAATGCCACGTCATTCGACTTGTCTCTCATTAATCTCATATCTTGAGTATACCGCGTAAGCAAATGTCCAGGAAACAAAAAGGGTTATTTCTTAAGGCTAATATTGAGAAATAATCTAAATGAGTATTTTAGCAGACCCGGAAAATAAAGAAATTTCCTACTCGGGCTAAACTTCGGTAATATTCGTAAAATAATTAATTTCTTTAATGAAAAGAGACCGATACAATATCCTTTTTTTTTAGATTCTCTACGTCTTTATACGAGACTTTCCCAGACTGCGAAGTTCCCGATTAATTGGTGTCCATAAAACTCAAGACAGTGAGCAGTATAACTTGCCAGTTGATATCTTCTTCGCGATTCAGCACATTTGTTAATTGGGTTGTCGACTTGCTTCTTTAATAAGCATTGATGCCTTAGTCTCTTCGTTAGTTTAGTTTTCTGGAAACTAGGTTCATTGAGTAGGGCCGCAGAGAATGGTAATCTTCACTGTGCATCAATTCAGTTGTTTCGCCGCCTGAATATATCCGAAATTAATTATATGAACGTAATCAGATGCGTCGAAGGTGCTCGTAAAAACAAAAACACGCAATTTATATTCAAACTTGTTCTCAAAGTGGCGCAGTACCACTGGTTTATTGGTTACGTGGTATAAGGGACACATTTCCATCATAAAACGAAGCGAAAACAGCATAAAAAAGCCACACAGCCGCGTGCACGTTGAAACCAAAACCAACCAAATTGAAGCAGCTTAATGGAGACGAGTGCGTCAGCGCCTTCTATCCGCCGGTTGGGTAACACTGGGGCGCTCCCAAAGACAGCTGCGTCTGCTGAAGAGGATTAAATACTCCTTATTTATACAGACACAGGCTTTTGCCACTGCCTTTGAACTCCTGTCATTCACTGTTATCTTGCGGTCAACTTCGATGTTTATTTCAGTCCCTGCCTCTTTGTTTTTATAACACATAGGTGTTTTTTTTTTGTTTTTGTTTTTTAACAGTTGAAGCTATGGTTACATACGGGTCAGCTGAAGTTTCGATACACCAGTACGCGGCTCTGGCATCGCGCCGCTGCGGTTGCGGTGGCTCTGTTGTCGGTATGGCGCATGCGCGGAAACTTCACGCTAATCTAGGTTCTGTGCTCTCGCAATGCTCACTCTTGGTGTGGGCAAACGCTGACTTGCTTGTAAACATCCTGTCGGTTTATATTATCCCAGTCATATCCCCCACCGTCACGGCACCTTTTTTTTTATTTGCGACTGTGAGGAGGATATGTTTGAAGCAGAGCCTCGAACTTCGGAAAGGGGCGAAGGGAACGAAAGCTTCTCAGCGACTTCGTCCGGGAGTGTAGTGTTCTACTTTTAAAGGGGTGGGGAAACGAAATTTCAGCGATCATTTTCTAGCTTTAATGTGTTGCCTGTTGCACCCTAACCTCAAAAACACCAGTCTTTCGTTGAAAAGCACAAGAAAACTAATTTTAAAGCTAAATAAACGGTCTTCAATGTGCACCTGGTGCAGACATGTACAAATTACTCAAAAAAGGTAGTTAAGTTAAGTTACTGAGTATCGACGCCAAAAGTAATTAGAGTAGAGTAGAAATTACGCATTTGTAATAGTAATTGAGTAAACTACTAACTACTCTTAAAAGTAGCGAGTTACTTTCAAGTTACTTTCGAAGTTACTTTTTTTTATATTTTTGTGGTGGCGAAATGAACACCAGTTTTGATCAATGAAAAACCCTGCGAGCCTAGAATAAATGCAGTCTATTTATAGCTTGCGTTTTCGCCAAAATATTTTGTTCGCTCGCAGAACTTTCAAAGTTCTTGATAGGAGAGTTTTCCCCTTTTCCTTTTAAAGACGTCCCCAGCCAAGCTAAATGGACGTTCTACCGTGGCACTGAATGGAACGGCAGCGTTGAATTTGAGAAACAGGCTGTGCAGGGTCAAATAAGCGGGTGTCGGCATCTTAGGTGTCCATGACGAAACATCTGAGGTTCGCCTCGGGTAGAGGGTCTTTTATAACAAACTATCCTCCTTTTTTATTTTTTCTTCGTCAAGTTGAGATTGTTATGACTGGCCCCTCCTAATTCCGACGTCGTTCTGAGAGTACGCTGAGCGAGTGCACCAGACCGTCAAGGGTTCAAGTCTCGCGCCACGACGATGAGATCATCCGGACGACTGCGCGTCCCGTTGTAGTGCTAGTGCTACGCTACTGAAAAAAGAAATGTTTTGGTCTAACAGAAGATGAACCAAAGTATACTTCGCCGCTGACGCCGGGTCCAACAAAAGGATCTCCCAAGGGTAACTCGCAATCCTCGCCGGCGACTACAATATTCTGACGCGTCTGACACGCCTGACAAGTAAATCGTTTTTAACAAAGAGGAGGTCTCCCAGGCATGGATGCTCGGAAGGACACGAAGGATTACGTCAACAAGCATCGTCGCTCGTATACAGTTCCAGCTGGAAGCGGGAACGTGCTTCCATGAACGGATTATCCGTGCCAGGGTTTGTGCGCGGGGGAGTCCGGCTTTGCCAAGGCGTATGCGCTGACGAGAAGGCGACCATGGGAACAGGCGCCCAGCTGCGAGGTCACTCCAGTGGCGCCTCCCGTGGAACCTACCGCTTGAGTCAGAACTCTTTCAAGACAGACAACAACTATCGGAGTGTCCCCGTCTTTCACGGTTGCAGCTGGAAACGCGGCGCCTGCGTGCATTACCGGATTAGGTCAATACCAGACCAAGGCTTGTTAAGCATCTCTTCCTGCATTCGTGCGTGGGGTGTTATGTTTTGGCTGCTCGTCGCCACCTTGACCCAAGGACGCCTTCCCGAACAAGGGGGCCACATGTTAGGGAATGTCTCTTCATCTGCCGGCGTCTTATTCATTTCTGCGCTCAAACTTTCGTGATGGGCAAAATTAGCACTATATAATTTCGAAAGTAGTTAGTAATTTGAGTAGAAGTTACCTGAAAAAAGTAGTTAAATTAAACTACTAATTACCTAAATGAAATTGTAATTGAAAGTTACCAAGTTACTCAAAAATGTAGTTAAACTACAGTAGTTTGAGTAGAGTAGTTGAACTACGTCCAAGTCTGACCTGGTGGATGCATGCGGGGCCTATTTGGGAGGTAGTCTAGCAACGTTGTGGAATCTGCTACCTAGTCGTGACGTAGCAGATTCCTTCGGAGCAGCGCCGCTCTTTGGCATTTCAACGTTTTCCTTCTTAGCTTTCCTCCTGAACTCACAAATCGCGCATTGTACCAAGCGGTCCAAGAAGACGGAACGCACCCTCGTTCGTGCAACCGGAAAAAGCCATTCTCCTCCTAGAAGATTAGCCTGTCGCTCAAAACTCGAACAAAAGTTGCTTTCCCCACTTCGTTCAGCACTAAGCTGACAGTGCTGCGGAAGCTACGTGCTCCTTGGGCCAGCCACACGCTCGTCACTTCACGGGTACTTCGAACTGTTCGGTTGTAACGCGCTGACGCTATTGACACCACCGCAACGCTGAGAACGCCACCAAGGGCAAAGCTCATAACCACGCCAGCCTTGCTACGTCACGAACGCGGGGTAGCTTTTCTTTCTGTTTTTGTTTGCGCCGGATATCCCATGACGCATGGCGCTCTCCGTTCGCTTCTCTTCGAGCGCTTGCTCGAGTGCACCGTTTGGAACGAAAAATATAGCCAGTCGTTCAAAATACAAACGTGCGATTATCATTTACGGTTATTATCCGTCATGCTTGACTCATTTACGAAGGAAATATGAATATTTCAATTTTTGTTTCCGTACCCCTTTAAAGGGATACTGAAGCGAAACTTGAAATACACCTATTATGGTCAGAAATAGGTTCAATATGATCAATGATATTCATAAATCATAATCGCGCGTTTGTATTTTGAACGGATGGCTATATTTTTCACCCTGATGGGCCCGATTGGGCGCGCGCTCAAAAATCGGCCATCGGAGAGCGCGATGCGTCTTGGGATATTGGGCGCATTCGTGACGTCACTTGTGCCGGTCGAGAAAGGCTACGGCGTGAATGTTGTAGTTACGAGCGTTGCCACTTGGTGGCGCGTCGACGATTTACGACCTGTGACAACGTGGCCGTTTGAGATGTGCAAGGGCTGCACGCACGCTGCACCACGGGACCACGGCAAGTCGGCAACCACGGCAGCATTGACAAAACCAGCTCTGAGGCCGGATTCTCAAAGCGAATTCACGACGAAAAAAGTGCGTACGACAAATTTGAGAGAAAACCCGTGCTCTCGAAACGAAATTGTCGTAACCTGCGCAAAGGTTACGACAGAATCCTACGACAGCTCCGAAGCTGTCTTACGCACTTTTTACGATCAAATCAACAAGGCCGACAGCGTCGCTCAGTTACTTGGTATCGGCCACCAACGGACATTTACTTTTCTTCGTGCTCTTCTCGTGCGTCCCGACTTCAACCAGCAAGAAAAAAGGAAGGTGTACTTAAAACAGACCACGACGATCAAGAACGCAGGATCCACAAACACACGAGAAGAGCTACAACAGCCACGATTCTGCCGACCGAGCGAGCTCGGCAGAATATAGTAGGCCTAGCAGCAGCATCGACTCGACGCACCGTTGCTCCGGCGGTCCTTGGCCAAGACCGTCTGTCCATGACCGGCTGGCCTGCTGAATGGAATATGCCCGCGCGACCCTTGTGGACCCTTACCGGATGAGTAGTTTGATCCCTGAACTAAATTTCAGAGGTCAATATTTTCCCCTTGTCATCTCGATCTCCTTGTTTTCCGAGACAGCGGTGACGAACGCTGTCGTCGAAAAGGGACTTTCATTGATTCTATCTCCTTGTTTTGTGTGATATAGAGCTCAAATAAACGCCATACGGATTACCTTGGCAACTCGGTATGTACACTCTGTTATTAGTATGCCATTTTTATTCTGACTCGACGTTACGTCAGTGTCGAGCTATAGCAGTTCGTGGGAGCTACGCGATGTCGGTCTAACCTTTCTTTGCCGAGTGTCATGTCAGTATCGAGTTGCAATCGTAAAAGATCGGTCCAGAAGCGCTTACCGAAACGCGGTCTAACAGCGAATCCAGCACTTCGATCAAACGCGTGTGTCCGCTCCGAGTGTGAACAGGTATTTGGCATTTGCGTGGCTCTTGCTGACACCCTCGTAGTTCAAACATATCCTTTTTAACGTCGGCTTGCAGCTCGCGACTCGCAGCAACTAATACCACTAATACCGGCCGTGCCAGAAGCATGCTCGGGCCGTGTCGTGCAAAGAGCCGCAACGAGAACGAGCTCACTGTGGCCAACTACGCTTTGGCTTTCTCCGCCAAGGCTTTGCAAACGCGTTCAGGCCTAGGCGAATTCTGCCGGCACGCCGTATTGCCGCAGAACGGCGCTGCTATTTTGGCACAAGTGATGTCACGAGAACTTCCCCCCATCCACCAGATGAGAATTTGAAATCGTTTAATTATGTTTAAAATTAGTTCTCCTGTGTTTTACAGCGCAATATTTATATTTCCGAGGTGGTGCCTGTCCCTAGCCCATATTTATGCAACAAGATCGGCGCTAAAATTTCGTTTCACCACCCCTTTAAAGGATCACCGCTTAGTGATCGAGCATCGGCGCATAGCTCTTTTTTTGGACGCTTATGTCGTTTGGCAGATAGTATTTTTAATGGCTTAGGTGTTCTGATAATTGCAGGTAATATGCAATCACCACGCCGCATCTAACTAAAAAAAAAAGAAAAAATATTAGATATAGAAGTTAGTCCTTTTTTAACCCTTAGTACGGTGCGTTAAATTTCTCCGATATTCGCAACTTTCAGCGATGGTGGTGCCGCGGTGTGAGAGTCGCGCTCCCTAGCTCTTGGATGATAGGCTTCAGAATAAAGGTGCTTGCTATCCCCTTTCTGGCGTGAAAAAATAATGAAAGGCTGAGCTCGTTTATAGCAAAACTAGAATTACTTACGAGTCGTAGACAGAGCCTCGTACCGCTGTTCTACGACGATCATCCAGATGACAGCCATTTTGATGGGCACCAGTGCGCCCCCTATAGGTCGTGAAAGTTGCGAATATATGTGTAGGGACATTATTATCTTTATTTTTTTTTAAAGGCGAGCTTTATATGTCCCATTTCGCGAAAAGAGTTGGCGTTGTCCCCGAAAGATGGCCCTAAAAATACGCCATCAAGCACGCGCCGCGCTCAAGGTCAAAGCGGACGCGCCTCAGAAATAAAACACAAAGGAAAGCACAGAACGCAGATGCTTTGTCACGGAAGCCGTGGAGCCGGCGTGGACACCGCGCCATGCGCACGGGGAGTGTGAGGTCACTGCCGGACTATAATGCTTTCGCATTCCTACACGTAAGCGGTCTTAAAAAGGCGGTGCAACGACATTCAATTGGAATTTTTTTTTTACTTGACACATGCTTACTTGCACTAGCGGGACTCAGAGGTACTCGCACGCAACGCCATTAGCCAAGAAACTCCTTTCTAGCGGTGTAATTTCAAGGACAAAAGCGAGCGTTTTCATTCAATCTCTCCTTCGCTTAACTTGATGACGTAGCTGGTCGGTCGCAGTATCCAGTGACGATATTTGAATGCGGCTCATAGATTGGACCCGAGCATTGCGTGAGTACTCGATTTGGGCTCCGCTTCTCGAGCTATCGATTATCGCGAGCCGCTCGTGATAACCGATAGCTCGAGAAGCATTCGGGTAGTGGCCCGTGTCCAATCGCTGCGATGACGACAATAGCCGAACCCTAACAATGTCTGGAACTCAGGGCGTGTCCTGTGACTTGCCAATTCCAGGGCGTGGCTATGAACAGCATTGGCGGCATATTATTGGCTTCAGATCACGTTGCCGCTTGTCCTGGCTGCGAGATGAGGGATTGAACCAGGGCTGGCCAACCAAAGGGAGATTTCCCAGATTAAGGCAATATTCAGGTCTATGGAGGAATAAGGGAAATCTTGTTATACTTCGTTTCAGCTTCGGTCCAGACGCAGCCGATGCTACAAGCGCGAGCATGTGGCCCAGAACAGTGCTTGCACTGCACGAGCGCGCGTGCTTGGCAGGGATGCTGAAAGCCCGGAGCCCGCGCTTGTAGCTTTGGCTGCGTCTGGACCGAAGCTGAAACGAAGTATAGTTTGAGGTAAATTTTGGGCACCGTATATATCCGGAATTTTATAGGTCAGTTGTGATTCTTTTTTTTTTTTTCGAGATAACATTTAATTTTACTTGCTTTGGCTACGTTTGGGTTATTCCCTCCATCCGTTTGGCGGTTTATTGTGAGACTATCTGGCAACACCGAGAAGCACTGGGAACAACGTTTTTCGGCAAAATCAGTTTTCACCGTCGAACAACGTTTTTCGGCAAAATCAGTTTTCACCCCCGCCATGAAAACTATATATGGAGGAAGGGACCAATCAACTTGGAGCTTCTGAGAGCGCCGCTGTGCCTTCTCGGAAAAGTGCCCGGTCGCTGATTTGTAGCGCGAAAATCTGGTAGCACAGATCATGAAAGAGCCATTTCTCGGAAAACCTAACGTTCCTGAATACTGAAAGGTAGCGGCATCTTTTGAAGAATGCCCCCAGCTCCTCTCATTGGACGAATGTATACGCCCACCATTCGGAGCTCGCTGCGAGCGTATTTGTTTTGGTTGTTTTTGCTTTTCGAGGCCCCGCGTCGTCATTTTCGCTCCGGTCGTCGCCGCGCCAGCCTTAATGGATAGTTTGAGTTTTCGCTTGTTTGCTAAGGTTCTTTTACGCAGAATATTTCGATTTCATTATGCCCCGTATAGGGTGAAGGCTCCCAGCCGCGCCTTTACAGCAATGAGGATAAAATGTTAGTAGACAGTTTTTGCGCAACTATTACAACACGAACACACGTTAAAAGGGTATTGTTAAAAAGGGAGACTTTTTTTTTATTATCTAGACCACAGAAATCTGCGTTTAACATGAACTAACCATGAACGTTAGAAGTGGAGGCTGCTTACGTTAGATGGCGCCTCGGCTGCGTGAACGCTCGTACAGCGGGAGCCCGAGTCAAAGCTGCCCTCTGACGTCTGTAGCCTCTGTGGTTGGTGTTAATGGCTCGTTCACACGTGCGAAATACACACTCGCCGCCGACTGGATTCGCTCGCCGAAAAAAGATCGGGCCGTTCACATTTGTTGCCGCCTGCCGAGTGCGCGGCGCGAGCGTCTCGCAGTTTCCCGAACAGACGAGAGCTGACGAGAGCTCCCAAACCTCGCCGGCGCGCGCGTCTCGTCGCCAGCTCGTCAGCGGGGATATGACGTCAGCAAGCGTCACTTCCCCCGTGCGTTCTGATTGGCTTGCGGCGAGAGAAAACTTCTTTTCCGGCGTTCAAAGTTGATCTCAGAGCGATATTGTCACGGGTGGTGAGTCGTGACCAATAAACAAGAAATAAACCGAAATAAATAAACGTTTAATGTGGCGAACTTGTGCCAAAAATAAAGAAGGAAACAGAAGAAAGCAGAGCGTCGCGGGCGTCGAAGTCGGCGTGTCAGCAGAATCGAGCGCTGGGGCGAGACTGACTCGACAAGGTCGCGGGCGGCCTCTTATCTAGAGTGAGTCAGTATCTCGAAGATTCGGCGGAGAAGGTTCGAGCGTAGCGCGCTCGGGGCGAGAATGAACAAGCACTTTCTAGAACAACAAAAACAGGGATGAACGATAGTTATGTCCGCAGCAAGAGTGAACGAGAACTTTCTACAAGTCCGTGACCCTGCGCGCGGCATTATCCCCCCCTTTAAAAAGTGCATCGTCCCGATGCAGCACAAAACGAAAAACAACAAACAAATCCAAAACAAAAAGGCAGCAGAATCGCGAGCCGCAGTTCACAGTTCACCCGTCGACGAGAGTGGAAAGTTCTATCGTTCGTAATACGGCTTCAGCCGGACGACGTGCACCACCTCGGGTCGCGGCTGACGTCTTGCAGATGGGCGCGTTCCGTCGGGGAGGACTTCGTAGTTAAGATCACCGAGGCGACGAAGCACTTTGTAGGGTCCAAAGTATCGTTTCAGCAATTTCTCACTGAGGCCGCGGCGACGGATGGGCGTCCATACCCACACCCTATCTCCGGGCTGGAAGTGGACGTCCCTGCGACGAAGGTTGTAGCGGCCGGCGTCGACGCGTTGCTGGTCTTGAATCAGGAGTCGGGCGAGCTGGCGAACTTCTTCGGCGCGTTGAGCAACCGCCTGGGCGTCGTCGCTCTCGTTGTCAGATGGCTCATGGGGCAGCATGGCGTCCAGCATGGTCGTTACCTTCCGACCATGTACCAGCTGGAAAGGGGTGAATCCAGTGGTCTCTTGAACCGCCGTATTGTAGGCGAACGTGACGTAGGGCAGCACCTCGTCCCACGTCTTGTGCTCTACGTCGACGTACATAGAGATCATATCGGCGATTGTCTTGTTGAGTCGCTCCGTCAGCCCGTTGGTCTGCGGGTGGTACGCAGTTGTACGACGATGGCTGGTGTGACTGAGTCGGAGGATTTCTTGGGTCAGTTGTGCCATGAACGATGATCCGCGATCTGTAATCAGAACTTCTGGAGCGCCGTGCCGGAGGACGATGGACTCAATGAAAAACTTGGCAACTTCCACAGCAGTCCCCGAAGGAAGAGCTTTCGTTTCGGCGTACCGCGTGAGATAATCTGTGGCGACGATGATCCAGCGGTTCCCCGACGTCGAAGGCGGAAAAGGGCCAAGTAGATCCATTCCGATCTGCTGGAAGGGTGCAGTTGGAGGAGAAATAGGCTGCAGGAGTCCGGCCGGCCTCGTCGGAGGTTTCTTGCGTCGCTGGCACTCGTGGCATGATCGTGTGTACAGGTGGACGGTCTTGGGGAGCTTGGGCCAGTAATACTTTTCACGAATACGGGCCAGTGTCCGGCTGTATCCAAGGTGTCCGGACGTCGGGTCGTCGTGACATGCTTGAAAGATCTCCCCTCGAAGGTCGGTCGGTATTACCAGCAGCCACGGCGAGTTGTTGTTCCCGAAGTTCTCTTTGTAGAGTACACCTTGCCGAATGGTGAAAGTCGGCACGGCTCGTGAGAAAACACGGGGTACGGTACCGCCGCGCCCTTCCAGGTGCTCGATTAAGGCTCGCAGCTCCGAATCGTCTCGTTGACGTCGTGCCATGTCATCGGTGTTCACTGCCCCTAGAAAGCACTCGTCATCATCGTCGTCGCTGCTGCCGGAAGGTGTTTCGACAGGGGCCCTGGACAGGCAGTCAGCGTCGCTGTGCTTGTGTCCTGACTTGTAAACCACAGTCATGTTGAACTCTTGTAGCCGGAGGCTCCATCGAGCGAGGCGTCCTGACAGGTCCTTGAGGTTCGCAAGCCAGCAGAGCGAGTGATGGTCCGTGACTACGCGGAACGGGCTTCCGTACAAGTACGGACGAAACTTCGTGATTGCCCAGACGACCGCAAGGCATTCTTTCTCAGTCGTGGAGTAATTTCTCTCTGCCTTGGACAGTGTCCGACTTGCGTAGGCGATGACTCGTTCGGTGCCTTCTTGTACTTGAACTAGTACCGTGCCAAGTCCTGCGTTACTTGCGTCAGTGTGAATCTCGGTGTCCGCATCCTGATCGAAATGTCCAAGAACCGGAGGCGTCTGGAGTCGTCGCTTCAGCTCGTCGAATGCCTGCTGCTGTTCCTCGGCCCATTCGAACCTCTCGGCGTCCTTCGTGAGGTTTGTGAGCGGTGCGGAAATCCGTGCGAAATCCCGAACGAAGCGACGATAGTAGGCGCAAAGTCCGAGGAATCTTCGCACGGCCTTTTTGTCTGTCGGCACTGGAAATGACGCGACGGCGCGAGTCTTCTCAGGGTCTGGGCGCACGCCTTTGTTGCTAACCACGTGACCTAGAAACTTCAGTTCGTCATAGGCGAACCGACACTTTGACGGCTTGAGGGTGAGTCCAGCGGTCCGTATGGCTTGAAGAACAGCTCGGAGTCGTCGCAAGTGCTCGTCGAAGTCGCTGGAAAACACCACGACGTCATCGAGGTAGACCAGACAGCTCTGCCACTTCAGTCCTGCCAGTACGGTGTCCATAACACGCTGGAAAGTTGCTGGCGCCGTACATAGTCCGAAGGGCATTACCTTGAACTCGTACAGCCCATCCGGCGTGACGAAAGCTGTCTTCTCTCGGTCCCGTTCGTCGACTTCGATCTGCCAGTAGCCGCTCTTCAGGTCCATCGATGAGAAGTATCGAGAGTGGCGCAGCCGGTCTAACGTGTCGTCGATTCGGGGGAGTGGGTAGACGTCTTTCTTCGTCACCGCGTTCAGCTGCCGGTAGTCCACGCAGAACCGAAGCGTTCCGTCCTTCTTCTTAACCAGTACGACTGGAGAGGCCCACGGACTGCTTGATGGCTGGATTATGTCGTCGTTCAGCATCTCTTGAACTTGCTCCTGGATCACCTCCCTTTCTTTAACGGAGACTCTGTACGGTGATCGATGCACAGGGCGCGCGTCGTCCGCGGTAATGATGCGGTGCTTCGCAACGGCTGTTTGGCGTACCTTCGACGACGTCGCAAAGCAGTCACGGTATTCGGCGAGGAGGTTCATCAGCTGCCGTCGTTTTGGGTCCGGAAGCTTAGGGTCGATGTCGAGTTGCGCTGGCGACGTACCGTCTTGCTGAGGTGGCGAGGATTCATCAGTAATGGCGGCGATTTCGGCGGAGTTTCGGAGATCCTCGACGTGGCCAACGGCTGCACCTTTCGTGAGGTGTTGCGTTTCATTCCGGAAGTTCGTCACGAGGACCACAGTGCGGCCATCCTGAAGTTCAGCTACTCCTCGTGCGACGCCTATTCCTCTTCCCAGGAGCAACTGGAGGTTACCTTCCAGAAGAACTTCGCTACGGGTAGCTGCATCGGTCACGACAGGTACGACAACACTTGATCGCGGCGGCAGATTCACGTGGTCGGCAGCGACTCGGACGGCGGCTGACGCAGTTTGGAGTTTCTCTGAAGGCGGAACAGGTGTCCGCAGCGTCAATCTGTTTTCTCCAAGGTCGATGACGGCGCCGTATTCACACAAAAAGTCCATGCCGAGAATGACGTCTCTGGAACAGTCTTGTAGAATGACGAATTTCACAGGACACGTCTCGCCGTGAATTTCGACGCGAGCGGTGCACCTTCCGACAGGCGTGATGAGGTGTCCTCCGGCGGTTCGTATCTGCGGTCCATCCCACGGCGTCGCCCATACAAAAACGGTCTATGGTTTTCTATGGAAATTTATATGGCTGTTTATCACCCCCTATGGCCCTCTATGGTCGGCCATAGAAATCCATAAAGACAGCTACAGCCAGCTATAGAAGAATCTATGGCCCTTTGTCTAAAGACTGGGAACCAATACATTTTCTTTACCCGCTTATAGATAATTCTATGGCCACAAGTCTAAAGACTGGGAACCAATAAATTGTCTTTAACCCTCTATAGAAAATTTTATGGCCCAGAGTCTAAAGACTGGGAACCAATAAAATTGCTTTAGACGCCTATAGAATATTATATGGCCCCATTTCTAAAGACAGCGAACCAAGAAATGTTTTTTACCCGCGTATAAAAAATTCTTTGGCCCCGAGTTTAAATACTGGAAACCAATTATTTGTCTTTACTCGTCTATAGAAAAATTTATGGCCCCGAGTCTAAAGGCCAAGAACCAATACATTTTCTTTCCACGCCTATAGAAAATCACTGCCGGCGCTTACTTTTTAGTAAAAACACTCCACGTTAGAAAATTAAATCAATACTAAATTTTTGTAATGGAGGTGACAAACCATGACCCAAGATATGTTCTCTGCTGTTGCAACGAGTCGTGAAAATTAGTAATATTGTTTGTTCGAAAAATCCATTAAAATATTTGTGCCACAATTAAAATTAATTATTACCCCCCAAAAGTGAAAATAAATTACAATGGCGCCGAACACTGCAACCAAGCAATAGCTTGATTGCAATCTTCAGCACCGGTGTACTGCATGTCATCACTGCATTGTCAACGTGATTCATCAAACTTTTTAAAAAGATAATCAATAAATTTTAGTTAATTAGCCTAATGATCAACATTTGCTTTTTTCAGGGTGTTGAATTAAGAGATGGGGGCTATTCCAAGAGACAATTCAAATAATGTATTAAGTACGAGTAATATTTGCTCCGCCTCTCCGTGTTTTTGAGACAAATGATGGGTCACCGGGAAAGTCGAATTCAACAATTAGACTGCTATATATACAGCTAGTGCGAACATAGCGTACGTTCGCACTGAATGAATAAATGGCAGTCCGGTGTTGCTGCTGCGTTGTTGCTGTTGTGTGGGGTAGTGTTCTGCTTGTGTTGTGTGTATTCTGTGTGTTCAGAGATGTATGTATATCTACCATGTAGCGTTCACAAGTTTGGGGAACTTGAAGTAAATTTTTTTAGAGTTTGCTGGCTAAAGAGAGCCATAGGATAAGCCATAGAGGAGTCTTTAGCCAACCATTAGACAAGCTAAAGAGCGCTATGGCTGGACAGCGATAGGGCCATAGACAAAGCTAAAGAGCCCCATAAAGGCGACCATAAAAAATGCTAAAGACAGCCATAGAAAATTCTTTAGCTAATTGGGCCAAATAGCTAAAGCCGACCATACAAAGAATTTTCTATAGCCGACCATAGGACATTTTTGTATGGGCGTGACTTTTCGAAGGTGGCGAGAGAGCCTCCCACTCAATACTGAGTAGTCTGCCCCGGTGTCAACGAGTGCCGATGCGTTTTGGCCATCGATAACAACGTTTAGGTTGTTGGACACCGTTGCAGGCGCGTCGGTGCAATGCGGGGCGTCGAGAGAGTGGGAGCGCTCCGGCGTTCTTGGAGGCTGTTTGCTTCCGTCGTTTTCGGCAACGTCACCTCCAGGCGTTGCCGCACTCAGTTTTCCCGACGACGCAGGGGAGACAGGCTCTCTCGGCGGGATCGTGGCGCTGGGGAGGCTGAACGTCGTGGCGATGGGGAGCGGGCTTCACGGCGGAGAGACGACACTGGGGAGGGCGAACGTCGGAGGTACTCCTCGATGTCGTGAGGGCGTTCGCCGTACCTCGGGCGTGGGTCGTTCGGGTGGAACCCACGCAGGCCCATTTGCTGGTAGGGACAACGACGGTAGATATGGTCGGCCTCCCCGCAGTGGTAGCACAACGGGCGTCGATCGGCCGTCCTCCACACGTCGGTCTTTCGTGGAGCAGCTTGTTCTGGGCGGACGTACGCCCGATCTTCATGGCGTCGTGAATACTGCGGCGCTAGAGGTTCACGTCGAGGTGGCGCCGTATACGGGTGAGCAGGGGGCGGTGGTCGTCGGGTAGCTGCGGCGTAGCTCAGCTTCGGTGGTTCAGGAGCGGCGCTGGCGAGAACTTCTGGCTGCAGCGCCTGCTGAAGTTCTTCCCGGACAATCTCGGCGACTGAGGGCGTATCCAGGCTTGTGGCAGCAGGTAGCAACTTCTTCAACTCCTCCCGGACGGCTTCACGGATAAGGTCACGGATGTCGGGGAGGGTGGTGCCCAGGTCGGATCCAGATGTCGCTAGAGTAGTTACGCCAGGGTGTCGTTGGTAGTGTCTGGCGCGGGCTAGCAAGGCCCGTTCCATATTTGTCGCCTCCGTGATGAACTCGTCGACTGTTGTTGGGGGATTCCGGATGAGACCGCCGAAAATCTCGCTTTTCACACCCCTCATCAGGTGGTGCAGCTTCTTCTCCTCGGTAGCCTGAGGATCGGCGCGGGCGCTTAGGCGGAGAACATCCTCCACGAAGCCGGTGATGCTCTCGTTGGGGCCTTGAGTCCTGGTACGCAGTAAGTCTTCGGCTCTCTCTCGGCGGTGCTGGTTGACAAATGTCGCCTTCAGCTGGCTCTTGAAAATGTCCCAGGATGTCAATGAGGACTCGTGATTTTCGTACCAGCTTCTGGCAGTCCCCTCGAGCGAGAAATACACGTTTTGCAGCCGTTGCTCGTTGGTCCAGCTATTGTGGCGGGCGACGCGTTCGAATTGGTCGATCCAATCTTCAACGTCTTCGTGGAGTTCGCCGTGGAACGGAGCCGGTGTCCGAGGAGCGACGGGTAGGTAGACGACGGCAGGAGCGGCGGGGGCCTGCGACTGGTTGTCCATCGTCGTCTTCTTCGGCTTGGGTTTATCCAGGAGCAAACCGTACTCCGGATCCTCTCCCTTGGTGCGGCGGCTGGTCCGAGTTTCAGGTTCCGCGCTGAGTGGTCTTCTCAGCGAGCTTGGAGTCGGGCTTGCACTGCGGGTCCTGGGAGGGGAACGCTGCACGGGCATGCGGTACCCCGCACCTCCACCAGAATGTCACGGGTGGTGAGTCGTGACCAATAAACAAGAAATAAACAGAAATAAATAAACGTTTAATGTGGCGAACTTGTGCCAAAAATAAAGAAGGAAACAGAAGAAAGCAGAGCGTCGCGGGCGTCGAAGTCGGCGTGTCAGCAGAATCGAGCGCTGGGGCGAGACTGACTCGACAAGGTCGCGGGCGGCCTCTTATCTAGAGTGAGTCAGTATCTCGAAGATTCGGCGGAGAAGGTTCGAGCGTAGCGCGCTCGGGGCGAGAATGAACAAGCACTTTCTAGAACAACAAAAACAGGGATGAACGATAGTTATGTCCGCAGCAAGAGTGAACGAGAACTTTCTACAAGTCCGTGACCCTGCGCGCGGCAATATTGCCCTCCGCCGGAAATTCTGCCTACTTTCGTCGCCAGGCGTCGGAATTCTCGCGGATCCGGCCGCCGGTTCGCAAATGTGAACGAGGCATAAGGCGAGACGAAAGGCAGTCGCTTATAGGAAAGTGCTTCAGTTGTGAGTGAAAAAAACAGCAATCGTGCTTACGTGTCACGTCTTAACTCCCTTCCGAAGCGACGAAAAAACGGAGCGTGCGATTTCCCTTCTTTGCGTCTGGGACACGCTTGCGGCAATACAAAAACACTGCCTTCGATTGTAGCAAAGTCACTGTGCAACATACAAGAATTCGCTGCTGCACGTAGTCGGCGGCTCTGCTCGCGCAGGAACGAAACAGAGCCTCGCTCCGGTAGCATCGCAGCTTAGACCGTGCTCGCATCGCGTGCCCATTTGCAGCGGCGAGGACCCGAAACACACTTGTTTGCTGGAGAGAAGTGTGTTTCGGCTTCTCGCCGCAGCGGGGCGCCAGTCACGTGGCTCTCTTCTCATCCGTTGTCTGCCGCTCCACCTTTTCCACTTTGGGCGGCCGCTTCTCGTGGCGATCTGCCAGGCTTTGTCAGTATATAGGAAGCTATAATACAACAAGAAATACTGCGATGTTTGGAGATACAGACACCATGTCCAAGATACGGGCTTATCATGACATAATATTTCGCGAAGTGCCGTGCACGAAACGGTGTTTACTATGTGTCATGCTCCATGTCTTCGGTTTGAGAACTCTAGCTTGTATTGGAGCTTTTGTTTTGGACCAACTATTATAAAAAGCGCTAAATAAGTTGTTAAACCAGTACCATGTTCTGATGACGTGCATAACATCTAAGGCGAAGATAGGGTTTCATTCGTCACTTCGAACCTCCCGGTAACGCTTCCCGTTGCCAGATTTGGTTTGACCACTTTTTTTGGCCCGATAAAATTATTTTTGTGAAATATACGCCAGGCGTAAAGGCAATATAATATATATATATATATATATATATATCTTCGTAAAAATGGAAGTGACGCAGAAAACGACGAATATGTAGTAATATGTAATTATTTCGGAAAGCGAGATAACTTTCGACAGAAATAGAAAAATTTCAGGCGTCCGCAAGGGAAATTTTGAGTTTCTGTGTTGACGGCCCTGGGGTGAACGCTGCTCGCTTTTTCTTTCATTTTTTCTGCGACTCCGATTGTGTGTAGTGAAAAACGAACGGGTGTTTCACGGTCATTAACGTCAGGAATCCCTTCTAAACAGTGTTTGCGCAAAGTACGAAAATCGTTGCGTAGCCCTTAACTGTCTTTGGCGTGTTTTTGTTTTTTATATATAGTTTAGAATACCGCAAGATTAAACTCAGATAAACACCGAATGTTCGGCGCAAAATAAACGCGAAAACCCAGCCCCTCAATATAAAACCTTGGAAAACACGGAACCTTATATGCAGCGTTCCTGAAGGCTGAGGCTCGATGAATGTCCTGTTTTCGCGAGCACTCGCACGTATGAAAGGCCTCTCCCGAATACACGCGTTTTCACCCTTGCTGCCGCCATCGTCGCGCGGAACTTCGGCTCCCTTCCAATGCCACGCGCGTCGTCGTCGCCGCAAGGTCACCCACTTGTTTACGATTCTACGGGTTCCCAGTGAAACGGCCTGTTCGAAGTATGAAATGACATATAGCGCGGATTTTGTGTCTTTGCGGCGAAACATTTGAAAAGCGTTTATAGTTTTTTTTTTTTCTAGTTGTTTTCTTTACCGTCGTTTCTATTCCCGCTGTTTCTTCCGTGCTTCTCTCGATTGAACAGCTCGTGTGTGCGTCTGTATCAGCGCGGCCGCAGCGATCGTTCCATTTATATGGATGGCGCAATGGGGTAAGATACGTGTGACCGCTTGTATACATCAAGAGAGCGCAGCACGGCGCAGGAAGCAATGGTCCATTCCGAACATGCATATTTCACCGTTTGCGGAGAGCGGAGCGAGCCTTCTTCCCGTCTCGATACTACTTCGCTCGCTCGCCGTGGGAGGCACCCTCGGGAATCGAACGCGAGAGCCTCAAATAATAGTGTGTTTAACTGCTCGCCCGGGGTACGTCTTTATGGGCGCCATTAAATAGCAAATTTTGCAGCGGGTCTATTGGGCTACGGGTGGTTTTTCAACGTAACTCCGATTACAAATAGCTTTCGACATGCTTGAATATTTTACGTCAAGAATAAAATACCACTTTACATTAAACACCATTTTCGTTCCGATAGGATAAGTATTTATTATACGCGGAAAAGGATATAGTCCGCCATCTCTAACGCTTAGTCCGGCCTCTGAGTGCTCTTGCTGTTGTCTGGTGTATAGGCTGGCACGAGCGAACCCTGCGCTGTAAAACGAGCCGGAAAAATCGGCACTTACATATACGTAGACAGCTCTAAGTTTCACCGAATGTGCACTGAGCAGGTTAGTTTGACCGTGTGGCATTTTAAGGCGCAGTTCTTTTCGTGGAAAGAAAGAAATATGAGAGCAACGAACTTGCCAAGGTCAACGTTGGACGCGTTCCCATCCGGCGGAGTTAGCGACGCCATTGACTTGAGGCCCCATCTTCCGATAGGCGTAGCGAGCAGACAAAGTGCATCGCCATCGACAGGTGCTTGCCGCGCCTGTCGGGAGATGGCGCCACAAGTAAATAGTGTGGCTAACTCGGTCGTATGCGAACGTGTCCCACGTTTACTCTGGCAAGCCTGTTGCTCTAATTTTTTTTTGCGGGAAGAGAACTACGTCTTGAAATTTTAGTCGGCAGAACTGACCTGCTCAGCGCACATTCGGCGAAAGTTTGAGCTTTCTATGTGGAAGCGCCGATTTTTCAGGTTCGTTTGAAAGAGGAAGGTCCACTTGTGGCCACCCTGTAGATCCTCCGATAGTCAAGCCTCGCAAAGGTATGGCCACGGTTTCCAGGCTAGCGCCCAAACAAAACAATTTCTATCCACTGCGGCCTGACTATTGTTATCTTCTGATGGAGCAGAGCTGACGCTACGAGCCATATTAGCCAATGTAGTGCTCATAGCGTATGACTTACACTAGAGTACGATATAGGTTCTACGGAGCAGAGTAAAGGGATCCTTTGATCCGCGTGTTTTGCCGAGAACATGGCCGGCAGAGCAGCTCGGCGCGAGTCACGTGGTACCCAGGTTTCCAGGAGGTGCCCGCCCTATGGGCGAATACATGCAGACCGACGAACACGGCTGATTAAAAAAATAAACGCCGAGTTGGCACTTTTTGAAACTAGTCTGTCGTGGAGTTGGTAAAGCACTAAACACTTTATCAAACTTTTCATAATATTGGATGCGTGTAAAAATTTCGAAAAGACAATTTCCAATGCATTGGCATTGGAAGCAGACGGTTGTTTTACGCAGCAGAGATGGACTTTATGGGCTGACCGGAGTGGGTCACGTGAACGGTGTGACGTCGCCGCGTCGTCTAATGCATAATGCCGCTCAAAAAAAAACAAACAAACAAACAAACAAACAATGGGTGTACATGGTTCACAACTTAGCTCAAATTATTGTAAACTATTCCTTTATTGTGTCAAAAACTATGGTTGTTCCGTACATCCCCAAAATATTCAAGAAACGACGATTTTCTCACGTTCTTCGTGCATTTGTGACCGGAGTTCGAACCCCGGGGAATTCGCCGCTAGTCGCCGAGAGACGGCGTTCTAGATTGCGCTACCCTTACAATGAACCGCTAGAGTAGCGATAGTAGCGGTATGCGTTGAAAATAGAAATTGAACCCCGAAATCTTTCGATTGGAATCGTTAAAGCACGCTTCAATTTCCAACGCTATGCATTAGCAAGTTTAGATGTCGTCGTCTAGCTTCGATGACAGATTTGAGAGCTATGGCGGCAAAATACTAGCCACGAGAATAATGCGAGGTCATGTGTCAGAAGCGGTCGTTTGGGAACGCCGAATCTAACCAACACCACCTTGACAGAAGGCATCCGCACCCTGATCGCAGTCGGATCGATCGAGGCCTGAGATTGGGCACGAGTGACGTGTCAGTGTTCGCCTGGGGCTCGTGTCCAATCAGCGCGTCGAAGGTCAAGCTCGGGCCCAATAGCCGAGTTAGCGCGATTTGGCTCTGGTGACGTTTCGTGAAGGAAGGGGAGGCCACGTGGGTGCTTTCATTATTTTGGGGAGTGTTGATCTAACCGAAGGCTTCGCGTCAGTCCATGTCGCTCAGCGGCGGCGCCATAGCCTCTGGCCACAACGACCAGCCTATATTTTTATCTATTTTTTTTTTTTGTCGCGGACCAGGTATGACGGTTGGTACGAAATAAGTGTTTATAAAAAGAAGTTACACCCGCAATTTACTCGTTTGTTTTACCCACTTTGAGTGGGCTAACCATACAGATCACTTGCCGCGAATTACCGCTTTGACCCAGACTTCTGCTTGTTACTCCAGAAAAGTAATTGCAATTACTTGACCTTATATTTAACGAATTAACATTTCAAATTACTCGCCGTAAAAGTAATCTATGAATTACATTTTTTCTTTACTCGATTTCATTTCTGTTACTCCTGACAAGCTCACAAAATACATGCAATGTCTACTGCGTGTTTGCGGGACGGAATTTATTGCCGCATCTAAAATAAAATGCGCTCAATACAATTTATCCCATAGTCTAGGTTAATAATAACTTTAAAGGGATTGTCCGGTGATATCCAGAAGTTACCAAGTTTTTGCGCTGGTCACGTAGGGAGGGCCTATATGTAGTCATGTGTGATATTTATTTCATTAAAATATTCGTTAGATCAATTATGAACATCAATTCGAAACTTTACGCCTAACTTCGCAAGTACGCATGACATGGTCGTGTCGTGACGTCACATCAGGCAGGGTAAAGTCAAAGTCGCGCGCGTTGACTTATTTCCGGTTTTAAATAACATGGCTGATGGTGCGTAGCACAAAGATCATCGTCGAAGAATCGGGCTTCCCTCAATACCGTGAATTTTGTCTTTCTTAGAACGAAGTTATTTTACTGAGACAGTAGTCAAAAGCTGAGGTGACTCTCTTTGCCAGGTGTTACGTCAGAGATTGAACTGTTGAAAACGAAAACGCTGCGTCTTTTGCAGGTGCAATTTGAGCAGTTGGGCTCTGTTTCAAACTTAATTGACCCCGTAGGTGACTACGTCACAACATGGTGTCTGGGTCCAAACAAACCGTTGCTAGGGACGTTTCTATGGACTAATGCACGGAGACTCCACATTAGGCTAGATTTTTGCGTACAAGCAAGTAAATAATTTTTTTGTAAGCAACCTAACTCGCAGATATCTAATTATGAAGATGTTTTAGTCGTCTCAGTGTCGTACTGCAGCAATGAAAGCCATTTCTGAAGTATTACACTCCGCTTTGCTTTGGTAGCAGACGACACGGTAGATTTGCTGGAGTTCTGTTGCAGCGGGCGTCTTCGTTGAATTGCGTCGGTAAACGAGCGACAAAAACAAGTGCATCGCCATGGCCGTAGAGGCTTCCGCAATGTGCCTTTTGTCTTCTTTTTCTTTTCTGTGAAGAACCCAGCTTAGTTCAGAGGGGTGAAAATGCCGTAAAATTAAACTACGTCATGCAGATCAGTTACGGCGACGACCTGAAGTGCTTTACCGGCGTAATGCAGGGAGTCTTGGGTAGTAACGCGTTGCTAGTAACGCGTTACTGTAACTTCGCTACTTTTTTTTGAACTTGTAACTGTAACGAGTTACTTTTTAAAAATGTAACTTGTAACTGTAGTTCTATTACTTTTTTCTGAGGTAATGATGAAAGTAACAACGTTACTTTTGTCGTTACTTTCCAGTGTTTTATGAATAATATATCACTGAAAAGGGGGGGGGGGTGCAATTTAGCCATTCCTTGCACTTTCCAAATCGTCTATTCCGACAATTAGTGTGTCAAGTCGGCCTTGCACAAAGTTGTGGATACGTTCTTTCTCGCGAGTCACGACCCGAATATAGCCATGTGTACATTTCATGAAAAAATATCTAGTTATCGTTACGCACGCGCTTGTACTTTGTGACTGAACACTTACATCTTAGTGTCTTGAAGCACTCTCTATGTTGTGGTTTTTCTTTTTTTCCGTGTAAACGCTTTTTAATTTGGTGAATCAACCGGGAAACAACAATAGACGCGGAGGGCACTACGCATGTCTCGTATTTTGATCAGCGCCACTACTCCGCACTGCGCAGGTTTCGTATTTTAATCTAAAAAAAAAACGGAATTTTTTTTTTTAATTTTATGCAATAAAACGTGAGGGGCGTTTTCTAGTTTTTTCTAATTTTTTTGTGTTGTAGAAAAGCAACTGAAACGTAACATCGTTACTTTTGAAAAGTAACTGTAACTGTAACGAGTTACTCTTTTGTTGCGGTAACTGTAATGGTAACTTCGCTACCTTTTTCTAAAAGTAACTGTAATGAATTACTTTTTAAAAGTAACTTACCCAAGACTGAATGCAGGCCAGTATCAGAAAGAAATCGTAAGCCGTCGAGGTAAGTCGTTCATTATTATATATATGTTATTCAAGCTTTCTATATCTGTGATTTTTAGAAGTTTAAATCCTACTCCTGATTTTTTATCGGTCGGGTTTTCGTAGCGAAACCTAGCCACATTTATTTGTCCATAACAACGACCCTAGCGACGGTTTGTTTGGACCCATGACGCCACACTTAAGGAGTCAATTTCTTGTGCGGCGGAGGACTAAAATGGATATTTTGCGAATGATGTTCTTAAAAGCGATGACAATATAATTTGTTTTCTGAAATAGAAACGTTTACCGTACAATTCGTTTAAGAGGTGGAATCTAAAATATTAAACGACTGAAGCTGGTGTTCGAAGAAAATGGGTCCTGCGCTGTTGGACCGAGACAGTGCAGAATCACGTGAATATGTGACGAATTTATTCGGTCATTACCTTTACGAACGCTGCTGGAAGCACACACATCTTTCGATACAGTCGTAGTTCAGCTTCAATGCACAACATGGCTCCGTCGGGCTCGCACTGGTTTCTGCTTGTTGCTAAAGGACTATTTTTGCTCATTATCGGACATGGAGAACAAAATTCCCTACTTGCGTTTGGATACGTTTTGAAGGCTGCTGCTTAATGAAGGTCGCTATCTAACCAAATGACCCATTTTTTTGTTATTTTATTGAAATAATAATGCGTGAAAGCTACTACTGAATTAAGTGTGCCGCTAAGAAATTAATAAAAAAAGTATCATCTTCAATAATTAACCCGCGTCCACGTCTCTCACACGTTTACAGCCGTTCTCGCTGCTCTCAACTCGAGTGTCCATGTCAGCCGCTGCTCATTCCCGGAAACGTCAGGACATCTTTGCATTCCCAAATGGCTTAATCCAACTCCAGCACGCACAGTCCGCTAACGAGAACCCCAACTGGCCCCAAGAGGAATTCCCTCCAACATTCTTATTTGTAAGAATGCGGCTTCGAAGTCTGGAGCAATTTCGGCAGCGCTCCACAGCTGCCGCAGCTCATTGCCTGCCGTCGAAAGTTACGAGGGCTTAGCTGCCGATCTCCGCTTAAACTGCCAACAGGCTTGACAACAGATGTTCGCTGTTACAAGTTACAACAAGTTGCCGCGGTGTCAAATCGCCTACGCGTCTTCTGCTTACGTGAACCCACCAGTGGGAAGTCACGTGGCACAAAGCGCATAGGTGGTTGGCCCGCAATCTATAGCTTTTACAGCGCTCAGAAGTGAACAGGGACCAGGCCCCACGCCGTCTTTCGTGTGTTTCAGGGGTGGGTGCGCTTAGGCGTAAACATCAATAAAACAATCAAAAACAGAACAAACCCCAGATTAATTTTTGGGGCATAAGGCGGGTGGAAGATGGCCGACATGATGTGCATCATGGCTTCCGAGTCTTGACGACCTTGACAGTTTTATGGGCCAATACTTTTCTGGTGTCTTGTGAGTCGGTGCTCGAAGTAGTCTGTGCACGTTTTGAGACGATCTCGAGGCCTGTTGCCTTCACTCAGTCAATCGAACCCTCCCGCCCTGGCTGATCCTACGAGTGACCCCAGAGCAGAGCTGGCCAAATTACTTTTATCTTGTCATTTAATTACGTTAGTAATTACTTAGCCTGAAACGGCTAAAATGTGATGAAATTACATTACTAGTTACCAGGGGGAAAGTAAAAATCACAATTACAAATTACTTAAAAAAGTAATGGAATTGGTTTCTTATTACTTCAGTATACAAAAAAGAAACAATAGCTTATTTCTACCAATACTTTTATTTGAAGAGAAGTAGAGGCAACCGGTATACAGAAGGTTTGCCTGCTTTGTTTTCCCTTCTCCGATATAGATGCACAGAAATAAAAAAAATGACTAGTATCTTCCCAATCCTTCTTTTTAAAGATCCCTTTTGATTTAGAATCACAACTGAAGAAACACCCGGCTGTAAATCCGCGCTTGTCGCACTGTTTTTCTTTAACGCCTCCTGCATTTAATTACCCTCTCTTGAACGGTACATCCTGACCAGTGTGGATAATGAGAAGTCTGTGCGTAGTATCCAGAAGTGCAACTCGCTCCAGGGCTAGTGTCCGGCTCTGCTACAGCGTGTTCGATTCTTTAATACCCTTACCCAGTCAGAGATGCCTCCTAGCTCTATTCTGTCAACATTTACAGCCGAGATTCCTGGCTAGTACATAACTTGAGCTCACAAAGGGGCAAGCAAGTTGTTTCATCTATACTTCGTTTCAGCTTCGATCCAGACGCAGCCGATGCTACAAGCGCGAGCATGTGGCCCAGAGCAGTGCTTGCACCGCACGAGCGCGCGTGCTTGGCAGGGATGCTGAAAGCCCGGAGCACGCGCTTGTAGCTTTGGCTGCGTCTGGACCGAAGCTGAAACGAAGTATACCTGACGTCTTTTTGAGAAACCCTGACGCTGTCAAAACGTGCGGGCTTAGGGTAAAGCAACATCTGCTGAAGGGTGCTTTTATCTACAAGACACAAGACTCATGCCGGGAGCAGATTCAAGAGCCTTGCCACAAGCCCTCTAAAAATAAGAATAAAAAAAAGGTTCAGTTTTCTTTTATCGGTATAAAATTATTGTAGCGTTATTTTCCTTTTCTTTTCTACAGCGGAGCTGTTAAGGGCTAGTTTTCCCAGGATCGTGTTTGTCCTCAAATGACCTGATGACACAGACCTCTGGACAGGTACCGCCATCTATGAGCGACGGCGGCAAGCTTTCGAGCCTTTCCACTTTGGCTTGCCGACTTGCGGCCGGCCATTACTTCATTCCCACCGCAGTACAGCTTCGGTGGTCTTCCTTCTTCACCAGACTGGAAAGGATGAAAGTTTTATTTTAAACTTTTTTTAGGACATCTTTATTATTATGTGTTCGAGTGCTCGCCCTCGAGCTATTTGTACCCTTTCCTCTCAAAGTGCTTGTAGTCATCAAGATGTGTCCCTTCTTGAGCCACCTAATGCATATCGTTTTCTTGTCTTTTTTTCAACCTTCGCACAAAACTGTATTTTCTTTTTTTAAGTGGTCCTTTTTTTAGGTACACAGGATATGCCTGAGGCTGAAGGAGTAGTCGAGGAATTTAATTAAATTTACCGCCACTGACTAATTCATTGCATTACTAAATTACCTAGACGAAAAAGTAATGAATGGCATTACTAAGTACAGCCAAGAATAATTCAATTGCTGTAAGTACATTACAGTAATTACATTACTGCCGCCTCTGGCCCAGAGACGGGGACAATGCGTTGTCGCGTTCCCCGCCAATACCCTTCCTTTCCCTGCGTTGCACTGCCTTCGCTGCGGATCCCCGTGTTGTGTGGGACCGAGTTAGAAGCCCGGATATAATTGTAACGCCCTTCTTCCACACTTTTATTTTCTTTCGCCGGATGCTAGAAACGTAACGACTAATTCTCACTAATTCATCACTCAAAATGTAATGGAATTGCTTTACAAATTACACTAAGAAAGAAGGTAAAGGATGTATTACTAACTTACGAACAGTAACGAACTCCAAGTGATTCCGTTACTTCCAGGTCTGCTTTGAGCACACCAATGGTGGTTGGAAGGCGATCTCTCTTTCCTTGACGCATCGCTTCAAGCTGAGTGAATAGCTCCTATACATGATCGGCTGGGATGTCTCGTACCGTCCGCTGCGACCCATCGTAGGGTGAAACGGAGCGTAGCACCGTCGAGTGGCCGGTGGGCCCGGGCAATAGAGGAACCGCCGAAGTTGGCGGCGGCCCACGATCGACTGGCTTCGGGGTGGGAGGCCGAGATGTTAACAACCCGCCGGGAGTTGCGAGGGACGAGGGGAGTGGCGCGGAGACGACGTGTTCTAGTGGCGTCCCTTGTTTCGCGAAGCCCCGAATGGAAGGCTGCTTGAGGTGGCCCGGAACCAGTGCGCCCCTATTTGATAGCGTCTCCAACCGCTCGACAGGGGTCACGTGGTTTATAGACCGCGTTTGCAACACGAGCTGCGAGCAGGGGAAGAAAGCGTTGTTCGTTTGTTCGTTTGCTAGCGTCTGCGCCTGCTTTCCTTCTCCCCCGCGTCGACGCAACGCATGCGCACTTGCGACCAGTTTGTGGAGGAGGCGTCCACCATTAAACTGCAAACGCTCACCGTGGTTTTAGTTGCTTCCTCTCTGCAATATAGGCTCTCTATCCGAAACACGAGACTGATGTCGATGTGGGTGGGGAAGGCAGCGTGGAGGGGACGTTGAACCGCTCGCTTGCGTCGTCGGGAGTTGAGGGACACGCGCCGTTCGCTTGTTTTATTGGGTGACGTAACGCGGCGAGCGTTGGAGGATGTAAGACACTCCGCGGTATTGTTAGCGCAAACCAGTCATCGAAGGTTGTTTTTTTTCAGTATTGAAGGACTGTCATCAAAACAACTATAGTGGTGGAAAGTACTCACTTGGGGCGCTAACTTAAGTGGTAAATTTTGACGCTCGCCAATATACCCTTTCGTAGTAAAACGCGAAAGGCGCCAAAGTCGTGTTTGCGCTAACAGTGTCGCGCGGTGCATATACGCTCTGCGATATCGGCGATTTTTCAGATTTTAGGGAGTTTTCGTAGACCGTTGTCCCACTTCCGCTACGCTCTCCGGAACGAAGACGCCACTATTGATCATGCCCGGCGCTAGCCTCGCCCGCAGAGTCATGGATCTCGTAGTGGATTTCGGGGAACGTTGCAGTACAGCGGAAACTAGTGGCCAATTTGTCTGGGCCCGCATCGCACCGGTGCAGTGCGGTTCGTCGTACACGGAAGGCTATAGGCGAGAGGGAAGCGTCCTTTTCTCCCCGCCTGCCTTTCGTGTATAAAGTGGAAAGAGTTTACTGCACTGGACGGGTGCGGTGCGGGCCCAGACGAATTGGCCATATGTATCTACCAAGCTTCATTTTATTTTTATACGGTATTGGCGGGTGCTGAAGCTTACCACTGCAGGTAGTGGCCCAAGTTAGCACTTTCGGCAACGCTACTACTGTCGTGACAACTTTTTAATTCTAAAAGAAAAACAGACGAGAAAAAGTTGCCCATTTGCCGTACTGGCGTGGCGAAGGCACCTGGTAACACAGACTGTTATGTGTTAGTTTTGGGAAACTGTGCAGATATGTGGAGTCTGGATGGCCCGAAGGGGCCCTGCGTCGTGCGACCCGTAAGCGCTTGAGCGCTCCATGGAAGGCTGACTTGGGGGTGCCATCTTCTGCGGTTACGTTCGAAATACGACTTGCTCAGAGCTTGTTGGAGTGTGAAACGCACAGTAGGCGGAGCGTGCGGAAAACAGAACAATGCAGAGCTCAAGTTCGTCAGCTTTTTGCACTGGACTTGCGTAGATGTTAGAACGCCAGGCTTATAAAGGCGTATTGGGGAAAACAAATAGTGCGTAGACCTTAAGGCATTTAGCATCGATGTCTACACACTACCCTTTCTATCGAAGCTAATCAGAGATCGGCGTCGTTCAAACGTGAGCGGGCGACTTGTGCTCCACATCGGAACGCGGGAGCGCCGAGCAGAGCCTTGGCACCAGCTTGCTGCAAAAGAGATATAAACACTCGAACTTTACCTCCCTCAACACGTTGCGGCGCACTAAGCGTCTGCTTTTTTTTCTCTTCTGCGGCTCTTTCTCGCGCACTTTCTCTGGGGAAGCCCGGAGCTCATTCGTTTCATGGTACAAAGTGCCGCTGTATATCTGATCATGTGTTGTTTTACCCCCGCCGTCGGTGACACTCGAAGAAGAGGTTCGTCTGGCACTGGTGGCCAGTAAGTAAGGAGACAAGCTCTTTGCCAGCGTTCGGCTGGCACTCGGGCTCTCGGCTTCCGTTGCTAGCACCTAATCGGATATGGTTAGGTGCCAGCCATCCGACACATTTTCTGTTATAAGAACCGCTAATCGGTTTTTCTGCTAACCGTTTCGCTCAGTGTACTGTTTGGCTAACTGATGAAACTCGGAGGTCTTTTTTTCCTTCTTTACGATCGTTATGGCCTGTTTGTGTGAATTAAAAAATCAAGTAAGTAGATGCTTTTTTTTTCTTTTTTTTTGCATTTCACGACATGGTGAGGGTCATAATGCTTTGACACGAAGCTTGACGTTCCTCGTGCCCCATCGACAGTGGTAGACATAATTTGTGTAGTACACGCATACACAAACAATGACAAAAATAATTGTAGTATGAGAATAATGAAACTCACAATGGTGCGTTCGGCATAGAAGCCGCATTACGTGACCCAACTTAAAAAAAAAAGAAATGTATATTCGCGATTCCAGCGAACTATACGGGGCGCGCTGGTCAGGCAATATGGCGGACGAAAGGAGGTCGTTTTCGTCGTTCAGCACGTGGACCACCATAAATGTCTTGCACTGCAGCGTAGAATAAGTATTGCATATGAAACCAAAGCGATTTTCCGACGGTAAAAACTTTCTTCTAGTCAGTGCGTAGGAATGACACGGCGCAAGCATACAAATAATTACTGGAAACGATGTTTGTTTCTGTGCTGCCTACGAGAACGAAGCAGCGATAGCAGACGGCAGAGTCGAAACGACCTGCTCTCTTGAGCTTCTCGGCGTTGCCACTACGCGGCTTCGATTTCGCTGGAGTCGGCAATATATACATATGTATTTTGTTTTGTTTAAATAAACGCACCTGTATATTGTGAGCAACCTGGCTCATCCTGCGCAGTTGTCAATGCGAGCTTCAGAAATAACTGCACGATCAATCAACTGCACGATCGAAACTATGGAGGCACTGAATGAGCTATTTGTACGCTAAGAGTATCCACCATTGCCCGATCTTCTTGTCGGCACCGCCATTTTGATGCTTAGTGCGAATCGGGCACCATTGGCGATCATCACGATTCAAAAATCCGACTCCCCGATCTTTCTCTAGATAGGTGGCGCCAAGAAGCCGAGGCAATGTCGTTTTGATCTTTCGCTACGGTGCCTGCTGAACGCGTCTCCGAATGGTATGTTTAGCGTCCTATTCCGTCCACACATCCAGGGTGGTCCCGATTTGGCAACAAATGGCGTTACGAAAGCCGTAGTGTTGTGCTGTCAAATGATCGCGATCAAAAAAAAAAAAAAAAAAAAGAAAAGAAAAAGCACCTGAAAACGCGAGAGTCGCTGGCGTCGCGGCGTCCCAACTCCAGGCTGTCGAAGCTTCCGTGGACTGCCACACTGCAGAGTGATCTGCAGCGAAGCAGGCGTCTGCCACATCCACCTCCGTTGCTGTGACACCGTCAGGATCGCGGCCGGTGAGCATGACACTCTTAGGACGTCACCAAGCGGAAATCGAGGGACCACTTCTTTGGACGCGGTCAACGTACCCATCAGAAAAACAACCCAAACGCAAAACACCTATAAAAAAAAAAAAATAGTAAAGATTAATATCTGCAGCAGTTGCTACCTTTTTGTGAACGTTACTACCTTTTGTCAACTATTTACTACCTCAAACGCTCGATAAGTAGTAAAAAGTTAGTAAATGCAGCGGTTACTGCCTTTTTCTGACCGTTACTACCTTTTTTTTACTAGCTATCTATTACCTGAAACGCGCGGAGAAGATGGTGGCGTCTGCCGCATCGCCGATGGCCACCGTTAGCGACGCACTTACTGTTTCGGATCGCCGGGGGAGGAATGCACACACAATCGTGGCATCAAATATTGTTAGACGGGGTTGGAGCTGACTCTATAGCGATCGCAGCCTCCGTTCCAGCACGTCGTGGAAGCCAGCGCTGCCGCGAACGCAGCCAGGCGCATCATTGTTGATGCAATGGTCATGCGGCTTCTGACTTTCCTTCCCGTTTGCATTCTTTTGGGAGCGTTGATATCTTAATTTTGGTTTTAATTCGGATGAAAATACCGATGTAGCACTTGCTAAAAACCTCTCCAAAAACCAGAAAAGGTTAATTTTCTTTATTATTATATTCTTTAAAATGTATGTTTCTCTTTCGCGAGAGACATGCAGCTCGGGGCTAGTCGGAGTTTGCGAGATGCTCATTTTTGCGATCTGAACCTGCCGCTTTTGTCGTGTGTCCTGTGCTGTTCTCGTGTTCCCGTGTTCCCGTGTTGGTGTGCATAGTTAGCGTTCCTGCTCTTGACTGCACGAGTGTTGTTGTGGTCTGCTCCGAGGATATGTTCTAATCAGGGTGTCGAACCGGAACCAAACCGTTATTTTTAGCCGAACCGCAACTGAACCGAACCGAAATCTTCGCCGCCATCTTAAAACCGAACCGGAACCGAACCAAAGAAAAGAAATATATATATGATGGCCAAATTTGGGGGTTTTACGTGCCAAATCAACGACGGGCATCTGGCACGCCCCAGCGGAGGACTAAGGATTAATTTGGACCACCTGGGGATCTTTTGACGTGCCACCGAAAGCTCGGTTTACACGGCGCCTCCTCCGCAATAAGCCGCCGTCATATTGCGGGCACCTCACCTCGGCTGGGATTCGAACCCGCCGCATGGGGATCCGTAGGCCAGCGCTCTCGCCTCGAAGCCACCGAGGCGGCTATATATATAATGGTATCCGGTTCGAAACAGTTCAAAGTAATTTATTTTTTATCATTTTTCTTAGTATCACGAAATGAACATATGAGAGTAAAAATTGGCAACTGTATTTCTGTCTTTTTGATCAACTTGTCATATACAGAAGCGCAATGTATGAGAAATTGTGGGTTTCCGTGGAGCTTTTGTATTGGCACTATGATTAACGATGTGTCACGTTGTCACGTGACGTCATGGTGTCAATACATGCTGTCAAGTAATGTCACGTGACCCCGTGACGTGACGTGAGGTGACGTGACTCACTGCGTCAAGTCGATTTAATTTGAGTAAGTCACTAGATGTATTAACCTTGTTGGCAGCGTGACGTGACATGACATCACGATTTTGCACAGAGAGTCACGTGACGCCGTTACGTAAGCGCTTTCATAACCCCGAGTCGAGTGCTCTGGTTCATGACAATCAGCATCGCCAAACATTCGGGTAACGGCTTGTGTTCAATTAAAGATCATAATAGCCCAACTCTAACAATATCTGAAGCTCAGCCCAAGCTCATGCTTTCCAAACCCTAGCGCATGACTATCATGAACACTGACGGTATATAATTAGCGTTAGATCACGTGGCCGCTTGTTTAAATTGCGAGTTGAGGAGGGTCCCCGACAGCTCTCTCTATTTTTTTTTTCTGCATCTGCTATTGCGCGGAGGGGAAAACTAATGGATGTTTTCGCAAGCTATCAACGTCAGGGGTTACTTCTTAACAGTATTTACTGAAAGCACAAAAAATGTTGCACGATTAAGTTTACATCATTGAGGCTTTCAAGCATTTTTCCTTTGTTGCTGAACTGCCTCGGAAAGATGTCCCTGAGAATAGAAGTGTTGAAATGACTAAATGAGACTTATAAATAGGACGTTACATAGCACTACATGTGTGTACAAAAAAAAAAAAAATGCTTGAAGAGAAAAAAAAAAGAAAGAAGGAAAACGAATATCCTAGGGGCTTTATAGAGGGACAGCTGAACGTTGGCAGTCGCTCTAAGTCTCACACGAACGTCGTTCTCAAGTTATTGCCCAAGTTTCGACCACCTCTGTATTTTGCTTAAAGGAGCTATAAAACGATCTTTATACATTCACTAAATACTATTTAGAATCACTCCCTAATGTTAATATTTAAATGAATTTGCCTTAGCTCTTATTTCTAAACAGTGGCAGTCGTCAAAAAAAGAAAAAAAGAAATATATGAGCATCGTTTAACCCCTCAACTCCGAGTCAGTAGTAGTCACATGGCTTGGTGCCTATCCTATGCCGCCAACGTCAATCATACCTTTGCGCTGGGATTGGAAAGGAAAAAGACGCGTGCCGAGCTCCAGGCATTGTTAGAGTTCGGTTATTCTCATCACCGCAGTGGTTGGACACGAGTCACTACCCAAGTGTCCGCCGAGGCATCGATTGTTACGAGCCGATTTCCAGTGTTCACGCAGCTGTCGTGTCCAATTCATGAGCCGCGCTTGACTGTCGTCAGGCGGGTGGTTTTGATCCCAAGATTACGTCATCAATCTTTGAATTGAATTGAATTGAATATTTCTTTTAGCCTTGCGAAGGAAAAGCTAAAAGAAATAGTCTAATTTTATCCTCGCAATTGTATCGCGACAAAGACAGAGCCGTATTGTATAAAGGACCAGTACGCCTCTGTAAAGTTATGAACATTCCAACCCGATACCGTTTTATGACCCCTTTTAAACTTCACGGGGTGCAAAATAAAAACAGTGGAGGTTTGGTGTTAACAAGGGCGAAATATAATTGTCGAATTAACATACTCAAACGGAGGAGGCAATTCCTCAGGAACACAAAATATTCTCTGGAAGAGCAGCAAAAAAGAAAAGTGTGTGCGTGTGCGTGTGTGTGTGTGTGTGGGGGGGGGGGGGGGAGGGTGTTAGTTTTAAGAACACAATGTGTTGTAAAGCTTCCTCTTCCCCACATCTTAGGCGCAGACCAAAAATAGTGACCCCGTAAACTACTTAGTGTGCAAAAACACACTTGCCCAAAAAGCACGTTTTTGTGGTGCCAGACGCTCGCGCCGTTCCTCACGACGATGCGCTAAGAATAATAATACGTGCCTTTCCAATACTTGGCTTTCACTGAGCGCGGACCTCCTGCAGCGTGCAGTGTGCATCAATGAATTCGATTTTGTCAGCGAGAAGAAATCACAGTGACCACCGGATATAGTGTGATGACGTCACGTGATTATTATGTTAAACAGTTCAACTTTTTGGTGAAATGCGATGTTCGCAACACTAGCAATAGATGTCCTAAATGTAAAGTTGTGCAGTATTCATAGCAGTCTCGCGATGATATACGGCAGCCTAGAGAAACGTTGGAGCGCATGACTGTTGAAGCATAGGGTTCAAAACAAGTGCAGGTGAAACCGAATATAACATTAGCCTCCCGAGGCAGTATTTCGCGAAGTTTCGAAGCTCACGCAGTCTGATGAAATGTGATTTTTATTAGGATTTTAAGAATCTTTGTCTGTCTTTCGCGCTATTTATGTATAATTAGGATTTTTCATTGCATGTATTTTTATATATCTTTTTGTAGCAAGGTAAGGGATTATTTAGAAAAATACCATTAATTATTTCTCCCTTTTCACATTTTTCGTGTATTTGCCTTCCCATCTATCATGTGAGCACAGAGCTCTTTTTGGCATACCTGCAACCCGATGTTCCACACGGTCAACCAGCGAACAAAAACACGTTTACGCAGACTCAACAGCTCGCTTAGATTCGAGTATCGTCCTTCCGTGTCAGTCTCAAGCGGTTATGTGAACTTCAAAAAGTAAAATTTATTGATGATTATGAAAATTATTTAATTACTAACTGAAGATTTGACAACATAAATAATGGCCGACCCCCCTAAAGCAGTGCCTCTCCAAATTATCTGAAAGGTGCTCGCAAATCTTTTTGGGTTTTGTTATTCTCGACAGGCACGTTGTAAGTGATTTGGGACATCCTTACGCACATTATTGATATTGAAGCTACTATAAATAACTGTGTATGTTATTACTTCTTTTATGTGGTGAACGTTACTTCTGTGTGTCTGTGGGCTGGACAAAAACAAAGTACACAGGGGCGCGCGGCGGAACTATGATGATTACGCACGCAAACCGCCAGAAAGTGTCCAATTAAGCAGCTGTCATAAAAAAAGTAGAACATAAAAAAATTACTTTGTTTTACTTAAAAAAATTGGAGGACGCTCAAGATTCGTTTTTAGAAGTGGAACGCGATAGCGTTACCGAGCCTCGTTCGCATCGCCTTCTCACTCGCCGTGCAAGCTTGCCTCGCGTGGCCTAGTCAGGAGCGTGTCTGACTCGCAACCGAAGGGTCGTGGGATCGAATCCCGCCTGCAATTCTTAATTTTCTTTCTTTAAGGCAAAGGAATTTAACGCGACAGCGTTAAGGAGCTCAGGTCGCAGAAAAGCCGACGTCGGTGGCGACTGGAAAATCGTGATTGGTCGATAGGGTCATGACGTCACAGCTACAAGTCCTCGCGCAGGCATTGATTTCATAAATTAGCGAGGGTGATGCTTACTTGAAAATTAAATGGACCGGCACCTTGTCAAGAACAAACCTCAAACGCCAGGCTATGCCAGCGTATCCTGTAAAAAAAAAAAAAAAAAAAAAAAAAAAAAAAAAAAAATATGTTCGCAAGCGCTATTTTGGGCCAGATTAGATCTGAGTGCGAAGGTGCGTATAGGTTGGAGTGACCGATTTAGATTACTCCTTTCTGCATGATTAGTCGCATGCATCGCGGTGCCAAGTGTAAACAATGTTTGGATAAAAAGACAAACGGTGGCCACTCGGTGTTTTTATAAAATATCGACTGAAAGGGATTGTCCTCATACGTTCGTGACATTTTGAAACGATTATTGCTTTTAGCTCAGTTGTGTCGTCGTCATATATATATATATTCTGAAACGTATTTCGTAAGCCATAATTCATGACATATATGGCGACGAGGTGCCCATTCCATGATTTTATGCGCTGTAATTAGTTCCTTAGTTCAAGAACACAACAATTTATCTTTTAACACTCCGACGCAGGATTGTAACAATCATTGACATTTTATGCAATCCACCACACTTCGCGACAACATTTTATACCGCGTAAATAGATCAGCTTGAACTGTAGACTTTTACTTAACATGAAGAAAGAAAGGAGAGAAAAAGTAGGTACAATTCTATATTTCAAGCTGATCTATTTACAGATATCTACCAACAAGTTCAACTCTTTACCGTTGTACTTAAACATTTTGGTTCAGGTAAAATATGTGCGACTGGTGAACAAAGGGATGTTGAGTCGCATGAACACGATGTTATGTACGTTAATATAGCTTTCTTTTTACTGTTGCATCGGAATTAAATGACTGATTTTCATATTTTTGTTACCTAAAAACAAAAGTGAATTGCACGGACGATAGAAGAAACTATATAGTTAATCGTTTCACTGCGTAAATAGTGTCTATTGGCAAAACCACGCGGAAAATATATTATCTAGATTTAGCGGACCAAACCGGTTTGAACCTTGTGTTTGATCCCCGGAATTGAACCGAACCGAAAGCCGTGAACCCGAACCCAACCGATAAAAATTCGGTTCGAAACTCTGGTTCTAACGAGCCGGTAACGAGTGTCCGCTCGTCACCGGATTCGCCGCTCGACTTCGATCGTTCGGCCGGTTCAGTGACACGAATTTCGCCGTTCAAGAAGCTTCTGTGTTTCGCTCCTACTGGGCACTGAGAACGTCTCCTCAGTCTGTGTGTGCTGGGTGGTTGAATGATTCTGATTGAGCTGTCTTCGGTCGTGACAGTGCACTGTCTGATCGTTGATGTGCGCCGTAAACAGTGTATCTAGCTTTTGAACTTACAAAAAAAAAATGTTTTGGCATTCTAGGAGTCGTTTTGATTTTTCTTATATCTTCCCTAAGAACGCGAACATTCTTCAGTGTACTACGCACAAATCAAGATGCGAGCTGCACGCGGTAATAATTTTGCGTGCATTTCTGTCGCGCAGCGCGCGAGAGTTGTGCAGCTGCCGTCGTACTCAACGTCAATTACAACCTTCGTTCGCCGCGGGTGATGTCAAGAAAGCAATCTCTCGCCGACGTCGATATCGATCGCGTTGCTTTTGATTCTCGATTAGCGTGAGCGACGAGAACGCGGGTTCGCGGCTGCTATGCGGGGAACTAAAGACACGGATGCTGAGAACCGGTGGAGGGGAGGTTGTTCCGTCGACTGTCGCAGATAGTTTCCATGTTTACCTTTGTTTTCTGCTAGGAGATGAAAGCCTTAAAATTGCCTGAAAACTTTCTTGATGAAGGATATTGGTGCGAAAGGAGCACTATATTTGCAATATTATTCACTGACGTGGTGATACACGACGACTAGTTTTCGCACTCAAATGGTCAGTATAAAAGACTCAAGGGCAGTCAAGAGAGTTAGCGATTCGAGTGATGAGAATTAGCGTGTCACGTGTGTTTCTCGTCTTTGTATGTGATCTGTGTGGAATTCATTGTATCACTTGTGTGCGGAAAATAGTTGTGTGCAAGATGTGTTTCCAGTTGTAAATGTGGAGGCGTTGAAATAGGCTTATATAATCGGTTTATTTATTTATTTTTTTGCTTGTACTTTTAATTGAACGGTGACTCCGCCACCTGGATTGCCCATTTCCAGTTTTAATTTTTGTTGCGCCTGCCGTCTGGTGGTAAGTGGATAACCACACTCGCCTTTCTTTTTTACTGGAAATCACGTGACTCGTTGCGTTTCCGGTCTGCTGTCGGGAGGTAGTGCGACTTACTATAGTCAGATGTAGTGAAATGCGCTGTTTCTACTTTAAGGCTAGTAACAGTTACTAGCTTCCTGACCTTGTAACCCTTACTAGCTTGACCGTTACTAGCTACGGTTAGTACGTAGATAGTGATATATGGGACAAGCAGTTACTAGATCTTACCTATACATACTACTAGATTTTTTTAAGAGTTTAGTTGGCAGTTATATCCATTTTTCTTTTATAAATAAGGACCTTAACTTTGCAGAATTGCCGCGGAATTACATTTCTCGTTCGATTCGCTGGTGAGGAGATATTGAAACTGCCTGCCGCTTCTGCATACATCGAGATAACACTCTAACTAGGCGGGCCTAGGAATGCGGTTTCGCTGCGCCGTTCGTACACATATACAAAGTGTTTCTTTTTAAGCTAAACATATTTATTAAAAAACAAAAACCCATCAAAGTTACACCAATGCGGTTTCTGCAGGTGAGTTATACGGCCAGGGTGACACAGACATAGGGGGCTAATCGTAACGATCAGTCTGCTAATTAACTAAAATGTGTTAAGGAACGTTTTAATTATTGAAATAAACATGTAAATATATTTATAAACTTGTTGAGCGCTATCGAAAACAAACTAAATCACTCAATATTAGCGAGACTTGAGAAGCACGATGAAGCGCTAAAGTCACTGCTCCTGCAGCAGGGCTTCCGGCGTGGCAACGCCCCCGCGCGTTTTTTCCGTCTCTTATCATCGGCGTTTTTTCAGCCCAGTCATCGCTTGTTGCACGAGCGATAACTTAAGCGCGCTACTGCGCTTCCCATGCGCTCAAAGCCTTTCTAAAAAATTACTGATTTAGTGGTTCGATTTAGTGCGCCGTCTGCTAAATCGCAGTCCTAGCAAAATGCCCTCAGGGTGGCGCCCCAAGTGGCAAAATATTGCCGTGCGCTAAAACGTCGAAAATTGTGTTCTATGTGTCTGGTGTTCCCCCGATTAATCCCATATTGCAGCGCGGTCGTATTTGCCTTCGGAGTGGCCTCTACGCATCGTCAGAATTTACGAAAGGACGTGAGACTCTCGAAGGCCTTGCATCAAGTATCGCCAACCCAGAGTGACGACCCCTTGGGTTAGGCGCGTGCATTGCTTCACACGCGTCGGGGGATTGCCCAGACGACGAGTCAGAAAGCACTGTCGTACAAACTGCCCCCACTTCGTTTTGGCATAACTCGGCCAACGGCAAAAGGAGCGTCCTTATGCGAGACAGAGCGTCGAAGAGTGGCTCCGTCGTTGCGATTGGCTCACAAAAACGCGTAGCATTCAATTTTTTTTCTTCTTTGGAGCAGTTGTGAAGAAACGTCGAAGACGCCTTGCCCAGGCGCTCGTTCTTCGGGGACAGTCCGGGCGTTTCTTGTCGGCGTGCAAGTCAATATCCGTCTGGTATACGTCTATGCGGGGCTGACTCTGCGTCCCCTGAGGTCGGCCGGTTCCTCAGGAGTCCATTATCGGCTGGCTGAGGCCTGGTTAAAGGGGGGAGGGAGGGGGGGGGGGGGGGGGGGGGGGGGAGGGCGGCGGCGAGGGCGGCGGCGGCACCGTTGATGGCTTGCGAAATGTACTAACTATTTATGAACCAGAAATAGATGTTCGCATTGGAGGCGCGCCGGGCGCAATGCAAAGATAAGGCTAGAGCCACTAAATAAGCTACGCTTCAGGGTAACGACACTTACCAATCTTGGGACTTCAGATTATGGCTGCCAGTTATCTGAAGCTTTATCTGAAATCGCAGAAAACGCTTTTCCGTCCTTCACAAATGCTTAAACAGTTCGCGACAGATCGAGGCAATAAATATTACATGATCCTCCTGACACTGAATCTAATGCAGAGAAGTCGCACTTTTGAATCATGACGATCGGCAGTCGCGTCTGTTCTGCACTAAGTACTAAGATGGCGGCGCCCGGAACAATGCCGTGGATCAGAGTGCCGGTAATCTAAACGTAGCTTATTTAGTGGCTCTAGATAGGGCTATACACCGCGTGTTTGTCGTCGCATTCCTTGCACGCGCAAGAATAGGATTCTGCGTTTGCAGATGCGAATGCAAAGGTTGGGGCCCGAGTTCACGGAGCATGCCGGTTGAACTCTCGCGACGATGACGCCGCGCTTTTGTCGCCGAAGCGAATCGACGCCCCCAGTGAACTTTCGGCTCCAACTTGGGTTCGGCTAGTCTATAGCACCACCGGTTGTGGTAGTGCCGTCACGGAGGGACTACCGCGTGAATCGAATGAGCCCGATCTGCTTTTGGATAAATCGAAAAATTCAGTTTCACGCGTTACACTCCTGCAGGTCGCCACGACGATGCTGCCAGGTGGTGAGCTTATTTTTTGGTGGCTTTTCGCACACGTGTTTTCTTCTTTAATAGACACTTTCGAGGTACAATCAAAATAAATTTCCATCGATCTATTCGGAGTTAAATTCGAGTCAAAACGGAGAAAACAAAAACGTTACTGTCGGCAGCGCCATCTAGAACAACAAAAACCCATGCTCTACCATTTTGACGATATTTTCGCTTCAGTGGCTTGATTTGGACGACACTATGTAGCCTTGTTTGCGCAAAGCGTATTGGGCGTGAGCTTGAAAAATGCGCGTTGTCACGACGCCTCCAAAATATCAAGGCAGTATACACCAACTCATGTTTACAAACAAACCGGAGCGCCCCTAGCGGACGTCACCGGCGCCGCGCATGCGCCGTGGATGGTGGGCAAGAAGCCCGCCGTCGCCCATATAAACAAACCATTGAATTGCGTTGTTGTCGGCGTCGGTGGGAGTCCCCGTGCTCTTTTTCGCGTTGGAATTGTTGATTCTACGTCCCCCTAACAATGTCTGACTACTTGAGCGGCTTCAGCAAAACTATCGAGGCAAAACTTTGCGTGAATAATGTGACTTGCGGCGATTCATTTCACGTGGACGCCGCAGAATGGGCGCTAAAGCCTGACTCCCACTATGAAATTCTGCTCGCTATTTACAGTCGCGACGTTGCTCGGACTGCAAAAGCGTGGACCGTAGCTGAGATGGTGGACATCGATACTGAAAACCTCAAGTAGAATCGGGCATTACAAGTCGGTGATGGCCACTGGTAACAATGATCAACAACTTCTTGTATCTGTTTACACTTAGCCGACTTACCCCAACCAACCTTCAAAAGTGTTTTGAGGCCTGCACTTAGTTCTTATCGCAATTACCGGGTCAATGTTTGGTTTACGAGCCGCTGTCGTTTGAACGAACTGACGACAAAAAGCAGCCAAGTTTGAAAGACCAGACGACAGTTGGAACGCACGCGCAATGGAGTACGGGCAAGAAGCACCGCGTCCCGCGTCAACAAACCATTCGAATGTCACGTTGTCGGCGTCTGTGTGAGTCTGCATACTCTTTTTCGCGTTGGAGTTGCCGATTCTACGTCCTCATCGCAATGTCTTACCACTTTAATCGCCTGAGCGAAATCATCAAGGCTCGTTACGCTGCTAAACTTTGCATAAATAATTTGACGTGCGGCGATGTATTTGCATGACCGCCGCAGAATGGACGTACAAAACCATGGTGAGACTCTTCTAGCTATTTTCGGTCGCGACGACCCTCGTGCTGCAAAAGTGTAGAAGGTAGAGGCGATGATCGACGTCGATACTGAAAATCGGAAACGGGAACAGACAAAGCGTAACAAGTAGGTGATGGCCACCGGTACCAATGATCAACATCTTGTATACTGCTTACACCGAGCCTACTTAAGTCTTTCGAGGCCTGCAATTACTTCTTATTGCAATCACCGGGTCAAAGTTTGGTTTACGGGCCGCTTTTGTTTGAACGAGCAGACGACAAAAAGCAGACAACTTTGAAAGAGCAGACGAAAGTTCGAACGATCAGGCGGCCGTGTGAATTTGAAGACGCACTGAATCCGTGGGTGGTCCGGACAACTTGGGGGTTTTCTCTCGGTCATGTTGGAACAAAGCAAATACATCTGGCGACTACAAATTGTGGCCCGCACACGCAATCGTAGTTCGACAGCGTCAGGTTTGCCCTTTTCACGGCTGCTATCGACGTTCTCGGACGAACGGAGGGTGCAAAAACACATGAAAACTGATCTTCAAACCTTCCCAGACTCTCTTCGTAAAGCCCCCATTGCAGCATTTTGACGAGAAGGCAGGTTTTTTGTCTCGTTTCTTCCAAAGGAACACAGGAATGCATGTCTGGCACGGCGACTTCTGCCCACCGCCCCAGACCGGAAGTGCGTCCGGCGCGCCACCACCGCGGCGTGACGTAGGAGAGTTGAGTTGGTGTATAGTATTGAATTTGCCTACGTTACCTACCGGGCTCCAGCGCGAAGCACGTATCGATCGATTGCTGCGTCAGCTTTCGGCTGGGACTCGGGTTCTCACTGATTGGACACGAATCCCAGCCGAACGCTGACCCAGCACTCGTGTCGAATCTTCGGTCTGGCGCTGGTCTCCGGTAGGTGGCGTGGAAGATTCTGGGCTACGGCGTTGCTATCAAGGAGGTGTTGGGTGTCACCACGACGCGGCCAAGATGTGTGAACAGCGTGACGCCACGAGGTACGTGAAATACAAAACGGGATTAGCTGGACGCCGCAATGACGCACCACTAACTAAAGGGAAAGCACGATAGTCGACGTCCTGATTTGATATCATTGTGTAGCGAGCCCTAATGGTTTCAAATACGCTGAAGCATCGCAGCTCCGAACATGCGCAATCGTGACTTGCACCGCAGGTTCAAAGGTGCCGGAAATCCAACCCTGTCATGTGCCGCAATATGCAGGGGTGGAAGCGCTGCGCCAATTGCGCCACCCTGCGCCAGCCTGCTCCAAAACGCCAATTTCAACTTTTCTTTTTTTTTAGTGTTTTCTCTAAATTTAGCGGAAAACGGTTGGCCACGGGCCACCATGTGGTGTGTACTTTTGCTTAGGTGTCACTGCGGGTGACTCGTACCAACTCGACTGGGGCTCCGAACCATGTCTAACCTCAGGGCGAGGCGCCGTTTTTAGTTCATCGAGAGTGCGATGTCGTTTTTTACTACAAAGAGTTTATATACGAACACATCGGTTTGGTTTCGGGCATAGTTGGTTGGCGCGGTTGGAGCGCGCATGCAGTTGCCCGTGGTCCCGATTTGCCGTGATCGTGGGAGTTGGTGCCTCGGCACCGGTGGGCTACCTTGGCCATTAACATGAGCAGAAGTAAGTGGTCTTTACTAGCTTTACCTGTAATTTGGTAGCCTACCATATTTGGACGCTTAGCCGTGAAGAATCGCGAGCACAGGCACATCCGTTCTCGAGCTCAATTTGTCTTATCAAAACGAAACCAAAACCATCATTGTGTGCGCGAATGTGCACGCTGTCGTGTGTTGTCTCCCGCCGTCAGACCACTAGCGAAAACAATACCCGCGATCTTAAGCGAGTTGGTTAATTGGCAGTGCTACGCACTTTTTTGTTTCTTTCCTTTAGCGTGGAGGAGTGGGGGGTGACATCAGAAATGCCGTACAACACTCCCGCGCTGCCGATTCCTGTCAAGAACGTACCTTAACTTGCTATAGCCACCCTACTCGTATAAGTTTCGGGTATAGGTGTATCTGGTTGGGGGGGGGGGGGGGGGGGGTTGGGGGGGGGTAGGGAGAAGTTGGTGGGCTTTTTGTCACGTAAGAAGGCAGCCTGCCCCGCAGGGATCAGCGCCTGATCAGCTACATCTCATTTTCAGTCTCGTTCAAACTGTCTTCTCTTAAAGCACTTCTACTGAGTGCACAAGAACTCATAAGCAAGGCTGAGGCAGTTAAGGACATGGACAAGGTGGGGAGTGGACACCTTCTGCTAAGAGATGTGAACTCTAAACTGCCCAAAGTACTCGAGCGCATAAAAGAAATTGACTCTGCTCTTCAAACTGTGAAAAAAAAGGTGAACTTCAGTTGTTTCTAAATTACACAGATTCAGCTTAGTCACAACCCCTTTTTTTTTTAACATGGAGCCTGTGGGCTCTTCTAGTCAGTGTTTATGCTGCATATGTATTAGTGGCTGTGATATCTTTAAGACAATATATTTTTCCATCCAAAGTAATATAGATATAGCTTTGTATGTTAACTTGGGTGTAGGTATTACTGTATTTTATGAACAGGGATTAAGAACATTTGTATTTAATGAAAACAGGTCAGCAAGGACTGCTTTATTCTGAGACATGTTGTGGTACCTTAATTTTTTTATGGAGACACGCAATGCACAGCATTTTATGGAGTACATAAGGTTGCGTTGCTCTTCTAGTCGATGCTTAAAGCTGCATATGTACGAGTGACTGTGGTAGTCTAAAGATATAAAATACACATTTTATTTTGCATCTGAATTTTTGTCAAATGTCAGTAGCCTTGTATTTTGTTACTAAACTTGATATAGGGCTTTTTAAGTAGTGATTGAACATGTGTATTCTTTATTAAACAAAAACTGCAGTCAGCGAAGGTAGTTTATCTGACACCTTGCAGTGGTTTAGTTTTCTGGATACATGTTTACAATTGGTCTATTAAGTAGACGGTTTTGTACTGGCGTGGCTCAAGTTAGGCTTTTATTGTCGGGGCCTCCCATATAAAGTCTATCATGACTCTGCCTGCTGCCGGAATGGTTCTCAAAGCCTGTCCTTTGCATAAATTGCCAATATTCCATATTTCAATGCAATAGAAAAAGAAAGGTGTGTATGTATGTTGCTTGAGAATTATTCTGGGATGTGCATGCATATATTTTTGCTACATTTTCACATTTAGAAACAACAAATCACTTTTAGACATTTGTTTGACCTCCGTGACCTGCTGCAGAACCTACTTCGACGGCTACAAAACTTATTTTTGCTGCTTCCGAGCTGCTCTAAAGCGAGCGTTTTACTGCTCCAAAACTGCTCCAAAGTGGGACTTTTGCTGCTCCCAGCCCTGATGCAAAAGGCTCTAGCCCGCTTCCACCCCTGAATATGCCATTAGGCGAGCTCCGCGTCGCTGAGCCGCTCTATGCGCAGCGACTGGCCAGTTTGCACAAAAAAACTCCACGGTTCACTCGAGTCGGCGCAAAGCAGCACAAGTATCTACACCGGAGATAAGCCACGAGCTGTGCACTGTATACGACAAGAAGTTTCCTTCGCTTACGTCGAAATCCGATGGCGCCCTTAAAAGCCGTCCCCGCACAGCGAGCGACTTGCCACTTCGCGGCCCAAAACCGTTATTCAATAACCGAAACACTGCCCCCAGAAAAGTCTCTTTCTATGTACATCACAATGTTGGGAGCCCATGTGCCGCAAACACAAAGCTGCACCCCACGCGAGAAAGAGGCGCCGAAAGAAAGGGCTGACGAAAGCCGTTCTTTCGAAATTCTGTTCGCATCGCGTCGCGCTGACAGGATGGTGCGTGTTAACGCTAATCTAGTAGCATTAAAGAAATTACCGGGTGACAGAACATCTTTCCTTCCATTACGGGGAATATTTTTTTTTTCCTTTCGCTTTTCTTGTTTTGGCAGGATCTTTCCCGCCGCCAATATCTCATCGAGCTCGTTCTCCACTGTGACCTATAGTGGACGGGCTCGGAGGACAACTGGGCTTGGATACAACGACCTAGGATCACGTTGGCGCCCGACCCTGATCTTGTTGCTCGAACGAGCACTAAGCATTAGAGAGGGGAACGTTGCCGCATCAACTGGGGACGAAGAACAAAGAACTAAAGTAATCCGTCATCTAGTCGACGTGATTGTTGTTGTTGAAAACATCTTTATTGCACAAAGTCAGGAGGGAGGGGAGGGGGTTGGGGGTAAAAAGAGATAGAGAAGTCCACGGGACACCCAGCGGGTGCCGGCATCTTCGACGCTCACGTGCCTCTAATCTGGTTCTTTTTCAGCACGCCGTCCCGACTTTTGCTGATCTCACGTCGCAGCCTCCGTCCTTCTCTTTCAATGTATATGTGCTTATAAGCAACTGTGCATGGCCGCTGCCATGACCGACTTTCAGTTTGTATTTACTTTTAGTCCGTTCGCTTCTCTTCATGATTACCGCAGCAGAACAGTTCATTGCCTTATCATATTCTACTGCGTCCTCCCCAGTGCTCCTTGGACCCGTCATCCGTCCATACTTCGCCACGTTATCATGCTCCCAGGCTCATACCAACGGGCAAAGAGCGGGATGACGTAACGAAGCGAGGCGGTTCATTGGTCCTATGAGTGCGTAGCTTCCACCGACCTGTCAGCTTTGGGTTGACCGGAGTTACACCGTGACCGGAGTATAGACAGCCGAAGATGCCAGGGGTATGTAGAGTGCGGTCGGGTATCGTAAACCTTATATTTATTCCGGATTAGATGGTATAGCACGAAGGTGCTACATTTTACTAGGGTCCCCGTGAACTAATGCCCAACTCTAGAGCAAAACTGCAAACACTTCCGGTCTTCTTGAGTCGGTGCTTTAATGAGCATTGTAATCCCGCCGACGCTTGATACCGTCCCTTGGCAGACCAAATCATACTAATTTTGTGCTTTCGAGGAAAGCACCGGAAAGTGTACACTTCGGCTGCCTATAAGCAAAAAAGCTAAGATGGCGTTTGACAGAGTAATCCTACACGTGCCTACAAATATTTCCTGGTTGAATTTAAACGGTCTTTTGATGCTATTTTTTGTCTCCTCGATTGTAAAGTAAGATCTAGAAGAATTCGAAAGTCGCGGGTGATTGGTAACCCGTATGAAATAATAAAGAAAAATATTATTGCCGAAACCGCTGGGTCTTTAAGATACGATAACATTTTGCATCGTCTCGTGCTCCGTTGCTACTGGACAGCCTGGACTGCGCGTTGCTAGGTGCCTCAGCATCTTACCGATGTTGAGGCTCGTCTGGCACGCTGCGCACACCACGATCCCGTCTACCGATTTGTCGAGGAACCCCGCTGAAGGCGGTCGCGTGAAGCGGTCCTTCACAGCGTTCGCTTCCGACTGGAATTACAGGTCGTCGTACACGCTGCACGCCGCTCCGAAGAAGTCGGGGACATTATTTCTATTTATTTATAAATACTGCAGACTCATGTTAGAGACCAAGCAGGAGGAGCATCACAATATAAACATGATATGCAACGTGCTTCTCTAAGCACCTCTTGGCCAGTATCTATGTTTGTATTCGCTCGTCGTTGCGCCGGTCCGCTGCTTGTTTCACCTGCTTGGCGTCCCATTCCCATTGTAACCGATATTTCCTCTCTTCGTCTATTTCGCGAGGTGTCTTTGCCTGCTTTACGCCCCTCTTGTGTTGCAGCCGAAGTTGATTCTATCATCCATTTTGCGAGACGTCTTGCTTGCTTTGCGTCCCACTTGCGTAGAACATGCAGCGGAAGTTGCATATGTTCGCCCATTTAACGAGACGTCTTAGCCTGCTTTGCGCCCCGCTTGCATTACAGCTGAAGTTGCCATTCTCCGTCTGTTTCCTGAGACATCGTTTGCTTGTTTGTTTCCTGAGACATCCCGCTTGCGTTGCAGCCGAAGTTGCCTCGCTTCGTCCGTTCCACGAGACGTCTTTGCTTGCTTGTCTGTCTCAGTCCGTCGTAATGAAACGAAAGTTCGTGAACGGGCCTTTAGAAGGTCTGCACGTAAACCAGTTTGAAAGGGGAGATAGGAGTGGTTGCTCATTCTGCGGGGGGTCCTCGGGAGCCTCGAGCATTGTCCGATTGGCCCCCTTTTTTCCCGGGAGCCCCCTGGAGGAGCCGTGTCATCCCGTTCCCTCAGCGAACTCCCCACTGGAGCGGCCGCCCCCGTTGGCAAAGTTGCCGTGCTTGCCTATGACCGCGCGAGGAGGGCTCCATCTGAGCACGCGCGCGCATCGTCGCCTTGTCAGATATCCCTGGTTCAGCTTTCGTCGGTTGTTTTTCTACATGGGGTTGAAACCTTTCAACAGCAGGTGCGACACCGGCCGTCGCCTCTCCCGCTGTAGCCAGGTCATCCAACTTGGTTTTCTCCATCTTATCGTGGTCATTATCGAATCGTATTCGCGAGCGCTTGTCTGCTTTTTCGTTTTGGTTGCGTACGTCCCCCTCCGCGTGTCCGACCTCGCGGCACGCCCGGCACCAGAAAGCTTCGCAGTGATGCCCCATGCGCCCCAGCTGCTTGCACCGTAGGCACAAAGGCTGTCGGCCAGCCACGAACACAAGGTCTGGGTAACGAGAAACAGTCATCTGGCGTGGTAGCTCATCCCTGGAAACCCCGTCGCGTAGCGCGAGCGTCACAATTCTCTTCGAGGTCTCGATCTCGTATTCACTGCCCGGCAGCCACCACATTTCTTTACGGATTTACTTGATCATGCCGAAGGACTCGAGAGCGCCGCTCACCTCTTTGTCGTCCACATAGTTGGTGCACCCGAAATGATGCCTCGGTCATATTGGGGTTCAAAACCTACGCACCGCCTCTTCTTGACTGTTACCTCGCCAAGAGAAATCAGACGTTCTGGTGTCTTGAGGTTATGTAGCGTGCAGATCCGCACGTGATTCAGCCGGCCCGGAAGGCACCAAGTGCCGCCATGGCGTGGTGCCTTCCGATTGCAGCGTCCAAGGAGCTCGCAAAATCTCCGATCTTGCAGGCTTTGTCCCAAGGTCGCTGTGAAGAAATACAGTTTCTGCGAGCCTTTTGCCTGAAAGAAGAGTTAGGAGAAGCATTCTGATAGTCCCCCAGTAAAGACACTTGTCCAAATAGCTTCAGATGATTTATTCCTTCCCGTCGTGTCGAGATACAACCTTCCGTCACCACGCCCGGATCCAACCTCCCCAAACACGCTTTTTCCCGCTCTTTATCAGCCTGTTCCATCCGCTATCAACATCACCCTCGTGACCACTTGAGCTCGCTTCTGATAACCACTGATAGCACACCTACCAGTCATGCACACCTAAGCGTGGCATGACATGTCTATCCTTCATCTGAAACCCTTTTTTTTTAGAGCGCAGCTCTTAGGGGCCCGTTCCCGGCTTGAGCGGCGTCGCCGTCGGCGTCGGCGTCGCCGTCGCCGTCGCCGTCGCCGTCGGCGTAACCAAGGTCATCCCAAGGTCACGTGACCCCCAAGGTCACGTGACCCCTCCCAAGGTCATCTCAAGGTCACGTGACCCCACGTGACCCCCTGAAGGTCACGTGACCCTTCGAGGTCACGTGACCCCTTCCAAGGTCATCTCAAGGTCACGTGACCCCAAGATGACCCCACGTGACCCTTTGAAGGTCACGTGACCCCCAAGTCACGTGACCCCTCTGAGGTCACGTGACCCCCGAGGTCACGTGGTCGCCTCCCCAAGGTCACGTGACCCCCGAGGTCACGTGACCCCTTCCAAGGTCATCTCAAGGTCACGTGACCCCCAGGTCACGTGACCCCTCTGAGGTCACGTGACCCCTCTGAGGTCACGTGACCCCCCGAGGTCACGTGACCCCAAGGTCACGTGGGGGTCACCTTTGGGGTCACGTGGCCTTGAGGTTACCCCCAGGTCACGCCTCCCCGAGGTCACGTGACCCCCTCCGCGAAGTCACGTGACACCCCCCCCGGAGCATATTAAAGAATGAGGGGAGGAGGAGGAGAAGGGGGAGGGGTCTACCCTCCCCTCAGTACCCTTCACTCCTCCTCCTCAAGAGCTGCGCTCCAATTCGGCGTTACAGGGATTTGTAAACGGCTTTCACTTTTTTTCTCTTTACACCTTATAATCACAAAGGCGTACATACCCTGCATGAACACAAATTACAATACATAGTAGAAGGCACCCAAATGACGAGGAAAATAAACAATAGTTACAAAAACAAAATTACTTTACACTTTTTTTTTCCCCACAAATACAATACATATCGTAGCAGAGACCCGAATGCCGGGAAAAATGAACGATAGTTACAAAAACCGCGTCACTTTGCACTCTTTTTTTTTTTTTTTTCAGCAAGGCGCATTGAGTGACGATAGAGGTGTGGACTGGTTAACCCGACTGTTTCGTCTCGCTACACCCCCAATTTGCTCAGGCCCGACCCAGTCGAGATAGGGCGTCTGCCGGCACATTTTTGGTCCCCTTCACATGTTCTATCTGTAAATTATACTTTTGCAGGGACAATGCCCAGCGTGTTAATCGTGCGCTGTTTGGCGACGACGTTCCTACGTACCGCAATGGATTGTGATCAGAGCGAACCAAAATTTCCGATCCGAACAACCAAGTTTCCAACAGTTCTAGTGCCCATACAATTGCAAATGCTTCTCTCTCGATTGTTGACCACCTACTCTGTGTCTCATTCAACTTTCGGCTCAAGAACGCAACTGGCAGTTCTTTCCCGCCGTCGCTCTTCTGCGATAAGCATGCGGCGACCGCTTTCTCCGACGCGTCTGTCGACAAAATAAACCTCCGCGTCAACGATGGGGCTGCAAGTTTCGGCAGTTCTATCAATTTCCTCTTCACCGTTTCAAACGAGTCTTGTTCTTTTTCACCCCATAGGAGTGCATTCGGTACTTGCTTTCTCGTCAACACTGTCAGTGGAAGCACCATCTCTGAATACCCTTCAATATAATCTCGATAATAGTTAATCAATCCTAAGAGACTCCTCAACTGTTTTTTGTTCTCTGGCCGTCTTAAGTTCTGAATCGCGGCAACCCTTTCTGGGTCTGGTGCGTGAAATCCAGAGCCTATTTCATGGCCTAGGTACTTTACTCTGCCTTGTCCGAACCGACATTTCGCCAGGTTGATTGTAAGCCCGCAAGCTTCTAATGTGGCTAGCACCTTGCCAAGCTGTTCCACATGTTCTTGCCAACTGCTAGAAAAAACTGCGATGTCATCAATGTATGCGCAGGCATACATTGCATGAGGTCTTAACACCTCGTTCATTGTTCTTTGGAACGTCGCTGCTGAATTTTTAAGCCCATATGGCATTACAGTCCACGCGTACTGGCCTTGATCGGTTACGAACGCGGTACAGTGCTGAGACTTTTTTTCCATTTTGATTTGCCAGTACCCTCTGGTTAGGTCCAAGACCGAGATGAATTGGGCTTTTGCTACGCACCACAACAGTTCTTTTACGTTTTGCATTGGAAAGACGTCCGTTTCAGTTACCGAGTTTAATTGTCTATAATCTATACACAACCTAACTTTCCCGTCCTTCTTCGCGACACATACAACCGGATGTGCAAAACTGGACTCTGTTGGGTAGATCAGACCCCAACCTATCAATTGTTGTATCTGACGATCTACTTCTTCTCGAAGTTTCATCGGGACCCGGTAGGGATAGATCCTTTTCATTGTAGCATTTTCGATCAGCGTTATTTTGTGCCGTCCCACCGCGCTCCTTCCTGGCGTATTTGAAAATGCCGCTTTCCGTTCTTTTATCAAGTTGAGTACCTGTTGCCTCTGTCCCTCACTCAAGTTCGTCAGCTGGATACCCGTCTGACATACCGTGCTATCTTTTTTTTCGTCACATGGGGTCTCCTCCACGCTCCCAAAGTCCCGATCTTCAAAAATCACCCCCACAGCGTTTGTTCTTGCATAGCAGGGACGCAACTTGTTTGCATGTACCCACTTCCTCTGTCCTCCCTTTAGCTCAACAACGTAGCTGTTGTCCCTTTTCCGTTCAACAATCGTTATCGGACCCACCCACCTGGCCTCCATTTTGCTTGTAGCTTCTGTGTTTAACATTAGCACCGCTTCTCCTTTTTGAAATGACTTTGGCACTGCCCTTAGGTTGTACTGTGTGGCATATGCCCGTTGCTGTCCCTGTGCTCGTTCGTCCGCTATTTTTGCTAGACTCATCATCTGCCTCCTCAGGTCCAGGAGATATTTTTCTGCGCCTTGATTTAACGTCACTGGGGGGGTCCATTCTCCCGTCCAGGATTTTCTAAGAATAGCCAGAGGACCACTAGGGACACGACCATACATTAACTCGAATGGCGACACACCTGTCGTCTCGCTTGGTACTTCTCGGTATGCCCACAGCAGGCAGGGTACATACCTGTCCCATCCTCTCCCATGTTCAGCAATTACCTGTCTCAACATTCCCTTGAAAGTCTGGTTCCATCGTTCTACCAAACCATTACTCTCTGGATGACCCGGTGTAGAAAACCTTGGAGAAACCCCGAGCCGAGACATCAGTTCTCGTGTCAATCCGGCTGTAAAGTTGCTACCTTGATCAGAAGAAATAACCTCTGGGGTACCCATTCGAGAAAACACTTCCAGTAAGGCATCGCAGGTTGCTTTGGCTGTGAGAGATCGCATGCATATGACTTCCGGCCACTGGGTACACACATCAACAATACAGACAGCGTATTTGTAGCCTTTAGATGAGGGGGGGTCTATGGGCCCCACGCAGTCCATTACTACCATCTGGAAAGGAACCTGTGGTCTTGTTAGTGGTTGTATCGGTACCCGGTCCTTTGTCCTCTCTCTTGCTGTCAGTTGACAGCTTTCACAGGTCCTACAGTACTCCCGTATGTCCTCATCCATTCCCGGCCAATAAAACGAATTCTTTATTCTTTGTTTCGTCTTTTTGAAAGAGAAATGGCCCCCTACCGGCAAGTCATGTGCTACCTGCAACACTTGTCTGTGCCTGCCTTTTGGCAGCACTACTTGCATGACTAACTGCTTATTCATTGACTCTTTGTGGAACAGTAAGCCTTCGATCTCTGTGAAACCGTGACTACGCGCTTTAGCATATTTCTGCAACGTACGCAATGATTCATCTTCTCGTTGTTCTTTTCGAAAGAGTAGACGACTATCCTGCAATGTCTGCTCCACACTGCTATCCGTTTTGCCTGTGCTGTCGTGTGTTTCTGCTGCTCCGCTTTCTTTGTACGCCTCGCTATCAATGCAGAAGGCCCCCGCTCGCGGTGTTTCACCTTCGTCCACGTTAGATATTCCCTCCGTACTGCGTACCAGAGGTGGCTCTAAGAACTTTTCCTCTCCTCGTTCCATGTTTGCACCCAAGTAATCTCCCTCAAGCTCTTCGTACCACACTGCTTTAGGGTCCTCATAATCTGTTTGCGTTAACAGTACATTTAAACCCGACGCAAGCTCGTCTGTTAGAGCACAGAGTACCAGTTTCTGTTGCTGATTGCCAACTTTGCTTGTATCCGCCAAGCGGCATGGTATGTGAACCAACTCCGCCTCGATTTCTTGCCCAAAGGCACCTCTTAGTTTTATTTTGCCCTTTGGTTGATCTCGTCTGTCAGGTAACAACGATTTCCGGATAACTGTAATATCCGCTCCAGAATCTAGTCTGACTGGCAGTCTTTCTCCACACAGCTCTAGTTCTATTAATTTGGCTTCTTTTACAATTCCGCTGACATCTCCCTCTACCTTCTCGACCCTTGCCGCAACTTTTTTTTCGGACTCTGGGCATGATCTGGCAAGGTGGCCTAACGATCCGCACACGAAGCACTTTCTGGGTGGGAATGGACCCCGTGTTGCATTCCCTTCCAGTCTCTGTCGCTCGGCCGGCTTACTGAGCCTTTTCCCACTGTCTCCATTTAATTTATTACTTTCATCATAGACCTGTGCCCACTTTGCTATACCAGCAGGCCGTAACCAGTCATCTCCTTCGCGAAGAGTAACAAAAGCCTGAGCATCTTCGCTCAATATCTCCTTCACTCTGTCCGCAATTAACAACTCTTTCAAGTCATCAAAGTTCTCGACCTTTCTGCTACGAACGTAATAGTCAAGGTAGCCACGCACTCTTTCCGCCAACTGTGTCCAGGGCTCATTTTCCTTTTTCTTCGCGTTTGTGAACAGCCTTCGGTATTCATTAGGGGGCAGTTGCAAAAGTTCAAGCACCTTTGTTTTTACCTCCGGATACTGCAAGAATCCGAGAGTTTCGCCGTCCCTTGCTATGTGCCTAACTCTCTCCGATAAATACGGGAGTAGTACCATTGTTTGTACATTTTTGGGAACCTTAAAGGCCTTCCACACGCTCTCGACGGTATCAAACCATCCCGGCACCATTTCCTCTTCGCTCGGTATGCGACTAAGAACGTTCGCAAGCATCTTAGAGAACTGCATAATCTCTGTCGCTAGCTCTTTTGGTTGGTCACTCTGATCTTTTTCCGTTGCTGAGGTCTGTTTCAGCCGTGCCATTTCCAACTCTAACTGTATTCGCTCTATTCTTTTTTCCTCAAGCCGTAGTTGCAGCTCGGCATGTTCTTTCATTCTCTCGTCCCCCAATGCCCCACCGACAGCCCCCTTCCCGTCTAGATCGTCGTCACTCATTTTTTGTTCTGCTTTAGCCTTTGCACGAGTTATCATCAGCCACACCCTCAATCACCACTCAATGCCTCTTACCTTCACAGACGCTCTCCAATCGGGCGGCAGGCTGCACCCCAGGCTTTCGGACACTCTGCTACCAGTTGCTCCGGCTGTGGTGGGTTCCTCAGGTGCTACTCGCGAGTACTGTTCACTGTCCTAACAAGATGCGACCCCGAGATGTCCCCTCACCAGCCCTCTTCACTTCACCACTTGCGCGTTGCTCCTCTTCATGTCGTTGTCCCCGCCCCTCCCCCTTCTTTTGATTTTGCAGTTCTTCCTTGTCTCCTGGCTGTCGCCGTTGCTCAGTCAGGCGGTGACGTTTCGTAGGCAGCCGCTCTGTTCACCTTGCAGTTCTTCCTTGTCTCCTGGCTGTCGCCGTTGCTCAGTCAGCTGTCGCCGTTGCTCAGTTTTTTTTTTTTTTTTTTTTCCAGCGTATATGCCTCGGTTGAAGTCTCCACTTTCAAGAAGGCGCTTCGGTGACGTTTCGCCGAAAGATCCCCAGCTTCCACTTTTTGCAGCATGGGCGGTTTGGTTGAAGTTTCACGGGGTTGCTTGCCGGGTTTCCACTTTCTGCGGCGTGAACCCTTCAGTTGGCGTTTCCGCGGGTGTCCTGATCCGTGGGCCGGTGGTCCGATGTGGGCATTTCGACGTATGCTTGAATGCTGCGTTTCCTCGCGATTCTTTTCCGATTTGTCGACTGCGCCAGTGAAGACACTTGTCCAAATAGCTTCAGATGATTTATTCCTTCCCGTCGTGTCGAGATACAACCTTCCGTCACCACGCCCGGATCCAACCTCCCCAAACACGCTTTTTCCCGCTCTTTATCAGCCTGTTCCATCCGCTATCAACATCACCCTCGTGACCACTTGAGCTCGCTTCTGATAACCACTGATAGCACACCTACCAGTCATGCACACCTAAGCGTGGCATGACACCCCCACCGATTAGTCGACCCTAACCGACGCAGCCGCTCCGTTGTTCCTCGTGGTTTGAGACACGTCTCACGTGAGCTAAGAAAAACACACCCTCCCCGTCAGAACGCGTCTGCGTTGTGTCGGGGGCAGCGAGTTCGCCACTATCTTGCCCTTTTCTATTAATTTGTCAACGTACCCAACTGAAAATGCTTATACTATTCTATTAAGTTAATTTCTTCTCCACGAACGTCTGAGTTGCGTGGTGGTCTGCCAGCGAGGTCACGGGTGCGAGCAGCGTTACTGGACGTCCGGAAGCTCCTCAACGAGCGACGTTGAGCGTTGACACATCCACCGTCAAAGAACATCGAACCGTTGATGAAGGGAGGTTCCCAGAAAACCCCATTAAAAAAAAAATAACGACGCAGGTGTGAGATGGTTCTTATGATGATACAGACGGCAGCACTACCACCTGCTATCGTCGTCTCCTTTATATATTTGACGATAGTCATTGACAAGGTAATGACGTTAGGGAGGAGGTTCAGTTGTCCCACCTCCAGCGCGAGCTTCCTGCCTTCGATGACGCTTCGGCGTCTCGAGCACCTCGAAGCACGCGCGCGCATCCAAAGCGCGGCGGAAGGCACGGAGCGCGTCGCGTGCTGGAGGTCGGGTGTTCGAAGGACACGCCCGACTGTTCCAATTTTGTCAGTTACTACAGCTGGCGTCGTCTGCTTTGTAGCTCAGAAGCATCGTTTTTTGACGTGTGCAATAAGGCGCGTGTCCGTCTTAAAACGGGGAAGCAAAAAAACAAATTATAAATTATGAACAAAGAAAAAAAGTTTGTTTGGCGATTTTTGCTTGTTTTTGTTTTGATTATGTATGTATTTTTAGACCAAAAAAACTATTTTGCTTATTTTTATTTTTTTTTTACTTTTTGTGTTTAAGAAATATTTGTTGTTTTCTAATGCTCGTTTGCTGTGCGTGTTCTAGACTGTCTACACCCGTTGAGTCAATATTTTTAGACCAACCCCTTTCTTTTTTATTTTTAAACAGTATCTTGATATATGCGCAATATTGTCCATTTATTTTAGGAGCCGCAGTAACAAATTCTTTATCAAAAGAATTTTATATAATTTGTTTCCTAACTACGATTGCATATAAATTCGAAGTCTGCATCTGGTAGTGTGTTTCGGAATATAAAAAGTGAATATCAACTTTTTATGACGCGTTTAACACATTTGCACCATTAAAACACTAGGAAATGCGTAACAACACACATAGGATTAATTACAAGAATATATTCACCTACTAAAACGGTGTTTATGTCGCAATCTCGTTTCGAACCTTACAAAAAAAAAAAAAAAAAGCTTTTTACTTTGTGGGAAAAGAGTCAAAGTACAGGCTAGCTGGTGGAAGTCAACCATTTCGTCGTTTACCCTGAGACTGGGGGGTTTTCCGAAGAGCATAAGTAGCAGAAAAAACAGACAGGTCTCAAGACCTGTCTGTTTTGAGACCTGTCTGTTTTTTCTGCTACTTATGCTCTTCGGAAAACCCCCCAGTCTCAGGGTAAACGACGAAATGGTTACTTTGTGGGGTTTGTTTCCCGCACAATGCAAAATGTCGTAAAGACATTGGGCGGTGCATAGGTTTATCTACGCTGCATAAATGTCTTTGGAACTACGGCCTCAGCTGAAGAAACGTCCACGGGCACCTGCCGTATGACCGTTTAGGGTGCGCAAGAAGGGAAGGCCCGTGGCTCGGAGTCTGGTAGAGGCTAATGTGCAGCACCAGCCGCCATCTCCGAGGCGGATATGCAGAATTGCGTGCGATTTCGTTTTAACCAGTTTACTAGAATACCGGGTAGTGTTAGGACCGGCGCGAATCGAAAGTGGGAACTTGTGATGCTGCGCGTGTCGACAACAATAGCGGCCTTGCGGTCGACAGGGCAGCAGAAAGTCGCTGCAGTCCGCACGTGCGCGTGGACGCGGTGCACGCGCACAACCACCACTACACTGACCCTACTGCCGATTCGCCGATGTCGAAACCTATCGCGATCTACACCACACGCCTCACGCGAGCCGCACCTGTCCCAACACTACCCCGTATTCTAGTTATACAGCCATGTCTCACCGGCGATTTCAGGTAGCGCGTCCCGACCTGGGTAAAGCCTAGTTCACATGCAGCGGTTTTGGCCCTAGAGCGGCGCGATTTCTGCCGTCGCGGCGCTCTGGCCAGCACCAGCAATTCTGCGGCACGAGCGCCGCGACGGCAGAAATCGCGCCGCTTTAGCTTAAGCCCTAATTTCGGAAGTAATTCCCGGCGCGTCCGCTTGGGAGACAGGGGTTGGCATTCCTGAAGCCTCTTTCACCGTTTATGTTTCGGTGCGAAAATAGCCGAATAAAGACAAAATCGAACAATCAGAGCGGACGCCATGGAATGCAATTCTCCGGAACCAATAGAAGCATCCGTGCATTTCTCCGAGTGGCCGCTGCGAGAAAAATGGCGGCGTTGCGATCGGCTAATTCATTAGCCTAAAGCCCCTCTATCCTGGGAAAAGTGGCGGCATTCATTGTTGTGGAAAAGCTCGAAACACGTACCGCGCGCCACTTCTGGGAAGAACACGGCGGCTGAAATCTAGCCCAGTGCAACGCTCAGTGCTGCGCTGTGCCGCCATGACCTTTCCAAAGGCTGCACGTTGCACGTGCCTCGTGCATCGACGCACCTTACGCTACTTTTGAAACATGAAGTGGCTTTACATTAGCCCGGTTCTCGAGTACGGATCGGTGCCAGTTTTTCCCAAGGTTTTCCAATGAGTTTCTTACGGATGGATGGATACTAATGGCTATTCCCTTTGAAACGGGCGGTAGCTTGCGCCACCTAGCTTAAGTCTAAAACGACCGAAACATATGATATCTCTCGCCCTTTTAAGACCAATTTTCTCCCCCTAACTATCAGCGGGCAGTGAGGGATATCACCAGGATGACCTTTGGGGGATCGGGCAAAAAACAAGACATCCCCCCCTCCCCCCCTCCCGGCGAGGGAGTCGCCGATTTTCCTCTTGTCGGCGTTACCCCGATACCGGGCCCAATGGGAGACAGGGTTGCGAGTTTGGGCCGGAACCACGCCGGAAAGGGTTCCAATTTCCCTCTCTCCCGCCTTTCCCCAGCTGTGCTAGTAAGTTGTTCATCATTCAGTTATCCCTAAATAATTTCCATCAATCTTCTAATCGCATCTTTGCGACTGTAATCATTTTCTCTTCCGTCCTTCCATCGTCGCCAGTAAAACCCAGGGCCTCGGCCAAATTCGTTACCCTTTCATGGAGGGCAGGGCGAAGCCCCGTGCACTTAAAACCAAGTGCTCTAGTGTCTCGCTATCATTAAAGGGATTGTCCGGTCGAAACCGGAAGTACTTAAGTCCTTGCGCTCGTTACGTCGAGGGAGCCTTCATGTAGACTAACGTCATTTTTATTTTGATATATGATCTCCCGTTATTGATTAAACCTTTCATGAGCCTATGTACGAAACTGCACCCCGAATTTCGCCAGTGTTAGTGGCTGACACCCGTAGGTGCTGCGTGACGTCACAAAACGCAAAGGTTTGTCCGATGGTCGGGATAATTGATGTTGAAAAGAAGAAGAAGGCTGTTAGTATCAGGATCGCTGCTTTCCACGCTCCTCAAATTTTCAAATATTTTGTGGGAAATCAGCGACTCCTTGTCGACCACTGCCACTCCAAGGGCTCACGGCCACCTACTGGGTCCCTGGAACCCGAAGGTTGTACCCGGAGGCTTTTTTAGACTCCACAACTTCGATATATATGGTTCACTTAGACAAGTCTGGAACACGCGGTGACGTTTTTTCTCAATGCCGTAAGAAAGATGCATTGACCGTAGATAATATGGGTTCACGTAACCCAGTGACACGTAGAAAAAAAACAAGATGAAGACAATGAAAGCTTCTCTTCAGAATCTACGATCATCGCTGACGATAGTGACACTGGTGACCTAATGGATGACAACGAAGATGACTTCATCCTCGTGGAACATCGCCGCAGACATCTCCGCAAAAGAAGCACTGGCGTGCCAGTTCTCCTGACTCCAAAGGATGAGACTTGCCGCCTACAGCAACAGAACCCATTGCTCCTCAGCAGCGCGATCAGCGCAGCAGCAGGTGGGGAACTACTGCGCCACCATTTCGCGGCACGTGGAGGTCTCCGTGTGGAGGTCGCCGAACAAGAAGCAGTCAGACGATTGCTAAAAGTGAAGAATCTGTGTGGCATTGAAGTTCGAGCTTCCGCGTCCACAACATATCTACAAAATCACGGACTCATCAAGGGTGTTCCCGAGTGGTACTCTGACGCTCAGCTGTTAGATTACCTTGCGCCAGGGGGAGTGATTGCTGTCCGACGTCTCTTTCGCCGACATGGTCAGCCCGGAGCCGCAGCTATTGCAACGGACAAAGTTCTCCTAACCTTCCGTCCAAACACTGAAAGACCTAGCCAGGCAAATCTTGGCTTCACAAACTATAGCGTAGTAGAGCACGTAATGGCCCCACCACGCTGCTTCAAGTGTCAAGCCATAGGACACGTAGCAAAATACTGCAAAGAAGAAACAAAGTGTAAGATATGTGGAGGTCCCCACGATATAGCATCATGCTCTAAGGACGTCACCGTAAAATGCGGCAACTGTGGTGATCCTCACCCCGCAAGCTACGTTAACTGCAAGGTTCGACTTGCAGCACTGGCACGTACTAAAGCATTCCTTCGTGGACCAAAACCACAGCAACAGGAAGTTAATTTTTCAGCAGGCCCAGATGACTTCTCACTGCTTTCCCCGATTGAAAACGCCTGGTCAGAGACAGCAACTATTTCTTAGCCTGGTAAACCAAGAAATAACTAACGGAGGAAGTCAAAGAAGCCTGGAGCAAAACGTTACAGAGCCGCTCTTTAAGACGCACCTCCGAACGACCGCGACATTATACCATCAAAACTTAGCGATCGCGACACCTGCAGGTTCGAGTACCTCTACCAGCGTCGGAACAAGAGGTTCAACTGAGGAATCAAAGGCGATTGAAGCTTCTCCGGCGAGCACAACATTTCCTGAACGTGGGGATGCCTCTGAGAGTCCCAAAATGACAATCGTAAAAACAGTATTTGCAAATATTAGAAAAGTCATGGAAGGTCTACTAGCAGGAGAGGTCAAAACGCCCCTTAAGGGTATATGGTGCCTAGAGGCCCTCCTTGCATTATAATAAAAAAAAATTGTCACCACCGGCAAGTTGAAGACAATACATTGTCGACAATGTAAGACAGAAAAACTGCAGACACAGATAACAAATCAATTTGACTGTTAAACAAGAATACCCAACAATACTCCAATGGAACTGCAGAGGTCTGAATTCAAAAGTCTCCGAAATCAAATTATATATCAAACAGTCGCCAATGCCAGTTTTGGCTTTTTCGGAGGCTGGCCTTCGGAGTGGTTGCTTTTTATCTACATGTGTAGAAGACTTACACGTGTCCATCAATTTCGACTTTTGCGAATGGGAGCGCAGCCCTTTTTATTCGCCGAGAGCTTCCCCAGTGTCAAATCCCAACCACTGATTTGTGTACGGAGGACGCAGAATTTGTTGCAGCAAAGGTACGCATTGGAAAGAAAACGGTACTTGTTGTCTCTCTATACATACGTCCCGGAAGCAGCACTGACATGTTCGACCGCTTCCAAAGCTGGTGTCTACAACATCGCCAAGACCTTATCATATGCGGAGACTTCAACGCGCATCATACAATGTGGGGCAACGTACGATCAGATCGCCGAAGAAGGAAACTCGAAGAACTTTTCGATGAAGCAGGACTTATGGTGGCAAATACGGGCAGCCCGACATACTTGCGAATACCATCGAGCTTTTCAGCAATAGATGTTACAGCGCATGATCCAGCCCTCAACGGCACATGGTCCACGGCACCTGATGCAATGGGAAGCGACCATTCTCCTATTTGGATTCAGATCAGGGTTTGTTACAACACTAAAAAGAAAGTATGTCATGTTATCCACTGGGACATGTTTCGCTTCATACTTGACTCTACGAACGATGATATCGTTGATGCAATCAAGACAGCACTAAGAAACAGCCCAAGAACTATTCGATTACCAAAACACTTCCCATCCCCGGACTTAAAGCTGCTGAATCTCTCCGCAGCTCGTCGCAGGGCACAGATTCGCTTTCGACGACACCCCATTCTTGAGAACAAGATACATTTCAACCGAATATCTGTGGTCTTCAAGAGGTACGCCAACCAGCTTCTCAGGATCCAGTGGAGAAAATTTTGTGAAGAATCGAATTCACGAACCTCTTTTGGCAAAGTCTGCAGGGTGATTCGCTGCCTAAGCGGCAACAGACGTCCGGTTCGACCCTTCGATACATTATCGGTTGCTCAACAGACAAACTTAACTGACCTAGCCGAAGAATTTGCCATTTCATCCTCTAACCAGGCTTCTACATTGCTACGGCCAGCTCCAGTAAACCGCAAGGCCAGTCTCTTGGATGACCCGTTCACAGAAAATGAGCTGACAGTGGTTCTGCGGAAATGCCGTCGCCACAGCGCCAGTGGCCCGGACGAAATCTCCTACCAAGCCTTGCAAAACCTTCCTCCCTGTGGATTTTGTTCCCCGCTTCGCTTGTTTAACAAACTTTATGAATCTGGAAGAGTGCCAGATAAGTGGGAACTTTCAACGATTGTCCCTGTACAGAAACCTGGAAAACCGCCAGAGCTGCCTACCTCGTACAGACCAGTAGCACTGACTTCATGCGTCGCAAAGCTGATGGAACGGTTGATTCAAAAACGACTAGCTTGGTTCATGGAACGTCAGAAGTTACTGCCAGACGAAATGACAGGGTTTCGTTCAAAACTTAGCGCATCAGATAGTCTACTGGATTTTGTCAGCAGTCAGCATGAAGGAATGACAGAAAACACATCACTTGCTGTTTTCTTCGACGTAGAAAAGGCTTTTGATAATGTCAGCCTCCCATCTGTCCTTCAAGAACTCACCAGAATCGGCATCACCGGGCGTGTCCAGACGTTTTTGTCTGCTTTTATGAGCGACCGATGCTTTCAAGTACGCCAATTGGGAACACCCTGAGTGTCACACATCATCGAAATATTGGACTTCAGCCCAATATTGTTCAGCATCGCAATGGCAGGCCTTCCTCCAGCTATTAAACGAATGTCTCCCTATACATTGTGCTCTGTCTGTGCAGATGATATCTGTCTCTGCACGAGTGCAACAAGACGGGGCACGTTAAGGAATGCTATGCAGCCAGCAATCGATACAGTTGTAGACTATTTGGATGCAGTAGGACTCAACGTTTCAAAAGAGAAAACTGCGTATATGATTTTACCGCACCCCAAGAGACGCTCATGCCGTAATATTAAACTAAATATTAGCAAAAGCGAAATTCAACGAGTCAGAGGGTACAAGTCCTCAGCGTTAGCTTAGACCTAAGATTAAATGGAACCAAAAAAAGAAGCAAGCTGACAGGATAACCGAAGCATCAACTAAATTTGTAAATGCCATCCGGCGCATTGGCGGACTAAGATCGGGAAAAGCTCCGAGATCCGTGCTTGGGGCTACACATTTCACTTGTTGTGAGCCGCATGATATATGCTCTACCTTTCACGCATCTCTCTGACACACAAAAAACTCGCTTAGAACGCATCCACCGCCGAGTACTACGAACCGCCTTAGGCGTTCCGAGAGCAGCACCTAATGAGTGCGTTTATGAAGAGACCTCATCTCTCGACCTTAACCTGAGAGTGACACAATCGGTACTTACTCAACTTGTACGTCTTCATCAAACCATAAGTGCAGTGACGTTGCTAAAGAAACTAGAAGCAAGACGTTCCAATTTCACCCTACATTTACAAGAGCTTTACAACGTTGAATCACCACTCCTGAAATCTCGTCCCCTAACTTCCGCTGAAGAACCGCCATGGCGCGAACCATCAGTAATGTGCGATCTACATCTCCCAGGAGTGTATAGGAAGGGAAATCTACCAGGAATTGCACTGCGGCAAATTGCTGAGGAGGTCCTTTCCTCAAAATACCAAGGAGCTGTACAGGTATATACCGATGGCTCCGTTCACTTTGGAACGTGCAGCTCTACCGCGGCCTTTATTATACCAAAGGAGAACACGACATGGAGCGGCCGTTTTCAAGCGGTGGTCAGCTCCGCCATGGCAGAGCTTAAGGCCATTGAGAAAGCACTTAACTACATTACTTCACATACCCCACAAACTGTAGTGCTGGTCACCGATTCAAAAACGGGCCTTCATGGCCTAGCTACACTCTAAAAAAAGCCCGTGAGTCTGCTTTCCCGGACAACACTCGGAGAGCCAATCAGCGCAGCTTACGGAGGCAGCTCAGCGAATGACAATGTCGAAACCTATGTTTAGACCAAAAAACACAGTCTGAGTTGTGACATTAATCAATGCAAGCGTGACGTTTTGCATTGCTTAATGTCACAACTCAGACAGCGTTTTTTCGTCTAAACATATGTTTCGGCGTTGTCATTCGCTGAGCTGGCTCCGTAAGTTGCGGTGATTGGCTCTCCAAGTGTATGTTGTGCGTGAAAGTAGATGCACAAACTTTTTTTAGAGTGTAGTCCTGACTCTATGGACGAAACGATGGCCACCATACAACATACGTTAAAGCAGTTACACTATTCTGGATTCAACATTGCGTTTCAATGGGTGCCTTCACATGTGTTATTGTTTGGCAATTCCGAAGCCGATAAACTCGCAGGGGCGGCACATGGACTGCCCCGCATTATTTCCAGTCTAACAGATTTCAATGCGACGCGAAAGTCCATCAAAAGTTACATAACTGAACTTTCTCCGGCCACAAACTCCAAACATCCGGCATGCGTCACAAAGGGTCTTACAAGAAAGAAGAGCACTCTCCTCATAAGATTACGCAGCAGAAGTGCATTTACAAATGACTGCAACAGTGAAGAAAACATTTGCCACATCACCTCTTCAGCTGCGAAGAATATAGCTATCTACGTCACCGGTTCGTCACTGAGCTCGTCAGAATTGGACTTCGTGATCCAGGTGACGAGGACATCATCCATCCAAGTAGTTCAGCCCGTCGCCGCCAAATAATACAGCACCTGCTACTGAACTTCCTCGACGAATCCGGTGTCGCAAACCGCCTGTGAAATAACTCGACATTAACTCTCAGCGCGTTCAAATCTTTATTTTATTTCTCTCTATTTTCCTTCCCCCTTTCCTTTATCCCCCTTTCTTTCCTTTCTTTCAACTTTCTTTCATGGGGAACCAGTTCAGCATTTCCGCTAGAACAACCTCCTTCTCTCACGTCACCTCTCTCTCCCTCTTTCTTAATTGATGTCTTGTATTTTGTTTCGAATTATATAGTCTCCTAGGCTGTACTCCACTGAAATACGGTTCTTTTAATGCAGTTCCCAAGCATGTGCAAACAAAGTCACGCCTTTTAGCAGGAAATTACTCGCAGACAGCCACAAGCTTCGAGCAATCGTATGCCGTTTCGCGGAAACACAACAGCAACGGCCACCGATCGGACTAGGGGCGCTTGCAAAGCAAAGGATGCAGATTTCGCCTCTGAAGCGGCACCTAGGCACACAAAGCGGCATCTGGGTACACATGTCGGCGGATCCACTGGATCGGTGATGAGGCTGCGGGTCATTCCCCCGGAGGCGATGTCCGCGCGGGTCGAAGGCAAACAGCGAATCATTCAAATGCATGTCGTCACTTGACTTGGGCGAGCTTGGTGAACCGTAGTCACGCTCCATTTTCACACCCGGGTCAAACAGAATCGGGCTGCACGCGTGCTAACTACAACTTCTGGTATTGTTTCCAGATGGCCTAGCTGTTGGTTTCGGTTTCGCTGCAGAATCAAATTGATTGATCCGGTTCGGGCAAGGAGTGGATGGACGTAGTTTAATATCGTTGGCACAGCATCGCACCTCAGCTTACGAGTTTTCTCTCCGTTTAGAGCTCAGCTGGTAGCTCTCTTCTGCGAGGTGATTGCTGCATAAGCGGGAGGCTCGATCTTGACGGCAACCCAGTCCCTACGCACGGCGACGATCCACTTCGCTCGTCACTGCACGTCTCGCGGAAAAGTGTGGAACGTCATGTTTTGGCTCGCATGTGCTGCCCGGTGGTTGTCGCACCCAACCGTGCAGCAAAAATGTCACCCAACCACGAAACAAGTCGAGCACAACAACAAAAACGAAGCGCGCTGAGGCATTCACTCGCAGGCAAACGACGAGACAAAAATGCTCGCTTTCTGTTTTGTGACGTCAGAGCTTCAATGTTGCCAACCAAAGCAGCGTTTACGTTAGAATGCGATTGGAGCAGTATAAATTCAAGTACTCACGCAGAGGGGCATATAAAATTCAGATATTGCACGTACGATGAGTCTCGAGGCGATAACAGTGATATCCGATTGTTTTCTCGAACACAGAATTTGACCGGACAATCCCTTTAAGGCAGGCGGCACATAATGTGTCTGTCTCCTGAAATTTGGCCCTATAAGTCCTCATCCTCGAAACTCCGGCTCGCGCCTCAGCAAAGAACTTCCGAGTGAATTGCAAACACATTTTTTCTTTCTTATGTCCTACTTTCGTGACCTGTACACTGTTAGAGCTGACTTCTCCTGCATTCTTCCCTCCCACATTTCCCTCTCTGCCTCTTTCACCCCTTTCCACTGAAATAGTCTGCTCAGCCCCATCACCAGTGTGTAGGTATTTAAATGTCAGCTTTCGGGTTCGGTTTGTCCGTTTTGCGTTTAGTATTTTCATGTTTAAATACTTCAATACCTTCCCTGCCCACCGCGTATCCAGTCTTGTACACGTTACTAAAAAAAAGTAATCGATTAAAATTACTATTACTCTTGGCTAAAAAGTATTCGATTAGATTACTTGATTACTCGACGGCAAAAGTAATTGGACATTACTTAAAGAAGTAATCGTTACTTTTCCGATTACTTTATTGTGTGAAGACACATCTTTAGCGCTCATAACAATGAGCTACTTCCAACCTATATTTCACATTTGCGCAAGTATTGAAGAAGAAAAACTGGCTCTCCCTTCGTGGTCGTTGCACCTTCACAATGCGGACACAAGCATAGAATTCGTTTGAAGACGTTTAATGATGATTTGGGCGTTCGCCAGTGTGCGTGTGTGTGGGGGGGGGGGGGGGCGGAAAGGGTTTTAGATCTTGTTAAGCTTGAGCAATGGTTGTCGCTCATTTTATTATTCATATGTGGATGAGCTCGCATGTTATAAAAAGAGTAGTAGCTCCAGGATTTGAAGCCGATCATGTGTAGTATTCATTCGCAGAAGAGATCGCCCCGACCAATTCTCAACTCGAAACATTGCTTGTCACAAAGACCATGTAAGGGAAATGGGGAAATATTTCAACTGCTTTTGTTATATTTTGCATCCGCTTTAGGCCTTTTTAAGTTCTGGTTCTCCTACGGGCTGCGAGTAGGTACCCTAAGCAGTGTTTTTTTAATTTCTTTATTTCTGTGTGTGTGTGTGCGTGAGGGGGCTAGTTTGAACGAATGACACACAAAGCTACATTCTGCTTCCTCAAACTTCGCCCTGAATGGCCTTTGTCACGCACTGTGGCTTTCCTGGGGCTTCCCACTCCCAGTCCCAGCTCAAAAAAAAAAAAAAAAAAAAAAAAAAAAAAAAAAACCGACATTCCACAGAAACTGTACATAGAAAGAGATTGACCTCGTTTCCAACAGCTCCGCAAAAATCTTTCTTTTTTCCGTTCAAAAAAAAAAAAAGAAAAAGCAAATTTTATTTTGTCATTTTATAAAAAAAGGCGTGTGCCCGGGGGGGGGGGGGGGGGGGGGGTCCCGTGGACAAATAGTAACGGTTACAAGTAATTTTATTACTCCAAAAAGTAATCAGATTACTCTTGCGATTACTGCCTAATAAAAACAATCAACTGATTACAAAATTACTCCAAAAAGTAATCGATTACAAGTAATTAGATTACTTGTAATGCGTACGGTACAAGTCTGCGCGTATCCTCGATTTCGGTCTAGCTTTGTTCAAATTTCAACTTACTAACTAAATTGCCTCCCTGCTCTCAAAAGACAACCATCCCATGTGTGCCTGTACTCCCTCATTTGGTGTTTTTCCATGTGCTCCCAGTGCCAATCTGCCTATGCTTGTTTGTGGAATTTCTAATCCTGATTGAACCTCTGATTTCATGCATAGTACGGCATTTCCAAAATACAGTCCTGGTACCATCACTCCTTTCCATATACCTCTGACGACTTCATATTAATAATAGTTCCATAGTACCTTGAGCTTCGTAATAGATGAATTTCTTTTCCTTTTTCTAATTATATTCTCCTCATGTTCCTCTAGATATTTCCTTCCCTTATTGAGTCAGACTCCCAGATATTCGTATTTTCCTATGTGGTCTATTACAATGTCTTGTTTTGTCTAGTAACGTTGGCAGCTAGCATTAGCTCTACCGCGCGCTCTCGTCTTCTCCTCTCCCTCAGTTTCATGGCGCATATTATCGCGTATCGACACTATTTTTTTGTCTAACTTTTTTTTTTTCTCGCCTTTTTCCACTTTTATTTTTGATGCTCGAGGGCCGAGAGTCCTATGCACTGTTTCATCTTACTATATACCTCAGATAACGCTACAAGCCATGAGAGCCAATCCCATGGCGTGTGACTTATCACGCGACCTTAAAGGAATGTTAAACCAAAATTTGGATTTGAAAAAATGCATGAGGTGTAGGCGAGACGCTACAATCCCTACAACATTACTCGTAAGGCGAAATGTCAAATGGACGGCTGTATTTCTAGAAAAAAAAAATGTCGAGATTGAATCAGGCCGACGAGGTGCTTTACGTGAAGATATCTCGCTTCCTCCTCTCTTCGCTTCGCTCCCTTAAGGCAGCGAGGCGGAGAAGACGCGAGGCCGTTCCCTCTCTTTTTCGGAAAAACCAGACGTAAACATTCTGTAAAATGCGCCTCCTTCTTTTTTTTTTTTTTGAAAAATACGGTCATGCGTTCGAGATATCGCTGTATGAGTAATGTTTCGATGTTTGTAGCATCCCGTTTCACGCTTTTGCCGCGTGTTTTGTGGAATCCAGATTTCAGTTCAGTATCCCTTTAATAAGTGTCGCAGGTAAGCGCGGGGCACATAGTCGCACGACACGTTCCCAACGCTGGATTGGCTGAGATGTCTCGCAGCGTCCACTGCGGTCCACCGTATAGGCCGCCGCACTGTTGACAAACAAGTCCACGCGAGGTGTGGGCAAACGCGCAGTTTCCGCACGAAACACTGCGCGTGCGCAGGAAGTGGAGCGTCTGCGCATGCGCCCTGCCAGAAGCAGCGCCTCCGCAGCGGAGTGACGTCAGCGCCACGTGTGGGTGTTTAAGGTGATTCGTATACTTCGTTTCAGCTTAAAGGGCAACTCCGCTTCATTTTGGTTTTGAAAAAAAAAAAAAAAAAGAAAAACAACAGCACAGTTTTCCTTAGTATTGCCTAGGAAGAACACACGTCAAATATTACGACGCAGTTCTGTCTAAATGTTTCTTAAAGCGATGCTGAACCAAAATCTGGATTCCACAAAGCACAGCGGTAAAAGCGTGCAACGGGATGCTACAAAAATCGAAACATCACTCATTCAACGATACAGCAAACAAATAACCGTATTAAAAAAAAAAAAAAAAAATGAGGCGCATTTGAGAGATATGTTTACGTGTTGTTTCTCCGAGAAAGAGAGGAAACGGCCTCGCATCTTCTCCGCCTCGCCGCCTTGAGGGGGCGAAGCGAAGAGACGAGGAAACGAGATATTTCTACGTCACGCACCTCGTTGGCCTCCTTCAATCTCGACCTTTTTTTCTTTTTTTTCCAAAATTACGGCCGTCGACTTGAGATATCGCTATACGAGCAGTGTTGTAGGAACTGTAGCGATCCGCCTACAGCTCCTGCAATGTTCTTTGAAATCCAAATTTCGGTTCACCATCCCTTTAAAGGAGCTGTGCAACGATTTTAACGTTGAAAGAATTGGCATTTTCTGCTTTTGATATTGTTCACTGTGTCACAAATGGCAGAAAACACACCTCCTTTCATCGAAATGTTGCGATTCCGCCGCGTAATGGCGAGGCAAAACTTGGAATATTTCCCGACCTGCAGCCACGAGCGGCGGCCATGGGAAACAAGCGGCGTGACGTCACTTGGGTCGTTGTAAGAAAGATAGCAAGTTGTGCGAATACCTGCTCGATAAAAGGTAACTTTTTTATAAATCTTGTCGTTCCAACATATATATAAATGCGTCAAAACCCTGGTATCATCGACAAAACTTTTATTATACGGCGTTTTAGTGGCGCCATCTATCCTAGGTTCACAAAACCGCGAACAGCCGCCAGAAGCCGGAGGGGGAGGGGGACAGCGCCGGACGGGCAAGGACGGGTGGTCACGCGGTCGCGAGCGGATGAGTTCTCGTTGCTCGCTGATGGCTCTAAAGAGAGAACTTTTCCGGAACTCCGCGCCTACTCTAGTGACGTCACTGTGCACGTGACCCGGAAGACGATGCACGAGTTGAGAGGCGGCAAAAACCTGGATCTTTTTTCATTTTTTTAAATAAAAACTAGGGTATCCAGGCAAAATCTGTTTTCTGTAGTTCACTGCAGAAGTGTCAGGCATCAACTTCCACAATTATTTAAGCAAAGCCCTGAAATTGTTGCGCAGCTCCTTTAAACGGTCCGGCAAACTTTGAAACTAGCCAAGTTGCCGAAATGGGCTGACTCGAGCAAGCGAATTGAGGCGCAACCAAAAGCGCAGTAAAGTCTACGGCGTGGGCGTAGCCAACATTGAGCTAAACGTCATCACCGTTGCCCCCTTCTGCTTGTTTTTACTTCTCTGTGCGAGCGTAGTGGATGACGTCAACAATGTTTCGTCTCGGATCTCAGCGCTGTCCACGAGATTGGCGTGACCCGCCTGCGCAGCGCGCCTCTTGGGAGCCGTACGGCCGACCCGCCGTGATTCCGCCGTTACCGCCGTTTCTCGCGTCACAACCGCCGTCGTCGTCTCACCGCTTGTGATTACTGTCTCTCGGAATTTCGTCCACACTGCGGACACTACGTGTGCAGACCTATGCCGCAGTTGTGCAGGCGTCGTCGAATGTCGTAGACACCAAAACGTTGCGAAGGGTGCAGACCACACTTGCGGCGCACGCCCGCACCAAATCCCGCCCGTCGTTCCGTAGAGGTCACATGACATCTCGTACCACGGGATGGCCATGTTCTTGGCGGCCCGAGACCAATGTTGCTGGATGAAGCCGAAGTTTCGGTTTCCGCTCGTGTTTAAAATTAGAGTTAAATATATATATCCCATTTTTCGCGATGCAAACGACGTGGTGTCTTTTACTACGGCTTTTTAAAGGGATGCTACAACGAAATTTTGGCGCTCATTTTTGGGTCTATATGTGTTCAAAAAAGCAGTGTCACATCGAACACGGAAGTATCTTGTTAAAAAAGTCACGAAAAGAAATTTGAAAACGAATTAAGCAATTAGCAAAGAGCACCTGGTGGATGTCTCTAACCCCTGTACTGTATTTCAAATACTTTTTGAAGTATCTTGGTATCTTGCAAATACTTTTGATCAAGAGTATTTGATATTGATTTTAATTACATTTCTGAGTATCTTGTACTCATTGCTTCAAATACATTTTTGAGATTCCGCCATTTTCCGAGCTTTCGGTATGAAGTGGCGTGGGCGTGGCACGAGAAAACGTGAACATCCTTTCGAGCAACCAAATCCTGTTGCTAGCTCCGATAAGCTATGGTGACTTAGATTGAGTTTGTGAAAACATCGCTTTTGTGCCTAATGTGACTCGTATTCCAGCCCAAAGTTCGTACGATGAAGTTTTTCCCCTCGCCTTCTTAAAGACGTCTTTTGCTTCCTAAAGTTACCCCCCCCCCCCCCCCCCACCAAAAAAAAAAAAAAAAAAAAAACTCAAACAAAGGGGGTGGTTTTACGGAAGTAAAGATTGCCACACTGAGGCGCAACGCAGAATGGGAAACAACCCACGACGACAATGCAGACTTCAGTGTCAAGAAAATAGCAAATAGAAGAAAATGCGAAGTGGAGCCCAAAAGAAGACACTTTTTATGTATATTTTTTTTGCTTGTTGTAAATTTGACCCCGCTACGGCAAAACGTCCAGGTATTTTTGTTTTCTTTTCGTCAGTTCGGCATTTATTGCTCTCGCGAACACTGTCTGTAGTGAATATTGATCAGCAGAAAACAGGACAGGAAACAGACTACGAGCAGGACCACCTCCCGAAATGGCAACAAAGCGTCTCCCAACGTTAAGTGCCTTTCTGAACGCAGCGTACTTGAAGAAGGTTCGACCAGTGCTGTGGCTATTATGTGGGCTCTCTTTGTTATCCATTCACTCATTTCCGTACGCTAAGTTCGTTTATAGTGAAGTCCCCATATAGGGAGCTCACTATGCGTCTAAGGTGCGCCGCAGAGTACTCGCAACTTTCAGTGACGCGGTGGTACCGCGGAGTGAGAATTGCACTCCCTAGCTCTTGGATGATCGGCTTCACAAAAAGATAATTGCCCAGACTTTCCTGGGGCGAAAAAATTAAGTAAGGCTCTGAGAAAGCTGCATATGTTGCAAAAGTAAGCTGTATGTGTTGCAAAAGAAAGCACTTAAAGCTGTAAGAGATGTCTCGTTTGACTTACATACAGCCAGCTTCTTCAAAAAATTTCGTATCATGAATGTCCAGACATTCTACGATTACAGGCTTGCCACTAGCCTAAAAGGGGAGCAAATTAGAATTACGAACTTTTTTTATAAATCTTGCACAAATCTCGAAACACATTCATAGTTACCCTACCCGCGGAGCTGAATGTTGGGAGGTGGGCACACCGGGAACAAACTATGGCACACAAACACTGAAATACGCTGTTCCTAAACTATTTAATCTGTTTTTACCTAAACGTATTGATTGGGACAAGTTATCGTTGAGTGAAGTGAGGTCACCCTTTTTTCACTGATGATTAGTGTAAATGCTCTCTTTACTCCATGTTTTGTTCTTAATGCTATAAGCTTGATTTTTTTTTTGCCCGTCATGCCCTTTTTGTACATTTGTCTTTCTCTTTTGATTGCTGTATTATTTCCCCACTCTGTCGCTGCTGCTGTAGGCGGTCAGGAACCCGTCAAGCTGTACCTCACAGCTTTTTTCCTGATCGCCACCATCATCTTATGGTGGAAATGAACACTATTATTATTATTATTATTATTGCTCGTATAAGGCAAAACTAGATTTAATTACGCGTCGCAGACTCCGCCTCTTACCGCTGTTCTGCGACGATCATATAAGGGACAGCCATTTTGATATGCACCAGCGCGCCCCTTAAAGGTCGGGAAAGTTGCGAATAGCTAAAGCGATCTCTCTCTCTTTTTTTTTTTTTTGTCCCGGAAATGTTTTGTTATATGTATCAGTGATATTCTGCTCCTTTGGTTGGACTGCATAAAATAACCCTCTTTTTTTTTCAGTTTTGTGTTTTTGCGTGCTAATAAACCATTCTGGTAAACAAAATTTGCGAAACTGAATAATTGTGCTTGTATTGATGTCGATACGAATTACGCAATGCGGAAGTATCTTCAAAAGTAATTAAATTACATTTCTAAGTATTTGTATTGTATCAAAATACTTTACATTAAAAGTAACTTAAGTAGTACTTTAAATACTTTATGGAGCAGGCATTTAGTAACTTAAATACTTTTGACAAGTATTTTGTCCAACACTGCTTCTTGGTGAGTGGTGTTGCGTTCGAGTATTCTTGGGTCCTAGTAGTGCCAGGAAGCTGGTGTAAAGTAAGAAATATTCCTACCCAATGTCGTTGCACAGCCCCTTTAAGCTGAAACGAAGTACTACAGTTATAGTTGTAGAGCGAAGCACTTGCGCAACGTGTACCAAAAATACTCAGATTTTATTTTTTGATTTTTTATATATCGAGTTATGAAAATTTGGGAGACAATGAAATGTAGTCGTTCCCCTCCCCCCCCCCCCCCCTCCCCTCTCCGTGCCACACGTCCTCTCAGATCGCTGCACCCTCCCCACCGCATTTTTTTTTTCATTCTGTTTTTGTGCAGGCATGTAGAAGTCAAGGGTTTAATATGCGAGAGAGGGGAAAAAAAAAAGAGTGGAGGTCGATATAAAAGCGGAAAGGGCTAAATGAAAATAGTTTCGTCTTTTTTTTGTCATAAAGCTAAGTCGCAATTAAGCGATGCAAATGAGGCCTGGTCGCCGGCTGTGTGACGGTAGCGCTATATAGTGTAACAGTAGCGTTAACAGCAGCCTCAATAAAAAAAAAAAAAGAAAAACACCGGAGTGCTTTTGTTTTTATGTTTGGAATCGGTTTTGGTTTAATTATCCCCTAGATTTCCTCAATCGTGGTCTTTCTCTCGATTTGTTTTTTTCTCGCATTTTTTTAAAGTTTGGTTTCATTTCTTTTGGCTGTATATATTATTCAATCTTCGTTTTGTCATCGCGTTTTTTTTTTTTTTTTTTTTTTTTTTTTTGGGGGGGGGGGGGGGGGGGGGCGAAGGGCGGCTCAGACGCGGGGCTCTTGGAGCTTGCGTAAAAGAAAAAGTAAAAAAAAAAAAAAAAAAAGTTAGAAAGCAAAAAGGGAAGGCAGTTGTGAAGGCGAAGGGCAGGAGGCTGTTTGGGAATGTAGACAGGAAAAGAAACAAGAGGAAACGATGCGAGGAAAAAGCACCGAACAAGGATGAAAACTGGAGAGAAAAAGAAGTGTTTGTGGGAGGGAGGGAAGAGGGCGGGGAGGATGAGCTCGTTCATTAAGGCCGCCCTTGATTTCTTGGGCGACGTCGTAGCAGCTTTCCCTCCGGCTGGCCGCTAAAGCACAGACGCCCCAACTCATTTTTTTCCTCGGTATTTGCGAATATTCTAGAGTCAGACCCTTAAACGAATTGGGATGTGAGAAAACGCGATAGTGTCCCACATTTGATCAAACTGTAGTTGCGAAAAGATATTGGCGGGAGGAGGAGGGATCCGTGCTTTGCTTCGTAGAATTCTATAGACCTTTGCAAAAATCGCCTTCTGCGTGCTGCCATCTTTGTCCGCTGGGCTGTGGAATACCTTCTGAGCATGCCCTGTTTCTCTGCTGTGCGGTATATCCGACGCTGCGCATGCGTCCACAGCTCAGTGACTCAGCATTTTTCACCCGGGTCATAAGCGATGCAAAAGTCTATACCCGCTTCACTTTAAGTCCAACAACAGCCGACGCTACGATTCGATGGCGAACATCAAGTAGCTTCCATCGTCGCGGCGCTCATTTTCTTTGTAGGTTTGCCTTTCCCGGCTAAACCAATCACTCAATACGAAAAAAAGAAACGCAAGATCTTAGCGCATTCACTGCTCGTGGTTGGTTTAGATCATGGAAGAAGGAAGCTTTTGGAGGCGCCGCCAGAGGTTTTTGTTTTTCTTTGTCTTCACGCGTCCACTGCGTTGTCACGTCAGTTTTGCTTCATAACTTTTCAATGCTTAGGTGCGTCGCCACAGGTATTCGCGACTCCAGCAAAACGGACGCCACCAAGCGGGAAAACCGGGAACCAGCCGGAACAGGTCACTTTGCGCCTCTCCGCGTCTCTGGCGGCTTTCGCGGACTTGTGTTGTCGGCGGGGTGGCGAACAATGTAATTTGACGAAGGTCTGAATATTTCTTAAGCTTGCCTGAGTGTTCATTAGTGAGGTGAAGTCTCAGTAGATTGTTTTCCTCCATACCGTGTTTGAAGGCCCGTTTACTCCGCAACACACGGTCGCGTGCTTTCGATTTCTTGGATGGGGAGGAATCACGGAAAAACGTTTTGATTTCGTGTCTGTCTCAAATCACATGCAGACTTGGTAACTGATAAGTGGTTTCTTTATAGGGATGTAGAACAGTTAACTGAGGACGACAGACGAGTTGTTTCACTGGAAAGAACACCAATGTTGCAGTCAAGTGAATGGACGGTTCGATAGCAGTTTTCCTTGAGTTTAGTTGTATTCGATTAGCTTGAAGGTTGAGCCACCTAAGCCGGTCGATGCGTTGGCTATTCGTCTTGACTGCTTTTCGCCGAAAAAGCCTCTGGACCATACCGAAGGAGTTGGGCTGATTTTGCAATTACTTGATTCCGGAAAACCTGCTCGCTTCATACAACTAATGAGGGAAATTGTCTGCTTTCAAAAGGCGTAAGACACGTTTCGCATAGTTAGAAGCTGCCACGAAATTATGACCTATCGAGTCTCCAATATTTATACATACCCCCGTCGCAACTAGCAGCAATATACGTCGACAATGTTCAAGTTGTCCGGCCACAAAAAATACTAAATTTCTCCGTTCACGATTCGAAGTCAAGTTCAATACAGAGGTGGTTTGCGTGAACCCCCGATGAAGACTCTCTTCAGTTTGTCCGCAGTCGTCTCCGTGCTGCGGGCTAGAACCATTTGGCCGAGTTTAAGTAGTATCTCTCTGTCTGTCAAATGTACTTTTATTCAGCAATTCATCTAATAGCTAGTCAACTATGCTCATCTTTAAACCCAAAGAATATACTAATTAGTGGGGCATAGTACGTAATATAATACATAACCCGCTTATTCGTCAAAATGACTTCTCGATTGCTACTAAAACCTGAATTAAAATACGAGTATCAGCTGCTTAGTGGGGCGCCAGAGGGTTAACATGCCCCTTGGCTCAAGAAGCGCTTGTTTAATTCGCGTAATTTTCCTACAGCCTGTGTTGTTGACCGAGCAGACGACAGGAGCTGGTTTTGAACGCGGATGCGCACAGAAGCTTGATTTCGAGGACAGATAAGTCGCATGATCGAGGCATGCGGCTAGCTGAAAATTACTCTCGGTGGAACAATTCTGTAGTCATCACCGCTTTACTTAGCTGATCAAAACTGGTTAGAGTCTATTACCGTCTCTCCCGAGCCTATAGTTTCGGTTTTGAACGAAATCTCCGAAACAAAATTTTGACATGAAAAGAACACAACACCGGGAAGACAAAACTATACTCTGCAAGTTTATGTGCACCAGCTGCACTTAATCGTCGCAGTTCAAATACCTATAAAATAGGGCACTCAGCAAAAGAAAATCTGTTAAATTTAATGTTGCACCTGTTCAGGCGGCCTGGCCGAGCCGACGCGACCTGTTCCTAGCCGCCATGTTCGTTTGGTGGCGGCGCCCTCTATATGTCGCTGAAGTCGCGAATATAGCACACTTGTTGACCTCTGGCGTCGGTTTCTGACAGTTGGGAGTTCTAGTAGATCGTTTTGGCACTCCCGCTACGCTATATGCTAGAGCGATGACATCACTGCGCATGCGCGATGCTAGCAAGAGATTAGCAGAGCTGCGCTATTTTTTCGAAAATTCCGAGAAACGTAGCGAGCGTAGCGCGGTGCCCTAGCGCGGATCTCGCGAAACGAGTCTTGGCGAGATTAGGGAGAGACAACGGGGGACGCAATTCAAGATGGCCGCCACGCCGCGCCTTTCCTGTTCGTGATCGCGGTTCTCAGGGGCGGATTATATTTTGCTGCTGCGAGAAAAAAGCCACCTCCGAGCTGCTTCAGGAGTGAAACAGGTAGTGATTTATGACGGACATGCTACTTACAACCAAAGGGGAAAAAAAAAGTTTCGCAATTTGTGTTGTGAGCGACGCTTGCGGCCTCCTGCTCGACCGCATATCTCACTAAATTTGTTCAGCATCTCTGTGTGCGCTTTCTAACGCGAGACCGTTAAAAGAACATCCCCCCCCCCCCCCCCCGGCCCCCATTTTTTTTTTTTTTCATTTGTTGTCAGGCGATTAATATGGTCTCAGAAGATTACCCAAGTAGTATTTTGCTACAGAGTCATGTATATTTTAATAAAGCCATGAAACGCAACTTCTCGAAACCGAAACCGAAACCTGCGCTCGGTGGTCCGAGAAATATAGAGCAGGACACTGTGCCGGAAGTCAAATAACTACACCCGACCGCGCTCCTTTTTTTTCCTCCTTTCTTTTTTGGCCGCGCGCAGCAGACGATATTAGGGAGTTTTCGTAGAATCGTTTCCGCCGTCCCGCAAAGGCTCTCCGCAACGCGCTACAATACCCGGAACTCAACAGTCAAAGCCATCGCAGGCGCAGTAGCGGTTTCTTCGTTGCGGGGGGCTTAGTGGAGAGGGAAACGTGGTCTACAAAAACTCCCTATTTAGCATTGCGGCTACCGTTTGCCGTGCGATTGCTTTGCAGTTATGTTTGTTCCGGTCACTGTTCTAGACTTCAAGATAAGTTGATTTGTACACTGAAGAGTTGGAAATGAGTAGTGAGTGTCCTTGAGTAGCTCCGAAAAGAACGCCCTCAAGACGTTGCGTGAAGAGCTGCCTCACAGGTTCTGCATCCAAATGTGGCATTGTGCTGCAGTGCCTGCACAGGTCTCCGAAGGATCAACGGGATCGTTGATCTTTCGGAGCTGCAGAACCCAGGATCCTGGGTTCGATCCCCACCCCTGCCCGTTTCGATCTGGATGAGTATCGTACCGGCGTGCGGTCGTGTATCACTACTGCGTGAGCACGTTAAAGACCCTAGGTTAGCAGTCGTACTGCTCTGGCAAAATCGGTCATCTACAGTGTAAACCAGTGTCGCCCCTACTGGCAGACCGACCTTACGCTGTAAAAATCACTAAAACGTCCAATTTGACTTTTGACTACATTGAGTTCGCAGGTGTTAAAAAGAGAGTCCCATACCATTTAGTTCTGCAAACTTTCGTCCACAGCATTTTTTTCCACTGATAATTGTAAAAAAGAAATGTAACGATTGCGAAATGTAAAAAAAAAAAGAAAAACACGGCTTGCCTATTCAAGGATCGTACCTGGGTCCGCGGCGTGTGGCGCGGACCTCTTTCCACTGAGCTACTCTACCGCTTTAAACTGTCGTTTTGACAAATCGTTTTATGTGAGACTAAAGGGGTGTCCAAACAGGACACTACAGAACGCACGACTCCGACAAATCGTGAAAATTGAAGCGGGCGCGTCCGCTTCAATTTTCACGATTTGTCGGAGTCGTGCGTTTTGTAGTGTTCTGTTTGGACACCCCTTGAGACCCCATAGGGGATAACTGCCCGAGCGATGTCTTCGTGCATATCGGCTTGGTGGTCGGGCGTGTCGTTCGGAATGAATCCAAATGGTTCTGATCGGTCCTAAATTTCTCCTTCGAAAGAAGGTAAATTCGCCGGTACTGCGAACGACTGTTCGGAAGTAGAAGTCTCACGCCCGTCGTCCGCCGCCATCGCGAGTCCCACGATACGCGATACGAGGCCATGTTGAGATTTACGCAGTGAGCGCATTGAATGCTTCCGGCTCTCTGTGCAATTTCTTTTTTTTTTTTTTTCAATCAACGTTTTTGAAGATTTTTGGAAACCACCAAAAAAAAATGGGTTCGAATTTTTTTTCTTTTGAATGTTGAGTATGTGCTTTCAATGACCCACGACTTTGATCAAATTTGGTGGTTGTGTCTAAACCTTAGAAAACGGCCCGTGACCGCGGGGAAGAGAGTGAGCGCGGCTCAAACCGGCCAGGTCTCGATCGGCGGTTTTCAAGCAGAAAGAACCCGAATTTCGAGCCGCAGATTCTGTTCTGGGTAGCTGGGCTCTCATGTGCCATGTACAACTAACAACCTCAGCGAGCACAAATGCATTGTCAGTATCCCTTTAACCCATTAATGCCCCATGTTGCATATCTGCAACACAGACTTCAACTGCTCAAGAAAAATACATCGGGCCCATTTTGTGACAAAAAGTTGTCAGTGCTCTTCTCAGTGGGCATTTCTCAATCCAAGGAGTTCAGATTTTCACCACTAGGGGCAGCGCTGTGCTCGCAGGAATCGTTTGAAAATGGCGTCCTCCACGCCGTGCGGGAGTTCTCAAAACCAGGTATGTTTACATTTCCACAAAGAACCTAAAACTGAAAATAGGAGCTCTATATTACCGGAGGAGCCTCTAGGAATGTCCTTCGCGTGAATCGCATGCAGAATCTCGCATTTCATACATTATATGAAGCTGGATATTTTTTATTCCTGGCATGTTGCAAATGTGCAACAGTGGGCAGTGAATGTCACTTCACACGGTTGTTGCATATATGCAACATTCGCTTTTTTTTCAATTTTCGCTACAATTTTGTTGTTCGGTTAGGTAATACCTTTCAGCTGTCATTTCGGGATGTTGTTTCACTCTTGGTAATTTGTTCTTATCCCATCTACAGGCCGTCATTGCACCTTCAGCCTTCTATGGTGTGCCAAGGACAAGACCAAAGCGGTTCCTTGGAAATGACAACCTGCTGGACAACATCGATTGCAACGAGAGTGATCTCTCGGGTGAAAGCAGCAGCGAAGAATGCGAAGCAATCACTGAAGATAGCAGCGATGAAGACGTCGAGAGCACTGACGCTAATGTTGAGACAGGAGTTGCTAAGGGGGACCTGAAAGGAGCCTATGCGAACAAACGCTACACATGGAAAAAATGTGCGTTTGACCAAGCTGGCACAGACTTTGAAAATGACTTCCCTCTGCCTCCTGCTGAACCCCTGTCAGCGAAGCAGCTTTTTGACCTGTTTGTTTCGAGGAGCATGCTGGGACACGTTGTCGAAGAAACCAACAACTACTATATGCAGAAGCACGGAACACCCCTAAACATGACAGTCGAAGAGCTCACCTCGGTTCTAGGAATGTTTTTTCGCATGGGACTTGTGGATATGCACAATGTACGTGCCTACTGGGAACATGGAAGCCGCTATGAGCTGGTTGCACAGGTGATGTCGCGCAATCGATTTGAGAAGATTGCTGGTCACTTGCATTTTGCTGACAACGACGGTGCAACAGACGAAGTGAAACAAGACAAATGCTGGAAGCTGCGACCATGGCTGTCAGCACTGCGGGGAAACATGCTGAAAATACCTCAGGAATGCAAGTCATCCGTCGACGAAATTTTGATTCCTTTTCGTGGAAGGTCGCAAATTCGTCAGTACCTTCCAAACAAGCCGAAGTGCAAGTGGGGCCTCAAGCTCTGGGCTCGTGCTGGCGAGTCTGGACTTTGTTACGACTTTGACATCTACCAGGCATGCAGCAAGGGAGCCTACGGAGACCAAGAAGGATATCAGTTAGGCCTTGGTGCGGGAGTGGTGCTTCAGTTGTGTTCAAGTCTCCCTGAACGGGACAACAATCTCATCGTTGCTGACAACTTTTTCACGGGACCACACTTAGTTTGCGAGCTAACGCGGAGGGGTATCTCGTACATTGGAACTGTGAGAGAGAACAGACTGCAGTCGTGCAAACTAATGGATGAGAAGGCAATGAAGATGCAAGGTCGTGGCACGTGTGATTCATGTGTCGCATCATGTGGTGACAGAAGCATGATAGCTGTAAAGTGGTTCGACAACAGACCGGTCACACTTCTTTCTAACTGCACTGGTGTGGAACCGGTCACCTCTGTAGAGAGATGGGACAAGAAAGAGAAGTCTCGCATCTCAGTTGAATGTCCAGCAATTGTACCCGAGTACAACAGATCGATGGGTGGTGTTGACCTACTAGACAAGATGTGCTACAGCTACAGGTTTTCCATACGCTCGAAGCGGTGGTACATGTACATATTTTGGCACACCGTCAAAATTGCTGCTGTGAATGCGTGGTTTCTGCACAAGCGTCACTCACTGCAGCAAAGGGAATCTTCCAAGCCTCTGCGAGAATTTCTTGCGGACCTTGCCACGAGCTTGGTTTTGTACAGGAAGCGTCCGCCTGGCCGCCTTTCTCGAGAGAATCTTCCCTTGGTGAAGCGGGCGTCACCACAAGTTCCACGCGACGTAAGAGGCGATGGTAGCCATCATTGGCCCATTTGGATGGACCGCCGCAACAGATGCAAGTTGTGCACAGGAGGCTACAGCTACGTCGCTTGCTCAAAGTGCAATGTTCACTTGTGCATAAACAAAGACCGGAATTGTTTCGTCGATTTCCATCGGGGTTAGGTAACTTATCCATGCTAGGAAGCACGTCTTTCTATGTTTTGTTCATCACTGCTGTGCCTTGTTTGATAAAATAAACTTCTTATATATGGCTAATATTTTGAGATATTCACTTACTGCCCAGTGTTGCAGATATGCAACAAGCTATAGTAGACAATTCGTAGCACTTATGAAATTTTTTTTGGCCCCTGTGTCTATATTTATGTTCAGTGACCCTGTATTCAATATATTTTTCAAATACTCTCACTATTTTTTGCACTGGGAAGCAATGGGTTAAGAAGCTCGTGTCGCAGAAAAGCCGGCGTCGGCGGGATTTGCCGATAGGGTTATATACGTCTTAGCCACATGACCTTGCGCGGGAATTTAAAAAAACCCAAAGCGCTCCCCTCAAACGTGACGTCACGCGTAGAATGAAAGGGATTAAAATACATGGCATGTAAGGCGAAGTAAAGGCCGCCGCATGTCTCCAGTGATTTCCCTTTATAAAATAATCCATTAGCTTTCAAGAAAAAAGTGAGAGCCGTTTACAACTAACTCCCTGTAACGCCGAATTAGAGCGCAGCTCTTGAGGAGGAGAAGGGAAGGGTACTGAGGGTCACGTGTTCTCGGGGAGGGGGGTCACGTGGCCTTGTGGGGTCACGTGACCTCGGGGGCGGTGTTAATGTGTGGCACCCCTCCCCGAGGTCACCGAAGGTACCCGAGGTCCCCCGAGGTCCTCCCGACGTCCTCCCGAAGGAACCCGAAGTTCTTCCAAGGTCCTCCCGAAGGAACCCGAGGTCCTCCAAGGTCCTGCCGAAGGAACCCGAGGTTCTCCCGAGGTCCTCCCGAAGGAACCCGAGGTTCTTCGGGAGGACCTCGGGTTCCTCCGGTAAAATTAACCATAACGGACCGCGCGGTTACGCCGACGGCGACGGTTTCGGGGGGCGGGGGGGTCACGTGGGCCCCCTCCCCGAGGTCTCCGAAGGTACCCGAGGTCCCCCGAGGTCACCGAAGGTACCCGAGGTCCTCCCGAAGGAACCCGAGGTCCTCCCGAGGTCCCCCCGAGGTCCTCCCAAAGGAACCTGAGATTCTCCCGAGGTCCTCCCGCAGGAACCCGAGGTCCTCCCGAAGGAACCCGAGGTTCTCCCGAGGTTCTCCCGAAGGAACCCGAGGTCCTCCCGAAGGAACCCGAGGTTCATCGGGATGACCTCGGGTTCATCGGGATGACCTCGGGTTCCTTCGGGAAAATTTACCCATAATGCACCGCGCGGTTACGCCGACGGCGACGCCGACGCCGCTCAAGCCCAAAACGGGCGCCTAAGAGCGCGCTGCACTCTAAAATGAAAGCCGTTTACAACTCCCTGTAACACCGAATTAGATCGCAGCTCTTGAGGAGGAGGAGGGATGGGTACTGCAGGTCACGTGCTCTCGGGGGGGGGGGGTCACGTGACCTTGCTGGGGTCGCGTGACCTTAAGGGGCCACGTGACCTTGGGGGTCACGTGACCCCCCAGAGAAAAGTTTTTCGCTAGATTTAGCGGGGAAAATTTTTCGCTAGATTTAGCGGGGAAATGTTTCCGCTAGATTTGGCGGGTAAATTTACCTATAATGCACCGCGCGGTTACGGCGTCGCCGCTCAAGCCGGAAACGGGCGCCTAAGAGCTGCGCTCTAAAATCTAAAAAAAAAATTCGGCGTGATTAGAGCCCACGACCCTTCGGTTGCGAGCCAGAGACGCTACTGGCTGGGCCACGCAGACACACTCACGCTTGTACGGCTTTCGCGTTCCACTTTAAAAGGCGAATCTTAAGCGCCCTCAAGGGGTGCTATCCTGGTCGCAAACAAGAAAGTGACGTAGCGAGAACGTTGGGACGGAGCCTCAAACTGGAATGACTCTTGTTTGAGGCTCCGGTTCACGCACGCGACCAGCTAATAGCGAGTTTTAGTAGACCGTGTTTCCCGCTCCGCTGAGCCCCTCCGCTGCCCGAAACTCTACAGCCAAGGCCACCGGCGCGCAGGCGCAGTGGCGGTTTCTTCGTAGCGGAGGGCTAGCGGAGCGGGAAACACGGTCCACTAAAACTCCCTAGTAGAGAGTTTTAGGGAACCGTTTTTGCACATCCGATACGGTACGATGGGCCCTCCGGTACGAACTGCGCATGCGCCTGTCTTCTGCGATCTTACCGTAATGCGCTGGTGGAACAGTAAGGCACGACCGGCACGACCAATGGCCGACATGGACAGTCTCGCTTGGTTGGCAAAACGGCTATTTCGCTGGCGGAGAGAGCGTGCCGGGGCTCCAAACATGAATAAAATAAATCGTGGCAGAGCCTGGCAGGAGCGCCATGTGTGACAGCAAGTCCATAAAGTTTGAGTCAGCAAATAAGAAAAAGAATAAAGAACAAAACGCAATACGACTTTATCAATAGAAATAAATTGGTGTTTAGCGTGCCAGGAAATCGTCTGTTCAGTGGCTTAGTGAATTGGAGCGCCGGTTTTTTGGTCTCGTAGAGGACCGGTAGTGGAGAGTTCAAATCCCGCTCGCGCAACACCTTTTTTTTTTTTTTTTTTTTTACATATTATAAGTTTTTTTTTGTTATTTTTATACAAACATTGGATGTGCATTTTGAGCACTTATCACCCGTTTTTCTACAGCTGCTGTTATGACTGAGGATTATCTGTAGTGGCAACAGAGTGAGCAACAGCCTTCTGCATCAAGGCTCTGTATACTTTTTAGTTTAAAAATGTTGCATGAATTAAAAATTTCCGTACAAATGCTAATCACATATATCCTATAAAACGAGCCCTTTGAATATTGGGTGATAGTTTTAATAAGTGTACAGCAGTAAAGTTACAGGTTTTCCTTTATATTTTCTTCGTGGTCGTACCGTGCACGGCGCAACGATCGGTACTCGGGCGTACGACCGTGATCGTCTGCTATCTGTACCGTAAGAGAGCAACATGAGCACCGCATCTACCTCCCGTCCCTCCGCCTCCTCCTCGCAAGCGGTTTACAGCAGTAGACAACATCTTTCTACTTCGGGAGGTGCTAGGCGCTACTCCTTTTTCGCTCGAGCACTTTGGAATGACGCAGCGTTGAAAAAGAATTCGTTGCGAGGAGCGAAGGAACGGATTAACCTCCTCGTAAATAAAAATAGAGATTTGAGACGTACTGAAAGATACGTCATTCCAAAAATATTCACACTGTATGGAAAGAAAAACAGAAATCATTACATTCCTTACTTATTTAACGAACTCCCAGAGTCCCTTATGAATGTAGAATCCACTTGGGTACTAAAAAGGAAACTAAGGAATTGGTGTCAAGCATTTGAGCTGTAGATATCGTAGCCTAACCGTTGGAGATGTTTCGTACTTTTATTTCATGGTTGCGTGAGTAGACTTGGCTATAAACACCTATATTTCATGCTCTAAATTTTTCCTTTTTGTATTTATTTGTGCTGCTCATTTTGTGTTCCTTTCATTTTTTTTTTTTTTTTGTGCTGCGGAGTGTTTTTTTTTTGTAACAACATGTATTGTAGTTGGTCGCCTGACCCCACATACAAGCAGAATGCTGCTTTTCTGGGCCAGCTCTTTATTTTGTATGGCTTGATCTTAAAATAAAAATTGAATTAAATTGAAAATTAAATTGAATTAGCTTTGCACAAGAAAAATGGCCGCATCAACTTGAGAAAGTGAGTATATTTTGGTTATTTTTGTATTTTCTTCGAGATTTAATATTTCTAGTTTTATTTGACCATGGCTTTCTTAATACTCGGTCCTGCATTGGGCCTCGAAGGAAAGAGACAGGATCGCTAGCAGACAACTTCGAATGTTGATAAGCGCGCGCGAGCGTGTTCTTGTGCCAAATCGAGTTTGCTTTCGGCAACGTTTCAGCATATCAGGACGTGTTTGATGTAAACATCATATTTGGTTGATGTAAAACACCGAAGCTTGCCCGCTGAGAACGCATGATTTATTAGAAAACAAGTTACCATGTACGATCGAGGCATTATTTTATTCCCCAAGTATATAAATCTGGTAAACTGAAAGAAAAAAAACCCAAAATACGCTGGCACATCATTCGTGGTATCCGCACATCATTCCTGGTATCACAACTTTTTTACCATTCTGATGTTAGCCTGAGACTGAGGCAGGAAAAGAGGAAGTTTCAAAGTAGAAAAAAAAGGAACAGTCAAGGATACGTCTCTATTGAAACGTATCCTCGAATGTTCTTTTTTTTTTTTTTTCTACTTTGAAACTTTTTCTTTTCCTGCCTCAGTCTCAGGCTAACATCAGAATGGTTAATTTCCACCAGCTCGCCTGCGCACTCACTACAATACAACTTTTTTGTTTACTCAAAAGCTACGCCAAGTTGAACGTCCTATGCCTTGCCGCCAACAAGCGGCTTCTCTTAGTGTATCGGTGCTCGGTGGCACCCGAAAGAAATGCGACTGACTCCGTGTCACGGCACACCAAAAAGAATGTTTATTCCCTCGTGCCCCTGCACAAGTCACGGGCCCCACGGCACGCGCGTGCGTGCCTCGCTTATAGAAAGTGGGAGGTTCAAAAGAGACTCACGCCACTATAGTGCGCAGACAGTCGTACAAAATCACTTTTTCTAAATTTCTTTCGCTGAATAGAGCCAACTCCAAGTCATGGTCAAAAAGATGGAGCGCCATTGTTGTCGGAAAGCTCGTCTGCTTCTTAGCAGACGAACATTTTAGAACTTCGCTGTGCCAGGGGCGACATGCCGTGGTGCGCCAGGTTTTGTATTACGGAAGCGCATTCATTCCAGTAAAAAAACGAGACGAACTATAAGTAGGTATACTATATTTTTGTTTCTCTATATAATTAGGGTGCGATATTTATTTACTTGAGTTTCTGCGATTTGTACAAACACACGCAAATTTGTATTTTCTCGATGAGGCGGATGCAGGTTTCCGTTGCCAGGGGGCGCGACCTCTACCGATCGTCTGCTATTGTCTGCAAATACGGTTCCCCCAAAGCCGTTTCAGGGCACACGATCGGTCCACACGCCCGATCCAAGGTATCGATCGTTTTTGTTTATCGATCGTATTTTGTTCCGGTTCCCTAAAACTCTCTAGTATCTCACGATCCCCCTACGTTGCGATGACGTGTCCATGCAGTTGGGGCGCAGAAATCGCCGCATTTCCCCCTGTTCTTTTTGTTATCTCTTTCTTTCCTCCGGGACTAACTCCCGGAACATAGAAGGAAACGCGACGGTCTTTCAACGTCTGCGATATAACACTTGGCGAGATGCAAGACTTGGCTTCTATTTGTGCCGGTGTTATGATATTATCCTTTCATAAAACACAAAAGATTATCTCAAAAATTAGGACGTAAAGTAAATTTAGCTACGACTTCTCAACTTTTTTTCTCGAAGTCTTTCGTTACGGTCTTTTAAAACAAACATGTCGAAAACAGCGGTTACGACCTTGTGGTGTTTGTGTCTCATTTGCGTCGTTCGTTGCTTTCCCTGTTTCTGCACGATACGAATGGCATTACGAGAAGAAAATATATTAAAGGGATACTACAACGAAATTTCGGCGCTCATTTTTTTGTCTATATGTGTTCCAAAGAGCAGTATCACAAGGAACATACCAATATCTTGTTAAACAAGTCTCGAAAAGGAATTCTAAACAAATTAAACGATTAGCAAAGAGCACCTGGTGGATGTCGCTAACGCCTCGTTTGTAATGCTCGTCTAGGAACCTTGACAGCTAGTGACGGAGGTTGTCTCGTCTCCGGCCACGACGAGAGAAGGAGGGAAGGAGGAACTCCCCTCTTCCCGAGAATCCCTTTTGTGTGTCGCAGAAGTCGTTATTGTCCCCCTACAAGATTATAAAAGATTAACCCGTCACTCAAAATTCGTACAAAAGCAGCCGCTTCGGTGGCTAGAACAACTAGGCCATCCTCTCGACGTCAGCCTCGCCGTAGCTTTGCTCGTCTTGAGACGACCTACGTCACGATTGCGTTGGATGTCACGTGCTCTAAGCTGGGCCTTCTCCGAGTGCTTGCCAGAGTGGGCCGTTTATAACGAAAAATACAGCCACCAGGATCAAAATACAAACGTGTGATTGTCATTTACGGATATTGTGGATCATATTCAACCTATTTTTGAACACGACGGGAATATTTCAAATTTCGTTGAAGTATCCCTTTAAGGTACGCTGCCACGCCGATCATCCTTTGTAAAGCCGCCGTGAACATAAGCTGCAAATGAAATGTCCTGTTTGTCTGTGGAGGAGACTCCGAATGGATACATCGCTGACGACGACTGTGTGGTAATATATGACAGGTCGTGAGGTCGACGCAGAGTGCACCGGTTGTGAACACGCTGTGGATGATGCCGGAAGGTTTCTTCGGGCAGTTTTAATAATACTTTGCTCCCTTTTGCTCATTGCAATGATTACGACGGTAGTCCCGATAAGCCATGCTTTTTTTTTTTTCGGCGCTGAAGAAATGGACGCGACCGCATCATTTCGTGCAGTCTTTTAAACTTACTTTTTTATTTGCACAAAAGCTCGTGCAAAAAGAAAAAAAGCAGCTTTTACGTTTTTGCACATATTGGACGCGTTCCGTAGCGAGTCAAGGAGTCAGCGCTCCGTTCCTAGACGGCAAAAACCGACTTCCTGTGCACGTTACTCCGAGTTTTCAGAGTCAGGCTCTTGTGCACCGTCTCCGGAGACGATGCATGAGGAGTGACAGGAGCGCAGCATGACGTAATTCCGGATCGCTGACGAAGTTCCGGTGTTAATAGAGGGAGGAAAAAAAAAAATAGCGGGATAAGCTGCGTCGGTTCTGTCGCGGGTGTGCGGTTTGCTCGCTTTTGTTAATGAAAAATGCTCAAGGTAAGAAGAATAACGCGATCGAATTTCTCTTCCAGGTAAGGCTGTTTTCGGAAAATGCATTGGGCCGTATTTTGTTTGGTTTGAATAGGCTAATAAACGACGTAAACGTTCATTTGATGCCGTGTCTTGATCACCGTTGCACGGAAACTCGGTGAATATCGACGATAGTCCTGTCAGCGCTGAGCAGAGCAGGGCAGGCAGGGTATGAAATCGACTTTGGTAGCCGATTGGACACTCACGAAGAGCATAATCCCGATTAATGTTTTGTTTGCGTAGCTAAATTGCGGTGTACGTTGGCTGACGCTCGCTTCGGCCGACAAAACCTTGATCGCCGAGCGCGGCCGAACTTCCGTGTGTATACGAATACGCTTTATAGGAAGTTCATAACGAAGGGCAGAACAAGCGTATGGCTATATAAAAGTATCGCAACCGGCGGTGGAGATTCGTTGAGCTCCCTATTTTGCGTCTGCTGACTACGTTTTTGTCGGGTTTTATAACAGAAGCAGCCTTTGCACCGCCCTGCGAGGGGCTCGATCGGGTTTGATCGTTTTGAACGGCAGCGCTGATATGTATAGTCGCTCGCTTTTTCTTTAACGACCTTATCAAGACTTCTTCAATACTGGCGTCAAATAAAAGCGATCGTGCTCGCCATCGTCTCCTTCCATTTTATTCGGAGACCGTCTGGCACAGGGGAGGAAGCGGAAATTGCGCAAAAACAACTAAAAAGCCGCATTTTTTTTTTTTTTTTTGCCGTTTAGTAGGCGCTTGAGGACTTTCGTTCGGAGCTGAGGGAGCCGCTACTGAACGCGCCCATTGGCTTCATTGTGCGTGACGATTCAACGCTCTATAGCCATAGGAGCGTTCCTGAAACTAAAAAGCCTCTGTTTGCCGCTAACAGTCGCTTTTCGAGTTCGGGTTAATTGTGACGACAAAATGACGCAAGAACAAGAATGCACAGGAATAGTTGCATTGTTTTAACTCGACAACCGTACCCTTCCTTGGCAAAATAAACTCGAAAAAACATGGCCGCGATGCTCGTCGGATCGACCGCGGCTGGGGTTTGACATGCGATCGGTAACTTGATCAACACGCTCACGAATGCTTTCGCGCTGTTGGATGAGTCCATTCGGCGGCAGGACCAGGTCGAAGAGTACGGTTTGCTGGCGTTCATCTTCTCCGATATGACACTTGGCGAGATGTAAGACGTGGCTTCTATTTGTGCCGGCGTTATGAAGCTTGAAAGTGGTGGTGTTGTTGTGGCTCGTAACGGCAGCCTTACTGAGATTATGAAGACGGGAATAGACCTTCATTGAGCGTTGCCATACGTCAAGGTTCAAAACCTCGCCTTGACACAAAGGGACCAACGCTTCCGCGAGCACGGAGACAGCAGCCAACTCCTTGAAAGATTGACGGGGAGTGCATTGTGAACGCAGCCTTCACACAAGTGTTTTTTGAAGTGTGTCCTTTGCCTGCATGCATATGAAGACGGAAACACTGCCTATATGGTGTATAAAAAAAGGGAAATTTCGCTTATTCTGGTAATGTTGACTATCTATTGAGTGCTGTTGAAAGTAGTTGCGTAGCCATGAACTTTTGCATGTCCAACCTGTCAATGTTGAAATGAAGAGAAGATACGGCTGTTCACAAAAATGCATACTGACGTTTATCGATCATGACTAGATTGAAACTTAGCACATGAGCAGAACGCTTTTTGCCTAAAATATAGATCAAATGAAACACGACCTAGTGGAGCGTCATACTTCACTGATTCATTACACATATTGAAAAACGTTTGACTGAGCTTTTTCCGGAACTCCGAGGATTTTCAAACAGTCTGCAATGACTGTATGCAAAGTGTAACGGAGACAAAACTATTGATACTACCAAAATTCTTAAGCACTGGGGTAGGAACATTCCTAAAGATCCAGGACCACCTTTGAAAGCAGAATTGTGCTTTTAGTTTTTGAAAACTATGATTTGTTACCAATTAGCCACTTTTTATTGCCTCTCATATATCTATAAGCAAATGAATACAAAACTAACTTTTCAAGATGGACACCTGGAGGACGAAAAGGAAAGAAAAAAAAACTGCCCTCGATGTTAAGCATGCGAAGCATCTTTATGGGCTGCTTAGGGGACTAGTGAGCAAAATACTTTGCATCCACGAAGAGGGGTGTCTTCTCTGCAATTCGGCAGAACGCAATGTTCATCACATAGTAGCTGGACAAGAGAGAGGCAGCTGTAGCTGCGATGTGGTGAATATGTGTCATCAGCACTATTCCGTCCACATGAATTTAAAATGAAGGGGAGGCGAAAATGTTTTGTCCTGCTTGAGCCGTGCGACAAGAGTTGGTTGGGGCTGGGCTGGACCCTAAATAGAATTAAAAATAGATCCCGAATTACATACAAGAGCCTGAATTATAAAAAAAAAGAACATAAGAAAATAGTAGAAAACGAAGTATACTGTTTTTGTCGTGAATAACCACAGCTATAGTGGGATCATTTAAACGGTTTTCATTGCAGAGTAGACACATTACTAGTAATATATTTTCTACAGTGCTACAAATCTAATATCTAATTAGCAAATGGTCTATGTCCTGACCAAAATGAGTACTGCTAAACAACGAGACATTGTTTCCTATTTAAGCTGTTAAGATTAAGTTGTACAACTAGGTCTGCCAATCAAACTCTCATGCTATCAAAAGATTTCTGAAAGCTGTGTCTTATGCTGTTGACTGTGAACAACGATAACTGGGTGATTTCAGATAAGATCGACCAAAGGATGGCTAGTCGACATTTTCAAATCAACTGATGTTTTTATATGTTATTGTCTAGTGTCTGGTATGAACGAATCCAAACTTAGTTTTGACTAGAAAAAATACTTGGGGACAGGAAAAATCGTAAGGCATGAGGTGGTGGACTGTTGCATTAACGCGCACTGATGGAGGGGGCCCGTTTGAGAGTGAATAACTAAAGCGATAACATTAGGAGAACTCTAATACGTTTTAGGCGCAAACTATGGGTATTGCTTGCTTGTAATATAAAGTAATCATATTTATTTAAAATTTATTTATTTTTCTAAAAATTGACAAACATGCCTGCTCGAACGACAAATGGCAAACTTTGGAGGTCTGTATCTCATGAAATAATTTAATCATTATGATATAATTTGCAGATATTATTCTACTAATATATAGCTAATATTTAAAAAATAACTAAGGTATCTGTGTGATACAATAGTTAGGATATATTTAGTCAAACATGGAAAAAAAAATCAAACAAAGAAAAATTCCGATGCGAATAAAAAAAAAACACCACCCTCGATTTTTTTTAAATTTAGGTAACCTGTTATACTCTATTTCGGCATTCATTTCCATTAAAAACATGTTGCATCATTTTATTGAGAAAGAAGATACAACTCCCCAAAGTAGGGTCCTTTTTCAAAGCCTACACTTAGCAGTGTTTTATACAAGACTGACTCTGAGTTCCAGTTTCATGAAACCAACACACATCTTTTATATATTTTTATTCAGATGAGGCCAATGATAACTAAAGAAATCGTTCACACACTTAAATTAAGGAGAAACTACTGCGTACAAAGAGGTATCATATTACGGACTAGTGATCCGAGAAAAGATCATGCAGCCATCGGCCACTAGCAACTTTGTTTACTTTATTCTCCTGCGACACTATATGCTATTCCCTCTTCCGCTCTACCTTCATCTCTCTCTCTCTCATATATATCCCTGATATATATCCAGAACAAAAACATGTTCAAGCATTCCCTTTCTGCGTGGTAGTGTTCTGTGGCTAGCAAAAATCATTTCCTCGCTAAGCTCACGATTATGGCAAAATAGTTGCCGGAAACCGCAGACGACACTCGTCGCTAGTTCTGGCAAAACGGCCGATACAATCTTTTTTTCGCATTTCCCCGCTCGCTGTCAAGGACAAGGGGGTTGGCTTCAACCAGCAAAACATGGCCGCCGACGCCTGTTTACTGAGCAGTCATGCCTGTCGCCATCTCACTCGCTGGCGTCACGGGCGATAATATCAGGCACAAAGGGGCACACCAACCGGCAGCATTATCCCCAAATACTCGAGCCTCGCGTAAATACATAGAGTGTAAACGCTGTCGCCATGTTATCGTAGTAAGACCGCCCCCCCCCCCCCCCCCCTTCCCCAACGGGGGACTGTAGTACGCGACGGCGTACTAACACAACGGCGACGATATCGACATCGCGGGCTCCGAATTTTCCCATAGTTCTACTCCACGGGCATTTCTCGAAGCGCTTGATATTGTGTACGCCCGCCTGGAAGGATTTCAGGCGCGTAGTTAAGATAGGGCGGTTCACGCGGCAAAAGAAAGCAATTTCACAAAAGCTTAAAAGCGGCGGCGACGCGTGTGCGGTGAACGCTTGTAGTTTTGGTGTAGACAGGGTGTGTGTGTTCTCGTTGTTGACACCAGCCGGCGATAAGGCACTGCAGGCGGTAGCTCAGTACAGCAAGGGCTAATCCGAGTGACCATCAACGTAACCCCACCGCCAACCCCTCGCGAACCGGTCGCCGACATGGCTCAGGCTGTGTCATGAACCACGTGGTAGAAGCTCGGGTGCTTTCATATCAGCGCGTGGAGGGACGACAGTGCGATTCCGGAAAGTCTTTTTCGAAGGCCGCTGACCACAATTTTTTGTCTGGAGACTTTCCCTCTTTCTTCCTTTGACGTGGATCAAGCTTTGCCGACAGCCTCAGTTGTGACCTCTCTTTTTAAATGTACGTTTGCAGTGAGTGAGCTCCTCAGCCTCGGACTTGTCACTTGTGCACCGAGTAGTTCTTTCACTTGGCAATTATATGCCATCAGTTGGGGTTTAATTTCTATTATTTATGTATACATTATGAAGACGTCCTGGAGCTCCGAACGAGTGTTTTGTGCAGATTACTTTTGCAAACACAAAAAGACTATACCAAAGCAGCGGAATTTTCGAAGTGTTGGCGAGTTGGACCTAAACTCGTTGAAGCAAATTCTTCCGCCTGACTGTTCCACCAAAGTGAGTGCGACGGACTACCTGTGCTACCATTGCTTCATGCACATCACTAAGGAGATCTCGATGCGAAGCTCAGAGCAGTGCCCTGACATATTTGTGCCAGCTGAAGAAGCAATTGAAGATCTAAATCGCAGCATACTACCTACAGATGTGTCGCCGCTGAGACAACCAAGCGTCGTAAGAAGTCGGGACAGGCCTGCCTATGTCAAGAGAAAGCAGACAGAACTGGAGCAGGTTGCTGTCAAGAATATACGCTCAAGGCTACGTATTGCGTACGACAGGGACGCACCATCGGGGTCGTCCGAACCAACATGCTCCACATGCACTGAGTGGGTGGACAACTTTCGGCAGGCCTTTGAAACCGCCACCTCTCTCCGGGAACGTTGTCAACTGCTTACACTCCTGCCGTCAACACTGACGAAGAATGAGGTTCAAAAGATGATTCCACAGGCCTCAATGTACCTCATCAGTAAATCCCGAAAACTCAAGGAAAAGCATGGCGTGTGGTATGAGCCGGATCCTTACACGAGGTGCAAGGTGAGCCCCTGAGAACCTGTCTGCTGCCCTAGAGTACTTCACGAAAGACGAGCTACAATGTTCGCGCCAAAGTCCCAACCAGAAGGACGTCATCTCTGTCATGCTCAACGGAGAGAAAACGTTCGTGCCAAAGCGCTTCATGACACGCTCAATACGAGAGGCCTTCCGTATATACAAAGACAAGCATCCCGATTCCGGCGTTGGGCTAACGAAATTTTATTCGTTGCGCCCTAGATGGGTCCAATGTATTCCACACCAGGAAGTGTGCGTTTGTGTGCGCTGCGCCAATTATTATCTTTGTATTGCCGCTCTAGAGAACGTTACAGGCTCAACATTCAACACTGGTGAAATGAACTCGGCATTTCTGTGCTACCCAGCAACAGAACTGTGCCTTCAAGGAGACTGTGATCACTGCCCAAAAGGCCAGTTTCTTACACTCCAGGAACTTGATATCCCGGAGGATGAAGAGATTGTGCTTGCAACATGGGAGTCCGGCGACCTTGTGAAAAAAACTTTGGAACCTGAGACTTTCCTAAAAGTCATCCAAGTGACGGTTGGAAGTTGGGTACTTCACAACCATATCCGGCAAACGCAAGGTAAAGCGATCTACGATGAAAAACGGTGCATGCAACGCGGGAGCATTGTCTTTCATTTTGACTTTGCTGAAAACTGGACCATCGTGCTTCCTGACGAAGTGCAAGCATATCACTGGAAAAAAAAAAAAAAACAAGTTTCGATATTTACATGTGTAGTGACGACAAGAAAATCTACAAACAGCTTTGCCATCATCAGTGAGGACCTGTGTCACGACGCCGCTCACGCTTGCTTGGCTCTAGAAAAAGTGAAGGAGTGGGTTGAAGACAACGTTGCGGTATACTCGTACGTGACGTACGTAAGTGACGGCGCCGCCAGTCATATCAAGAATCGCTACCAGCTTCACCAATTTGCAAAGGACGATTGCCCACAAGCCCAGTGGTTATTTTCTGCATCTGGACATGGGAAAAATACATGTGACGGAGTTGGCGGACTCGTGAAGCACCAGGCCACGCTGAACAACCTGAGAGAACGTTCAGTAAGCGCAATTCAGACGGCCAGGACAATGGTGAGCGTTCTATCAAAGAAACTGAAAGGCGTGCATCTTGTATATCTGGACGAAAATGAGGTTGTTCGGTATCGTGAACAAAAAAAAGAAGAGTGGCTGACGGTGCGCGCCTTCCCTGGCATTCAGTCTTGGCACGCGTGGCGGCTCAGCAAGTCATCAAGAGAAGGGACCTGTGACGTATATGTAGCACGGATAGTCGGATCTGCTTGGAAGCAACTTTATTAAATGGGTACAGCGAGGAAAACCTTAGCGTAAGTGCCGAATTTGATTTCCCAAGGACTGCTCATTTTAAATGCAGGGACATCTTATTTATCACATTTTTCTTCACGGGGTATTTAACCTACTGTTTTTGTTGGTGGTTACTAATAATTTTTATCTGATCACTATAAAAAAAATCCCAAAATGTTATCCTCGAGCAGGATAAAATATATCGGCTTGACACGATTCATTCATACACCGAGAACATCGAAGCTGCTCCAGTTAGGCAGTATGGCATCCGTCACCTGAAATTGTTTGTAATCGTAAATACACAGCCAACCTAAATATCTTACTATTATATCTTTGTTTTTGTGTGTGGAAGTAAAGTTATTTATTTTACTCTAGATGTAAAATATACCGGAAGGTACAACTTCACACTGCATCATCTTTTCTCAAATCATTAGTCTCTAATATGATACCACTTTGTACGCTTATGTAAAATGCTGTATATAGTTTCTCCTCCCTTTTACTGTGTGACCGATCGCTCTTTTTATCAATGACCTCATCTGAATAAATGTATATAAAAGATTTGTGCAAGTTTCATGAAACTGGAACTCAGAGTCACTTCTTGTATAGGACACTGCTAAGTGTAGGCTTTGAAAAAGGACCCTACTTTGGGGAGTTGTTTCTTCTTTCACAGTGCAATGATGCAACATGTTTTTAATATAAATGAATGCCGAAATAGAGTATAACAGGGTACCCAAATTTAAAAAAAATCGAAGGTGGTGTTTTTTTTTATTCGCATTGGAATTTTTCTTTGTTTGATTTTTTTCCCATGTTTGCCTAAATGTATTGTAACTATTTTGTCACTCAGATACCTTATTTATTTTTTCAATAATAGCCATATATCAGTAAAATAATGTCTGCAAGTTATGTAATAATGATTAAATTATTTCATGAGATACAGATTTCCAAAGTTTGCCATTTGTCGTTCGAGCAGGCATGTTTGGCAATTTTTAGAAAACTAAATAAATTTTTAATAAATATTATTACTTTATATTACAAGCAAGTTGTACCCATAGTTTGTTTGTAAAAAGTTTTAAAATTCTCCTAATTTTATTGATTTAATTATTCACTTTCAAACTTGCCCCCTCCATCAGTGCGCGTTATTGCAACTGTCCACCTCTCCCTGCCTTACGATTTTTCTTGTCTCCAAATTTTTTTTCTGGTCAAAACTAAGTGTGGATTCGTTTATACCAGACACTAGACAATGTCATATAAAAACATCAGTTGATTTAAAAATGTCGACCAGCCACCCTTTGGTCGATCTTATCTGAAATCACCCAACTGCGTCTCGTTGAACAGTAGTGGGAGACGAAGAAGACAGCGTGCTGACTTGGACTCTGGAAAAAATAAGATAAAAATGACACCTTTACCGACACGTAGTTCTTAATTGCACGTCACAAACATTTTGACTCAACATGAACTCAAACAAAAGCCAGGTACGGGCTATCATCTTCCAAGTAGGTTGAGAAGTCTTGTACTTCTGAACCTGCTTGGAACTCGAAAGTGATGTTTTGTTACAGTTGTAAAGGTTATAATAAAACAAAGATTTCGTCATTTGATTGTGAACATCAATTTCATTGTATAAGACTTCATAACAGAAATCTGCATCCAAACAATAAATATGCCGTTTAAGAACAATGAAGCCGAATTTGGTAAGGTTATTCCCAAGCTTCTAACCATTGCTCTGGTCGGGCGAATGAAAACTCACTTTGGCAAAATGTAACAGGCTAAGCACTTTGAAGGATATGGTGCAGCAATGACATAACTACATTTAGCTGAATAACTATTTGAGAACAGTTCCGGCTTTCAGGTTAGTTTTATGTCTTCTCATTGTGTTGGAACCAGGTTTTAACATACTTACCATGGTCCTTTTGTATTTTTGAATACAGTCACTGCGTTGGTGTTCTCCCTTTCGCTTTCGCCCACCACCTTTTCCATAATTTTCCTTGTTTTTCTGAACTTCTTGCAGATGCGTAAGAAGCAACATTTTCTTTTTCATTTTGTTAATAAGGCTATGTCAGAGCGAATCCTACAGTGAGAGTAATGAGTAGTGAACCAATTACTATGCAGAAAATGAACTTCGATACAAGCATTGTAGCTGTCAGAATGAAAACAAGTTCTTGTAAATCTTACGCAGCGTCCAGTAGAGTAGGCCTGGAAGGGGTACGCCGCATGGAGTGCTCACATGACATCATCTAGCTGAGACCGACTTGGCGTTCTCTAGAGAAAAAAAAAGAACAAATGTTAGCCTGTACTTTAAAATATATAAGTGAGTACCTCAAATACTGCTGCTTACGGAGTTTTGCTCAGAATGTCGTCTGCGAATGCAGTGACCAACTTTGTTGGTGCTTCATTTCGGTGTGATTGAAGGAACAGTTCACTCTTTTCAACGTTTGCAACAGTAGCGGGGAAAATTCTGGGAGAGTATATCTCTGTGGCCGTACATTCCTCACAACTTTTGTAGATCCAACTGAAGCTGCTGTGTTACTAGCACGAGCCACATTGGAGGGGCCAGGTAGGCTGAAAGTCAACAGTGTAATTAGTGCATCTTGAATTTCACAAATCGAACGCAAATCTAAGATTGGGTAATGTGCCCTACCTTTCTTTTATGTCTCCTTTTAGCTGTTCAATCTGTTTCAGCAGTTTGACCTGCAGTTACATAGTGGGGAGCAACTGCTCAATCATCCTCCCTGGCAAGTTTAGTAACGTCTCCTCATCAACCTCTTTCTCTGCATAAAAGGAGTTAAAATATTTCACATACAGTATATCATACATATATGTTATATACGTTAATAACAGAAGTTATACCACTTTTTTTACCTTTTTATTTATTATAGTATGAAGAAAGTGATTGGGGGGGGGGGGGGGGGGTGACGCAAACATGGAGCAGTGGCATGCATCACCCCCACACGGCTTCCATTTTCTGGTTCCGCAGATCCTACCACGGCATGTTTACGTTTCATGTGCTTCCTGAAGCTCTCAAATGCGGTAAAATGTCGTCCAGACGGAGAGCCCTCACCCAACTTGCAAACATAACTGAAGTCCGGTTCACCATGAGCTGTCTGGACATGCTTTGTGAGATGACTCCCGATGTGGTAGCACCGCGAACACTTTGAACGCTCGTATCCGCTCATGCTGAAATCGCACAAACGACGACAAATCTCACCAAACGCCGAAACACTTGGAAGCACTTCCTCGCTCACAAAACATGTCCAAATATCAATACTGCACTATACTCCGTTTCACCTTATGTTGTACCGCAGCGAAGGCTAGGAGCGCGAGCTCATAGCGTTGGCAGCTGCCCTTAATGCACGAGAGCTTGTGCCGCCGATATATCTGCCCCAGAGCAAGGAGCTCGCGCTTGTGGGCTTTCCTGCGGTACATCATAAAGTGAAATACAGTATATATACAAGTTTCATAGAAAATATTCCCGTGCACATGAAAGGATAGCGCCACAAAGACCCGGACCAACCGCCTTTTACCAACACTCCCCTTGGCAACTGAAAACGCGATACGAAACCGCCGCCAACCAACACAAACAAAGGGGACGGAGCATTCCGCTTACCTTCGAATCTCTGGGCGACGATTACGAGACGGAATGTCCAACGAGCCTGAATGTCCAACGAGACGAAAGATCCAATAATGGATATTCAAATTGGCTGACCTATGTCATCGGAATATTCCAAACATTTGAACTGTTAATATCAAAGGAGCGTTTGCCGTTGTACAATGGACACCTTTAACCGATTGGTACATAGCTGCGCATCGGCACTCAGTTAACTAACCATCAAGACTTCCTATAGATGAAATTATAATATTTGTGTCTGCTCTGTTTCTTTGACGGTCCGTCAAAGTCCGCTTTTGTGGCACGACATTTTAGTATGATGTAACTACGGCAATGCCTACAGGAACGGGGACTAAATATACGCACAAGTCTGTACATTTAAGAGGGCAAATTATTCTAGCACGTGACAGGCGAGACGGAATGTCCAACGTGCCTGAATGTCCAACGAGACGAAAGATCCAACCGAGACGGAATGTACAACGAGCGTGAATGTCCATCGAGACGAAAGATCCAACAGAGACGGAAAGTCCAACGAGCCTGAATGTCCAACGAGACGGAAGATCCAACCGAGCCGGAATGTCCAACGAGCCTGAATGTCCAACGTGCCTGAATATCCATTATTGGATCTTTCGTATCGTTGGACATTCAGGCTCGTTGGACATTCCGTCTCGTAATCCGAAGGTCCCCGTTTGTCGAACTGTCGAAAAGAGTTGATTAGGGTTGGGTGTGTACATTGCCGGTGACAGTGGGGGTCAACAGTGAGACCTTCTTTTGAAAAAAGAGAGGATTACAAATGCTGCTCTCAGAATTGGCAAGGGTCCGATAGTGAATCGTACCCAGGTTATTCAAAATGATAAATGTCGGGTTCTTCGTTAGTATGTTCACTCGCAACTCTAGCATTATGGAATTTGGGAAGACCGAGCGAGGGGCTGACCTCCTGATGCCGTGGTCATATGTGCGCTTGTAATGTACGCTCTGTGACAGAGTTAGAACCAGTTAAAATCCGATCGCAGCCTTCGTGTGCTACCTGGGCGCGTATCGGTGCGATTGCTGCATGCCACGTGACCAGGAAAGGCAGAAACGACGAAAGCCAACCCTAAAAAAAGTATTGTAATAATTATTAATATTACCTACTTGTTGCTTAATTATACATGGCTCACTGCGACAGCAATTGCTTAGGTGGCCGAAGCATGGAAACTAATCGTCGCGATAAGCGTTAATGTGTTGAATCCTCCGCACAATCACCGGACAAAAGCTCACCAATTGAGGAGATTAGCTGCAAAAGGCTTAATGGAAGGAACGTTGTATTCTGTAACTGATTTTGATATGAGGATCGAATTTTTGTTTCTGGGGACCGAGTCCAATCAGAAATCTCTAAAACTTTTACGTTCGCTCTGTAAAAAAGAAGAAAACAAAAACTACAATTTATAGTAATTACACATACTACACCGGCTTCACCTAATAATAATTATAATACTAAAAATTCAATCAGGCGCTTCATCTTTGCGGGTCTAGGGACACGAATAAAAAAAATACAGCAGCTCGCACAATACGGAAAAACGGTGGCTGAGGACGCTCGTGGGTCCCACATTTGTCTCCGCTCCAGAGGTACGACCTTCTAAAATCAAACACGTGACAGGTTGTCAATGGCCAACGAGTTCGGTCTTTGATCTTGTATCATGTGTGACCTTTTAACGTCTTTTTAATTATAGAAATCATCTTTATATATAGATATATATATAGAGAGATTTAAAACGACCAATAAATGAATTGTTTTTGGGATTTTATGAAGTCTACAAAATATACGAGCATAATTTTAATTTCATTTTGGGGACTTCACAGAGGCAACGTCATTGGGACAAGCTCAGCGGCATACAAAAATATCCGTGCATCAAAAATCCCGGAACTGAAAAACCCGGAGCCGAAGCGACCACATACCGAAATGATCGCGTACCGATATCTCCGCACCGAAATGTCCGGTTCCCCGTTTCACCGAACGCATTTTTCACCGCCGTAACTATCAGTAATCCTACAATTCAACAAAGAAATGTCGTCTAAATTCTTTGCAAGGTTCATTCTATATCCGTTGGATATTCAGACTCGTTGGACATTCAGGCTTGTTGAACATTCCGTCTCGGTTGGATCTTCCGTCTCGTTGGACATTCAGGCTCGTTGTACATTCCGTCTCGATTGGACCTTTCGTCTCGTTGGACATTCAGACTCGATGGACATTCCGTCTCGATTGGATCTTTCGTCTCGTTGTACATTCCGTCTCGCCTGTCACGTGACCGATTGGACATTCAGGCTGGTTGGACATTCAGTCTCGTTGGGCATTCAGGCCATAAGCGCTGGGCGAAGTCTCCAAGGTTTTGTCTTGTCAACCAATCTGGCACGTCAATTGGAGCTTCCATTTAGACACATCTGCATGTTCTCGCACCGTGACAACATCCACTGGCTGCCGCCGTAGAACCAGGTCGAAACGGTGAAACACGAACCTCGAATTGTTGGCCGCCGTTATATTTTCGTCTTCACAGAACCTTACGCGCTTACGCGGCCAACGGCACGGCGCACTCCTTCGGGCGCAACCGTTTCTCTTTCAACCGCTTGAACATCAAAGCGCTGTTCCGTGACGTCATCCTTTTTATTTCATAAGTATTTTATTTGTTAAGCGTCGATAGTTCAAAATAAAAGTCAATTCACAAAGGAACAAAGGATAGCATCACGTTTTTAGCGGTTTTCGTCTACAATTTTTGGACAAGTCTCGGTTCGAATAAGATGTGTGACTGGTGTCCGCGTTCACGTGACCAGGTTGGTCGCGTACCGGGCTGGCCAGGGAAGCTCTCGAACGAGCCCGTCGTATTTGCTTTGGGTGAGCGGATGGAGACAATGGAGTCCGGTTCGCGTCTCAACGGTGGTCCGCGGCGGCGATTAACGGCGTGCGGCGTGTGTTTCGACATTTTGCAGCAACCTCCGGAGAGTCTCGACTGCCCGACCTCTGTCTTAGCGTACGGTTAAAATAGAGGTATGAGCGTTCGCAATCATTCGACATTTAGCAGAGTTTTTGTAGGGTCTGCTATGCGCACCGTCCCTGCCAACAGCGTGTCGTGTTGCATTCTCGAAGGTCTTCACGGAAGATTGCAAGATATTTGACGTACGGTTTGTATCGCGCCTAACTTTGCTTTCAAATGGCGTCGATCTCGCGCTTGCCCTGTACACCGTCATGACTTGTTGGCCAGCTTGTTTCTTTTAATTATATGTTGACGTCGCTCGCCCACTACAAACGAGGTAATTACGAAGCTCTGACGCAAGTAAACAATCAATAATTCGCGCAACATTGGTATTTCTTTGTTACCCTGCCGTGCATACTGCGCTGCGTGGTATGTATTTTTTTTTTTACTCTTGATATTTATGTTTACAGGGTGTCTAGCAACCGGGAAAACCGGGCATGGTCAGGGAAATTTAATTTACCGGAAAAAATCAGGGAATTCTCAGGGATATTGTCAAAAAGCGAGCCCAATCAGGGAACATTATCCGGAAATGCCATCGAGTGCCCTGAGCAAAGTTTTGAGGACTTAGGGCAGAAAAATAGGCAATAAATTCTGCTTAGAGCGGAGCGCGGACTCTGCTCACCCGATGTCGAGTGTGCTACCCGATGCAAAGGGAACAGCCGACAAATCCAGTACAAGCCTTGGACTGGACTAGATTGAGGACGCACCACTAGGCTCGATCCAATTAGAACTACTAGATTTAGTAACAAATGGAAAAGCCGCAGACCTCAATCCAATCCAAGCCGAAAGTATCCGAAAGTGTGCATTTGGCGGTCATGCTGCCATTTGGTTATCGACGTGTGTGGTTGAGCGTCGTGTTTTCATTGTGTTTCCGGAAGCGGCCTCTTCACTGACGATGTCGGCGGCAAGGAAGTGCTCGTTTAATCCGGACTGGACGAACTCGAATATTTCGGAATATGCAAGTTGGATTAAGCCTGCGCAAAACGATCCTCACAGTGCTCAATGATCAATGCCTTGTGTTGTAATGGTGTTACATATTTAACCGCCTCTACAGTGGTGAGGGAATTTCAACTGAAATTGTCAGGGAAAATCTGAAAAAGCCAGGGAATTTCAAAATAAGAATTCGCTAGACACCCTGTGTTTAACATCCAGAAACAACCTTGCGCTTCTGACAATTATTGTATTTCAAAAGTATTTCAGTAATAAATAAAGTAACAAGAGAATTTTGCTGTCATGATATTTGCTACAATTACTAATCGAGGGTATGCGACGCGAGCTCAGTGCTGCTGCAAAGCGAAAAAAAAAAAAAAAAAACACGTTGTGAAGAACTGTTTTTTACGCAAACGTTCTTCATCGCCCGGTTGCCTTTCTGGTACGCCAGGGGGCGACACTGTTTGAGGCAAAACAGTTCTTCACGAGCTGAAAGAGTTCTTGGGGCGGCGAAGAACCTCTCATTAACGGATTTTTTCAGAGTGTATCTTATTGTTTTTTCTTGGTCACGGAGATGACAACCATCCTCAGGATTGCACTGGCTAAATTGCCCGTCTACAGTGGGTATCAATGTTGTACTCTGGCAGACTAAACTCCTCCTGTCTAAACAACTAGCAATTCATTTTAGGACGCACCTGTTATTAAAGTTCATTGCAGGGCATCAAACAGTGCACATGTTCTTAGGACTGTCCGATGACTGACATGCAAGCCCAGAAGCTCGGCTTAAAAAGGTAAAATATCTAATTGATACAATAAAATGCCATCATCAACCCATCCAGACTTCATTGCGTGAATGACAGTAGCTACAAACCGCAAGAAATGGTCAACTGTAGACATAGGTACTTAGCGTTCACAAACTTCGAAGCGGTAGAAACCCTAAAGTTTTAACGACAACTTACCACCATGATGTTGATGGCAAAGTGGTTTTTGCGGCTAAGTGCAGGGGGCCTTCAGAAAGGTGACGGTATCCTTCAGACTGATGGTGGTGACAAAGGTTCAGTTAGAATCTAGGTTCAGTCAACGCACCCCCCCCCCCCCCCCCCCCCCCCCCCCCCCCCGACGTTGGTGTGCTTGTCGTGGTGGCGACGAAAGCCTTCTTTCGCGCATGCCACGGTATGGGGTTTTGTCGACCCAGCCGGTTAACAGCGACACTCGCGACGGCTGTCACGGCTCTGATCACCATCGCCTGGGCATTAGCTATGTGATCATCGGTGGCAAGCGTGCCCTTGTAGCTCCCCGTTGCGAAAAATCTCAGCGCGATTCGAGTAGTAGCTGCTGCTCGACGGTCATCATGGTCGCCGTTTCTCGTCGCGCAGCTGGTCACACTGCGATCGCACTGGGCTTTTCGACAAACGGTATTGTCGTCAGAAGCAGTTGTCGTGCATCGCGAAGGCAAAGGGGTGCTCGCAGAAAACCCGTCCTTGTACTCGTTGGTCGAGCCATCGTTACCCAACACGCATCACCGCCATTTTCTACGCTCTAGAATCCTGCCCAAAGCTTGGTCCCCTTCGTGCATTGGAAACCGAAGTTACAAGCACGAGCGCATCACCCCGAACGATTCTTGCACCAACGTTGGCTTGCACTGCGCAAGCGCACCTGCTTGACACGGATGATGAAAGCCCGGTGCACGTTCTTGTAGCTCCTACACTCGCACTAGGTCGCATTCATGGTAAAACTGAGAATAAGGTATGTCTCCGCAGTTAATCTAGTTACGCGACTTCCGCTATGTGCTTGTCACAGTCCGAACTCGAAGAGCGACAGTTACGGCAAAGGGTTGCTTTCGTGTTTCGCGAAACACGATCGGAAAGGATCGGTGCCGAAGCGCTTATTTTCACACGATCCAACAGCGCGAATTTGGTACTTAGACCAAACACGCGCGTCCACTCCAGGTGTGAACAGGTATTTATCTGGCTCTTGCTGACACTCTCGTAGTTCAAACATATCTTCTTGGACGTCGGCTCTCTCCTGCATCTCCGAGACCGCGAAAAACGCCACGACGATTTGTTTGTATCTACGCCGGTTCGCCAACGACCTGCGCGGGCTGTCTTCTTTTAGCAACGGTGACAGTTATGTTGACTTCGTAGCGATCGAGTTCGTAGCTTTCGACGAAGGCGGTTATCCCGGCTTCGTCATTCGGGCCCGTTTAAATCGTGTTAGCGTCGGCATTTCACTGCGCAGATAGGAGCCCCAGCTTTGGCGGCAAGGCCGCCTGCGTTTGTTATTAAAAATCCACGTGCTCGGAACTGTGCCGGGCTTTCCGATTGGTTATTCGTGTTGCCGAAAGCGCCGTTGCCATAGCAACAGCTCGCTCTCGCGGGGATCAGGAGCGTGCGGGACACCAGAAGTTCTAGATTTTCCTTACGAGAACGTCGCTTTCCTCCTCTCACTTTAGAACGCGTTCGTGAATACCGATTTATCCTCCTCTTACAATGTTCTTGAGTTACGAACTTCTTAGCTAAGTTGTCGTAAACTAAGAAGCTCTTCGTGAACCTGGCCTCAGGTCCATAAGAAGCGTGTTCGAGTAGAAGTATGTGGTTGATATTATTCCCCTAAAAGCTCCTTGCAAAGTGCCATAGCCGCACGACAGCGAGAGGCCGCCTTCCCAAAGATCAGAAGCATGTAATCCGGCATAGAAATTTCCATCCGCTCTTGAAAGCTTTGGCTTACGTTTTGTGCGACCTGCTGTTCAATGCAGGGGGCTTGGATGGCCTTCGTGCGGTTCAACGCAAAGGGGGGATCTTATTTTAGTGTAGTACCAACTGCCGACGGCACGCGCAAAGTATAAAAAAAATATTAAGAAACAAAATGCCACTATAGCACAGGGCCAATCTAATTGCCTAAGCCTAAAAAAACTTTTTTGTTGTTGTTTTAGGTGAAAGGAGAAAAAGACATGTCGCGCGACGGAAAATAGTTTGTTGCCTCCTTCCTAAGAGATGCCCGTACCCATCTAGCCACTCTAACTTGAAATGTAATTATTCTGCGTGGCCTTGAGCAGGCTGCAAAAACACGAATACACGGTCCTTTACTTTCTGCTCTTTTCTGTACCTGGGAAACTAGCTTTCGCTATTTGCTAAGCTATCCTGAAACCAAACTCTCTTCCTATTTAGGTTGCATTGAGGCCCAAGCCAACACTTCCTAGAAGAGAAGGCCGTCGCGCTCTTCTCGTGACGTCGCAAAGGAAGGCCATCGGGGCGCGCGTCGAAAGGCAACGCGCGTGGATTGACCGTTGTAACGCGCTTTTAGTCACATGCGTGTGTCTTGTTAGCTAAAATGAAAGCTGCACGTAGCAACGGGTCTAGAAAACATTTTATTACACTGGCAAAATATTACACCGCTAAGTAATTGGTATGAAATGGTACGAGGTAGGCGTATAAGAGAAAACATTGATTAACGCAATTATTGCTGTAGGAATGCATATTTTATACAAATATACTCGGACAAAATGGCGAGACATGCAGTGATTGGACGCAGCAATACAGATCACGGTTAAAAATCAGGTAGATGTAGCCAATGGGTACACGGCAAGACAAGTGTCACTTACGATCTTGTAAGCGATGTTATCGCGTGCAGTCACTGAATTTTTGCATCATACCCTGGCCACATGGCGAAAGTAATGTAATCTCGATCGAGTGACATGGGGTCGATAAATCAGCTTGCGACGCTCGTATACTACCTCAAGACCGCGAGGTGATTAAGTCTCATATCATTTAATGAAAATATATTAACTTTTCCGTGTGGCGGGGGTACTAAACTTACTATTTACAGTCAACTAATTTGCGTCTCCCTATGGGCTGGAGCTGCCTTAGAACAAAATATAGCTTATTTTGTATACAATAATACTATTAGCTTAATACAGTTAAGATTCTAGTATAAACGCGGTAACGACAATAATATAACATTAGTATAACTAAACACATAAGCACAAACAACGCACTTTGTATAATCACACAAACTTCTTATTCACCTTCCAATGAAAACTAGAAAATTGCCACGCATATTTAAAAATGTCGGCGCAACCGCACACGGATAACGACGAACAAGATGTCATTCTATCACGAAAAAAAAAAAAGAAAAACGACTGCAGCATTTTTCCCGCGTCCCACATGACCAAGAAAGCCTGTAAATAAATTGTTTCTCACCTGTCGATCGTATCCATACTTCACAGAATATCTGGAACGAAAACATTTGAACACAAAGTCCGTCTCTCTCGAAAGAGAGGTCTTTAGATAATCGACCAGTGTCATCGTTGGCTAGTTGCCACACGTCCCTCAAGCCGTAGCAGGACTTGTTCCGCGAATCCACGTAAATGCCGTAGTATTAAGCGAACAAAAGTACTACCCCAGACTGCGGTGACGACAAGAAAAACGACGGGTAGGAGGATCAAAAGAAGCACGCACACACACGAGAGGAGCGGCAGCAGTGTGGGAGGCTTAACGTTGTCGACCCATCTCTTGATCGTGTGCTCTCCCTGCGGCGATGACTTAAAATTTTTCGGTTTCCTTCCCTTCTGATGCCTCATCCTTCCTTTTTAGACAGTCAGCAGCTCACACACAACGTAAATTTACCAGAATCGGAGCCCGTACGAGGGAAGAAAACGTCGCCGTGGACCGGTTCATTCGAAAAGTGTGGGGAGCTGCGGGACTGCACGTAGTCACGCGGTTACGGGGATAATCATAAATATAAAATTTGTACTTTCAACCTTGGTAGCGCGTTGTATATTACGTATATATTATATATATAATAAATTGTACAAGACTGCGTTTTTAAAACCTGTTGTAATGCCGGATAAACGCTCACGAACACCACCGTGCGGCTCTACAAGAAACGTTTTTTTTTCACGTCGATGCCAGAAAGTTTTTTACGTAGTTGCGCCATGGACTTCCTTCTCCGACATTGTGACGTAACAACTCGGAGCGCTACGGCCTTCTCTTCTAAGAGGTGTTGCCCAAGCCCAATGTCAAGAGTACCCCCCCCCCCTTTTTTTTTCTTCTTTCTTTTCATCTTTTTTTTTTTTTAAATATGGATAGTATTGATGTGATTTAGCCAGAGTGGGAGCAAATGTCGCGGCCTGGGACTCTGTACTTATAAGCTCTGTAATCTTAATTCACACGGATTTTTTTTTTGTTGTAAGTGGGGAGTAAGAATTAGACGAGGTCTCTCTTCACCATGCATCTATCAGGCTGGCCGGACAATAAATGAGGTGATTATCGACGTAATAAGTTGACTAGATAACTAGAATCGCTTAAAATGTTTAATTGTTGGTCTTAAGGGGTCACGTTGGGATTAGAGTTCTCATGGCAATACGTCGGGATTGCAGTTCTTGCGGCAATCACTATTGGAGGTTAGACCAAAATGAAAAATTCCCGAGAAGGGACATGGTTTCGTCAATATTTACGTACCGACATTTGCGTATTATCGCCCTAATAAGTAATAGCACTCAAAAAAGGGCGTCGGAAACCCTGCCCACATATATTACGCTTGGAAAAGTGCCGTCGTCATTGGAATTCCCTCGTGACTGTTTCGGCAGCGTGTTCTTAGTGGTGCGCCAACGACACAAGTGACGACGCGAAGTCGTGAACTAAATGTCTACGTCATTTTTCTAACGTCATTGTGGGCAGGGCTTGACGCGCTCTTTCTGCGCAACGTTTCTAAATCGGTCGAGAAAAAAAAAAGAGAGAAACTCGATCGCTAAATATCTTGAAATCTATTACCTTTTGGCAAACTCTCTAAAGTTGTTCGACTTCTAACAGTAATTGCCGTCAATGCCGCATTTCCAAAATGACCCCCACAATCAATAATTAAAATGTTACTTCACAAATATCAATTAATTAGTGAACTTAGCGTGACGATTACCGCCTCATCTGATGTCCTCCGAGCCTGATAAATACATGGTAAAAACAGTACTCGTCTGACTGTATGACAAAAGCTATCCGCTGTCCTGTCCCATCTGTGGCCTACGATGGCCTTCGTTAGTGACGAAGGAAAATTGAACACTTAGGGCGAATTCGGGTGGTCGGTCGTCGGCAACTTATTTTGTCGGAAAACCGGCAATAGTGCTCGCGTGGTCAGTTTCTGACAGTCCGCCGCTTTTTGTGCCCGAGCTCTACACGGCCAAGCGAGCAGGCACCAGACTGTATCCGGTGTCGTCACTTTTGAGTGGAAGAGAAGGCCAGTGAGAAAAAAATGAGCGATAGAACGAAACCGATTCGAAGTCACTTCAGCAGACACTACTACTCGAGTCAATCCAAGCCGTTGGACATGGATGACGGCGGCGACAGCCTCTCGCTATCGGTGTCGCGCGGGCTAGGGGCGAAGTAAACTGCCGCCGTCTGGCGTTTCGTGTTCGCGTGCTGAGGGTCACGTGGTGTGCCGCCGGCGCGTTTCCGGTTGCCGGTTCCGCCGGCTCGGTCTCGCCGGCGATTGACCACCCGAATTCGCCATTAGGGTTTCTTATCTAGGAGGTGTTCAGTGAGTCCCCCTTTGAATAATCTGCTGGTGACGTTGTCGCAGCTGTTCGAATCCTACGAACAGTTCCGTTGTGGCTCCGTGATGCTGGCCAGCCAGCGAAAACACGCTCAGGTGACTGTAACGAGGCTTTGATTTTACTGCAAGAGCCGTGTATTGGGGAGTTGTTGGAGATCTTTCCTTTAACTCCGATAACGATTCGGTGCACGCGCGAAGGTGCCGGCAGAATATCGGATATAGTTGTCCGAGATATCGCAACGGTCCACTAAAACTCCCCATTGGCGAACTTTCACGGCAAATCCCCGGGTTTGTTTCGCGCAGGGTCGTCGTTGCACGTGACGTTACAATGTCGCGTGACACCACGGGATCACGTCACGTCATTTTGACACGTGTCGCTATGACGTTTAGCGGAGGCGTTGTGCCGCTAAAAACGAGAAAACTTGCACTTTAAATTTGGCGGGGGAAAGGTTTTGTTTCCTTCCGCTGCGATAAATGTAGCTGGAAAATGCCTCTGGAGAGTGGGTATGTGTGCTGAAGATGTGCAGCGCCTCGGCTGTCGCCGCAGTTTAGTTTTAGGAGACGGCAAGGAACCTAGAACTGTGTTTTTTTTTTGTTTGTTTTTTCGGGAGGAATATTAACTCCGCTAATTAAGAAGCATTCGTGCGACTACGTCGGCATGGTAGAAGGGCTTCCCACGAAATCGTGCCTTAAAAGCTAAAGTCCGCGATGTTTTTTTTTTTTATTTTCTTTTTAATTATACGACAAGTTGCTTGAGTTGCGTGCGTGCTTGAAGAGTTTTCAAAGCGACGATTTCGATGGTATAGCAAGAAGAGCAATCTTCACTCTTCCCCGGAAATTCGAGCGAAAGCCGATCGCACAAGTAGTGCGAGGAATTGATGGCATGCCGCAGTCAAGCGCCGTTCATTCCAGCACAGGCTGTGTACGGGCATAAACAACGCGACTGGCGAGTTGGTTCTAATGTCAGTCTTTGAAGTTTTGTATGCGAGTAGACACAGGTCTACTCGCACACAGGTCTACTCGCACCAACAAAAAACCTCCATGGACGGTAAGCCAACATGCTGTCCCGCTTCTCTCCGTGTTATGTCGCCCTTTGTCTTCATAACGGTACTATAACTCCTTAACGTGTTCTTCTCTTTTTTTTATTTTTACAGCGGAGCTGTTAAGGGCTAGGTTCCCTAGGATCGTGTCCGTGTATGTATAACACAAACCTACCTGGACAGCTACCGCCATCTATAAGCGACGGCGGCAAGCGCACAACCAGTATGGTTTCCGCCATCGCTCGTAGATGGCGGCAACCTTTCCCGCTATAATAGAAGAATGGATAGTTGGGCGCGTTGGTGGGAATTCATCGTAGGAAACAGCGCAAAAAACAGACGGGGACGAAGAAGAAGCACACAGTGTGTCGAGTACAGCTCCGCTGGTCTTCCTTTTTCACAAAAATAGAAAGGCTGAACTTTTTTTTCTTTTTTTACTTTTCTGTAGTTTGAAAGATTACTATTAGGAGCTTGAAGGTAATGTCGGCTGACGAAAAGTGTATGAAACAGCTAATTTATTTATTTATCTTTTAATTTAATTATTGTTTGTGTAGCGTGATTTATTCTTCCGCGTGCACCCTGCTTGGGCCTTGAGGTCCGCAGTCTGTACTAAATAAAATTGAAAACCAAACTGGAAATTGCGCACTGAGTCCCACGCAGGGTGGTCTAAAAATCAATAAATAAGGAAAGGTATATTGATTAATATTGGCTTTGGGAAAGGAGGTTGGTGATGACGACTGTAAGGCGTTCTAATCAGGGTTTAGCCTAAGAGACGCACCATATGAAACGACACTTATTTACCTAGAAATAAGTGTCCAAATAACATTTTCTTTTTGGTTGTCTTTGAGTGCTGCGAGAAAGCCGAATCTCTTGCACTGCCTCCCGCGTGTGCAGATCCTCCTGCCCCTTGAAGAGATTTTCTTGCTGCACGAGGGCAAAAGCGGTCAAACTATCGACCTGAAACTCTGCACTGCTAATTAAAGAGTTCATTGCATCCAGCTTCCGCGCTAAGCGGATTAACATAGGGGCGGGGCGGTGCAGCATATTCGTGTAATTAGGAAGTTTTTGTGCATCGCTCGGTTAGCTCCGATAACTGTAGTGTATACTTGCCCGACGCCTTTGCGCATGAACCGAATCGTTGTCGCGTGTCGTTACCGGAGCGCGAAAGCGATGTACTGAAACTCCTTACTGATAGGTCCCAATTTGGCCAGTACGCTTGCCCGCTTTTAGTTCACTATCCCGTTGATTTACATATAGGTAAGTGCAACATTGCGTAAGAAAATAGATTCACTACTTATTGTATTGCATACCACAGAACGATTTTGTGACTCGGCGTTGTTGCGGCTAATAAATGTGCGACAATTATTGTGTTCGACAATAATTAGTACGAGTAAAAGTGCGAAGTAGCGCCGTATATCTAGTTCGGTTTATTCGCGCGTTCACACTGGAAGCGGATCCGCGCGTTCTCAACCGCAAAGCGGCTAGGATCGAGCGGCTCGAGCTCGTTTTTGCTAACCACTTCGGGACCGATTTCTCCCAACCGCTTTCACGAACCGCAAACTGGCAACCAATCGCAACGCGACGCTGACGTAACGTCAGTCACTTTCGAAACAAGATGGCTCCCGTCGCTGGTGAGGCGATCAAGGCGCTGTACTCTCTGATGGGGCGTTCACACTGGAAGCGGATCCGCAAACACGAAGCAGATCCGCGCGTTCTCAACCGCAAAACGGCTAGGATCGAGCGGTTGGAGCGCGTTTTTGTCAACCGCTTCGGGACCGATTTTTCCCAACCGCTTTCACGAACCGCAAACCGGCAACCAATCGCAACGCGACGCTGACGTGACGTCAGTGACTTTCGAAACAAGATGGCACCCGTCGCTGGTGAGGCGTTCAAGGCGTTGTGGCCCTAGCGTAACAGCAGACAGATCAACGGAGAAACGGGATGTTCACGACCGTCACTTGAATCCGCCGCGAAAATAATTCACTAGTAATCTTAACGGGCTTCGTAGCGGTGATTTGGTTCGTGTAAGAGTTTCTTTATTATTCCGGGTGCCACAGCCCGAAGCTGGCTGCTTTGTTAGCCTTTGCCCGTAGAACGTCGGAACCCGCCCCTGATCGACCGAAATGTCAGCTTTTGTACCCACTAAGATAGTCGCGTGAACTACTGAAAGCTTTCGACCACCTCATGACCACCTCGAAAGCCGATAGAGACTTCGTGAGCCTGATTGCATAGCCAACGCACTACCGTGGAGCGGGCAGGGTAACGTTTACTACTAACAAAAGAAATATAGGGAACATCCTCAAGGAATGGAGTGTACGTACCAGACGATGCATAGGCAATCCACACAGAATTTATTTGAACTTAATGTCAAACAAACAGACTCGATCGACGTGCGAGTGACGAGAGGAGAGTCCGCCCACCGTTCGCAACTTCGTAAATAATAAGAGCGAACGAGGGGGAAACACTGGCCCTCTATCCTGAAAACAAGGTCAGCTATTCATGCGGGAAGGGTACACTTCGAAGAAAAGGTCGGAGGCATCATGTTCTGAGTCAGCAAGGGGCGCCCATCTGGGCTTTGCTTGTGGGCGAAAATCGCAGGCGAGTTTTGCGGGTCCATGTCTCTTTTTTCGCTGCCTGAACTCGTGATGCGTGCGAACTTCCCGAAGAAAAATCTTCAGAGTGCCAAACTTGCAAAATTTTGGCTTTGGATCGGGGATTAAAGTGGATATTGGATTGTAGAATAGAGTTGCCAAACGCAAGTCTCAAAAGATCACGCGTGATCGCCGAGAAACCGCCAACTGTCTCTGGGTGTGTCTGAACGGGGTCGCTCGCGAACCGCATCCGCAACCGCTTCGCGAACGCGGATCCGCTTCCAGTGTGAATGCGCCATAACTGTGTCGCACAGTGCACAACAGATATTGAAATATGAAAGCGTAGTGTGATTCAAATTGCTCAGTGCAATCTAGGCTTGGGTAGTATCTCAGAACGGTATGTACAAAAGTAAAGAAAACACAAAAACACCCGTTTACATTACTACAATACTACCTGGAATAAGTATTCCCAGGCTAGCATATAGCTTATACTTTTCCCCAGGGACACTCCTTGGAAAGACCGAATTCGACTGATGGTGCATGCCTTTCTTCATGATCAGAAGGTTCGTCACTAGACGGCAGATGAGGTGTGTATTCAAGGTGGTCCTGCTCCTTCTAGCCGTTACATTGGTGTCACCCTCGCATCGCAGATGCGGCGGCGGAATCCACACCTGGGCGGCCTGGAGAGCGGGAGAGTTCGGGTGAGAGCGATTTCGACGCTCCGACTGACGTAGACGCCAGTGACAAGGACGAGGAAGACACGGACGACGAAATCGAAAGGTGACTGCGACCTTATCCTTTCCCGCACAGAGCGTGAAACACGTGTAAGCAGAAATCACGTCTTGTTCGGCCGTCGCGCGGCTAAACCATAGCAACCGCCGCGCACGCTATGACATGACTCAGCTGAATGCCGAGCCGCCAGGCCACAGTGTCTCCCTACGTTGGTGTCCCCGACGGTAGTTTGCCTCGGGTTCAGAGTGCTTCTAACTTCTGATCGTGGTCACGTGTTTTCTAGACCGCATTTGCAGCATACAAGTGGTGAGGAGGAGCCGAAAGTGTCGATCGCCTGCAAGCGTCTCCATCGTTTAGTACGCCTCTCCGTCAGTTCTCCACCTCCTCGCGAGGCAACTCAGGCATGAGCACGAGCACCCAATCTGCACAAGAGGTGTCCGCCATTAAAGGGGTCATGAAACGATTTTCCTACTTCTTCCTCCTTAGCATTAATCCTCTACTCAAATGCGAATTATGAAATCACGTGATCGTGACATTCCTTCGGCACCGGTGCGATGACTCCTAGCTTCCACCGTGCTTTTTATGCACACCATAGAACTTGCCATTCCCCAGTGACAATAAGTTCTGTCAGGGCACTCATTGGCCACGAACGCGAATCCAAATATTCGTCGACGGATTGATTGTTGACGAGCGCATACGTCCGAGTGACGCAGTTCTCGTGTCCAATGCGTGAGACGTCAGTTTGGCGCCGGTGACGCGCTTTTGGAACCGCGGATGTATCATAGTGAAAAGGCGGAGAGCTTTCGAAGGCAAGAAGGTACAAAATAGTCCGCTATATTTTCAAGTGCTCGTACCGAAAAGCTGGCTTTTGACTTTCTGGCCTCTTTCTTTTGGCCAACTAAACGATATGCGATTAGTAAAGTCCCAATTTAAAATCATTCGTCCCAACCCAAAATTCGTTTCATGGCCCCTTTAAATTGCAAACACTCTATGTTTTGAGTTACTCACGCTTTAAAATCTAGGCTTTGTAATCGTCGGTTGCTGTGGTGACGCCGCTCGATGGTACGACGCGACGCGGTTTTTGCGCACGTGTGTTTTGCGCTTAAAGGACGACCTACAACCCAAGCAGCACAAATTTGGCCGATCATTGACCGATGCTGGCAATGGTTGTTTAGGGGGGGTCATTCATCGGCTAATGCTTGGCCGATGGCCAGTGGCCATTGGCCAATGGCCAGAGAAAGGCAAGTCATCGGCCAATGGTTGGCCATTATCTGGCCACTGGCCAAACGACCATTGGCAGCCATCGGCCAATGATTGGCCAAATCTGTGCTGCTTGGACATGTTCTATCTTGGTGACGACGTCGCCGCGAAATCGAAATTCCTGCGTTGCTCGTGTCTCACGCCGCTTCTGCTCGTTTGCGGTCCATGGCCGTCACTATGCTCGTTGTCACATAAAAAAGGAAGGACATTTTGCGCAATATTTATACGCTGCGCGAAGTAGTTCTTACAAGGTTTGGTTATCGAAGTAAGAAGCGATGATTCTAGTTATTGAAACGTGTGCGTCTTCATAAACGAACATAAAACGGAGGTAATGTGACCTACACGTATCTTAGATCAGCACACGAAGGGGAAATTAGTAACGTTCCGCAAGGAGTCGAACTTTTTTTTTTTTTTTTTTTTTTTACTACAGTTTTTTAGGTGAATACGAATATGAAGAGTATTCACTAGACGCCATTTTTGAGGGCGATGTTTTGAGCGCATGCTCATGACGACGTAACATTAATAGGCTGCTAAGACCGACAGTCTTGATGGCGCGGAATGCACATTGCAGAAGAACTGTGGAAGCCATAGAGTTATTACAGTAAACGCTAGAGGCTCAGGTGGCACAATTGTGCTGTTGCATTTTGAAGCAGACAGCAACCACTCTAAATTTCACTTGCGGTAATGCATTCCTGTGGGAAAACGCAAATGCGTTTTCTCGTCACGCTCGATTATAAGAGAAAATAATGCTCAGTGTCGTGACAAAATAAAGAGTTTGGAACTTTTTTCTTTAGAATTCATGGCGTCGAACACTGCGCTAACATAGCCCAATCAATGCACATATATAATACGTGTTGACGTTGCAGACGGCTATTATAGGGCACGTATATACGCATAGAGTCAATGCTGTGAAGCACACACAGTGAATCCGCTTGACAAAACACCAAAAAGATGCTAATATATGCAAAATCAATCAATCAAAACAGATGACAAGAACGATTGAACGAAGAAGACGTGGTGAATGAGTCACAAACTGCGCATGAATAATCAAAATAAAGCAGTAACCGAGCTTGAATAAGCCATATGCACTTTTGGAGCGCAGCTCCTAGACGCCCGTTTCCGGTTGTTCCGGCGTCGCCGTCGCCGTCGGCGTAACCGCGCGTTGCATTATGGGACGCTTCCCATAATAACGTCACATTTGACGTCACGTGTGACGTCACGAGGGTCGCGAGGGAGGAGGAGGTAATTTGCCCGCTAAATTTAGCAGAAAAAAGTTTTTACCGGGAAAACTTTTCCGCTAAGTTTAACGAAAAAAATTCCCGCTAGATCTAGCAAAACAAGCTTCCCCGGTAAAGTTAGCGGAAAACTTCCCACTAAATTTGGCGAAAAAAGGTTCCTATAAATTTAACGAAACGAAAATTTCCCACTAGATTTAGCGGAAATTTTTTCTGCTAAATTTAACAGGAAAATTTCCCCGCTAAATGCAGTGAAAAAAATTGTCCTTTAAATTTGGTGGAAGAAATTCCCCGCTAAATTTAACGAAAAATGTCCCTACTAAACTTAGTAGAAAAATTACCTCGCTAAGTATAGCGGGAAACGTTTTCCTCTAAATTTAGTGGAAAAATTTCCCGGCTGTTGAACGAAAATATTTCCCCGTTATATTGACCAGAACGAATTCCCCGCTAAATTTAGCGGGAAATATAGAGGGCAGGGGAGGAGGAGCATACCCTCCCCTCCACACCTTCCTCTCCTTCTCCTCAAGAGCTGCACCCTAATTCGGCATTACATGGAGTTTTAAGCGTCTTCCATTTTTAATTGTTCTTTTCGCTTGACTTGATAGCTTGTACATAGACCTGGGCCTTAATTTTCTCTAAATTAAACATCGCTCAGTATCGCAAAAAAAAAAAAAAAAAAAAAAAAGCATTAACTGAATAAGTTATGGCGAATTCGCGTGGTTCTTTCTGCGCGCTCTCGAGCGCTCTTTCCAGAGCGCGCGAAATCGAGTGGTTCATTCCGAGGGCACCTCTCCCTCTCAGAGCGCTCTCTGGCACTCCGTCTGTAGCCGTCGGAGTGCGGAGCGGCGCAGGCGTCACGTGGTAGCTGGACGGTGATCACGTGGTTTTGTTGACGATGGCCGGCAGTGGTCTGTGGTGGTGTGCGGGGTACGGCATGACGGCGATTGATATGTGGTTCTACAAAGTGCTTGTGCATTCGACGGCGCGAGGATTACAACGGACGGGACGACATTCGTTTGCGACCGTAACAGGAAAAGCCGACGTGCGAAGTGTTCCCAGTGCTTTCACAAGATCGTTCATCTCACGGCGGTGAATCCGCTAAGCCTAACCGACGACGAAACATCTCGCAAGGCGGTGTTGGCAGAGCTCGCCGCTGTTTTACCGGATTTTGTAGTCGCTTCAAGAAATTTTTGAGGTTTGGTAAAAGTGCGTTCAAAGGTTTATTTTGTTTTATGATGTAAAATAAAGGGAGAGCCGAATATAATGCACTGTGATTTGTATCACGTTGCGATGCTTGCACGATATTTCGCCGTGAGAAAAATTCCGTTTATTAACCATTTTATATTCGCCTGCTCAGTCGTACGCACGACCGCTATCGCTGCGCGTTCACTGTCGAAAACGCGATGAGTTGACAACTGTTTCCAAGCGTTGGCTTTCGTTCCGTTCTGCAAAAATCAATTCGCATACTGTTGTTTTCTTTTCTTTTTTTTACATGCCAATGAGTAAAACAATTTACGTCAAAACCGTTATTTCATCCCGTTGCAAGCGTAAATTTTGCTCAATCGTCCACCGTACGCTGTAAGATCGTGTTGTTTTTAATGCATTACTAATGTCAAGAAATTGTAATTCCGTGACTGGTCTGACCGCTCATTCACACTGGAAGCGGATCCGCGTTCGCAAAGCGGTTGCGAACGCGGTTGTATAAACATGGCCAGCTTTCTGGGACATGCCGGCTTAGTTCCTGACTTTCACGCCACGTGGCGTATCAACCTTGAAGGGACTCTGAAACGCCGGTGCGTCGGTCCACCGCTATCTTAACCTCCTCTCTTATAGCTCGTTCCCCCTCACACCCTTTCATCTTTTTACCCAGCGACCGCATTTTGGAAGAAAACGCTTCATCACGCGTCACAGGCGTAGAAGCTTATCGGTCAGAGAAAAGCGAGGTTTGGGGGGAAGTGTTACCTACTATTGAAGAGTCAGTGCTGTATTCACCTCAGCTGGTACTATACGCGAACCCACACTAGATTATTCTAGCGAAGAAGTGTCGGACGCTCGACCACGTGACAACGCGCCCACCAATCGCGGCACGAGGGCGCGTTGTCTCGTGGTACTTTTATATTTCGCGTGCGTTCTTTTTAGGCCGGAAAAAAATAAGCAAGCAAAGCCTACCTAGGAACCCTAAGCCTACCATGCTTCAAAAACCTCAGTCGTGTGTCTCAAGGCCGTCCACAAGTTGCAAATATATTTCGTATCGCCTTATGCGCGAGCGAAGTCAAAGCTAGAAGTGCGAGCCCAGCGCTCTGAGTGTTCCTGTTTCGCACGTGTGCCTGTGGATTGCAAGCATTATTCAAGGCAGCCTGCTTGTACTTGTACCTTTGGCTTCGCTCGCAGATAACGTGAAACGAGGTATAGATGTTTTTCGAAATTATCCAAGCCCAAGGAGCATGCTACAGTGTAATTTGACGCGACGTGCACCAGTGCGTTCTGACGTGCACACACTGATGGACGCGCGGGCAACGTGCGATTTGCTTAAAACTTTTGGTTTCAAAATTACCGCTCCAGACGGCAGCATGCAGAGCGCGTGTACCAACAAACGCAACATGCTTCTTGATGATTGGGTAATTTTTCGAAATGTCTGTTAACTCCTTGACCTTTCAATCAATATTAAAAAAATAGCTTACTTGTGTTCAGCATCACGGTTGACGTTACATTGCTGAACCCATTTGATATGTTCTCCCGCTGTGACGACGAACTTGAGAATAGAAGTCCGTCTTAGACGCATGATTGAAATCAGTGCTTCTGGCAAGATGCTCACAAAAAATATCCATCGTCAACTGCAAACTAAGAATTCACTTTAGTGCCCCTTTAATCTGTGTTGGCGCTGGCTGTAAGTAACACTATTCAAAATGTTTTTTAAGAAAATTCGTCAATTTTATTTGTTTTACTAGTGGAACTTCCACGCACATGATTTAAAACGCCATTTTGAATATATTGGGAAATTGGACGAAGAGGGTTGTCAAGACGCACAGAACATCTTGGAATGGATGTCGAGAGTGTCAAACTGCCCTTTATATGATGTATAAGCATGTCGATGCACAGTGTAAAATTTGAATAGTTCAGTGGAAAAACTGTACGCCTGGCGGTCCGATTTGTATTGAGGGTCTTTCATGCGAACAAGGCTACGAATCGTTATTCGCACCTCAGACCAGGTATAAGACCGACACGCCGCTCTAGAAAGCCCGGCACAGCGTAAGAAGACTAGTTCATAAACACACGCCCCGTTGGGGCCTGGGACCTTGCTAGTTTGCAGATAACTCATTCCACCAAAACACAAAATTAATCTTTAACTTTTTCTTTTTAAAGCATGTAGAATGTCGCGTTCTGCTTAAGGTTGCACGGCAATGACGCAAAAAAGAGAAACTTGGAGGACGCTTAAGCTTCGCCTTTAAGAGTGGAACGCGATTGCGTTATCGGGCCCCGTTCGCATCGCCTTCTCATTCGCTTCTCATGCTCTTGAGTCACACAACGAACTAGTTCTCATGACACAACCCTCTCCGTTCCCAAACCGTGCACGCTGCCTTACGTGGCGTAGTGAGTAGCGTGCTGGCGCGCAACCGAAAGGACGTGGGTTCAAATCCCGCCTAAAATTCTTCAAATTTTTCTTCGTAGAAAATGATTTACTTCATAAAGTGAAACCATTTGAGACATGTGGCGATCTTTAATTCGCATTACCTGTAATCTTTTTATCACTTTCATTCCACGCGTGACGTCACTTTTCACGTGAGCGTTGTGGGTTGTTTGAAATTTCCGCGCGAGGTCATGTGGCTGTGACGTCATCACCCTGTCGACCAATCCCGGGCTTTCGCGTCACGCCACCGACGTCAGCTTTTCTGCGACACGAGCTCATTAACGCTATCGCGTTAAAACACACTGGGAGCTGATTCTATTTACATGAAGACGCGCCGAAAGACGACAAGGTATTATTCCGCGGCAAGGAAGTGTTCTTTTAAGCCGTCGCAGCCCTTTTGCAATAAAGCAAAACAAACTGAGAAAGGGCATACATTTATCCTATCCCCGCACGGTGGTGCCGGGTATCAGTTTGTTCACTCCGCTGGTTGCGTGATAGGAAAACAACACCCAGTTGATTGTGAGCGCGCATAAATGTCTATGACATTTTACCTACACTCGGGTTCCCCCCTAAGCTGACAATGCGATGCAAACTACATGTTCATCGGACGAATCAATCGACTGCCTGTTATCGCTTCACCCGGAGTGTGATCATGTGTGGCAAGAACGACAGGCGACTGGTCCAGCAAGTACGTAGCTTCCACCACACTGTCAGCTTAGGAGTGTTGGCGAGGAAAAACCAATAAATGTGCCTTGAAACATCAGGGCCGGCTTGCTCGAACCAGCGTCTGAGATGAGACCGTTTGAAGGAAAGAAAGCCTGCCAAACATGGGTCGCATGAGCATTTGAGACGCGACTTCACGCGCCACTCCGCTCATGCGCTAGCTTTGGCAGTGCTTTCTTTCAGACAGTCTCATCTCAGACAATGGTTCGAGCTAGGGTGCCTTAGTTCGAGCAAGCCGGCCCTGTTTTAAGGAACCTTATTCTTTTGTGTTTACATGCCAACCAACGCAGAGCATCTATACTTCGTTTCACCTTCAGTCCGAGCGCAGCGGACGCTACGAGCCATCCCAGCCAATCCAGCGCCGGGAGAGTATCACGTGACCTTGTGGTTGGGCGGAGCGACACGCGGAGCTCGAGGTCACGCGATACTCCCCCATCGCTGGATTGGCTGGGACGGCGCGTAGCATCCACTGCGCTCGCACTGAAGGTGAAACTAAGTATAGCACACCCCAGCGAAGGATTGATGATTTATTCAGAAAACCTAGGGGTATTTTGACGTGTAACCAAAATGTCGTGGAGACAAGATCGAACAGCCCACGCTGCTTCATGCGCGAGGGCAACAAACAAAAATTGCTTGTTTATTATTGGTCCGAGAAGCTGAAGGCGATTATTCACGATGCGCGAAGCGTAGGAAATAAATTTGTGTCCAAGTTCTTGCGTGACCAAAATAGTGGTTGGAGCGACGACCTCGAGCCCACACAGTGGAATGTGGTTTTAATTTTTTTGTTGTGTGTACCGCAACCATTGTTCTTATCCTGCGTAAAATTGAAAAGGACAATCGTGGTGACGCAACAGTCTCCATGGAAAACGAGGGACGTCTCTACAAGCAAGCCGATCTCCACGAACCAAGGCAAAGACCAGATAAAGGAGCGCCAATACAGTAGCGAGGATCACATAAAGAAGCTTCATCAAGTCAAAGATGGCACTGACGTCCCTTAAACCGACGCAAACACAAACGAGCCTGAACGTGCATCCCTTGAGAGTCGGGACCATCCTACCCGCGGTCAAACGAGGAGAGGAGAAACACACAAGGCGAGCATCCCGAAGACGGCAAAGCGGCTGGCTTCGCCGTCCGCTTTGCCAGGTGGCCAGGGAAGCCACAAACAGTCGCCAGCGACCCTAATCACTCATGTGCACCGATTCGCTAGAAGCCTTCAGAAAATGCACACTTTTCTATTGGCAGGGCGGCGTCACACTTTAAATTTGAAGCTTCGTGAAATAACCGAGTCGTCATAGACTGGATCTCGGGTGACGAAGGCAATCCGGGAAACAAAAAGGTTGAACAACACCGCGATTGCGCAGCAGTACGGATTTACCCACTCACTCGCTGTTCCTCGAACCGCGAGAAGATAGGCCCGGCATAGCGCGGTCTCAGACGAGGCATAGAGAGATGATCTGTTAGCCTGCAAACTCAAGCTAATGTCCCTCCTCCCACCAGATTCTATCCCAATTTCACCGGGCTAGAGCCGGTGGGAACAGGTGATTCTCAGGCGGCATCAGACCAAGACGGCTATCACCCATAATCACTCCTTTCTGGCAGACAAGGTTCTGCAGACCTACGGACCCAGACGACCTATGAATCGCCCCTAACATTGAACACTGTAGGGCTCTGGCGATATGTTCGCACTTCGTAAGGGACTGGGCCGGGGTCTCGCGATATCGCGAAGCGTGGCATAAGCTCTCCCGAAGAGGGAACGAGGCCCACATCATACGAAGGATGGGCCCTCCCGAATATGGGAAACTCTCTTAGAAAACACATAGTGGAATCTGTTAGAGTTTCACCATCTATGAGGGCTGGCGAAGCATATGTGGCTACCTTTTTCCCTCCCCCTTCCTTCCCTTTCACCCCAGATGGCGTTAACCAAGAAAAGATGACATGAATCGTTTTCTGAGAAGCGATACATATATATTGTACTACTACTACTAAAGGGAAACAGTAAATGCATTTTGTACTACGACTTATCTCAAAACAAACACCGATGGACAACAAACTCGAGAAAGCGCCCCATCTAGGTCGTTCTCCTTTCCATTAGATCTTATGTATCCCATCCAGCGTACTATGTTACATGCACGACTGTATTCATTCTTGCTTAATCTGTGCCTGGATTACTGCCAGCATGAAAGAATATGTGAATATTCGATGTCTGTCTTTTTAGGTGTTGCTACTCCGCAAATTTTAATATTGTACCACAAATACTGGAACCGCGGGCGACAACACAACGTAAAAGAATATACATATTTATGTTAATACGTTGGGCAAACATATATAACCTCAAAAAACATATCTCGAAAAAAAGGGCGCATGCCTAACCAATCTTCATTTGACATGTAACTACTGGAAGTAGCTATTTTTTTTTTAATAGAAGATCAATACAGAGTTGTAAATTAGGCTTTTATTCATTAAAATTCAAGATATTTGACTATATAAATATCAAAGAAGTAACTACGCTGTAATCGCGAGCAATATAATGAAACTAAGCGAGTAACATTTTAGACAAAACCCCGAGACTGGGGAAAAAATGAGGGACGATACAAACACAGCGGGTACGTGGGATTAAAGGCGCCTATCGTGTCTAAACAGAAAAAAACTCACAGCCGCAATAAGATTATGTCTATGCGAACGGCATTCCAGCGGCTCAACTACAATTTCGACGCTAGTTGGGGAGGCATTAATCAAAATGATAGTTACAAAGTTAAACCGATAGAGGTTGTCTCTATTCTGGAGTGTATTGACTGCGAATGCGCCAGCGTAATTTATGGATTAGGCATTTTCTCAAACATGACACAAAGAAAAAAAACAAAAAAAAAGTCGGAATCGTCAATTTCTGTCAATGGAAATACAAACTGCTCGAACTCTTCGTTCTAAGGAAAGTAATATTTTTAGCATAGCTCATGGGCACAAACTGGTTATGCCATCATACCGCTTCATAAAAATTCACTGAAGTCCGGATCCTGTCCCGCGACCTTGTCTCCGAACGCACAAGCATTGAAGACCCGATTGTATTTGCCGCGATCGCTCCAGCCTTTTGTGCCGGAAAGCTGCCAGCGTAATCTAAACTCATCGTCGATAACAACGCCGACTCAGCAAAGATTGGTCAAGAGGGAAGCGACAAGAAATTAACGGCCACCAAAAATATCGCGCATGCGCTATCAGTTCCATAATTCAGCTGTTATATAACTGTACTCCGTCTCACTAAACCCGCGCAATACAGCCAAAGTTACAGCCCTCGTAAGTGAATCAGAAGATCGAACATCGTCTGCTTTTTGCTCATGTGACCAGACACCGCCAACGCGGATTCAAGCGCCGCAGAGTGATAGTGCAGAGTGCCGTTTGATTTTCTGGTTGGCATACGAGGCTGTAGCTTTGGCGCCACTGCACGGTTTTAGTGATACAGAGTATACACGTTTCCATCGCTCATCACCCGGGCGAAAAATGCCGAGTCACTGGGCTGTGGACGCAGGCGCAGCGTACGATATTTCGCAAAGGGAGCTATTGCGCGTGCTCAGAAGGCGTTCCACAGCCCAGCAAAGAAAAATGGCAGCTCGCAGACGGCGTTTATTGGAAAGGTATATAGATAGCGCGTCGAGCAAACACCACTTAGGCTCTAATCAAAGCCTGTTAACTGTCCCCTCTTTGTTAATGGAAGTCACCACACTCCGACGTTATCAACTTAGCGACTGAGCCCGACCCTGACGTCCGCGCAGTGACTGAGCACGAGTCTCAACCTAGCCATGCACAACGCTGAGCACTCCTGTTCAATCTGTGCGTTAGCCCGGTTGTAGTATGATGGTGTCAAAATTCAAATGTGCAAGCCCTGGTGTTTCCCTGCGCGTAGCATCCATTAAGGCTGCGGTCCCACCGCGGCCATCTTGAAAGGCAAGAGACAGTTTTTAATTTATTAAAAGCAACGTATAAACAATGAATCAAAAGTTGCTACGCAAACATCTTTCCACTGTTTTTGGGCATTTGAGGAAGCAATGTACTAGTCATAGCTAGATTGTTTAATTCGATAATTAGCGACAAACTATTGCTACGGAGTTCAAAGTTTCCTCCTCTAATATTAACGTTAGGAGGGCGATCATTTTACATCGTGTAATCAACGCAACAGTGAAGAAACTACGCACCATGTCGGCCAGCTCCGCTAAAGGTTAATACAGCAACTTTGCTCTGTCTTATGGATTCTTGAGTTAAGGCTCCAGAGCACTGAACACCCCAAGATTCTGAAGTACAGTTACTTTTATGTACTGTTTACAGTTACGTAGACCGTGCGTCTCATATCTTGGCTATCTGTGTTTACCGCAGAACACGGCGTAAGTTACGTCAGCTTTGATCTTCGCATATGATGATTTACTGATATTTGATCCAACATTTGCAATTGTCCACGCCAGCAATTTAGTGCCATGCTACTATGCAGAGAGTAGTATGCACGCGGCATGAAAACCTCTTTTGTCAAGTTTGTAAATATGTGAATATATTAAACTTCAAGCTTTTAGTGAGTCTATCTTTGAAATTAATTCTTTGAACGCGTCGAAACTTTGAACTTACGTTTGTTTGTCAAAACCCTATTCCTTAATTTGTCAATTTGTATATTTAATGTACAGCTAGGTATTGTGGTAGGTAATCAATCAGTGTAATCACAAACTGCGGTACATCGACGGCCTCTAATAAAGATGAAATATTTTGAAATTTGTTTGTCTTGCATATATTTGATACGGGCGGTTGTTTGTGTCACTTATTATTCTTGCAACCAGGTCGCATGCGTGATTACATGCATCCTTAACTTTAAACGCACTGAAGGTTTTTAACACCGAATGTGGTTTAGGGCTGGTTCACATGAAAAATCTAACGCTAGAATGTAATGGAAAATTGTAACGCAGGGTTGTAACGTTTGACCGTTACACAGCTCAGAGTCAAATAAAAATACATGAATAGTAATAAATTGAAAATAAATACTGGTTATTGGAGTCCGGCCCCAACGGGATTCGAACCCAGGAACAAGATATCGCTACCCAAGCACTTTACTAACTGAGCTATTGGCACAGCCATCGTCGGTCACTGCGCCAGACGTTTCAATAGATGGACGATGTAGGATGTCATGTGTATAGGGTCTATTCACGTGCTGAGTCATCGCCCACAAACATGGCCACCAAACGATAAAGCTAGCAGTGAGCTTTGAGAAAAATAAAAACGGCAAAGCAAACCCGCCAATCGGGTAACCGTTTTTGCCTTCGGCGGCCATGCTTGTGTGTAGTGACTGGACATTAAAAGACAGTCTGACGTCATATGAATACGCTCTATACGTTAAAGCGTTGAATCAAGCCACATGTCGCCTGATATCACGTTATCACCATATTGTCGCGAAGGGCAAACGATGAGGCGGCGAAGGTCACGTTTAAACTGAAAGTTTAATGGGGCGAACTTGTGCCAACCAAAATGAAAGAAATAACAGGCGTCGGAACAGCAGTACGCAGTTACGCGGCGGCGAGTTGCGGCGTCAGAGCGAGCGAGAGCAAGACTGGCTCGACGAGGTCACGCGCGGCTCCTTATCAAGCGTGACAACGCCATTTCGAACATTCGGCGCGGAAGCTTGCAGCGTCGGGCGTGTGGGGTGAGAATGAGTTGGAACTTTCCAAAACCAGGAAAGGGAACGAAATGATAGACGCTACGCCCGGAGAAAGAATCGAGCCTATTCACATGACGTCAGACCGCCTTTTAATGTCGAGTCACTACACACAAGCATGGCCGCCGAAGGCCATAGCGGTTTGCCGATAGGCGAGTTTGCTTTGCCTTCTTTTATTTTTCACCAAGCTCACGAATAAAAGTTCCGCTTTATCGCTCGGCGGCCATGTTTGTGGGTGATGACTCAGCAAGTGAATAGACCCTATAGACGCGAATCTTCTAGAACCGAGTAACCGAGCGCGCGGCAATATAAGGCAAAATCGACTGCAGTGCTCCGACCTTTCAGCCTATATAAAGAGCACCTGGAGTCCAATACGTTGCACTGCTGGGGCTCCTACGAGGCAGACGAATGCCGAATGTATGTGGAAGTAGAGCAGAGGGAAGAAGCTTGAGAGGGAACAGCAGGAAAGCGGGCCTCCGCCAGTTCCAGCACGTCAAACCAACGCGGAACGTGTACGAACATGCCGAGAGCGAAAGAAAAAAATTGAAAAGTCTTGGTCATGCTGGCAGAGCTGAACGGCATAAAATGTGCGCGCGCAAAGATTGACAAAGATTGACATTTTATTTGTGTATGCAGTTGCAGAGAAACATCGGACCTCCCACACTAGATTATAATACTAAACTTTAAAAGCATAAAGTACCAAATAAAGCATAACATTACACCACGCACTACTTAACGCCAACAACGCAAAGCATGACGTCCTACCACGCAAAGCTTACACAACAATGGACGCAGAAATATTGGTTCGAGAGTACATGGCTAGAAGACGAGCGTCCACTGGCCGCAGGCATGTCCACTGCGTCTTTTAATGTCGAGTCACTACACACAAGCATGACCGCTGAAGGCAAAAGCGGTTATCCGATTGGCGAGTTTGCTTTGCCTTCTTTTATTTTTTACAGAGCTCTCGAATAAAAGCGTTGCTTTATCGTGTGGCGGCCATGTTTGTGGGCGCTGACTCAGCAAGTGAATAGACTATTGTGTCGAGGTGACCTAGATCAAGCTCCCTCTAAACCACTTTTGTTTATCTTTACGATTATCTTTCGCCCTGAGGTAAATACAAAGAAGCCTTCGTCCGTCTCCTCACGAGCAGCACGAAGAGAGAAAGGGCGACAGATCCATTTACTCTCGAACCCGTATTTCTGCGTCCATTGACACATCATATGTCAATCTTCGCCAATCTTTGCGCACGAACATTCTGTGCCCTTCAGCTTTCTCACCATGACCGAGACTTTGCAATTTTTTCTACAGGTTCCCAGCTGAGCCGTACCTTGGCAAAACACGCAGCGGTATGATCATTTCCATAAACGTAGGCAACTTCAGTGCCACTTACCTCAGCAACCAAGACGTATCTCGCAAAGTTCCCCGGGAATCATATTGAACAGTTACCAGGGTACATGTTTTAAGAATTTTCAGACGTCTGAGGCGTTCTCTGTAGGTTCCCAGCGGAGGCGCACTTCGCCAAAAAATGCGCGGTTCACTGCTTCGGGGAGAGATCTTGTCAAAGGAGCCTACCTCAGCGCTACGTATCTCGGCAACCAAGACGTATCTCGCAAAGTTCCCCGGGAATCATATTGAACAGTTACCAGGGTACATGTTTTAAGAATTTTCAGACGTCTGTGGCGTTCTCTGTAGGTTCCCAGCGGAGGCGCACTTCGCCAAAAAATGGGCGGTTCACTGCTTCGGGGAGAGATCTTGTCAAAGGAGCCTACTTCAGCGCTACGTATCTCGGCAACCAAGACATATCTCGCAAAGTTCCCCGGGAATCATATTGAACAGTTACCAGGGTACATGTTTTAAGAATTTCCAGACGTCTGAGGCGTTCTTTGTAGGTTCCCAGCGGAGGCGCACTTCGCCAAAAAATGCGCGGTTCACTGCTTCGGGGAGAGATCTTGTCAAAGGAGCCTACTTCAGCGCTACGTATCTCGGCAACCAAGACGTATCTCGCAAAGTTCCCCGGGAATCATATTGAACAGTTACCAGGGTACATGTTTTAAGACTTTTCAGACGTCTGAGGTATTTTCTGTAGGTTCCCAGCAAAGGCGCACATCGCCAAAAAGTGCGCCTTTGCTGACGAGTGTAAAGTAGTCTTTCCCGTAGCACTCCTCTTCTTGTTGGAAAGATGCCTTTACGCGGCGGAAGCTAGAGGTGTAATTAATTATCTCGCTGGGAACCTGGGATAATTAATATACATAAAAACTGCTTGAATATTTCGATAGCATAAATCTTCTAGAATATATACCTGCGGGAACTTTTTGAAATATTGAGGGGTTGTTTTATTAACTCACTGAACGTGAAAAATAAAGCGAGATTTCAATGGCAGTCTATGGGGGGAATCACTCTTATTTCCTGGGAACCTAGAGAAAGAGTGACGAAGTGGTGAAAATTTTTCTGAAGTTACCAATCACAATAATCTCAATAATTTCGGGGGAACTTTGCGTGATTTTATATGGGTCGCTAGATTCGACTGTTTTTCAGCTATATTGCACACCTACCAAGAGAGGGCGCAAGTAGATCGTGTCCCAGAATCTTGGGGTTGGATTCAGTACAATTGCACGCGCACTTGATGTCATCGAGTGCGCGTGCAATTGCACTGAATCTTTATACAACCGCGTTCGCAACCGCTTTGCGAACGCGGATCCGCTTCCAGTGTGAATGAGCGGTGAGAGTCTCGGAGCGCTCTGAAGCCAGCAGTTGTGATCGGCTGAAAAGGATCCCGAGTAGCTCTGGCGGCGAGGAGGGGGCGCTCTGCTGAATCGAGGTCAGAGGAGAGAGGCGACCACCCGAATTCACCATTAGACTTTCATAATGTGAATAAAGCTAGATAATACCCGTAACGAGCAAAGAAACTACGCTGATTTCTATTATTTCCTGGTGAAAGAAATATATCACGTACGTTTTCCCGTAGGAACACACAAGAAGACTGGCGAAGAAAACTGGTTGCTGTCTGCTTCACTTTGCAACCGGATCGAAGTCCCGTAGACACTAGCGCCAGCTGAGCCTCTAGCGTTTATTGTAATAGCTCTGTGGTGGAAGCTCGCTGTCTGCACGCTCTCATCAGTTGCGCACACAGCTATGGCCGCCAGTGAACCTCAAAGTCGTTTCCTGGCTGCGCCTTGCTATGGGGTGGCGACATCCTTTGAGAGGAAAGGTGCCGCCTTTTCATCCGGGCCACCATCTTGCCTCCCGCGATCTGGTGACCTCGCATGCGTGAAACCGCGGTGGATCCGCTTGCAGCCTAGAAAATTCCGAATTAGAGAGTACTCGGATGAATTATTCCAAGTAGATGACTCTTGGACTCGGTGGTGCAATGAAACGTCGCATATGTATACATCGTGTATACTAGTGTTTCGAACGCTCTACAGAACTATAAAAGTAATGCTTCGAACCCTCGTAGCGAGCTGCGATTTACTACCGGGGCGGCTAAGCTGTGGACGCTTGAAGGGAAAGTATTAGAGAGTTTTAGTAATGCGTATAGGAGCAAACGCAGACTCCATACGTTAACGTTGCGTCCTCCACACTGCGCATGCGCCATACGTACGTACTGCGGCAAGCCTTGCGTACGTACGTTCGCTATCGATTTTTGCGAACGTACGTAGTGGTCCCCTGCGTGCCGTCTCGTTGCTCTCGTCGCGCACGGGAGAGCGCGAGACTAGTCCAGTTTGAAAAATGGCGGCGGTGAGGCAAACCAGCGGAAGTGCTACGCGCGTTGTACGGGTTCGCTTTACCATTGAAGATGACATCAACCTCCTCAAAGAAGTCAACGCGACGAACCCTTTCGAGCACCCATAAAGATGGGTCTCGATAGCCGAGAACGTTGGCGACGCCGTCGAACGCAAAAAGGTGTTTACCGTGCGGTCGGTACAAAAAAAAAAAAAAAAGACAAAACACGTACACAACAGGCACACGGAAACACGCACTTCCATAACAAAGCGAGGAGAATCGGGGCTTTGGATTGGCTTGACCGAATACCCGCCTTGGATTGTTTGAAGCAATTTACAGGAGCACATCTAGATGGCGCTACAAGTCTTTAAGTATGCGTTCTTCTTCCGCTGTACTAAAAGTGTGTATTCGACGCGCTCCGTAACGTTCCGTCGACGCAACGTTAACGCTAACGTAGGGGGTTTGCGTTTGCCACTATACGTATTACTAAAACTCTCTATTAACAGATAAGCTTACCTCGTTTAAAAGAGAGGGGGAATAAAGAACATGTATATCGCAATCTAGGGCGACATATAGGTGACGATGCGATAACGGTTGTCGCCGACCTGTATACTCTGCAGACAGATGGCGCAGCGTTGACACGGGGGATAGAGTAACTGTATATGCTCAGCAGAGCGTATACAGTTACTCTAACGGGGGATAGAGTCCCGGTCAGGGCGGTTCGTGGACCGCGTTTGCAATACGAGCTGCGAAGAGGCGACAAAGGCGCCCATCGTCTGCAAATGTCTCAGCCTTTTTGCCCGCTTTACCCCTCGCCACCTGTCAACGCAGCGCGTGCGCACTTTGGACCAATCTCTGCGGGAGACGTCCGCCATTGAATTGCAAACGCTTGGGTTTTAGATGGACCCCCCCCCCCCCCCCCCCCCTCCCCCTCCTCTTCAATCTACGAGGCTCTCACGAGAGGACCCGGCGTCCTGACCGATCTCCTTCGTACAAGAAATGAGGCCTTGAAGGGTTCAAATATCTGTATTCGCACTAAGTAATTTCGTTACAATTATCCCCTCTTTTTTTTTCAATTGTACGTTAGACGCGCGTGGCGGTGAAGGAAGCGTCTACTCGAAACTCGTGCAAGGTCGTCTGCTAAGCTCGTCGCCGGCGCGCCAGAGAGGCCAGATTGAACAGAGGGTTTATCTCAGACCATATGAAGCGTTTGCAATTTAATGGCGGACGCCTCCCGCGACAATTGATCGCAAGTGCGCATGCGCTACGTACTCGCGTGGCAAGGAGAAAAGCAGGCAGAAAGGCGGAGACGTTCGCAGACGGTCGACGCTTTCGTCATTTCCTCGCAGCTCGTATTGCAAATGCGGCCCATAAGCCATGTGACCCCGATCGAGCAGTTGTTAGCTCTTTTTAATACAGGCTCTCACGGCGCGCCCTCGACGATTCCAGCATCTGTCGGCAGCATTTTGCAGACGACGCGCATCGTCTGCTAATTGCTATAATATTTAATCCCAAACAGTTTTTTTCTTTTCTTGAACGAGGCAAGTTATTTTTTTTATATATATTTCCACTCCAAGTTAGAATAACGTAGCCGCACCTCTGTTGTAAACCGCAGCGCGATACGTTGAGAAACCGTCTTTTGTGAAACCGTTTAAAGTGGATTCGAAACATTAGTAGTATGCTCGCTGTAGTCAGTTGTACAATGTTATTGCATTATTAGCAGTCGTGTCTCCGAAAAGAAGCGCATACTTGACGAAATGCTTGACGTTACGTGTTCTTAAACTTATCCCCGCGTCATTTCACAAGTGGTTATGCCCAATGAGTGCGCAAACGGCTCATAAACGGCTGCATATCATTGGGAGGCAAGGTATCAGCTCTGTCTAGCAGACGACAGAGTTGTTCTCCACACTGGGAGGGTCGCCAGCCCAGCAACTCTGAGGCACTCTAATCTTCACCGCTTGGCTTAATACCACTCAGTGCGGCGGCGGTCTGAGAACTCTCGTTTGTTCCGTCAAAATAAGACACTCGGCTGGCCGTTCCCCACGGAGTGGGAACCCGAATCGAGTGGCCGTGTTTTCCTGCTGGGCTCGCAACGTTTGGGTCGTGGATTTCCGTGAGCCATTTGTCTAATCGATCGCAAAGCCATGCTCTATACTTGCGAGCTGTACGCGTTGATACTGCGAGGTCAATGGGCAGTTAGCGTTATCGAAGCATGGTACAGTCTATTGCCCACATGTTGCATTACTAAGGTGCGGTTTGGGCTCTTTACTAACCACCACCAAACCACTTACTACGCAGCTTAGAAAAAAACAAAAAAAAAAAACAAAAAAAAAAAACTTACATTGTTGCATTTTTTTTTTTTGTCTAGGAATATAAAGTTTTTCATTGACCGCGCGTAGGCAGACCTTAGTGGTTTTCCGGATCAGGACCGCCTGACGACGAAAGTTCCTTCGAAACGTCTGTAGGGCAACTCGTTTTGGTTCGCTAACCACGCAGAGCGAAAAGGAAGGGAGCCGTGGCCCACGACAGAGGAAGTGGGAAGACGCAGTCACGTGATGCCGACGTTGCCCAATTAGAAGCCGGAGGAAGCGCCCTCGGCGACGTGACGTCATCGCTGAACCTGCCGGAGCTGCCCGACTTCTTTAAGGGAAAGACGTTCGTGCTTTACGGCGACTTTCCCGACGACGAGAAACGGATGCTCACCAGGTACATCGTGGGCCACGACGGGTGAGTCCCTGGGCTTCGTGGCCCTCCTCCTTCCTCCAGCTCATTTTCTTCATGGCGGTCAATGGGGCCTTTGGCCAACACCTCCGAGGCGACAAGTCCGTAAGGCTGAACTATCGACGTCACCTAAAGAGGGCGCAGCACGCATATCACCTGAGTGCTGCGTCGGAAAATACACCACTAAGTATTTGTTTTACATCTAGGAGTGGTTCATGCCGTGGCTCATTCCGGGGCGTTCTTATTTCACGATACCCATGCAGCACGACGACACTGGGCCAGCTTTGGGGGAATATTGCGCACAATGTTGGCCCAGTTTCGTGTTTTACACAACGGTCCAGCATTGGGCCAATGTCGGTTAACGATCGTTCTAAAAATGGACCAGAATCGGCGATATCATTCGAGTTCTGGGCAGAGATGGGCGAATATTGGTTAACATGGCCGTGGCCGCTGCGATGTCAGCGGACTTGGGCCAAGCCAACGTTGCTATAGAATTAACCGATCAGTTGGGAAACTGCCACAGAGCCTGCCCTGAAAAAGTGGCATCGATCCGTTTTCGAGAATCGAGCTGATAGCGATCGCAACGCCGGCATTTCACCCGCACCGGCCACTCGAGAAACTGCACGTGACTTCTATTTTGACTTTAATCGGCAATTTTGCCTCCGAAACCGATTCGGTGGAAGGGGCTTCAAGGGTACCACCCCCGACTCCCGAGCGGACGCGCCGCGAATTACTGCCAAAGTTAGGATGCGCCTAGGTCGGGACGCGCTACCTAAAATCACCACTGAGACATGGTTGTATAAAAACAATATTAATTGTGCCGCAAACCTTGTAAACTAGAGAATTTAGAAAACATCACGCCCCCCCCTCCCCCCCCCCCCTACTAATCTCCAATAAAAGTTACTACAAAAAAAGTTTTTTTCCGTTTGTTTGTGCGGAAAAGCCCCGTTCCAGTCGCTGATTGCCCGGCGCGGCCCGTGGCAACAGTGGTGGCCGCCGCGATTGGCTGCGATTCAGTATCGTTTTAGAAACGGTCAGGAATTCCTAATACCGGCCGATATAGCCGGTTCAAACCCGACAACTTTCCGGAAGATGGCGCTGGATACTGTATATCAGCGTGGCGTTGGTTGACCCAAATGATGTCCCGCCGACATCGGCCACATCACGGTAATATTGGCCGCCCGGTCTTTACGATCCAGCGCCAATATCGGCAGTATCAGAATAATATTGGCCCGATTTCTCCGATCCGACGCGAATATTGGCGTAATACTAAGTGCTGCCCGGGATATTAAGACTGTTTGCAGCAATATTGATCGAGCTGCGTTAATGAATACGTGCACGACGTGGAGACCATGTGCCTCCCTTCAGGAGGGACACCCGTTGGCTCATAGGAAAATTCCACTGGGTGTTTTGTGTAGCAGTTGCCTGAACCAGTGACAGAGCGCTCAATCCACCGGGAGCCCAAGTGTCCCAAATCGACGAGGGCAAGACGGCCGATCTCTTCCGGGAGCAAACGTAAAAGTCAGAAACCCCCCAAATATTTTTTTTTTCATTTTCCAGGCTAGTTATTATGGTGTCAGAAGACTACCCAATCAATATTTCGCTACAGCGTGACATATGTTTTAACAAAGTACAAAAAAAAAACAAAAAAAAAAACGGAACTGTTCGAAACTGAATGCGAAACCTAACTGGGGAGAACGAAAAAATATAGTGGAGGGAGCTGGCGAAAATCACTTACCTGTGCAAGGTTTTTCTTTTTTGCTTTTTTCAATCATCGTATTGGCAGTTTTTTTAGAAGTCACAGAACATATACTTTGATTATATTTGGTGGTTCTGTCTAAACCATAGAAAACGGCACGTGACCACGGAGAAGAAAGTGAACGCGACTCAAACCAGCCAGTCCTCCATCGGCACTTTTAGGGCCGAAAGAAAACGAATTTTGAGCCGTGAATTGTTTCCTGGGTAGCTGGGCTCTCATATGCCATGTACAAACAAAAACGTTGGCGAGCAGAAACACCCTGTCAGTGACCCTTCAAGGCCCTTTCACACTGAGGCAACAGTTCGACAACTCTATCCGGCAACACGAGGAAATCGTGTTGCCGGCGACCCTGTCACATCGCGGCAACAACAACAGTCGGGCAACATGTTGCGACCGCCCGGCAACCTTGTTGGCTGATTTTTTGTCCGACCACCCTCTCCCACCTCGGTCGCGGTGGGGACATCACGGGGAACACTCTGCCATCTTGATTGTTTACCTTCGTTCGTATGGGGCGCGCCGTCGCTGTAAATGTGACTCTACAAAGTGCTAGTGCGTTTGACGGGCCGGAAATTACCACGGGACGACATCAACCTGTAAGTGTGATTAGAAAACTTGACACAGGGAGTATTTTCCACCTTTTATTTTATCGAAATGTTCTTCGATCATTCCCTGACAAAGCAGATAGCTCTTCTAACCGAGGAAATTTAGATCGCTGATATATGTTCGAGATTTACGCCAGCGTATGAAGTTATTCTCTCCGGCCTCTTTCTTTTATGCAATTCATATTTCTACTGTAAATTTGAGCTAGCACCGGCAGCACCCCAAAGCGTCTCTTGTTGCTTCAAAACTGCGACACCGACACGATGGGTCTTCATAACAATCGGTGGAATAGATAGTTTTCAACGCTGTGTTTTTGCCTACCGCCTGCTACGTGATCGCTTCATTACCAAGAAAACAAAAAACGTCCTGGGTATTTTTTAAACAAATCAGGTGTCTGGTAGCGGCTGTTTCCAAGTTCCAAGCATCAACAATCATGATCAGAGTAGTCGTTTTAATGCTTAGATTTTTTATCTTTGCTTTTCTATATTATTTTTATTATACTTTATCAGCGGGTGAGTAGGCGTGCCATTTTATTTCCCTAGCAATAATGTGGGCTGGTTTCTCGGCGGTTCTAAATTAAGCACTAGGACCGTAACTGTTACCATTTCGACAATCGCTTTCCGCAATTACGCAGTACTGCACGCCAGCCCTAATTATTGTTAAATGACGTTTTCCAAGCCTTTATTTGAGTAAGACGTTATTGATAGGGAACTAGCTCTGCCATTGAAGCTATCTGTGTTGTCGTGTTGCCGGCCGGAAATTCGCTCAGCCAGTAATCAGGGCAACGCACGTTGTCCAACACAAGTTCCTGCTGTTTCTGTTGCCGAAAGCTGTCATACTGAGGCAACATTTTCGTTGTTGTCCATGTTGTGCTGCTGTTTCCGCAATGTGACAGGCTTGCCGGACAACACGGGGAGCGGGCAACAAGTTACCCGACTGTTGGACAACGTATTGTGTTGCTGTTGCCGTCGTGTTGCCTGAGTGTGACAGGGCCTTTACCTAGCAGCGGGAGGCATATATTCGGAACAGCTTGTGAAGGCAGTCAACGGGCCCATTTCGGCACTCCGATTGGTGCGTTTTCATGGACGTCACATCGCCTGCTAATGGGGGAGAGACGGGGAGCAAGGCTTAGGGGAACACTCCTCAGTGATTCACGCGTTAGGCTTTAGTCAGCTCCCAGATTTGCTTGCCCGATGTGCGTAAGCAAATCTGTGAACCGGCTAAGGACTAGCGCGTGAATCATTGAAGCGTGTTTATCTAAACTAGCGAGGTTGCTAACCAACCTAGGTTGGAATTCGAAAATTTCGATATTTTCTAACTGAAGATGTTCGAAATCGAAAGAAATGCGATATTTTCGAACTGTACCGAGGTTCGAATTCCGAAAGGTCGCAACTTTTGAACACCGTGGAGTTTTGAATTCGAAAATTCGAAGCTTTCACGGTTTCTAAAAGTTCGGGTTCGAATATTTCGAATATATCTTTACTTGAGCTTCGAGGATATTGAAGATTTCGAACTTTCCTAACTTGAAATTCGAGAGAATCGAAAATTTTGAATTTCTTGTGGCCTGAAGATTGAAAAATTCAAAAATTTTGAATTTCTTTAAATCTGAAATTTGAAAAATTCGAACGTTTCAAAATTCTATTGTCATAAAGGTCGAAAAATTTGAAGATTTCGAATTTCTTTCTACATTAAGTTCGAACATTTCGGAGGTTTCTGTTCTCTTTTAGGGCTTAATTCGAAAGAAAAAAACTTCGAAGATTTCGAATTTCTTTTAAGTCCAAGTTCACAAAGTTCGAAGTGCGGTTTTCATGTTCCTCCACTGTTTCAGTTTCAAATGACGTTTTCACGCCTCACTGGTTTTCACGAAATCAGGTTTAAAAAAGTACGGGTGATATATAGACCGCGCGAGGTTGGTCAGGCAACTAAATGAGACGACGAGTGTCCCGGATGTGCTGGAATATCTGCCAGTGCAGAGTAACGTGTGACCATACATCAGTAATTGGGACCGCCAGCCCGGGGGGATCTTTAACGTCCATCACGCAGGAGTGATCACACGAACGCACTGTTTAACGATACTCATCCAGTTCGAAACGGCCAGGGGTGGGAAGGAGGTTGAGGCTCAGAAAAACCTTGAAGCGATCTGGCGAACTACTTCCCCACTCCCTTGCACGCTGGTAGTAATCCGATCGAACGCCGCCTGAGTGACGCTGGCATATAGTAAGTTTAGTTTGTAATTGCTCTGGAGGTTTATTTTCCCGGACGGAGGAAACGCCGAGCAAAAAGCACAGAAGCCGACACAACTCGAGGTCGAGGAGCGTTGTACCATACCAGTGGCGTCGGGAGAAAAAAAGCAGGGTGGAATTGGGGGAGGGAGGGAGGGAGGGAGGGAGGGAGGGAGGGAGGGAGGGAGGGAGGGGGAGGGGGAGAAGGAAGGGGAAGGGGAGGGCAGGAGAGGAGAGGGAGGGGGGCAGATATTTCGGACTGTCAAAGAAAACAATACGGAGAAAGAGGGTGTGGTCGAGCTGCTTCTAATCTGAAATTATTTATTATATGTATAGCTACTGTCGGTCTTCACAGCATTATAAAGATCGCGTAGATGGTCATTGCTGAAAATTCGCTGTCAGAAGGCACTACCCGTCACATGCTTAGTTGTTCGGAAGTTCAAATCTGTCTTTTTGACCTAAATAACAGTGCCTTTGGTGGAAAAATTAAACTGAACAATAAATGCTGAAATGAAAAGCTTAACAAAAAAAAAAAAAAAAAAAAGAAAACAAAAAAAAAAAACTATCAAGAATTTGCTCGAATGTTGTACTCTTGCATATTCAGAGGCTCAGAACTTCGAAACAAGTTTCTCCTAATAAAATGTGTACAGGCTAAAAGAAACACTTCCCAGGAACGTAAAAAAAGAAAATCAAAAAGCCTTTTTTTTTTATTGACGTGCTGAACTTGAACAATATCACAAATCTTCCCCCATGATTTAATTTATTCCTTAATGTGAAAAATAATAAATACATTATTTTGTATTCTGCAGATGGCAATGATATGTACTGTGTGTGGTGTTAATTTAAATGCGATGCCTCAAACAATTTAGACGAAAAAAATGACCAAGTTTAGGGCATAATTGCCCGTTGATACATGTTTGGATATTTCTTCGAAGCTCATCTTGAATAACAATAATCATATCTTAAGACCACACTTACCTAGTCTATACATAGATCATTCTTAAAAAGTTTAACATGTCTACCATAAATAGCTTCGACTATGCGCGGTTCAAATATGGCACAAACGAGAATCGCCAAAACCCGTCGTCCTTCTTCGCTCCTTCGGGAATTTATTTCTTTAAAACTAATCAAGCCAGAACATTGAAATAAACGGCATTGTCTTCCGCAAGGAATGCAACACCGCATGTAAACCCCCCCCCCCCCCCCCCCCCCCCAAAAAAAAAAAAGGGAATTACGGATGTATTTCACTGTTTGAATTCAAATGAAACCGCCCGCCGATCTTTCGAAGTTCGTCGAACTTTTGACTTTTCAAGAATCGAAAGGTCGAAAAATTTTCGATTCTTTAAATAAATAAGTTCGGAAGTTTCAAAAGTTATCGAATTCATTAACGTAGGAAGTTAGAAAGTTCGATAATCATCGCATTTTTTAGTCTATCACGTTCGCAAGGTCGACACTCATCGAATTTTGCGGCGTAATAAGTTCGAAGTACGAAAATTCGACTTCAGTCGAAGTTTCGGATGTAGAAAGTTTGGCAATTCGAAATCTTTCGAACCTTTCGCACCGCTTGATTCGATCATCGAAACTTCGGTTCGAAAAAAGTTCGCGCAATCCCCAATCTACCCCCCCCTCTCTCTCTCTCTCTCCCGTAAACCAGGGAATGTAGCGCGCACAAGAAAGCGCCAAAAAGTGCCGACATTAGTCCGTTGAAAGCGATGTAAAATTTAAAACAAAATATGGATCGCCCCCCCCCCCCCCCCCCAAAAAAAAAAAAAAAAGGAGCTTTTGTTTGAAAATTTTGAATTTGTTGATAGAAATCGGAAGTTCAACGTCATGGTTAGTAAAAACGCCCCGAGACTGGGAAAAAGAAAGGACGGGCCAACGCCGGTCTCAAAAACTGTTTGTCCGTCCTTTTTTTTTTCTTCTGTCCCGGAGTGGTTTTATTATGTTCAACTACCACCAGCTCGTTTGCGCCGTAATCTTCGGTCCTTATGCACTTTAATTTTTGCCTCATTATGTATTCAAGGAGGTGTATGTATCTTAGTGCACACCTCCTTGACGTCTTGCAGACACCTTTTACGGGACAGTAGATGCGTATTGGGAAAGCCGCGTGATACTTCGCGGTAGCTACAAACAGCTTGCTTTTTGCCTCATCTCCGATTTTTACAGACAAAAACGCTTGTCTGCAAACGAGCCTTTTTGCCGATCTCCGAAAAGTTACCGCCTTGGCTTGCTAAAATATGGGACGTGGGCGGTGGTAGTCGTCAGTTTTTACATTATTGAGCTAGAGAGTGTCTTGCCAATACTAAATTCATACTAAAACAAACAAAACGAACTTATGCTGTAAAAAAAAAAAAAAAAAACAATATTTGGCATAAGGTGCAGCGTTGTCCACACCTAACAAAATGTGATTATCGCTTTGTTGTTGGATTTTTTTTCGCAAACACGGAATCCCAGTTGCTCTCCAGATGGTGTTGTTATTTAGACACTCTTCGTGTAATTCGCAAGCTGCGTAATCAATACATGTCCCTGACACCCAAGTCCCTAGCTAATAACTTCCATTTCTGTTTGCTCGTTATAGCCACTGTGTGACTTTCATCGCCCCGTGTGCTTCATTTTTTGAGAGGAATGTTCCTCATTGTTTCTTAATTTTAATCTTTCCGTGACAACGTCCTTTAGATTGATACCTTCTTTACTGCGTGTCATTCTGATTCAACGCTCCTTTCTTAAAGATTTGTGACGAATACGCTTTTTTTTTTTTTTCATTTTCTACCTGAGCAGAGAAATGTTTATTTACGTCTTGTGATCCAGACAGGTAGTGTATGTATCAATAACTTCGTACATTTTTCTCCCGTAGCGACCTCATGGAAGATATTGACCCTTCAGTCAAGTTTGTTATCACCAAATCAAACTGGAGTGAACACTTCGACAATGTAAGTACTTCAACGTATATAAAACCAAAACCGTCAATACAAAAAAAAATAAAAACTGAAAAAAGATTGTTTGGAATTCGCATTTGCGCGTTTTATCAAGTTGCATCCAGTAAATTCTTTATAAATGGAATAAAAAAAATACGTAGTCTTCTCCAACACGTGCTAGATTGAACGATTTTCTCTGAAGGTCCTGGAAGCTAGCCGGAATCTTTGTTGCCATCTTCTCGGGAATTACGACTGTATAGGAAGTTGATTTCTCTCCGGTCTCCCCCTTTGAGGGCACCACTCCAGCATTTTCGATCTTGTTGTTCAGAGTGCCTTATACGTCGAAGCGGCTAGCCGAAATTGGAATTCCCAGACGGAAAACGACAGACTCTCGTAAATTGTGGCCTGGCTCCGTTCCATGGGCGCACCTTTATTCGGAGGTCTCTCTGCTGTGGGACGGCTGAGACCCGATTTACCGCCGTTTGTTCCGATCTCATTTCGCCACCATAACTGGGTGTATGCTGATCGGATGAAAGGCGGTGCGACGCGTTTTTATCTTGTTCCGTGTTTTCGCTCGCCCCTCGCCACTGATGAAATCGGGGCTGGCGTTATTGAGGTTCGTACGAGACGCGCGTTGGGAGGCGCTTGAGAAGACTGAAAACTATAGAAGGAAACTCTTGGCACCTACGAGCCCAATTCTAGGAAGTGGATTCCAAATTGTTTTTCTCAGAGGAAAACTCAGGAAGGATGCCCTCCCTCACCCCTCTTTCTGTTTTTTTTTTGTTTTTTTGTTTTTTTGCCCTCAAATTTGTTTGGCAAGTAACTAAATTTGTTTGACAAGTAACTATTCTGTAACGAAAATTTGTTTTCTCTATTTTGTTTTCTTTTTATGGGTTGAATTTGAGTTTTGATTGAAGTTGCTTCCGGGTTTCGACAAAGAAAACGCTCAGGCTGGCATAGCCATTGCCCCGGAAATTTTTTTTTCCTTTCTTTTTTTTTTTCAGTTGGGTGGGTAGAAAATATCGTAGTAAAAGGACCCGACCTAGCTTTTTGTTTTTCTACTTCGTTTGGTTTTATTTTATGGTGAACTATCGGTGGTGCGGGTGGATCGAGTTGTCAACGGCTCCTATGAGCAGTTCAGGAGAAAGATGGTTTCCAGAGGGCGACGAGTTTTAGCATAGCCGCCCCGCCGCAAGAAATATAGTGACGGCGACAGTTGCTTACGCCGTGTTTCGTTTACGGTACATCTGCGACACGGTTACGGCGTGGCGGTTTCGGAAAAGGAGAACAAGGTTTTCTTTTCTCGAATCAAACAAAACAAAAAAGAGCGCGTCCGTGTTTCCTGATTTTACCGCTGGGGCCTTGCTTGGCTCTGCGTGACAGGCTTCCGGTGCTGACTTTCTTCCCTGATTTCCTTTCCCCTTTACAGCTGCCGCATTCTTTCACGATTTGACAGGCTTTTTAGAATTAAGGAGGCTATGGCGTAACATAAAGCAAAATGGCGATAGATTCTTCGAGATGACCACGCGAAAGCAGACACAGCAGATCCGAGTGTGTGTGGTATACCATCTGTGATTAGCAGCGCCAGCCAGACAGCTTGTTTCCGTTTTCTTCCCTGTACATAAGAAAAAAAATGCTTTTGTTTTTGTGTAAGCTTTTTTTCTTCTTGAAGCCCACACTTTGAAAACGGAATATGATAAATGCATCGTCTGAAGACATATTTGTGAAAGGTTTCAATGCACTGCATTAATTGGTTTCTTTATACGGATATCGTTTTCCGAAGGAATATTGCTCATAAACAAGTGCGGGCGATTCACACACTCGTTTCTATTCTGACTGAGAACAACTGCAATGAGTTGCAGTGGCAACAGCTTGGAGCCGATGAAGCTGTTGCCATAGCAACCCGTACGTCGCAAACCGTTGAAGTCGCATTTGGTCTGACTCAGGCAAGTGTGTGAACCAACCTTTAGGCGTCGTTGAACGTGACTCTCTTAAGTTCCAGCTTGCGACCACTGTACCGGGGGTGCCCTCCTGAAGAGGTCGTTCTCACTTAGACCCAACCTGCAGCTGCCCACGGGGGGCTGGCTAAGCTTTAATTCATTTCCCTCGAAAATGACCCGGAATGGAGCGCCGCCGCCACCTAAAGTGCTCTCTCTGTTCGAAAGAACGGGAAACGGAGAAAGGGGGGAAGCGGCCGTGCGCATTGTGTACGTGCGCTGTGAACGACAACTTGCCCGGCTCGGGCGCTCATCTGCACTTACCCGCCGGCTCTGCGCCTCACCGCACAAACGCTTTTTTTTTTCGTGTGTGTGTGCTTTAGGATGGGTTCATTTCCTAAGCTTTTTTTTAATGGGCGGGCGTCTGGTGCAAGACCGCCTCCGAAATTTCCGAACTTTCCCTCGGGACACTGTTAAGACTTCGCTTTGCTCAGTTGTCGGTTTGATTCGAGGACTGCCCTCACAAGCGCTCGCCTTCTCGGCGAATGTTGCAGCCACTAACTCGTTTCTTTTCTCGAAAACGGACCGATAAAGGGATTTTCATTTTTTTTTTTTTTTTTTTTTTTTAGGCAGCGTTTTGCATGCAGAAGGTACTTGTTTGCTTTTACTCTTGAAAACGAGACTTGGCCCCATACTGTTTTTATGATCGTCGCAAAAATACAGCACACGCTTCCCCCCCCCCCCCTCCTTTTTTCTTTTTCTTTTTTTAGAGGAGATTATTTTTAGTTGGTTTTACAATGAACAGCTTCGCTTCCGAGAAACGGCAGAGGCCGATCGACCGCTGATTTTAGAAGGCAGTGCGACTTCAAAGCTTTTTTTAATGGATGTTTGGGGTAATGCACTTTTTGCTCCTGCCGCTTGTTCCAGGATTCCACTTACTGTACGTTGTTTCCACTTTTCTGTGTAGCGTTTTTTGGTGGAAGACACCGGCCTAACCACGAAAATTTAGAAACGACCTTCTCGACGCGATGGGCTAGCGCGATCGCAACATGTATGCTCCCGTGCAACGTATCTCTTTGCAGGGTTGTGCTCTGCTCGTCAAATCGAGGGGCCTTGCGACGATATTTGAGCTTGTGCTCTTTTTGTGATTTCTACCTTTATGAGGGCTCGAGCAACGCGAGGGGCAAGGACGGAGTTGCGAAATGTGAATGCATCATATTTTTATCCTATGTCGTGGAAACACGCGGACACAACACCACGTGCTTAAAGCCTGCAATTAGGTAAAGGGATGACGTCGGATGGAGGAATTTCGGGATATGTCAGAGCTGTCAAAATGAATTTTTTTTTATATCCTAGTAATAATCATAATGATTTATTTATCTCATTCCTAATGGCCCAGCAGGACATTGCATAAAGGGGGGAAAGGGGGGGGGGGGGGTTGTTCAGAACGTAAACTAGTGGATAGGAACCAAACACTCACTATGCTGTGCTACCAATATTCATACACAAAAGTTAAAGAATAAAATATTAATGGTAGTGATAATGAAACAGTAGTAATAATGGTGGTTTTCTGCGTGAAAATTGATACAAAAGACGTTCCGGTTCGCAAAAGCAGGCTGTTTGCCTGTGGGGCCAGGCAAGCCTACGAAACACCATAACATATTCATTAATTACTCTTTTAACAGTAACCGTCTATTTTGGCCAGAGTGGATAAAAGAAAACATATCCAACAAAAGCATTTGATTGTTGAATGCAGGATGAGTAACGCAGAATATTTCAACACAAAGCAATGAAGGATCACGTACAAAAGACAAAAAATCATTTCCTTGGCACCAGTTTTTAAGCAGTTTATTTGCTTTATTCATAGACAATGAGCGAAGAAAGTCCTCTAAAACTCGCAATAAGAAATATAATTCGACCAATCATCAACATTCGTCTTGAAATGAGATTTTATTGACTAATGCCGCGCGCACGCCTACTTGGCCGAATGGTTACCGTTCTTGGTTCAACTTCCCACGCAAAGGGCCCAGATTCGATGCCTGGGAGCGGAGGCACCTTTTTGTTATTTCTGTAAATATCGCGTTCAGCTATATTCGAAAATTCCGTTGCCTATTCGAGGTTCGAATGTTCTACGCGCCGAACCTTTTAGCGGCTCCGCGTTGCCAGACGGAGTCAGTTTCGCTTCAGCGTTTGATCCTGCTGTTTCGCCGCCATCGACGCCTGCGACGCTAGCCTTTTTTTTTTAAATTTTTTTAAGACAAGTTTACGCCATTTAACGTTTAGTTTGCTTTAGTATTTGTCGCCTCATCAATTGTCATTAGTGGCAATATTAGACAGGCTCAGGACGTTTACGGGTACCAATAAGGAGCGTCCTCGTACGGCATGAAAACAGAAGAAAACACAACAAATGAACAGTTAGATGTTTAAACAGCAAGAGTTTAGTCTCTCAGAGTATAGCGACATTGTTTCCTACTGTAGATGAGAAATTTAGCCAGTGCATTACGAATTCTAACCGGGGTTCTTTCAGTGCATCACGTGGTAGTGATCACACGACCGCAAACTATTGTATATGATGCTCATCCGGAGATCTAAAACGGGAAAGGGGTGAGGATTGTATCAATACCACAGTCTAAAAGACCGATTGACTGCGTCTTTCCTCCCTAAACGCCATCAGTAGTGGACCCACGCAGAGCCGCCTTGCGTCAGCGTCATTGAAAGCGCGTCTTGAGGGTGTATCTCAAAACCCCCGATTCACATTTGAACCTTGCGAATTTCGCCCCATTCTCATTTGGTCCTCGTTTGAACCTTCTCATATAAGATCCGAACCAGTTTTGTTCGCAACGAGGCCCATTCCTAAACGTACCATTCGCCAGAGCCGTGTATAGAGAGAGTTTGGTCAATGTGAGGCGCGGGCAGGGCCACCGAGTGCACTAGACTCCGAAAGTGGGCTTGGCATGCTCTCTTGACCAACCAGAAGCTGAAAAGATTCCCCTAGCGGTGGTAGCGAAAAACAGTAGTGATCAAAGGTATATGTTCGTATATGGTTTTAACAAGCGCGTAAGATTGAAGTGCAGTAACTCTTCGTGGTTGAAAATAGGGTGCAAGTGGTGTTTCGATCATGATCATGCAGAAAGATGTAAAAAACGAATGCGCCGCTCAACTCGGTTTGCTCGGGCAGAGTGTGACCGCTCGGAAGGCAGATTCCCGGCCCTCGGCGCTTGGCGTAAGAATTATGTCGATGTCGCACTCTTCCACTCTTCGCACTCTTCCACCATCATTTTGGATGAGCGTGATTGAAACATCACGTGTACCATATTTTCAGTCGGCGAGAGTTACTCCTATGCACTTATCAGGTTTGTTTCTCGCGACTACCGCCAGTGTATTCTTTTCGGCTTCTGGTTGGTCACATTCAAATTTGTGAGGACGCCCTGGAACACGCCCAGCCCGATTTCGGCCAATGGCGCCTCCTCATTTGTCTCCTATACTTCCCAACGAATGGCCAAACTCTCTACATAAACGGTTCTGCCATTCGCATTTGGACCTTGCGTAGTTCGTCCCATTCTCATTTCGTCCGACTCATTTGAATCTTCATAAAAATCCAAATGTTTTTTTTTTTTTGTTGCCGCAGTGCGTTTTGTTTTGTTTTTGTTTGTTTCTTTTTTTCCCGTTGGTGCTACGGTTGAATGACTTTAGTTGGGCATGCCTTTTACCGTCGTCATGCCTTCGCAGTTTTGTTGGTGAGTCTTACCTTGTTTGAACCCCCAGCATACCATGAGATATGTCTAGGGTCCTTCTTTTTTTCGGGTAAAACTAGATATTTCCATATATTTACACCCCCGATATGCTTTTTCTTAATATATATATTTTTTTTTATAAATCGGGTCAAACACGTTTATTAACCGAATTCAAAACAAAATTCGACGAACTTCAGTTTTTTTTTTGGGCATTGTAGAAATGTGGAGTTTATTAACGAAACTAGTCCAATGTGCGCATGACAGAGGCGATGCAACAACTTTTCAAATAAAACTTTATAAAAAAAAAAAAAAAAAAGAATTTGAATTTGTGAAGGCAATTTTTTGTTAGAAAGCGTTACCCCAGACTACCAAAATGGCTCGCTGACGTTGCTGGTGCGTTGAAAACGGAAGCTTTGATGTTACGAAAACATTCTTTCAGTTAAGATATGTCTAGAAACTGGACAGGTCTACTATCGGAACAGAAACGCTGCGCATGCAGATGGTTACCTATATCAACAAAAAGCTTATTTTTTTTAGAGCGCAGCTCTTAGGCGCCCATTCCCGGCTTGAGCGGCGTCGCCGTCGGCGTCGCCGTCGCCGTCGGCGTCGCCGTCGCCGTCGGCGTAACCGCGAAAAACCCTCGTAACCCTCGTGAGGGTTACGAGGGTTACGAGAATAACTAACCCTCGTAACCCTCACGAGGGCTACGAGGGTCACTAATCGTCGTAACGGGTTACGAGGGTTAGTTACCCTCAAAAGGGTTACCCTCACGAGGGTCACGAGGGTTATGAGAGTTACCCTCACGAGGGTTATGAGAGTTACCCTCACGAGGGTCACGAGAGTTACCCTCACGAGGGGCACGAGAGTTGCCCTCACAAGGGTTACTAGGGTTACCCTCACGAGAGTCACGATGGTTACCCAGGTCACGTGACCCCCCCCCCCCCCCCCCCCCGGGGTCACGTGACCTGGGAATACCCCTCCGAGGTCACGTGACCCACCGTTGACGTCATCGCCACTGATGACGTCATCAGTGACGTCACTAATGACGTCACCGGCATCCGCATCGTCATCGCCATCATCACTGATGACATCATGAGTGACGTCACCGGTATCCGCATCGTCATCGTCATCATCACTGATGACGTCATCAGTGACGTCATCGGTATAACATCGACATCGTCACTGATGACGTCATCGGCATCGTTACGTGAGCCCCCCCCCCCTCGACGTCACGTGAAACCCCAAGGTCAAGTGACTCCCACAAGGTCGCGTGACCCCCCGCCACCCGAGGTCACTTGACCCACCGAATTAGAGCTGCGCTCTAATTCGGCGTTACAGGGAGTTGTAAACGGCTTTCATTTTTTCTTTTTAAATTAAAATGACCAATTGAGTTCTTTTCTGTTTTATTCCGATTATCTGCACATTTATGACTGGTTTGTGTGAATAAAACATTTAATATACTAAAATTGATAGATGCTTTTTTATTGGTGGAAGGCAACGATCGAGTGCTGAAGGCAGAACTTCTGCATTCTCTACCTTTCACAACTGTTGACCTTTCCAATAATCGCCTTCTGCGCACTGCCACCTTTGTCTGCTGGGCTATAGAAGGCGTTCTGCCTGCGCGTGCGCAGTAGCTCTTTTTCATGAAATGTGAGACACCGTGCACGCGTCCGCTGCCCAGTGACTCAGCATTTTTCGTCGCTTTGGTGAAAAGCACTCGAAAGGTCTATTGGCGAGGAGATCGAACTATATACATCGTTTCCACAAACCCTTTCTATACACCTTCGCTATATACATTTTCAGGTGGCCCACAAACCTGTATCGACACTTGGACGCCTAATACCTCGTCCGAAAGGCCGTCCACCAAGAGAAAAAACACAAGGCGTTGTGTACCGAATTCCCTGTGCTGAGTGTTCCACTTCATACGTCAGCGAAACGAAAAACTGCAAGGATAGAGTCCGCCAACGTAAGAATGATGTACGCAAATTCGACCGAAGGCGTAGCGCTGTTGCGGAACACTGCGACAACAATGACCACCGCATCGACTTTGAAAATACCCGAATCCTGGATGTAGAAACTAAGTGGCGCCAATGGCTCTTTATTGAGTCGTGGCGCATAGAGACCACACCAGGAAATATTAACCGATCCTAACGCACCTTGCCCTCGGCATACGTCAGTGGACTACGACACTTAGAAGGAACACCAAAGAAACAGGTCCCTACCATAGAGGAAAACGAAAATGCTGGTCCTCATTGTAAATAACCAACTCTAAAGAAAACGAAGGTTTTCTTTAGAGTTGTTTAGACCTGTTTTGAAAACTAACCTCCGTAGCCAAACGAAGGTACTGCTCTACATTCACTGCAGAAGAAAAGGAAGAAGCTGCTTCTCTTTTAAATATACCCCCTGAAGAAGGTGTGACCCGGCACCGAAACGTTGGCACCCTAGCTTCTTTTAGGGATTGGTTGGCGTTTTCTTATTATTTACAATCTTTTCCACAAGAGTGCAGCCATCTTGAATGTCGTCGCTTCTAGAATGCGGTAAAACATCGTTTTGATCTCTCCACGCCTCCGTAAGGTGTTTACGAAAAATGCGCGATTGTCACAGATTCTTGTTTTGCCTCACCCATATTTTCTCGCATATTCCAAGTTAAAATGTTTTATTTTTTTTTTCGTCCCGCATACCAGGTACCGAGCCCAGGTGACTGAGAATTACAGGAAACAGAAAACGTCTATAGACCTTTGCAAAAATCGCCTTCTGCGCGGCAACGTTTACATGAATGCGCACCAAGCCCTACACGAAGATGGCGCCACGCCGTGTCAAAGCTCGAAGTTATGCAGTTCCGGCACCAGCCGCACCACGTTTTCAGGTGCATTGCACGTAGAGGTTTTTCCCCTTTCGACGCGTTCAGTGACCGTAACAATCATGCCTGCTGTCTTCGGTGCTGTGAGAGAAGTTACGAGACGGAAGAAACATCAAAACCCAAGCGTTTAGGGCTCCAGGCCGGGCCGCCGGGTCACTCTGGACCAGAGGCGACGTGTGTGCGCACGCTTTGAGGACGCCTCCGCGCTTCGCCGCGTCAGACCTCGCCGATCGCGACCGGACCAACCGGACCCCGAGTCCGAAAGGCTCCTGCGCAGCCAGGAACGGCACCGAGGTAGGAGCTGCTCGTTCTGCGCTACCATGCAGTGCTCTACAGTGCTTGGAGCTCTCGGTGTCGTTCGTGCTTGCGCCGAAGCTTTTGGGACTATTTTGGACGCGCAAGTCGTACTTCGTAAGGCTTGGACGGGGACCGCCCTCACCGAGCAGCTCAGCTATATTCCGCTTACTTATGATGGCAATAAAAGCTCGCGTTTTCTCTCGGGAAAAAAATTGCGGGCGCCCATACGGGACCGCTCTCCGCTCCGACGACGAGGTTGGCCGCCGCCATGTTCTCAGCTGTTCACTCGCTCCCGCAGCGAGCGCCTTCCCATAATCCTCCCCGTTCCAAAATGCGATGCGATCTCCGTTTACATGGGCTGAATGAATGCGCACTCGCCATCTCGACCCACCTCCGTCTAGCGACTTGAATGCGATGTGCTTTCTTTGCGCATTATGCCGTTTACATGACCGCATTGAATGATACAACTGGATTCGATGCGACTAAGTCGCATTCATGTAAACGCGGCAAATGAAAAACCCTACTTTTCTATACCCGCTTACGTCACCGGCGGGTTGGCGGACGAGCGCCTCGGGCAGCCGCGAAGTGCCTTTCCGGGCGCCAGCGATCAAGATTATTTTTTTCACAGCTTCAAGGTTAAAGGTCTTTGCAATGGGTGGCAATCTGTGCTCCGTGGTAGATTGTAGGAACAGTGCTGGGAAAAAGCTTCTTTTTTCCCTTGTTTTCGTGGGAGAAAAAAAAAAGCGCTTTTGGCAGCAATGGAGGCCAGCCACGCCAAGGTGCTTTTGCGGAAGCTGTGTGCCGAGGGAACTGGCGTCACGTGAAACATTCTCAGTTATGCTTAGAATATTTTATTAGCGACGTGAGCGATCGAAAGCGTCGCTGTGGTCGGCCTATTCCACGATTGGCCAAATGCTGACTATGACGTCAGCAAAGGATTTCGCATCGATGGAAATAGGAGGAATGTAAGAGCTTGCATTTTGACGGTGTTGGCAGTCTTGCTTGGAAAGCGCAATGATTTAAAGCTTCCACCATGTTAATTACAAACACCATCGAACTTGTTGCTCGCCAAGTAATGATGTCACGAGAGGGAACCATAGGAGGGCGCCACCAAAACATCTCACTAATAGCCGCGCGCTGCTAGTTGAGTGTCCTTCTGCAGCTGGACCAGCTTCAAGAGCGGCAAGCACGAACTCAAGCCGGCTGTGACCACTAATGGCGAATTCCACTGGTCGTTTTGGAACGCACCGGGATTGACTTTTCTGGAGCGAGCCTGTTTCACTGGGCGATCGGGATCGAGACCGACGTGTTTCACCGGTTGTTTTGGATTAGCTCCCGCTCCAGATCTCGATCTGGATCCGAGAAAAGTTGCTCCCACGATTTCGGCGGATTCAACCGGAAGCCAGCCGGGCCAGCCTCGGCGCACACATGTGACTTCCTTTCTCGTGTGGCATCTCGCCTGATCTCGCCCATCTTGCCTCAGAAGAAGAAACACGTCGCGGGCTGGGGTCCTAGATTGTCTCGAGATCAGAAGAATTCGTAATGGCCGCTTGCTTACCCCTTGGCTCGACAGCCGGTTCGTTTTCCAGGAAGGAGAAGAGAAGGTATTTGCCGCGCTACGGGCATTCCGGCAATCTTTGCTGGAAGCGCCTGAGATATTCCTGCCGCTCGTGCGTCGAACACGTCTTAATTAGCGCCGCGATTGCGAAAACATCTTCGAAACGACCGCGGCGGCCGCGGAAAGGGGATTCCCGGGCAGTTGAATGACGGGAAGGCATCCGCCGATCCCGGAGCAGTGGTCATGTTCCACTGGGGATCCGTAGGCGCCGCGACCCCGTTCGGATCGTGGGCTCCGGTCCGGATCTGGTCAACTGATCCCGGCGCGCTCCAAAACGCCCAGTGGAATTCGCCATAAGACATTCGTCGAAAGAGGAGCGCTAATAATATCGAGAAAAATAGTACACAATAGTCGACATTTGGCAGAGTCACATTTGTTGTTCACAATTGCTTGAGTGATTTTTTTTAACATTATATTTGTTTTGGACATTGAATCTAGCTCGGGCTACTCTCGGAGTTCCACTCACGCGGCCGATCTGTTGAAGACGAGCAATGAAACATTTAGACATGGCTTTCGACGCATTGCTTTTCCTGTCTGGTATTACACAGGTTTTATGGAGCGGGTGTAGAGCTCCATTAATGTGCGATAGAGCCGTTGCCTGGTTTGTCATTGGGTTGGCGTGCAATATTCTCTCGCAAAAGAGCGGGTGAAAACGCCTTTATTTTATTCGATTACGGCGAAATGTTATATAACGCTAAAATGTTTTTTAAGCCACGAAAATATTGATGTTCTTGAGGGAAGGCATGCGAATTTACACACAAATTTACTCCTCTCCTATCTGCACTCGTAAATAAGTGTTTAAACGCGTTGCAAACTCCAAAAGAAAAAAAAAGAGGGATAAATACGGGTAGTTATTTTTGTTTGAGTACATTTTGTTAACTTATTTTGAATTAAAAGTTTTATTATGCATTTCTATACTTACGCACTGTTGTACCTTCAGGCAGATATTATATATTTGAAGATGAGTAGTGTATTTGTGTATTTTAGAGGCATTCCATGGTACCTTGATGTTTCGCTTGGTGGCTGCGGAGTTCCTTTAATTGTCCTTTGAACATAATCTTCGTGAACAGTAACCTGCCATCAGGCCTACGCGAATGAGAATTACAGTCTACATGTGTTAGGTCGCAACTCAGCACGCGCATGTTGGCCGCTTTGGAAGGCGAGCATAGTGCGCGCCACACGCACGAACGCTAAAAATGGCACCGACCAAAAGCGCTTTTCTGAAATTGTCTATAGATCTTTTGCTAACTTACTTAAGCACCAAGGAGAATATGCATGCTACAAGAGTAGTTACACCTGCTGGCGTCTGCAGCAGTAACTTTTCCAAAGAAAATCTAAAACAAATGGCACGTTCCTTCAGGTAACACGAGCGTGTGGGGCACCTAGCTGTACCCTTATTCCGAGCATTCTCCGTGGTGCTTTGGTAATTTGTTAAAAAATGTACTGCGTGACTGTTGACCTTTCTTCGCCAGCCAGGTTCTGATAAAATGAGAACGGATCTGCTAGCGATTTCACAAACTAGCGAGCCGCGGCTTGAGCGTACCGAGTTTTAAAAACGGTTTTACAAAACTTCCAATTGCTTCCGATTTTTTTTTTCTCTTTCTCATAGTTTAGCACGTAGGCCAAGGTCGTACTTAGTACAAATAAATATTATCAGCAACTTCAAATAGCACGAACGCTCCTGTTTTCTCGCTGTTCGAAGCACTGAGAAAGGCGGGCGCGAGCGTATCCGATTGCCGGCAGCGGGTCTCGTTGCCCGCTGGTGACGTCACGTTTGGATGGTGGGGAAAACGGGAAAAACTGGGGAAGACGATGTATTGGTTTCGGCAGCGAACAAAATGTAACTTTTTTAATTACCTAGAGTGAATCCGGAGGAACGGATAGCATTTCGGAATGAGGAAGCCATCCGCATTCAGATGTTGCCTTTGGATTGCGTAGCTCGAAAAATCGGCGGAGTTCTCCTGTCAGCGATATGGGCTGATGGGGACCGCCGATATCCGCTTCTATGCCCGGCGTGCCGAAGCGGCCAGATGCATTGAACCTTTCGCTCTAGGTTATTATATTAACTATATAATCTCGGCAGAAAAGCCTCGTACCCCAACTAAGGTTCGTGGACTCCACTTCGTGTCAGGTGAAGAACCCCTTTGCGATTGACTAGGACCAGAAAATATTCTAAAATGTGGGTGCAGAAAGCGGCTGTATATTCAAAGGCACTACTGCTGTTGCAATAAGACGCCGAATGCCTCCAACACCGCGCGAATGCAGTGAAAGCAGACTACAATGTTCGTTTCGATTTCGAGTCTGATCGGAAGTGACGTCAGGTGCAAGAAGATTATAGGGACCACAGTTTCATTATCATCATCGTAATCATCACAAACAATCGCTGTATGGCAAATAACGACTGCGCTATCATTGGTCTTCGTCTAGCGTACGCCCCATCATTTCCACGCTCGCTGCATGTTTGTTTTTAGTGACATGGTGTGCACTTGCTGTGTACCGCAGGGCTCGAATCATGTTTTTAAACCGGATAAATGCAGCGCGGAGTACTGCAGCACGTACGTGACGATACGGACAGTGTCCACCGTCGGCTCTGCTGCAACGCTGCACTCGATGACATGATCGCAGTTGAGTACGTCCATTCCTGCAACGAGACAGTGCTTGCTTTCGCGGATGTCGTCCATGATTGTCGGAAAAGACAGTGTAACTGAAGAATAAAATGTGTGCTTTCTGAATCATTGAAAGAAAAAAAAAAACACTGATGCCGCGTTGGTTACGCACGATCCAGCGCGTGCGGCAAACACGACGCGGCTGTCCCGGCTCGCCTGCTCGTGACCACACATGCGCTTCTTTTGCCTTCCACGAAGACTTCGATGACATTGAACGCAAGATTGGGACTAGATTACTTCTATCTAGATACGTTTAGCCTTGCGTCGTCTTCTTTCATGGCATCGAATGCACTAATGACTGCGGTCAGAGGATTTGTTTCCCCACCGCGTTAGTTACCGAGGTAACCGCTAGAGAGCGCCACTACTCGATCTCCTCCATTCTTGCTCAATCGTCCACGCCTTTTTTTTTTTGGCAATTTCTTTAGGCAAGTATTAACACACAATGTGTTTTATCAGCCGATTTGCATGGAAATCTTTAATGTTCTACTGTTACGTATGGCTGTAACGAGAAAGCGACACCTACGAGTGTTACGCCTGTAGGGAACCACAGGGTCACTGGCACGTCAATATCTATATTTTTAATAATTATCTTAAACGATTGAAAACGATGTCCTCATAATTCGTAGCTTTAAACTCAATGTTTTGGAAGCAAAAAAAAAAAAAAGAAGAAAAAAAAGAAACAAGTTTTAGCGCAATTTACGCTAGTGTAGTGACGTCAAAGATTTAGTCGTCTTGCAACTCGAGTTTTTCTCCCGCCTCTGAACCGTTCCGATCGGAAGTGTCGTGTTCTCCCACGTCCCGCGATCAACCTCACTTCTCCGTGCCTGCCGCCTATCGCGGTGAGCAGACGACGCTTCACTTTGAGTTTGAAGTTATTTTAGGACCCTTTCAGCGATCTGAAATTCTTCGAAACGGTGTGAGTCCGAAGAGGACGCGCAATGGACTTTTGTGACCGACGTGAGGGGCCATGTCGCGCCGGTGCTGCGTGAAAAGCTGTTCCGGTGGAGTCAAAACCGAGACTACGGTTTGACTCCACGTTTGACGATTTTTTTTTCGAAGTCTGAGAGGTCGTCGGGGACCGAAAAGAGAACTTTGTCCGATTCCCCGACACCCCGATCACCCTTACTGCTACATGTGCCGAGCACCGCCACGTTTTCCGAGGAAGGATAAAAAGCCAGGAAACGATAGCATTTCCGTACTCCGACTTTCGGTATTTCAAAAAAGGCGTTCTGAATTTCGTTAAAAAAATTTGTTTTACGAATGCCGTTATTATACAAATGTCGCTTACAAAGCTTCTAAATTTCATAATCGATTACGTCACAAACAAAAATTACCGAGGAGGTGAGAAGAGTGAGAGAAAGACAGCTAAAAAAAAAAAAGACGCGCGCGTAAGGATTTTTTTTTTTTTTTTTTTTTGCGTTGTGTTTAGTTATTCTCACAGTGCCGGCTGGCTTGCCCGAACCCCGAGGGACGTGGAAACAGCAAAAAAAGTTAGACGCTAAAATATGATTGCAGGGCCCCTTTAAGGTGTAATAAAATGAAATGAAAGGAAACTCATGAAAAGTGATAACGGCGAAACGAGAACTGGCACATATGAGAAGGATTGAAATGCAAAGGACGAAACTGGAAAGATTCAAATTCTACGGGTCAAAGCGAGAAGTTCTTTTTGAGAATGGTTGATTTGAGAACTCAATGCAAAGGACGGAACGAAAACGGGCTCAAATGAGAAGGATTGAAATGCAAAGGACGAAACGGGAAAGATTCAAGTTCTACGGGTCAAAGCGAGGAGATCTTTTTGAGAATGGTTGAGTTGAGAACGCAATGCAAAGGACGAAACGAGAACGGGCTCAGATGAGAAGGATTGAAATGCAAAGGACGAAACGGGAAAGATTCAAATTCTACGGGCCAAAGCGAGAAGATCTTTTTGTGAATGGTTGATTTGAGAACGCAATGCAAAGGACGAAACGAAAACGGGCTCAAATGAGAAGGATTGAAATGCAAAGGACGAAACGGGGAAGATTGAAATTCTACGGGTCAAAGCGAGAAGATCTTTTTGAGAATGGTTGATTTGAGAAGGGCCAAGTGTGAAGGGCGAAACGAGAACGAGCTTAAATGGGAAGGATTCAAATGCAAAGGACGAAACGGGAAAGATTCAAGTTCTACGGATCAAAGCGAGGAGATCTTTTTGAGAATGGTTGAGTTGAGAACGCAATGCAAAGGACGAAACGAGAACGGGCACAAATGGGAAGGATTGAAATGCAAAGGACGAAACGGGAAGGATTCAAATTCTACGGGTCAAAGCGAGAAGATCTTTTTGAGAATGGTTGATTTGAGAAGGGCCAAGTGTGAAGGGCGAAACGAGAACGAGCTTAAATGGGAAGAATTCAAATGCAAAGGACGAAACGGGAAAGATTCAAGTTCTACGGATCAAAGCGAGGAGATCTTTTTCAGAATGGTTGAGTTGAGAACGCAATGCAAAGGACGAAACGAGAACGGGCACAAATGGGAAGGATTGAAATGCAAAGGACGAAACGGGAAAGATTCAAATTCTACGGGTCAAAGCGAGATCTTTTTGAGAATGGTTGATTTGAGAAGGGCCAAGTGTGAAGGGCGAAACGAAAACGGGCTCAAATGAGAAGGATTGAAATGCAAAGGACGAAACGGGAAAGATTCAAGTTCTACGGGTCAAAGCGAGGAGATCTTTTTGAAAATGGTTGATTTGAGAACGCAATGCAAAGGACGAAACGAAAACGGGCTCAAATGAGAAGGATTGAAATGCAAAGGACAAAACGGGAAAGATTTAAATTCTACGGGTCAAAGCGAGATCTTTTTGAGAATGGTTGATTTTAGAACGCAATGCAAAGGACGGAACGAAAACGGGCTCAAATGAGAAGGATTGAAATGCAAAGGACGAAACGGGAAAGATTGAAGTTCTACGGGTCAAAGCGAGAAGATCTTTTTGAGAATGGTTGATTTTAGAACGCAATGCAAAGGACGGAACGAAAACGGGCTCAAATGAGAAGGATTGAAATGCAAAGGACGAAACGGGAAAGATTCAAGTTCTACGGATCAAAGCGAGGAGATCTTTTTGAGAATGGTTGAGTTCAGAACGCAATGCAAAGGACGAAACGAGAACGGGCACAAATGGGAAGGATTGAAATGCAAAGGACGAAACGGGAAGGATTCAAATTCTACGGGTCAAAGCGAGAAGATCTTTTTGAGAATGGTTGATTTGAGAAGGGCCAAGTGTGAAGGGCGAAACGAGAACGAGCTTAAATGGGAAGAATTCAAATGCAAAGGACGAAACGGGAAAGATTCAAGTTCTACGGATCAAAGCGAGGAGATCTTTTTCAGAATGCTTGAGTTGAGAACGCAATGCAAAGGACGAAACGAGAACGGGCACAAATGGGAAGGACGAAACGGGAAAGATTCAAATTCTACGGGTCAAAGCGAGATCTTTTTGAGAATGGTTGATTTGAGAAGGGCCAAGTGTGAAGGGCGAAACGAAAACGGGCTCAAATGAGAAGGATTGAAATGCAAAGGACGAAACGGGAAAGATTCAAGTTCTACAGGTCAAAGCGAGAAGATCCTTTTGAAAATGGTTGATTTGAGAACGCAATGGAAAGGACGAAACGAGAGCGGGCTCAAATGAGAAGGATTGAAATGCAAAGGACGAAACGGGAAAGATTCAAATTCTACGGGTCAAAGCGAGAAGATCTTTTTGAGAATGGTTGATTTGAGAACGCAATGCAAAGGACGAAACGAGAACGGGCACAAATGGGAAGGATTGAAATGCAAAGGACGAAACGGGAAAGATTTAAATTTTATGGGTCAAAGCGAGATCTTTTTGAGAATGGTTGATTTGAGAACTCAATGCAAAGGACGAAACGAGAACGGGCACAAATGGGAAGGATTGAAATGCAAAGGACGAAACGGGAAAGATTCAAGTTCTACGGGTCAAAGCGAGGAGATCTTTTTGAGAATGGTTGAGTTGAGAACGCAATGGAAAGGACGAAACGAGAGCGGGCTCAAATGAGAAGGATTGAAATGCAAAGGACGAAACTGGAAAGATTCAAGTTCTACGGGTCAAAGCGAGGAGATCTTTTTGAGAATGGTTGATTTGAGAACGCAATGCAAAGGACGAAACGAGAACGGGCACAAATGGGAAGGATTGAAATGCAAAGGACGAAACGGGAAAGATTTAAATTTTTTGGGTCAAAGCGAGAAGATCTTTTTGAGAATGGTTGATTTGAGAACTCAATGCAAAGGACGAAACGAGAACGGGCACAAATGGGAAGGATTGAAATGCAAAGGACGAAACGGGAAAGATTTAAGTTCTACGGGTCAAAGCGAGGAGATCTTTTTGAAAATGGTTGATTTGAGAACGCAATGCAAAGGACGAAACGAGAACGGGCACAAATGGGAAGGATTGAAATGCAAAGGACGAAACGGGAAAGATTCAAATTCTACGGGTCAACGCGAGAAGATCTTTTTGAGAATGGTTGATTTGAGAAGGGCCAAGTGTGAAGGGCGAAACGAAAACGGGCTCAAATGAGAAGGATTGAAATGCAAATGACGAAACGGGAAAGATTCAAGTTCTACAGGTCAAAGCGAGAAGATCCTTTTGAAAATGGTTGATTTGAGAACGCAATGCAAAGGACGAAACGAAAACGGGCTCAATCGAGAAGGATTGAAATGCAAAGGACGAAACGGGAATGATTCAAATTCTACGGGTCAAAGCGAGAATATCTTTTTGAGAATGGTTGATTTGAGAAGGGCCAAGTGTGAAGGGCGAAACGAAAACGGGCTCAAATGAGAAGGATTGAAATGCAAAGGACGAAACGGGAAAGATTCAAGTTCTACAGGTCAAAGCGAGAAGATCCTTTTGAAAATGGTTGATTTGAGAACGCAATGCAAAGGACGAAACGAGAACGGGCACAAATGGGAAGGATTGAAATGCAAAGGACGAAACGGGAAAGATTCAAATTCTACGGGTCAAAGCGAGAAGATCTTTTTGGGAATGGTTGATTTGAGAAGGGCCAAGTGTGAAGGGCGAAACGAAAACGGGCTCAAATGAGAAGGATTGAAATGCAAAGGACGAAACGGGAAAGATTCAAGTTCTACGGGTCAAAGCGAGGAGATCTTTTTGAAAATGGTTGATTTGAGAACGCAATGCAAAGGACGAAACGAAAACGGGCTCAAATGAGAAGGATTGAAATGCAAAGGACGAAACGGGAAAGATTTAAATTTTATGGGTCAAAGCGAGAAGATCTTTTTGAGAATGGTTGATTTTAGAACGCAATGCAAAGGACGGAACGAAAACGGGCTCAAATGAGAAGGATTGAAATGCAAAGGACGAAACGGGAAAGATTCAAGTTCTACGGGTCAAAGCGAGGAGATCTTTTTGAGAATGGTTGATTTGAGAACTCAATGCAAAGGACGAAACGAAAACGGGCTCAAATGAGAAGGATTCCAATGCAAAGGACGAAACGGGAAGGATTTAAATTTTACGGGTCAAAGCGAGAAGATCTTTTTGAGAATGGTTGATTTGAGAACGCAACGCAAAGGACGAAACGAGAACGGGCTCAAATGAGAAGGATTGAAATGCAAATGACGAGACGGGGAAAGATTCAAATTTTACGGGTCAAAGCGAGAAGATCCTTTTGAGAATGGTTGATTTGAGAACGCAACGCAAAGGACGAAACGAGAACGGGCTCAAATGATAAGGATTGAAAAGCAAAGGACGAAACGGGGAAAGATTCAAATTTTACGGGTCAAGCGAGAAGATCTTTTTTGAAAATGGTTGATTTGAGAAGGGCCAAGTGAGAAGGGCGAAACGAGAACGGGCTTAAATGAGAAGGATTGAAATGCAAAGGACGAAACGGGAAAGATTCAAGTTTTACGGGTCAAAGCGAGAAGACCTTTTTTGAAAATGGTTGATTTGAGAAGGGCCAAGTGAGAAGGGCGAAACGAGAACGGGCTCAAATGAGAAGGATTGAAATGCAAAGGACGAAACGGGAAAGATTCAAGTTCTACGGGTCAGAGCGAGAAGATCTTTTTGAGAATGGTTGATTTGAGAACGCAATGCAAAGGACGAAACGAAAACGCGCTCAAATGAGAAGGATTGAAATGCAAAGGACGAAGCGGGAAAGATACAAATTTTACGGGTCAAAGCGAGAAGATCTTTTTTGAAAATGGTTGATTTGAGAAGGGCCAAGTGAGAAGGGCGAAACGAGAACGGGCTTAAATGAGAAGGATTGAAATGCAAAGGACGAAACGGGAAAGATTCAAGTTTTACGGGTCAAAGCGAGAAGACCTTTTTTGAAAATGGTTGATTTGAGAAGGGCCAAGTGAGAAGGGCGAAACGAGAACGGGCTCAAATGAGAAGGATTGAAATGCAAAGGACGAAACGGGAAAGATTCAAATTCTACGGGTGAGAGCGAGAAGATCTTTTTGAGAATGGTTAATCTGAGAACGCAATGCGAAGGACGAAACGAGAACGGGCTGAAATAAGAAGGATTGAAATGCAAAGGCCACCCCGTCTTGCTGAGGCTCATAGCGAACGCGACGTTAACTCGCGGCGAGGTCAAGACGGACGCGTCTGCCGCTTTGCGACGGCTCTCGTCGATCTTCAGCATGTTTGTCGCTTCAGCATGTTTACCCCGGGCATAGCCTCCTCTGTACTGACAAAGCCTGGCTGATCGCCACGAGACGCGGCCGCCGAAAGTGAAAAAGTGATGCGGCAGACAACGGATGATAGGAGAGGCCCCTCTATCCTGGGAAAAGTGGCGCCATTCATTGTTGTGGAAATGCTCAAGACACGTGCCGCGCGCCTCAAGACACGTGCCGCAATGATCTTCCCAAGGGCTGTACGTTACTTGCCTCGTGCTTCGACGCAACGTGGGCTACATTTGAAACCATGAAGGGGCTTCCGGAGAGGCGTGTAACGGGCGCCCCGTTGGGGCGAGACGCCGAAACACACTTCTCCCGAGCAATGGAATGTCCGCTCGTTCTCCTCGCGTTCTTCGCGCTACCGCTTTCTTCGCCGTCGGGTTTGAAAACTATCATTTCGAGTCCTCGCCGCCGCAGGAGCTGTGCACTGAATACAAGAAATGCTCTCAGCCACCAGAACCTCGCGCTCCAAATCTGCGACCGGGCGCTCCAAGGCTCCGTCGTCGAACTGCCAGGGTTTGTTAGTATACAGGAAGTTATGCCCTGGGTTATGCAAAGCGAGCATTTCGCTATATGTGCACCATCACTACTATTACGTCTACAAGCGGGTCCTCGCAGCGGGTATAGAGGACGACAACGAAAGACAGTGAACGACTGACTGGGATCGAACATGTGAGCAGTTTGCTTTCCGCTGAGCTTACTACACATTAAAATACTACAATGTGCACCAGGCTTCGCACTCTTTTTTCAAAATTCTGAGCTAAAACTCCGATAGGCAACCGCGCGCGAAAGTCTGAAGGACTCAGCTTTGCCAGGCTCATCGCTGCTATCACTGGCTGTACAACACATGAGCGCACCAGTGGAGCGCACGACACAAGAGCGCCGACAGTATAGAGCGCAACGACGTTAGTGCGCGCGACACGAGAGCGCAGCGACGTTGGAGCGCGTGACTCGAGAGCGCATATCATTAGAACGCCCGTCACGAGAGCGCACAACTACGCACAACCAGTCCAGCGCGAGTGGCCCGACCAGACCGGTTCGGACTAAGTTCGGACATGGGGTGTGTTATGTGAAATTAGAGGGTATTTACGCCGCGGCATTCAGAAAAGACATTGCGAAATGAGTCTACGAAATTTTTGCTTGTGGCAAACCAAGAAGTGTTGCAAAAAGCTGACAGCAGAAAAGAAAAAAGAAAATGAATATTTATAGTGTCCATTTCCCCAGAAAAAAGCCTCGCAGCTGCCCTAGCTTCATTAGTTCTTTGATCTTAAGTGATAAAGGTTACCACCGACCTCACTAATTTTTATGTTAAATTATTTTAAAACATTCAAAAGGAAAGAAGCAACATGTAACATGCCTTCCCGTATTCCTGGGTCTTCAAGATCAATTTCGGGAAAAGAGCTGTCGTGCCAAGTGTCATATGCCAACCGTTCATATTGTCACGAATGACAATATTAAGGTTTTTCTGTATCTGTCAAAAGCCTGGAAAGCTCTCTATCCGACAATATTGCGCTGAACTTTCCTTCGATAAGTTCTTTTTTTTTTTTTTTTACTGATAGTTTTTTTTAGCGGTGAGCTTCCTTCAGTACGATCATGGACGTCACAATGGTATTTGAAATTATGTCAGCGACGTCTAAATAGCCACAAGATAGATCGGAGCCCAAATGCCTGTCAAGGATAGACCAAATATAGCAAAAAAGTAAACTATTTATAGTATATCCGAGAGGCGCACCGCTGCACCGTGAAGAAACCTTAGACTCGCTGTTCCACCCAACTGCAGACATTCCCGGTGCCTATATACGCCACGCCACTCCCCTGCCCCCTTTTCTCTCCGACGTCAGTAAACAATTGGTTAGAAAGAGTCGTACCCGTTTTGTATTTATTTTTTTATTCAAGGCTTATCTTCAATCAATCATAAATCAGCAGTGGTCCGATCCAATGAGTCGCACAATTTTGTTCTGTCTGTGGAGCCGCGGGTACACCACAGATTTTTGCGGTGTTCGGTCAATTGGGGTGCGCTCAACTGGTCATGCGCTCTCGTGACGTGCGCTTTAGTGTCAAGCGCGCTACTGTCGCAGCGCCCTCGTGTTTTGCGCTCTAACGTCGACGCTCTAAAGGCGCACTCCCCCTACCATTGGCGTACATATTATGTCAGAGAGGTGACTTTTTTTTTCTTGTTTTAGGTAAGTTTAACTTGCTTACAAAAGTGTATTTGTAACCAAAGGCTTGCCATGGCGTCTTATAGTATGACGAATACCACGATTTTTACTGGAGATAAGAGGAATGTCAGACTGTCCACTTTGACTGTGATGGTTTGAAGGAGCGGGGCAACGGTATTCAGTTGGAACGTTTTTCATTTTACACGAGCTTACTGGCACTAGTGGGACTCATGGACACTCGCACGCAACGCCACTGGCCAAGAAACTCCTTTGTTGCGGTGTAATTTCAAGGACAAAAACAATCATTTTCATTCAATATCTGCTTTGCAAAAATTAGTGACGCAACGTGGGGTTCGCAGCACACCCCAATGACGATATTTGAATACGGATCATAGATTGGACCCGAGAATTGCGTGGGCATGCGATTTGGGCTCGTGATAATTACTAGCTCGAGAAGCATTCGGGTAGTGGCCCGTGTCCGATCGCTGCAACGACGACAATAGCCGAGCCATAACAATGTCTGGAACTCAGCGCGTGTCCTGTGCTTTGCCAACCCCAGCGCGCGGCTATGATCAACACTGGCGGCATATAATCGGCTCCAAATCACGTGGCCGCTTGTTCTGGCTTTGAGTTGAGAAGTTGAACGCTGCTCGTTTTTCTTTAATTTTTTTTCTGGGACTTCTATTGCGTGGGGTGATAAACCAACGCGTGTTTGATAGGTCATTAACGTCAGGGATCCGTTCTAAGCGGTATTTTCGCAAAGTACAAAAATTGTTGCATCGCCTAAAGACGCGATGATCCTCCAAGCTTCCACCTTGCTTTTTACGCACATTGTCGAAAATGTCGCTGGCCATTGATAATCCTGGTCGTGAGGTCACAGATAGAAGCCACAAGAGGGAGCCACCGAAACATCTCGTCGCCAGCGCCATTTTGAATACCGCAGCTCCTCCTGGAGTGCGTCGGACTCTGGGGCCGCGCTGGGTTTGTCGCAACGGGACCTCTTTCATCGGCCATTGACGTGCGCAAGCGGCGGTGTCCGATGAAATAAAGTTTCATGACCGCCGTCCGGGTCTTCCTCTCGTTTGCCCCAACCCAGCAAGGAGGAAAGAGCGGGGCAGCCCTTGCCCGCAATTCTCTCTCGCACCTTTCCAGTAGAAACAGAACGCGAATTTCTTGAAAAATATTTCTTTATGCTACGGTTCATGAGGTCAGTTCCAGCGCAAACATCTAACACGTCCGAATTTCATTCAGGGCCCCTTTAAAAACCGGCTGAAGGTCATAAAAGAAAGTATGAATAAAAACAGCTGTTAGCTTGGGGTTGAAGTTCCGGTTAATAGGGACCAGGCAGGTTAGCGCGCCGTTCTCAACAGCAACAACATTTGCAAAAAAGAAAGAAAAGGTCGTACGTGACAGCTTTTGGCTTCGGATCACGTAATCTTCGCACGTGTCCTCCCTAAAAGCCCCAAGAGTTTGTCAAGCGTCATTATGCTGAAAGTTGTTTAGAACGCCGAGCTCCGGTCGACAAGGAGAGTCGCTCGGCGTTACGCCCACGTGTTAGTCGTCTGAACCGTTTATTGATTAAACCTTAGTGTGTGGCAGACAAAGGAGAAAAGGGCTTTGAATGTCAGTTGGTTGGAGGGTAAATATATTGCTTTATGCATTTTTTTGTGTGCTTGTTTTGGGAACACAGTTTACCGCTGGGAGGGACTGTGAGAGGTATGGGAGGCAACGTTACGTGAAATATACAGCTCCAGTAAAATATACGGTAGAAATGAAAATCAAACCAAAACAGTACCACTCATCAGACCTACAATAAGTATACAAAAAATCCTACCCTTTTCCTCCCAAATTTTTTTTTATTGAATTAATAAATTAGCGGTATTGCATAATTCTCGGCCATAATGTAGCGTTTGCTGTTTGTATCATGTGCCACATTTTTATAACTAATTGCTATCCTACTCAAAGTGATAGGCAAATTTTTGGGAAGTTTTGATGGTAAAATGGCTTCCGACGATGTCCACGAATACCTGGGAAATCGATGGCGTCAAGTATACCAGGTGGGGACCCCATTTCTCGCTCAAAGTTTAAGAATATCACTTATTACTGGGGTTCCGTTTGTCGGCGTTCATTCTTCTTCGAACTCAGGCTCCTTTCCTTTTTTTCTTTTTTTTTTTGCGTTTTTTTTTTGTATTTTTTTCCGCACTTTTTCGGTTTTCTTCGATATAAATTTTTTTTGGTGCCGGACGAAGAATCGGGGTTTCTCGGGGCTTATGTCGAAGAAAATAGAACACGGGTCCATGGAGTTCTCCAACCTGGGAAGAACGTACGCCCGACACGAATACTTGGAAGACGACCCCGTACCGAAAGCGAAAAGAATCGAGATGAGATGTGCGGTTCAGGAGCTGCAGCCTCGCGGACAGTTCATTGGGAGGCTTTGTTCAGGTTCAACGCAAAATAAAGCTGTAGACATTGATTTTCTTCCCACGAAGCTTCAGTTTTTCTTGTTTGCTGACAGCTCCATATCGTTTTTTTTTTTTTTTTTTTTTTTTTTACTTTCTCTTGATATTGATCAAATCGAGTCGTGGGGATGATTTTCGGGGTCTGTCGGTATATACTGAAAACCCGGAACCCTACTTATAACTTTTTAATAATTAGCTCAGATACTTTGGCATCTGTTCCGGTCCGCTAGCGTTAGATTGGCCGGAGATTGAGAGTTCAGCAATGCGTAATTTATTTTTGCAATTCATTTTTTTAGGGGGAGGGGGGCAACACACTCTGCAATTAATAATGCAGATTAAAGAGAAACAGTAATTTAGGCTCTACTGCGCCCTAAAGCCGGGGTCACACTGCTTATACACCATACAAAAGACAGTCTGAATACTGAGATTCGAACGCGAGCCACCGTGAGATCCGTGCTTCGAATGTCGTATGGTAACGAGTTCAAGGGGAAAACTTGGCACGCGGCATTCGAACCACGGATATTGCGGCGAGTCGTGTTAGCAGGTTGTCTTTTGTAAAAATTGGGTTGTGTGTGTGTTTATACAGCCTAGAACTTGGTCTGCCTCACAGGGGCGACGAGTCTCCCAGCTGTAGATGAGCAATTTAGCCAGTGCGGTACAGCCGCTAGCCTGGGGTCTTTAACGTGCATCACGCAGTAGTGATACACGACCGCACGCCGGTACGATGCTCATCCAGATCGAAACGGGCAGGGGTGGGGCTCGAACCCAGGATCCCTGGGTTCTGCAGCGCGAGCTTTCGCTCCACGTGCTCCGAGCTGGTGTGCGCTAGACCACTCGGCCACCGATCCCCCCTTTGTCTTTTGTATGATGTATGAGCAGTGTGACCCTGGCTTAAAGGTGTGTTCTGACCACCGTGGTTCTGACATACACCAATGCACTACCTCGGCGTCAGAGCTGCGCTAAGTTTACTAATGCAGCGTTTACTTTGCGATGTATTAGTGATGCAGCGCTAACAGCGGCGTGTCAGTGGTAAGCTGCGTTCAAGTCGGCGCTTTGTCAGCATTCTTTCTAGTGTTTAGCGCTGTACTGTGTGTGAACGGGCCTTAATAGTGCAAAAACTAAATCTGGACAGTTAACGCCTTGTTATCACTTCCTCTGTCTAGAACATGAAAAATGACACACTTAACGTACATTACATAAATTCGAAATGGCACTTGGAATGTTTTCTTGATAGTTGCTCAATGTCAATATTCTGATGTAGGATATTTTAATCACGGATTGTTCTAGGGAAAAGCTAATACCTGCGAGGGTGAGTCGAATGAAAATCTAACAAAATTGTAATCAAATTTTTGAGATGTGTCACCATTGTCCTGTAAGTTGGCAACCATTTTACCAGTAATAGAAAGTGTGTTCATCAGTTGGTAGCATAGTGCAGACAAGCAGACTGACATCACTATAGCTGCGTAAAAATGGGCGCCCCATTTGAGGCATGTGCCAAAGAGGAGCAGCGTACTGTTATTTTTTTTTTGTTTGCTTTTATGTTGCGAATAAGTAAAAATGAATTTTCGAATGAAGTTTCACTATGGGGATGCTTGTATGTCACTCCAGCAAGTTTACGCATAGACTATAAAGCTCCAAAGCGGCATGAGTCCTGTGACAAAGTGTTCTCGACAGGGTCGGGCACACCAAGTGGGGGCACCAGAGTTCATTGCAGCAGTTGAACGCATCGTAATGAAAAACTGCCGAGGGACGGTGGATGAAATAGCTGCACTTTTCAACGTCAGTCATGGTTCACTCATTTTTGGATCACTCCAGGAGGCAATGGGAAAACCTTTTCGGTTCGATGAAGAGTTGCAACAGGCGGTGCATAAGTGGCTTCGTACTCGACCGAAATATATTTTTCTACAGGAATTCACGCACTTGTTAATCGCTGGAAAGCCTGCATTGAGCGAAATTGAGACTTTTGAAAATAATACAAATGTGTACCGCTCTCGTTTAATAAATGTCTCGCAAAAACATATTTAAGGTTATTTCACTCGCCCTCGCATATGCGTCTATTATGTCGGGAGTTTAAATTGGTGCTGATGGTTACGTCTTGGTCCTCTCGACTCGCGAGGTTTTAGCTTGCAGTTGGAGTAACATTGTACAAGTTAGAAGTTTACAGAAAGACTCGGGCGCAGGGAGATAGGTTATACCCGTGCCGCACGGGCAACTCGGATGCCATTTACAACGAATGACATTTGTGTGATCTGCGAATCAGCCCGCAATCAGTCGCGCGTGGAATGCGCTACGCCCGGAGTGTCGCGCGCTGATTGGCCGTCCGCTCAAATGTCATTCGTTGTAAATGGTGTCTCCGAGTACAGGCGACCTCCCTGCCGTCCTGCGGAAAGGGTGGACCGTAGCGATTAAACGGGGCACGACGCAATTGCGGATTTTAAAACACAGTGAACGTGTACCAAAGATTTTCTTCGAACTGCAGGGCGGGTAAGGAACTTCGTACGAAGTGTTATCTCTAATCTGGTTTGTCGCTACGTCTCAGGTACAAGGCATCGGTCATACTTTTACTAGAAAGATGGCAAACCTTGTTAAAGCGCAGTTGCTAGTCAATGGCAACTTCGTACATCCTTTGCCTTCGTTTTTAGTCAAAATTCAGCTGTCCACTGTAACATGTACGAACCAGCTAGCACAGCTAAAGCCCGTAACGCAAGGCACAAATTGCCCTGGTGGAAGAGTTCTTCTTGACTGCCACATGTAAACGCCCGGCAGAAGTTCAGCGCGTAAGGCAGGCTGATCTCTTCATTTGATAAGGAGTCAATCGCTCATTTTGAGTTTGTTCCTAAGGGGGCCCGACCGGGACGGGAGCCTTTAAAGACTTGGCGCACATAAGGGTATCCCTCATGCTAATCTGCCGACCGCAGGCTATGTATTTGCTGCGATTTCTGGATGCAAAACGTAGCAACGGTTCCTCATTTTTTGCAGTTCTCTTAGTTTGACTTTGCTTGCCATCCATTTACCTTTATATATGCTGCAAAAGTGCCACGAAGTGGAATATTTCGTATTCGCGATACGTGAAGAAGAACACGGGAAGTGTAGGAGAAGTCCCGAATCAAGTTCCACAGGTACTTTCTACTGTGGGAAAGGCCGTAAGAGTAATTATGTTGTGTGTATGTGTAGACAGCGGGAAGTTACCCAACCCGAGTGGGTGCTCGTTGCCTCCACCAGTGCAGTACGAACTGCAAGCCTAAGGTTTTTAACGTGCATTGGTGGTAGCAATGCACGACCGCACGCCGATTCGATGCTCATCCAGACAGAAACGGGCAGTTTCTGTCTGGATGAATTAGGGATCTACGGGTACTCGGGCAAGCGCGAACACGTGATGCCGACCCGGCTGTCGAATCGGGCTCGGGCCCATATATGGGCGCCCTCTTCCGGCTCGGGTAGGGTTCGGGCCCATTTATTTCTGAGTCCATCGGACTCAGGATTAAAAGCGCTAAAAAACGAGTACCAGTAAAAGGAGACACACACACAGGAGAGCGCACTTGCAAGTGCGCTCTACTGTGTGTGTGTGTCTTTTTTTACTGGCCCTCGTTTTTTAGCGCTTTTAATCCTGAAATGTACCCCCTCTAACCCAAGTGAATAAATACCCTTTTAACGTTTCCATCGGACTCGGGTCGGTCCGGGATTAACGTGTTGGGAGTCGGCGGGGCCCGACAACCCGAATTTGCCAAATCTAGAAAATCGATTCTAGGAACTGGGTTATACTTCCCCAGAACATCTTTGAACATGCAAAAAGTGGCGGAAAGGGAGTGTAAGTTATAATAACCTAAAATGACGACGCAGGTGACGCGCCGCAAGAATTGTATGCTTTATACGAAATTTCCATTTACAAATTTTTAGTTTCCTAGAACTTCACTTACACGTAAAATGAAATGCTCTGTGTGGTTAGATTCCTCCTTTTTTATTCACTGGAAGTTGCGAATTTCCTTAATGATTTAAGGGTGTCCTGAGGATGTTTCTAAGATCACCTAAATATGGCGATAACTCGCCCTGCTGGCTAAGCATCTTAGAAATCCCTAAATTATGAGGATACGCGGCCAATTCCCCTATTAAAAAAAAAAAAATCTCAACACACCGAGGTCATTTCAAGCGGTTGGAGGAACATGTTTTGAAACCAGGTCCACTGTTAGCCAATTCCAAGCGAAGGATCCTCGCGCCTAATCACAACATAATCAACTGAAGAAAATATATATTTCTGTAGACATTTCGGCGCCAGCCATTCATTTATTCTTTGTTTCAGAAGCAACGCTATGCCAAGAGAACGTAAATAGAGCCTAACTACATACCAGAATAGAAAACGTTCATGCTCACCGAGTTCGTTGCGGGCGGTGGACGGATGGCCGCAGTAAGCACACCCCTCCGGTTTGTGCGTTCCACCGTGCAGAGGGTCCCGGAGAACTTTTTACACCAGCAATCCGTGGTGAACCCCCGACGGATTCCCCTCATGTCAACGTTCGTAGCCCTTGCCTCACTCCGAAAACAAAATTTTTAACAATTTAACGCCCATGGTAAACCTAGCCCGGAAGGTCTTGGGAATACGCAATAATAAACAAGCAAACTCCTGTTCATATGTTTTTCGCGCGCGTGCGACGCAGAAAAAAGAAAGTAAGCCAGCCACAGAAAACAAAGAGGAAAATAAACATCATGCGTAAAATCCCCCATAAGAAAGGCATGGTTGTCGCCGAAAAAAAAAGAAATATGCCGGCAGATTGACCGGCGCAATCGTCAAAACAGAACGAAAAAAAAAAAAAAAAATACGCCGGGCAAAAAAAAAAAAAAAAAAAAAGTAGACATGCATTGCCAGGTAATCGCTGCCCCCGTCCCCTCTTTCCGCAGAAAGTCGCGTCGTACCGGACTAGACGCTTCATTAGGGAGCTTGATAATGTGGATGCTTGGGCAAGTCGGTAATTCACGCTTGGATGGAACAGCCCTGCGAGTCTGTCTCCTTCTTGTGTGCATGTGAGTGTGACTTTATCGGCGCTGTTCCATCCAAACATTCATTAGGGAGTTTTCGTAGATCGTTTTTGCAGTCCAGCCTCGCTCTCCGCAACCCGCTACGATACCTGGAACTCTACAGTAAAGGCCATCGGCGCGAAGGCGCATGAGCAGCTTCTTCGTTGCGGAGGGCTTAGCGGTGGGGGAGACGCGGTCTACGAAAACTCCCTATTGGAACGCAACGCAAACACGCAAAAAAAAAGCTTTTTTTTTTATTAGGGGGGGGGGGGGGTTAAACTGGTTTGATATTACCAGCCTAAGGCAGACGCGTACACATTGGGACACCCTAGCCCGGACAATACCGCTACAAGTGTTTTGTGCGAAAGAGAGCCATGCGGCTCACGGCAGGGACAACGATTAGCGACGCTTTGTCCTAGTTAAACGAGCAGATCCAGGTAGCGACCGCGGACTATTCCAGTCAGCTGAAAACTTTCACTCTACATGCAAATGTCGTGCATTTCGCAGCCAGCGTGACAATGTTGATGGCTCTTTATTTCTCCCAGTAGTGTCCCAAAACAAAAGCGTCAATATAAGAGGATTACTCACCCGAAGAAAGCCAAACGAGCAGCATGACGCTTGCGACACCCCGGCCACAACCGTTTCCAGCTCTCCGTGAATCGGCGCGAAGCCTTAGCTCTGTCCGAACTCTTTGCCGTGGATTAGTGCGGCTGCGCCTCTCCTCTTGACCGGACTACATTGGTCCCGTTAAGAGGGAACAGTCCCCTCTTAATATAAAGGGACACGCACGAATTTTTCTGTTTGTCTTTCCTATTCAGAGGGTCTCGCATAATATGTTGTTGTCCCTTTAGATTTTGCTACATTTCCATTTCCCTCTTAAAAAGAGCTGTCCCCTCGAAAGAATCGTTGTCCCTTCTAATAAAAAAAAAAAAAAAAATGTTTTTTTTTTTTTTTTTTTTTAAATGAGACATTGGTTTTAGTGTGTGAAACCGCCTAGTGATATCTCCACTGATCTCTACTGTAGGGGGCTGGATAGCGCTTAGCCGAGCTCTGAGTTGGGCGAGAGTGAAGCTACCGGAAGCTCGTTGCTTGTCCCGGAAGTAGAGTGTCTGCTGGATTTTATAGTGCATTTAGTTAATGTTTTAGATCACGCTTTCTTGCATTTTTACGTGGGTTTTAATACGTGCTTTTAATAATCAATCTTGACAGTGAACTTGGTGCATGTACACTTAACAAGAATCTCGAAGGTCTCACGCGTCAAATGGCTCCCAAGAAGACTTCTCGGGCTCGCGTGAGCTTTTATTGAGCAACGAGCAGGGTCTCTTGATATAACAAAAGCAAATCATGCGCCTTGGACACTGTTTGGACCACCGCTCGTGAGAGTGGGAAAGTCTGTCAAGCGTTGATTCCCGGTGGCTTCATACCTGTTTGCTCAATGCGCCATTCTTCCCCTAGTGGATATCAGTCGATATCTCGAATACGCGCGCCTCTTTGCTCATAGCATAGAGTTATTTTAATGTACGCTAGAGGTTCAAATGGCGCTAGTGAGCTGCGGCAAATTGAAGCAGACAGCAACAAATCGAAAACAGACTTCCGGTAATGCATTTTTATGGAAAAAGTGAGTGCATTTTCTCCTTGCGCCGAATTATAAGAGCAAATATCCCGAATAATTCGTGCGCACACCGTAGCTTGGAACATTTCTCAGCCAGGCAGATGAAATAATTGGTCAGTTACTACATTTTTCTTTCAAATTAATTACATTAAAAACGCTGTTAAAACGGCCTCGTGCATGTATTTATGCCCACCGTCGGACACTGTTAGCGCGAACACGCCGTCGGCGCTTTTCAGCACGGGGGTCTACGTTCCGGACGAACGAACGACATCGAAAAAATTAAGAAAGACGGCAATAACTACGCAGTAACACTGAATCAATAACTGCCTGCGCATGTACGATCGAAATAAATTGAAGGCCACGTAATGTAGTCTGATTTTCAATAAGTAACTACTGCTTTATCTTTTCTCTTATGTGCGAATATCCTTGTTTTGCGTTAAAAACATCACCCGTACACTCGAAATCTTTGATAACAAGTCCCCGATAAAGGCTGCCCGGCAGAAAAAATAATAAAAATATACACCTTTCATAGCCCACGGTTTTTATTCTTTACGTTTAGAATCTTTTTAACGGCTCGTAAAGATGCAAGATGGTTTAATTTTTATACAGTGACAATACTGGCATATTAGCGATATATAAGCTTCAACGGAATGCTGGCGATCCTTGAGCATACTCTATATTCCTTTCGATTGTTAATTTTGCAAAAAATCGTCGTCCCTTTTTTTTTTTTTTCTTTACACATTTGCTGTAGAGCAGAGGTTCGAGCTTGAAATATAGCGAAGTTAGACAGCTCAGTGATGAAGAAGAATGCGCCAACTAAAGCAGTTCTGTTTTAACCATGTTAATAAAGGTACATGCTATTTATTCCGTACGACCCAAATAACAAAAGTATTCTATGCTATTTTCCGGGGGAAGAGACAAAATGCACGCGCGTTTTCCCATAGGAATGCACAGGAATACCGCAAAAGTAGACTTGCTGCGGTCTGCTTCAAATTGCCTCCCGGAAGTCGCATAGATTCTAGCGCCAGTTGAACCTCTAGTGTCTTCGAGTGTCGGCACTCTGTTCCCCGACATTGTTGCGAGTGCTGCCATTTTGATGCTTGTCGAGAGCAGACGCAACTGCCGATCGTCACGGTTCAAAAGTGCGACTTCCTCAGTGTTAGATTCGGTTTCAGGAAGCTCATGTAATATTTCTTTGCTTTGTCGTGAACTGTTTAAATATTTGTGGAGGACGGAAAAGCGGGGATACGGTCCATTCGTCACATGCACACTCGTCACAGGACGATTGGTCACAGGACAATTCGTTACACTGGAACATTCGTCATAGGATGACTCGTCACGCGGCCAACCGGTCCCATAATAGTTCGTCCCCCAAAAAATGTATTGTTCAATTTGGTTCGGGCGGACAAAGTGGCTCACCTCATATCTTAGTATGTCATTGGCTTCTGAAAGGTGAAGCATTTGTAACAGACGTGTTAGCTTCTGGTTCGGTCCCGAACATTGGATGTTGGTTCGGCCTGACAAAGTGGGTCACCTCTTATCTTAGCACGTCTTTCGTTCCCCAAGGTCAACGAATTTGTAACAGACGTTTTAGCTTCTGGGTCCGTCCCGAATGGTGAATGCGGAGGCCATATAAGAGCGACTATTTTTGAACTCAGTTCACATTCAAAAGGATGGAGGTGATCGCAACAGAGAGAGGTAGAGCCATGCAGCTGCACGCGGGATACTCGTACACATTCAGCAGAAAGACGTCCAATACGTATTGGTTTTGTCGACTAGGTGTATGTATGCAAGGCAAAAGTAAACATTGATTTGGCTGCCAGTCGGATTATTGCTCGTTCAAGCCAGCAACTGAGATCAAGCTGCTAAAGACCCGTAATAAACTGCAAGGAAAAGCGGGTGAGTATTGTACGATTAGTTTTTGTAACCATTGGTTTATGTGACAGTGGGAAGTCATGAAACTCCTCATCAGGGAATGTGGGCAGTTGTTGAAATTTACCATTTACTATTGTCCCCTGCCCGATCGATGTGACCAATTGCCCGCATGACGAGTCATCCTGTGACGAATATTCCTATGTGACGACTCGTTCTGTGACCAATCGTCTTGTGACAAGTGCGCATGTGACGAATCGTCCTCATCCCGGAAAAGCGTCTCCTGCGATTTCAGATATAACGCTTCAGATAACTGGCAACTATGATTTTAAGCCACAATATGTGCAAGCGTCGTTACCCTGCAGCGTAGCTTATTTAGTGGCACTACTTACGACCAAACACATCATTCCCGCGAAAAACAAAACAAAAAAAAAAACATAGTGCGCTGTTTTTAAGATGATTATTGCAGTATTATTTCTCCTCTTCGCGAGAAATTAAGTTTTCGGCACTTTTATTTGGTGTTATCATCTACAAAAGCGTACACATTTTGTAAGTACAGCGTTTGCAATCTCAACGAAATGTCGCGTTTTCATTGGTCACATGTCGTCCTGGCTGCCGGGACAATGCTCCTCCCATCACCGGAGATGACCTCGGTGTGTTCGATTTTCGATTGTTTTTAATGGGGAAATCAGCCGTGCATCGTTATGATATATAGATTTCTAGGATGCTTGGATCCCGCAGAATGAGTTACCGCTATATTTAGGCGATCCCAGAAACCCCTTGAGGTCACCTTTAAGGCGTCTAGCTGTTATCCACACGTTACACCAAAAGCATCGCCGTGGTAGCTAGGTCTTTCATGATAGACCAAACGCTCAATATGACGTCTTCAATGTGATGACTTTTACTTTATCAATGGAAATAAGAGGGATGCGATTTGACTGTCAACTTCCACGGTGTTGGTTTAAAGGGCCCATGAAACGATTTTTGGGTTGGGATAAATTATTTTAGATTGGGATTTTGCTAATAGCACATCGTTCAGTGGACCAAAAGAAAAAAAGGTAGAAAGTCAAAAGCCTGACTTTCAGTGCGAAAATTTGAAAACAGAGCGGACTATTTCGTACCTCCTCCCCTTCGCAACCTCTCTGCCTTTTCACTGTGATACATCCGCCGTCGCAAAAGCGCGTCATCGGGTCCAAACTGACGTCACACGCAACCGGACCTCACGTATTCCCTTCACCCCTAAGCCGACATTGTGGTGGAAGCTACGCGCTTGCCGGACCAATCAGCCGCCTCCCTTTCATCACCTGACTTCATTCTCTGCAGCCACATTTGCCACGCTCACGTGGCAAGTGTGGCTGGCCCAACGAGCACGTAGCTTCAACAGCACTGTCAGCTTAGGGGTGAACGGGGTAGGGAAAGAAACTTTTGTCTGAATTTTGAGCGACGGGCTAATCTTCTAGGGGGAGAATGGATGTGTCCGGGGATTACACAAACGAGAGTGCGAGCAAGAGGGGACTCCCCCTTTTCGTCTTTTTTAACTGTTTGGTAAAATGCACGATTTATGAGTTGAGGAGGAAAGCTAAACAGGAAAAAGTTGAAAAAGCGTTTCATGACCCCTTTAAAGGGCACATGAAACGATTTCTGGGTTAGGATGAATTATTTTAGATTGGGATTTTACTAATAGCACATCGTTCAGTGGGCCAAAAGAAAAAAAGGTAGAAAGTCAAAAGCCTGACTTTCCGTGCGAAAATTTGAAAACACAGCGGACTATTTCGTACCTCCTCGCCTTCGTAACCTCTCTGCCTTTTCACTGTGATACATCCGCGGTCCCAAAAGCGCGTCATCGGGTCCAAACTGACGTCACACGAAACCGGACCTCATTTAGTCCCTTCACCCCTAAGCTGACATTGTGGTGGAAGCTACGCTCTTGCCGGACCAATCAGCCGCCTCCGTTTCATCACCTGACCTCATTCTCTGCAGCCGCATTTGCCACGCTCACGTGGCAAAAGTGTGGCTAGCCCAAGGAGCACGTAGCTTCCACATCACTGTCAGCTTAGGGGTGAACGGGGTAGGGAAAGAAACTTTTGTCTGAATTTTGAGGGACAGGATAATCTTCTAGGGGGAGAACGGATGTGTCCGGGGATTACACAAACCAGGTTCCGAGCGAGAGGGGCCTCCCTTCTTTTAGTCTGCTTGAACGGTTTGGCGGAATGCGCAATTTATGAGTTGAGGAGGAAAGCGAAACAGGAAAAAATTGGAAAAGCGTTTCATGACCCCTTTAAAGACGCGATGGCTACAAGCTTCTACAATGCTTTTTTTTATATATATACACCGTCGAAATTGTGAGTGGCAATCGATAATCTTGGTTGTTACGTCAGAGGTAGGAGCCATAAGAGAGAGCCAGGGAAACATCTCGGCGTCAATAGACAGGGGACCCGAGTGCAAATAGAATATGGCTTCGTTGACATTTTTGTTTATATGAACATAAATCTAAGCGTATTAAAAGTTTGTTAAATTTTCCGTGAATCCTGCCATGTAAATGTAAGGTGCAGCTTGTATCTAAAGGATGTAAGCCCCAGTGTGGGTACCTCACCCGCGCTGTCTCGGCTAAAGCACCCAGACTAGCAGTGCTAGTGCACTTGCTAAATTTTTCATATGCAGTGGAAACACCAGGTGATCATTGAGGTTGACCAACTTTTCGTTGTCAAAACATACGCGCATCACAATTACAGTGGTGTATTAACAAAGAATGTGTTGTGTGTTGTTTCGAACATCAGCCGAGGACTGCATCATGGGGACGTTTTCTTACGCGCATGCAATCGTGACACTTATAGCTTTCCATCACGGTGCTTTCCTTCCATATATATGCGCTTTGTGACTAATTTCAATAAGGAAAATATTAAACCCTCCTTCCTTTCTTTTTTTTTATTTATTATTATTATTTTTTTTTTTTGTGAATAGCTTAGTATCTTACCTTCACAACGAAGGGGCAGGGGTGTCGAGCTCTAACAAACGCTTCCTCGCTTTTCTTTTTTTTAATAATTTTTGTTGGACGGTTGTTTTTGTTCTCAAGAATGACGTACTTCCGTTTTAGAAACTGTATAGGAGCCAGCTGTAAAACATGTTCGAATCGGGCTCGGTTTGGGCTCGTGTTAAAATTAACAATCGGGCTGGAGCCGTGTTTTGGCCGAAATACTTATCGGTCTAATCGCACTGGGGGAGACGCTCACACACCATAGTCAGACTCGGGCCGGATTCGGTTTGGGACTTTATCGGGCACTCTTCGAGAAATCTGAAGTAGCGGCGGACTTCTAGCTGTTTCCTGGGAATGGAGAGCGTGCTGGTAAGGGTATTGTATGGTCTTCGCTTAACGCTGTTCTCTTTATTTACATATTCTAGCTGTTTGTCTTGTCCCAAATGAAAATATTAAGTGATATACTTTAGGTGTCCTAAGTGATTCCAAGTGATGTTCGTCCGACCACTACTGATATCCCTTGGAATCACTTAGGACACTTGATGTTATATCACTATATATTTTCGCCTTGGATCGTTTACCCTTATAGATTAGATGGCTCTGTCATATCAAGGTCTTTAGTTGTGCCTGACCTGGAAGTTTCGATTGAATCACGCCTGAAGTTCGGTGCTCATGTTAGTAAAATTGTGACTGATTCGTTTTGTTTGCTAGGCGTAACATCATGTATTACTCGAAACTTCCACAGGTATTCGTGTGTACTTGATCTTTTTCGCTCACTAATTTTGTGAAAGTTTGAATTTTCTTCAACTGTATGGAATTTCATAGGCTTAAATCAAACCCACCGTTGGGATTGGCGTGCAACGACGGCTTGTTCGACTTGTTTAAGATCGCCATATCGGACGTACACTTTATTATGATTATGTGAACCTTTTATAAACTCTTCGTCTCTCGCCTCTTTCTGCAAGAAAATTAATTCATGATTTAGTGCTCCTATACAAAGCACTCGATGCTTTTATTGACTCCCTTGTGTTGCTTGATAAGGTCTTGTTTCATGTTCCCCGACGACAAAATAGATACAAGATACCTTTTACGCACTTTCGTCACAATCTTAAACTCCCTTGATTCGTATGCAACTTCTTGTGATAATTCAAATAACGCTAATATCGATTTTTATGCCCCGTGAAATGTTTAAAGACTGTGTACGATCAGTAATTGCTCATTAGGTTGTGACCATATTTGTTTATTTTCTTTTTATTGTTATAGACTGTGTATGTGCAACCCTATTTGGGCCTTTAAACCAGTGTGTCGAACCGAAAAAATACGGGTTCGGTTACGGTTCAGGTTCAGGTAACTTTATTTTGTTCCGGTTCAGTTCCGGTTCGATTAATTCGATCCGCGAACCGGTTCGCGAACCGGTTCGGGGCGCTGAACCGGTTCGCGAACCGGTTCGGAAATTATAAATGACAAATTGCAACATCAAAATAAATTACAAATAAAACATTTGAAGTCAGCACATACGAAACGGGATACATCGTAGTGTAAGGCTCAAGAATTTATACCAGGAATGGTTTCTTTATGTGCACTCAAAGGTTACCTCACCGACGTTTACGCATTCGGACTTCATCTAATTGGGTCCGACGCATTAGCTGTAAAATCCGCGACCTCCTTACAAACCCACTTACAAGTAGAACTCGCTAACTATCCCGCCACCTCGGCGTGTAAGCAATTGAAGGAACGGTGGGGAGAAAAATCAGCTTTCTTTATTTGAACTAGCCTTCGGTAACTCAAATTGGACCCTTAAAGAAGTTTTCATTAAATAAGATACGGAATATGAAAAACACTTCACCGAACGCAACTCCAGAAGGACGTAATAGAATAAATATTAAAATAGAAGAGTTCGCTGTCTCACAAATATGTTAGCTTCTAAGTGCTTATACGAAACCGGATGCATTATCATCAAGCTCCACAGCCTTTTCTTTTCTCATTGCGATGGAAGCAAGCTTCAAGAACTCGCGCGTTCTAGAAACGTGTTATGAAATGAGCACACAGCAGCATTTAGGATTTATGAGATTGTAGGAAAATAAAATCCCGTGACGCGATATTTTTTTTTTTTTTTGCACAGCCTTCCAATTTTCTTTCTTCCGTGCAAGCCGCGACCAGCGCAATACTGGTTCCTATGTCAAGATTCATGGATGCAGCGTTTGTCAAGATTCATGGATGCAGCGTTTATATTCCTAAGACTGAGTGGAGAAGAAAAATATGTAAGCGAGGGTGTGTGTCAGTTGACAGCACTTAAAAAACAAATGGCATTGATAGCACATTCATTGTCAACAGCGCATGGCCGAACCGTTTTGACATGAGCCGGTAACCGTTATTTTTTTTCCGGTTCAGTTCCGGTCCGGGTTCATCGCGATAACAATATAACGGTTCGGGTTGGGGTTCAGTTCCGGAAAAAATACCGGTTCGGTTCCGGTTTTCGGTTCGGTTCGGCTCCGGTTCGACACCCTGCTTTAAACAGTTTGGGAGCTCCATAAATAAATCTAAATCTGAGCACATTTATATCGAAATCTTGCGCAGGAGTACACGTAAACCACATTTATTTTCAAAAATACGTACAGCGATTGCCGCCTGTTGTCTGTTCAGAGCATCGTGACGTCATTGACGGCATCCGCAGGCCAGCTTAGTGCTTTCTTAGTGGCGGACAAGCGTCACCTGACCCTGCTGATGGCGCCACTTTTGTTAGTTCTTTCTCTCCGCTCTCGCACATTCCTACCGTCGGCGCGCCGCCATGCGCGGATCAGCGCTCGTCCTGTGTACTCCTTTTCCTCCCGTCCTTGTCGTTTGCGCGCTGTTTCCATTATTTCTAAGCGGATCTACGTCGAAATTTGAATTGGCTATTACTATTACGATGTTTCTACTGATAAGATGGAAATAAAACGTACGACAGATAGTCTTTAAGCTGTCTACATTATAGGTTTTAATGCTTGTTCGAATTCAAAGACCTCGTCTGCTTCTCTTTAATAAAAATTGCTCCCCGATCTGATCTTTTCTGGGGATCCCTGGATTCTGCGACGCGAGTTTTCGCTATTCGTGCTCCCAGCTGCTGTGCACTAACTTACTCGGCTACCGATCTTTTGGAAAGATCTTGGAAATGCCTCACAAACAGCGATGGAGATGATGCATCGTAAAGATCGCAGGAACTAAATGGCACAGTAAGTGTAACCTTTTCGTTTTGTCGGCCCTTTAAATAGCAAAATGTAACCTTTTTTTTTGCTGTAAATTATTACGGCAACCATCTGAGTAGCTCCAGAGCTCGGCTGTATCGCAACCGGTGACGACCGGCGCCTCCAGTTCTCCGGCTTCTAATACGGTGCCTCAGCTGCACAGCGGACCAGTGATGGGATTGCTGGGCAAATAGCGCCAAAGGGCTTACCCAGCTACATCCTGCTACATTTTGCCAAAATGTGAAAAACTTGCACCAACATGGCGCCAAAACTCGATTTCACTTCATTTCACCATAACGATCGGGACCTGTAGCGGGGCCTGAGCCATTATACTTTCAGTATCAATAGATACTGAAACTATAATGGCTCAGGCCCCGCTACGCGTCCGGATCGTTATGGTAGGCGAGTGCGAATTTTCGGAACTTCTGATTTTAATCGCAAGTAACGGACTATCCCGTTTGCTCTCTCTGTGAGTGTCCAACACTGACAGTACTCGGATTGTTCGCAATATCTCTTATGTTTCCATAGTTGTTTTCACCTTAAGTCTAGACGCAGCCGACGCACCGAGCTGTTGGGACCCATCAGAGAGCGTCAAAAGCGCACCATCATGGTTGTTATCATGTTTCTCTTCGCGTTCAGTCATCGCTGAACCAGTCATAAACAGAAAATGCCCTTTGACTTACGCTTTTGACGCCGCTTGATTTGCACCGCTAGCTCGTAGCGTCGGAGCTGCGTCCGGACTTCAGTTGAAACGAAGTATATATTCTGCTCTGGCGTGTGATTGGTTGGATGCGCTCTTCACCGGGTTTTTTTTTTTTTTGTACGGCAGTGAAACGGCCACCCCCAAGTAAGCATTGCAATTTTGCTTATCTTGCTTCGCCGCAATGCATCCGAAGGCTAAAAGGAAAGCATTCCCCCAGTGCAGGACGTTAACACGTAAGCGTCGGGTAGATGTTTAAAAAAAAGGAACTCCCTGAGTGTTAATGTAAAAGCCCTGAGTTGCTGTAAACATTTCTGTGTTAAACTGCGGCTATTTATTGTGTTGGAGTGCGGTATTCTGGCAATATATATATTTTTTTCCGATGTCCGGATTTAGCGAGTGTACACGAAAGAAGAGTTATATGAACTGCTCTATAAGTTGTTTTTCATTTGAACTCCGTTGTCTTTTCAACTTTAAGGACTCGCCGAGAGAGGGAGGGCTTTTTAAACGGTTCTCTATAAAACTATTCTAGAAGTGGTGATGTGAAATTACGTCTTTCTCGTTACTCCCTTTACCACGGGGGGAAACGTATCAAATGAGCCAGACCTGTCAAAGAATAAGTAAAAACAACCCTACAAAAAAAAAAAAGTTATGTGGATATTGCGTGTGTTTGAAGTGGTGGGGGGGGGGGGGGGGGGGGAGGGGGGGGGGGGCGGGGTGGGCGGGGCGCGCGAAAGGGGTTTCTTTTTTCCCGTCGAGTCACCGGTCTGCCTCTTGAATGCTTCGCGACCCCGCAGCTTTCTTGCGTCTGACACGCGCTTCACTGACGAATGAAGCCGGGGATCGTTAGGCGCTAAACTTGGCTTCGATGAACCTTTTATGTTGGAAATCGCTCGCCAAGCTCGATCTTAATGCTGAGAAAAAAAATATTGTTAGCAAAGAAGAAAACCGTTTGCTTCGAACTAAGGCACTCGGCGGCTTATACTGGCGGGCTTCATTTATTTTCGTATTCCTAAACTCGTGTCCAAGCCTTTCTTCTTTTTTTTTCTTTTTTTTTTAACGAGGCATTTTAGCGTTTGCAGAAGCGCGGCTGTTTCCATATGACTCTTGCTCGCGATCGCCCACTCAAGCACGTGCCCGGTGCCCCAAGTAACACCAAGGTGTATAGACGCTTTCAGGCAGCTGTGCATGGGCGCTGCCATAACCGACCTTCAGTTTTTGTTTCCTCTTATTCCGTTCGCTTCACTTCATCATTGCCACAGCAAGACAGGTTATTGCCACTTTCGGTGCTACTGTGTCCTCCCCAACGTAAGCATTTGTGGAGACTCGTCAAAGCCCGCTTCAGTGGCTCAGCGTCTCGATACGACAAGAGAAGGTCGGCAATGACGGCTTAACCTGGCGCGTGTTTAAAACGTCTATACCTTACGTGTTGTTAACATATATCTATGACCTCCGCAACGTTGTTATTACGTTATAAATAAGACTCGTGCTATTTTATAGTACCTCTTTGAGACGTTTAGTATCTTTGGTTAAGGTTACACTTAAAAACCTCTACTGAATGTCTTGAAAAATGTATATCAGACGTCTTTAACGATGTCTGGCAGACCTTTTAAGTGATGTGCAGGAGACGACTGAAGACCTAAACCGCACGGCTTCAGTAACGTATGCTAGACGTCTTGACAACAAGTGTACGCTATCAAGTCTATAGTCTATGACTATAGCTTGATATGGACATTTTCTGTCAATGTTTTGTTATTTCATGTTTGCTTCGGGGGTCTTGGGTGTAAAATATGATTTTTACATATAAACACAGCATATAGCTGTGCCGTCATCCCACTAACGATTCCATGCCTGTTGTTTCTAAATAGCACCAATACATGCTACGTTTACAAACCCGGTTAGAATAAAAATATCAATCCTATTGCCCACTGGTGTTCTTTTTAACAAGTTTCGCCTCCGAACTGGTTTAGTGTTGTGCAAGAATAAATTTGACAAACCCGATATCGTCGTCCATGTAGGCAACAGAAAACTGAATCGAAAAGCTGAACAAAGTTCATCATCAAAAATAGCAAGTTTTTTGCGTAGCGCAAATTGGTCTCCGTGTTTGTCCGTCCCTTTTTGTCCCAGTCTCGGGGTTTTTGTCGAAATGTTTAACCACCACCAGCTCGTTCGCGCCCTTATCTTTTGTTCACAAATGTGTCTGCTTTTTGCACAGGGGTTGCAATGATGTCAGAACGCCGAGCTCTCATTGGCTGATTGAAAAACAAATAGTGGGTAGACTCAAAGCACTTGGCGTTGAAGTCTACCCAGTATCCTTTCAAGCAAACCCAATCAGACCTCGGCCTCGTTCTTATGTCACCGCATCTGCCGTGCAATCTCTGCATTGAACACCATAAGTAGTACACTTGGCTAGATACAAGACTGGAGTGGTGGCGTTGTTGATGACGCACCCTCTTGCATGGAGCATTGGTGATGATGCGCCTTTCCCATGTCCGACCGCAAGACGACCTCGCTACTGTTTTGAGGAAGTACATACCTATCTTCGGCGGACAGAGTTCTCAAATGGAGCAAGAGCTGAAACTGTCACTTGAGGAATCTTCGGTACCGCTAGAGCGCAGAGGGCAGCTATATTAGCTATAGAAGGCGCGAGCGGCGACCTCGCAGTAAAGATCACTTAGTTGCGCGGCTACCACGGTGAGGATGTATCGAGCGCGGGGCGTGAGAATACAAATTTGAAGACCGCCACTACCCGTTCCGAAACTTACCCCGCTGCCAGCAAGACTGCGTGCTCTGTACTGCTTGGTCGCCGCTCCTGCATCCTAACTCATATTACCGGTCACTGTCGCGATGAGCCCGGTGCTAATAACGCGTACGTGGGTAAGGAAGCAGCCGGCCACGACAAGACCCGAAACCCCAGTGAGCTTTACTGATAGCTTCCGCGCCGAAGGCGATATCACGCGCTACCTTCGCGCATGCGCCTTGCGTACGTCACATGGCGTGTCGCGTCATGACGTGTTGCGCCAGGCTACACACTGTACCTTAATTCTGCTTTGCGTGAGCCCAGTCTCGGTATCAGACGTGCTTGGAGTCGAGCTCACTGCTCTACAGAAGAAGCTTTTTACGTTTCAGTACTTCGGGAATCGGCATCCGGCGTTGGCCGGGGGGCCGTGCGAAAAAAGGACTTGTTAGGTCTTGTTTTGGGTTGTGCAAACAATTGATCGTCTCAAACTGTAACGCATGCAGGAGCGTGCCTCCTCTGTAGCGAAAGCGATTACGAGAAGAATAGAAACAAGCAACGAAAATGTGTGTGCCGTTGAAGCACAGGTCAAAGCGAAAACGCTAGGAGCGTGAGCCAAAAGCAAAGTGTCGTACCGGAACCGAACCGAAAATCGGAACCAAACCGTTATTGCCGAACCTGAACTGAACTGAACCGAAATCTTCACCGCCATCTTGAAACCGAGCCGGAGCTGAAGCGGAACAAAATATAACGGAAACCGGTTCAAAACGGTTCACGTTTTTTTTTTTTTTTGCTATTCCAAAAGGGATATGGTTGAACCAAATAATTGACAGAGCTCTGTATTTCTATGTAATCATCGTATCGTCACGTACAGAGTTGGAATATATGAGAAATTGTTGCTTTTCGTGGCACTTTTCTATTGGCACTATGATTAATCGTGTGTCACATGGTCACGTGACGTCACGCTGTCAAGACATGTTGCCAAGTAATGTCCCGTCACGCGTCCCCGGGACGTCACTTGTCGTAGTCACGTGGCTCACTGATTCAAATCGTTTTAAATTGGAAACGTCTATAGATTCATTTGCGATGTTGACACCGTGACGTCACATGACGTCACGACTTTGCACCACGAGTCACGTGACAACGTGGCTTACTCGATTGTCATGAGCCCGAGTCGAGTGCTCGGGTAAATCACACTCAGCATCATTAAACATTCGGCTAATGGCTCATATTCAATCAGAGATGAGAATAGCCGAACGGTAACAATGTTTGAAGCTTAGCCCATGCTCTATACTTTGCCATCCCCTTCGCATGACTATGATGAACACTGACGGTATGTAATTAGCGTCAGATCAGGGTGCCGCTTTTTCTAATTGCGAGTTGATGAGGGGAAAGGTGTTTCTCTCCTTTATTTTTTTCTGCGTCTGCCATTGCGCGGAGAGGAAAACTAATGGGTGTCTTTTGAAAGTTATCAATGTCAGGAATTAGTTCTTAGGGGTATTTACTGAAGCGCAACAATTATTGCACGACCTATCTTACATGTACTCATCATTAAGGCGCCCAGACGTGTTTTGTTGTTGCTGTACCGCTTTACAAATTTGTCCCACAGAAGAGAAGCACTGAAAGCACCAAATGTGACTTATTAATTCGACGTTACGTAGAGCTACAAGTGTGTACGGGAGGGACACCTGGAATAAAAGATCTATAATGGCCTCAGAGGGACAGCCGAACGTTGCCAGCCGCTCTATGTGTCCACAGGAGTGTCCCTCCCGCTAAACAAAAGACGTTTAAACAAATAACGGAGGAGCGTCCCTCTCTTTTAAACACTTTTAAACAAAATGCGGAGGAGTGTCCCTCCCGTGTAAACAAAATACGGAGGTGGTCGAAGCTGGGGAAAAAAATAAGGACGGGAGTGTCCCTCCCGTCCTTATTTTCTTCCCCAGCTTGGACCACCTCCGTATTTTGTTTAAACGTCGCAGTTTTTGGTTGCAATTTATAAGCAATGGAGGATTACTTATAGCTAGGGTGTGTACTTTCCGGTGTTTATTTGTGAGAAAAATCGGCGGATGTTTTTCGGTGTTTATTTATTTTCAAAACACCGGTGTATTTCGGTGGAACGTCTCACGACGAGGCTAAAATCGGTGATTATCGGTGAAAAAAAAAGCGATTGATCACAGACAGAGAGTTCCAATTTTATTCACATAGTTCATATACTTCTTTTCTAGGAAGCCACTATTTCTCACACTTGGTTATTATAGTAGATGCAAGCGTACTTTCATGCTTGCATCCACACGCAAGGAACGTGCTGCCGTCATGGCAGCACGTTCCTTGCGGTTCGCAACCCGCAATTATGAAAACGCACGCTCTTGTACGACACGGACGTTGGCATTGTCTTCCAGGAACCACAGCAACCTCAGAATACATGGCTTGCACCGACATCACTTGGCCAGACACAATGAGGAAAAGGCACGTGAGAGCCTACCCTCCACTGCGTTAATTTTTCCCCAAAAGGGGGCTATCGGAGACACAATGGGGGAAATGCGCATGAGAGCTTAGCTTCCACTGCGTTCACTAGACGCTTTTGACTCCCAGAAAGGAGGGCGGACTGACGCCACCTGCAAGCCATGTATAAACACTGGAAGAATGCAGGATCGACGAGATAACACGTTTGACGAAACTCTAATTGGAAAGGGTTTCGCTAGGTCGGAAACTAGCAACGGCCGATGTTTTTCGGTTTTAACCAGGGCGAACATGTCCAACCACCGGTGTTTTTCGGTTTTAACCGATTTTATATTTTCGTCACCGACGGATGTTTATCGGTGTTTTTCGGTTAAAACCGGAAAATGCACACCCTACTTATAGCAAGTGAAACAAACATCATTGTCGTATTAACTCCTCCGAATGGAGGAGAGAGTTCCTCATTAATAATAAAAAAAAGTATAAAAAAAAAGGGAGAAGTAGTTTTAGAAGCGCGGCCCAGAAACTATCTTTTTGCCAAAACATTCATGCCAGAAAGCGCGTTCTTTCAGGAGCAAGCGCTTGCGCCGTTCCTCATAACGCTGCAACAAGCAAGAATACTTTGTGTCTCTGAAATTCATGGCTTTCACTGAGCGCGAACCTTCTGCAGCGTTCATTTTGCACTGCCGGTCTTGATTTTCTCAGCAAGAACAAATAGCAATTACCAACAGCATATAGCGTGATGACGTCATTTGCAATCCATGTTAAACAGTTCAGTTTCCTGGTGAAATACCATGTTCGCAACACTAACAAAAATAATGCCCAAATTTTAAAGTTGTGCAGTATATATAACAGTTTGCGCATGACTGATAAAGCACAGAGCTGTAAAGTGAGGGTTCATAACAAGTGCGCGTAAAACCGAACATAATATTAGCCTTTCGAGGCGCGCGAAGCATTGAGTTCGTGCAGGCTTATGCCCAAATGTGATTGGTGTAAGGATTATAAAAACCTTAGTCTGTCCTTCGCGCTATTTATGTGTAATTAGGAATATCATTACAGATTTATGTTTGCCTTTTTACAGCGAAGCTCTTTTATGGCTAGGTTTCCGTGGATTTTTCGTGTACTCCGACAAATACTCAGGTCCCGAATTTGATGCAAAATCGCTTCATTCTGTGCAAAAGCCCCAGACAGCACAAACACTTTGAAAATACGGCGAAAGAACATAGATGACGTCAGTGATCACATGTCGAAAGAACGTCAAAAGTCTGTACGTCAGGTCCCTTCGATGTAATATGGAAAGGCTAATGTATGGAAAAGAAGGCCGATTTTACGTCGATATATCGTTCCATTTCACGACTATGAAACGTCGAATGCACGTCCGAACTGAACGGGAAGTAAAGTGATAACGTTATATCAAGGTTGAAATAACGTCCCGTTTAACAACCATGAAACGTCGAGTGCAGGTCCAAAGGTGCGTTTATAATCCAACGTAACGTCGACGGGCGCAGCGTGCACAGATTCTGATTCATCACATATCGAATTCCTGCTCGTCGGCCAATTAAACGCGCGAGTTCTGCACACGCAGCGTTCGCTGCGCTCAACGTTGGAGTATAACAGAGCCGTTACTTGAAAGGGACGTCAATTGATAACGTCATGTGGACGTTTCAAAGACGTAGAAATGCCATGCCACGTCATTAGGAAAAGGCCACAGGACGTTAAATTGACGTAATATTCGCACGCCTGGTTCAATATGGAACGTATACTCGAAGTCTAGATAGCGTCTGAAACGTACTTTACGTCCACTGGAGACGTTACATCCACATACAAGAAACGTAAAGATAGCACCCCACACCCTAAAAAAGGCCATAGAACGTAAGATCGACGTTCTACCCAAACGTATATTCAACGCCTTTAGGACGTCATCCGGCACGTCGACTGGGTCCGTAATATCGACGTGTTGCTAATATTCCCCTACGTCCTACATATGTTATTTATTTATTGATCCTTTGGGAGAGAGGATGGCACAAGGCCGCTGTGGGGGGTAAGCGGGTTGATAGAGAGGGGGGGGGGGGGTGAAGTGTCTGGCTTCTACGGAAGTGGTATCAGTTCCGCCGTGTTTGGTCTTCGGTGTATTCTGCAGCACCTAAGTCATGCAGGGTATCCTGGAGCAGTCGAAAGGAAAGAGTGAGTCAGCCTACACTATCCTGGTCAGATCGCTAACGCTACCAAAAGTGTTGAGAAGGTGTCTACTGCCTGGTTGATCGAAGAGGTGTTGAACGAGGGTTGCATGGTCGGAATGAGGGATGTGTACAATCGTGTCCCGGCCGGTCGTGAATTCAGAGCAATCCCATATAAGATGAAGGAGGTCTGCTCTCGCGGTCTTGTGGCGGTGAGGGCAGCTCAGGGGAACAGCGAGGTCGATTGGGAGCCATTTTTGGATAATATGTGGTGTGTATGCAGCGTTAGTCATGATTTTGTTAAGAAGTACTTTTTCTGCGCGTGTCTATTTGTCGGTGGGGGAGAAAAGGGTTAGGAAAACCTCACCTCTAGATTAGAAAACACCTTACAAGGGCGAAGCACCCTAGCGTGGGATCTTCAGCGTCACGTCGTCTGGAGCGGCCCTGATGAAGCTTCGCCGTGGGATAGCCCCGTCATCAACCTGAAACCCATCAAAGCAATACCTACGCAAAACTCCGACCTCCATAACCGCATAGCCTACCAGCACCACAATGCTAAAATAATGGACACATTCACATCTACACGGACGCCAGTTTTTTGGCGGACCGAGCCGGGCTAGCGTGGCATATTGTACCTCTCGACCTCAGCTCACAGGCACTCATGCTTGTATTCTACCGCAAGGCTGAACTATTAGCAATCTGGGGAGGGAGCTCCTCGATTCCCACCCTCCCTGATCTTCAAAGAGAACAGACGTTAACGCGTACCTACCGAATTTACACGGACTCTGTCGCAGCTCTAGAAGAACTGTCAACACCAACGACCGAAGATGTTACCGCTGAGGAAACCCGTAAACGCCTTCAGATGCTTCAAAACTTCGGCGCGGATGTTTAGATCCTCTGGACGCCAGCCCATACCGGGGTCCCAGGAGGAAACGCTGCAGCACATGCAGCCGCCACACAGGCACGTGGGAGCAACCGTAACTACAACTCCAACCTCCTCACGCATCGCCTTCGCAAATTCCTATTTGACCTTGATGACGCCTCGGAGTTTTCTTCACTATCTACGTATACGCGTGTCCGCAAAGAAAGTGAGGATCGCCTCCAGAGGGCGACGTCCTACAAATAAAATCTGAAACAGAAAATTTCCTCTTTAGTTTCACAGCTGGTCCCACACGCAACCTAAATACAGCTTAATTATTTGCTTTCCTGGATGTAGCAAACGTATTTTCACAACCTAAAACTATTCTGCTTAAAGGAGCGGTGCAACGATATTCAATTGGAATGTTTTTCACTTGACATGAGCTTGGTGGCACACCCGGGACTCAAGGATACTCACACGCAACGCCACTGGCCAAGAAACTCCTTTGTTGCGGTGTAATTTCAAGGACAAAAGCGATTATTTTCATTCAATCTCTCCTTTGCAAAATTTGATGACGTCACGTGGGGATCGCAGTACACCCAAGTGACGATATTTGAATGCGGTTCATAGATTGGACCCGAGCATTGCGTGGGCACTCGACTTGGGCTCGTGATAATTGGTAGCTCGAGAAGCATTCGGGTAGTGACCCGTGTCCAATCACTGCAACGACGACAACAACCGAGCCATAACGATGTCTGGAACTCAGCGCGTGTCCTGCGCTTTGCCAACCCCAGCGCGTGGCTATGATCAACACTGGCGGCATATAATCGGCACCAGATCACTTGCCCGCTTGTTCTGGCTGCGAGTTGAGAGTGTGAACTCTGCTCGTTTTTCTTTAATTTTTTACGGAGACTTCTATTGCGTGGGGGGAAAAACGAACGTGTGTTTTATAGGTCATTAACGTTAGGGATCCGTTTTAAGCGGTATTTGCGCAAAGTACAAAAATTGTTGGATCGCTCCTTTAATAAAAGGAGCTGTGCAACGATATTCAATTGGAATGTTTTTCTCTCTACACGAGCTTACTGGCACACCTGGGACTCAAGGATATTCACACGCAACGCCATTGGCCAAGAAACTCCTTTGTTGCGGTGTAATTTCAAGGACAAAAGCGATCATTTTCATTCAATCTCTCCTTTGCAAAATTTGATGACGTAACTCGGGGATCGCAGTACACCCAAGTGACGATATTTGAATGCGGTTCATAGATTGGACCCGAGCATTGCGTGAGCACTCGACTTGGGCTCGTGACAATCGCTAGCTCGAGAAGCATTCGGGTAGTGACCGGTGTCCAATCGCTGCAACGACGACAACAGCCGAGCCATAACAATGTGTGGAACTCAGCGCGTGTCCTGCGCTTTGCCAACCCCAGCGCGTGGCTATGATCAACACTGGCGGCATATAATCGGCTCCAGATCACGTGGCCGCTTGTTCTGGCTGCGAGTTGAGGGGGTGAACGCTGCTCGTTTTTCTTAATTTTTTTTCTGGGACTTCTATTGCGTGGGGTGAAAAACGAACGCGTGTTTCATAGGTCATTAACGTTAGGGATCCGTTTTAAGCGGTATTTGTGCACAGTACAAAAATTGTTGCACAGCTCCTTTAAGAAGTAACGTTTGTAATTAGCATAGAGGGGATGCATCTGTACAATGAGGAGTAATAAAATACCGTGTGGGATACAACGTAAAAGGAGCCGCAAACAGTAATGTTTTAAATACCAGATTATAAGATCGCACCTTCCTGCAAACACACCATTCACTGAAATAAAAAAAGATCTAGTGGTCCGCTGGATTTATAGAGAGTATTCATTGGCGGCCATAGCTGTGTGCGCGAATGCTGAGCGCGTGCTAGTGGTGAGCTTCCACCATTCTTTTGCAACGTGCATTCCGCACCATCAAGAGTGCCGGTCTTAGCAGCCTATCGATGTGAGCTTGTTCTGAGCATGCGCTCTAAACAGCACCCACAAATATGGCGTCCAGTGAATACTCCCTATTGCAGACTTTTTCGCCAAAGGTCCAAATTAGAGCCGCAGATGAAGCTTTCAGCGAAGTCCAGCAATTATTTATTTCCCCATGATGATTCACAAGACAGTTGGTAGTCGACGCGATCTCTGCAAGTGGTAAGCGCATACAAATGAAACCGTCGGCGAGTTACGAAAAAAGCTTGATATAAAATCAATGACTCTTTAAGCTGGAAATACCAAGGGTATTTGTGCCATCATTCACACTACCTGAGCAAAAAAATGCATCTTTTTCACTCGGGTCATTAAGTGACATGCCTATCTTAGACCACGCGCTCAAAGCTCCATTAATGTTGTTTTCTGACACAGGGCAAAAAAACAGCAACAAAATAATAATAAAAACAAACAAAAAAAAAAAACGCAGACGACAATTATTTGAGTGTTCTTCACACTAGGGTGCCTTGATGTGCGCTTTGCTTAGGGTGGAGACATCTCGCCATTTTGTTCCCCACTTTTATCTTTACTTTTTGATCAAAAGCGCGTGAAAGGGCGTGTTCCTGCACGCGTCTGTGGCGCTGACTGTGCTATGGCGACATTTTGTTTTCGTCGATTTCTTTGTATTTTCCCCGTGAGCGCGTGTTGTCGGCATCGGGTACTACAAAGGGTGGCATCACTCTAAACAGAAGGACATCGAGGCACCTATATACTTCACACTAGAGTGTTCACTTAACTTGCCTTATGAGTCACCCGGACTTTTGTGCTTGCGATTTCGCGTGGAAAGCCACTCCTTACATTAGTTTAGTGGCCGAATGGGCTATCCCACACCAGTTCGGAGTACGTGGAGCATAAGCACGCGCTGCAGGTCCCAGGAATCCTGGGTTCAATAGACCTTTCCAGAAAATCCCAGGAGACCTTGCAACGAAGGGAATTGTAGAGCTCTTCGGATATACCCTCGTGCCGGCTGGAACGCTTTATATAGCCTAGTATCGGCACGATTCATTCTTTCTTATTGTTAACAAACGCAAATATATAGCGAATGGAAAAGAAGGTCACGTCATACTTCGTTTTGCTTTCCTTCCACTTTCTCTGCGTTCTAGGGTCACGAACTGTTAGACCCACGTCAACTTCGTCTTCGCTTCTTGGATAATTTCGCGTGCCGTACATCTGAACGTGAACAATGCGTAAAGCAGACGCTGGGGCACCACATATTTTCGGGAGTGTATATTCCCACCCCTGACTGTTTGAATCTGGATAAGTATCGTACCGGCGTGGCGGTCGTGTATGACTACTGCGTGATGCACGTTAAAGACCGCACTGCACTGGCTAAATTTCTCATCTACAGTGGGTACCAATGTCGCCATGTTCAGGCAGACGAACCTCCCGCTGTATAAATAACTAACGTTTAATTGCCTTAACAAATCGGTAATTGGCCCCGTAAGTGTGACGTCACCGCTCCAAACAAACCGTTGCTAGGCGCGTTGCTATGGACGAATACAGAAGACTATTTCGTTCGGAAGGAACCATCGTTCAAAAATCGCATGTGGAGTTTAAACCTCTAAAAATAATAGATATCGTACGCCTTACCACGAGAGAAGTTTGCCGAGGATCGGCTATATTTCTGAAACATCTGCGACGTCAACTTCCCGTCCTCGAGACGTCTGGCGATGCCTACTGCAGACGACGAACGTGTACGGAATGACTGGTATGCCGTCTGCGACAGTTTGAACCGTTTGCATAATGATACGATTTTGTTCTTGTGTTTACTGAGAACAATGCGGGTCTAAGGCCAAGAAAACTCATCAGGTTTATAATTACAAATTGTACTAGCGTACGATACGAAATTCTGTCTGACGAAAATCATCACTCGTTTGGGGATCTGCTCAAAATACAGCGAAATAGGCATCTGTCTAGAACATGATATCAATGCAGCGTCAGACCCTTTTTTTATTTTGCAGTGCACGTGTATTGTATTGAAGGCGCAGTTATTGCGACTCTAACATGATCGGTTCGAGACTCCAAACTTCGTTTTTCAGGCTCGCAATATGGGTGTTTTTCTTTTCGGTTTGTAACCATCACACTCAGAAAAATCCTGCTCAATCTTCCGTTTTCTGTAAGACTCGAAATAGCGAATGAGCTGAATAAAACCATGAGGTAAATCATATATCTGTTACTGACAGTTTGTTTGATCACACAAATATGTACTGAAGCGAATTCTAGGCCGTCTGGACTTTTTAAAACGTGTTCCGGCCTGCACTTCGACTTGAGACAGATCACGTAGTCGTCGTCGTCCTACATGATTTGGCTTCATATTGTTTTTACCCTTTTAAGATATTGCGGGAAGCCTTCGCGGGCATGCGTTCGCGCGCCCGCGCACTTCGATCGTCGATCAACGCTGTGCACGGGCACTCTTCGGTTCCGATATCCCGCACTAAGTTGACCCTCGGAATAAAAGTTCCGTCGCTCGCCAACAACTTAATTTAACGCAGTGGCGTAAACCCCTCAGAAAGGCCACTGCACCCGCAAAGCCAACTTATCGTCTGCTAGCGAGGCGAAGCCGGATGGGAATATTTATTACGGTTCTTTTTCATCGCTTTATGACACTGAGACGATAGAAAGTCTTCATGATTACATGTTGTGAAGACAATGCTTACAGAAAATATTTACTTTTCTATCAGACAAATTATAATCTCACGTCGAGCACCGGCCCATGCAGTTGTACATAACAACGACCCTAGCAACGGTTTGTTTGGGGCACAGTGTCATGTTACGGGGTCAATAAACAGCACACGTAAGTAAAAAGAAAGCGGCGAACTCACATTTCTTAGCTTCTGAAACACAAACAATGCGCCCCCAAACTCAGAACTGTTGGCAATCGTCCTGCCAGTGGTATCTCCGTGTCGTACCTCTTCTGTTCCTTTCCCGACAACTTTACACCCACGACCGTTGCTACCCCGCAGAAACGGGAATGCGTTCACCTATATTTCTACAAATCTGTTTTATTTCTTGTTTACAAAATAGTAAATATGTATTATTATGTTTTAAGGTAATGTACTGAATTCAGTGGGATCAATTATTGATTTCAGGTCCTTGTCATGTAAGGAAAGGTTTTCGAGAATGTCGAGGAAGGTATACACGGGCCTGGCCGACAATATGAAAGTTCTAATGACCCCTTACAAAAAAATTACAGGAGTTTCAAGTGAAAGTGTAAAGGATTCACTCAATACACCGCGTTGAGTCTCAATTGAAATTCGATAGGTTTTTTTTATTTTGATTCCTATTGAACCTTCACAGGGTGTTGGCCACTGCGTTTAATAGAATTTTTAGCAATTGCTATTTAGTTAAATTTTTGGCAAATAGTGTTTCAATTGAATTATGCAACTGTGTTTCAATTGTATTATGCAACTGTGTTTCAGTAAAATGTTTTGCAACTGAGTTTTAAAAAAATCCTGCAACGTGTGGGGAATCTTTATCTTATCCTTCCTTAAAGCATGGAGGAAACGAGCACAATTTGCATAAACCACTCATAACACACTAATCACACTCCCCTTCACGACTCCACCGCCTTATACCCTACACATGAAAGGTATTCATTTGTCCGGTGACCACCGCATAATTTATTAAGCTTCCCCGTATGCTATCGCCTCATCGGAAGTTTGATAAATGATAAACAGTGTTTTGACGTCAATCGACCCTATCCTTTACTAAAGACCAAAAAAAAAAATAGACACATTGGTACAAGGAATGATCGTTCCGTGCAGTCGCTAAATCCACACTCGTTTGCATATCTAATGAGTAAATTCATATGAATGGATACTGAGTTATAAATGAGCAAAATCTATTGCATTCTTAATGAGTAAGTTCTGAAGAATATATATTGAGTTCATAATGAGCAAACTCAATCGCATTCTTGGTGAGCAAATTTAAAACAATAAATGACGAAACTCAAATGCATTCCTAATGAGTACACCCGCCGGCAATATGAAGGTGAACACCTTACCTGGTTTCTTGCCTGTTTTACGGATCCTGAAAGCTATATTAACTCTCAACGTCTCAAATGGTACGTGGCTTTGGGTCTAAACTTTGCGTTCTAGCCCTCTTCTGAAACAGAGCTTGTTCCAAAAATTGCAGGAGCGTCAAAAACAAGAAGAGGGCTGTTCACCTTCATATTGCTCACGGGTGTACATTTAGTAAAATCGATATTGAGTTCCTTATGACCGAACTCAATGCATTCCTGAGGTGTAAATTCAAAAGAACATGTATTGAGTTCTTAATGACCATAGTCATTAAGAACTCAATACAAAGCAAAACCAGTTGAGAGTGAACCGCCTGTCCAGTCGTCCGTGTTTCTTTATGGTCCCCGTTTGTTCGCGCTTTTTAACCTTTTATTTAGAAGCCATTAGAAACAGTGAATTTCCGGAGCAATTCCAACAGTACTACGCCCGCAGTGCTTCGTGAATGGTGACGCATTTACGTTATGGAAACGCTGCGATGAAGATGCCTGCACGTGTTCTGTGCTACGTTCGGTTTTTGTTTCCTGTTACCCACTGAACGGCGGACGATGAACGTGATTTTGCGTCTCCGCGTGTCACTAACATCGCCACATGGCGTCGTGAACAAAGACTCGAATCGTCGCCGAAGTCGCCATGTGTTTCGCGTACCAGTAGTGTATGAGCAAAATGAGATGATGACTTATGGTCGCAAAGGGGCATTTTGTTTTACGTTTTAGAGTTTGAAGAAACGGCTCGAGCATTTAAGGTACAATCCTTCGGCACGCGGATAGTCATGCTGGAACGCTGGTCTAGATCGTAGCTTTTATCGCACTTTCGCCATGATAACTGTTGTCTTCAATGCGCTGTTGGTCCTTCTTGAAATATGGCGGAAAGGAAGCGTGTCTGTTTTCTTAGTCACTGGTATATATGCAGTGATGTTTACAGTGTGGAGTGTTAGAGTTAAACGATATCAAACAGGAAGACCGAAGTGGTGCAAGGTGAATTTGCATTATGTTTTTCAGCCGGATAATTTGTTTAGTCGACAGTCCGCTAGTGACCGAGAAAGGAAAACAAAGAAATGCTAGTAACCTAATTATGAATAGAAAAAGAAACTGGTGGTCTGCTTGGTGATATTTACGAATGTATACCTATAGCCCACGAGTCTCTATAGTTCAAATATACCTCTGTTTTTAAACTTGTGTTTGAAAATTGTGACACTGCTTCGGTGATAGGAATTCTTTACTGATATTTGTAATGTAACCTTTTAAAATAGACTGTGTGCTCGTTCGGTTCATGCTGTCTCACGCAGTGCAGCTCAGCTGTGTGTCAATACGTATGGGGACCACCATGATAAAGTAAGTTCTGTTCACAGTGGACACAATGATCTCGTTCATATTTTAGTGCCTTATATACATTAGGACGTTCACACACTCGAGGTTTTCCCCTTTCGAATTGGGAGGAGTGGCGACCGTATTGGGATGTAAACCCGTCCAGACAGCGGAAACTGCCGTCTCTGATGTTGTCTCGGCGAATCCGGTGTGTGCTGCAGCCCCCTCCCATGGCGCAACGCGAAAGCGCGACTCTGCAGCGTCCACTGCTCGTGGCGCATGCGTTCTCTCGGCCGGTTTCCGAACAGCTGGGGGAGAATTTCACGCTGAAAGAGCGCCGTGTTTTGCAAAGGAGCGAAGTAAAACGTATTTGGGTTCTGCTTTGTCCGAGGGGCCATTTGCAGCTCCTTGATTACTTGGAGCTCTTGGATTCGGAGGAGCCCCTTGTGGTAACTGAACTAATCGCTAGAGGAGGAAGTTTATCGCACCCGTTTGTCTATCTATTGGGTGATGTGCTAAGTTTCGACGTCATACGCCCGCTGTGCTCTCCGCTGGTTCGTTGTGATCTGCCTTGTTACATTTTGGGATCACGCGGGGGAGCTACTCTTCGTTGTTAGGGAGCCAGCTGCGCGCGCCGACGGTCGCACGTGCCCGCAGGCTCCCGTAAGTCATACTTGGTCCCGCTGTTTTTTCTCTTTCTCACTCTCTCTCTCTATCGTCTCATCTCGTGGCACCGAGCAAAGACGTCGGGTTGTGAATCGCATAGTCCGGGGTAATGAGCCGCGCGGTAACTCTCGCGCGTTGAAATGAATTATGCCCAATTGCGAGTACGTACGATTATTTATCACTAAGAATGCCTTTTCTTTAGATGGTTACGCATTGCCTACTATGTGTTGTGTACGCTTTATATGTGTTGCGGTTTTTCGTCGCTAGTGTGACATTTCTCGCGTGAAATACAGCCCGTAAACACATTCTGCGTTAATAACCCGAGAGTTTACATCATCGAGGAAAAGCAACGGACTGGTAACATTATTTATTGCTGAGGTGAGCATAAAAAAAAGAAAAAAAAAAAGACGTGCCTTGGAAATGAAGGTTATAAAATGGAGAACAGCAGCAGGCGGAGTTGGTGATTCATGTATAGTGCGTTCATTGATCTGTTTGTATGCGCCGTGCGTGTGTGTGTTTGTATGTATGTACTCACTATATGTGATACGTTCAGCTGCTGCTACACTTTGTCTCACTGAAGCAAAGAACAAACGCTGCGGCCTCCACGAGCCAGTGTTGTACGGTACGCATTAGAGTAATCAAAGTCTCCGACGGAAGGGCAGTGTACCGAAATTGATGGATTAAGAAGATAAGTAGCTAATAGTTTGGTGATTCTTATTCAACAATTGGCAGTATAAAAGACCCGTTTTCAAACCGGTAGATAATTTTGACGTTTAGAAAATTTGAAGTAATCGGAAAGTAATGCTTAGTTTTTCAAGTAACGGAAAATGGGACCTTTTTTTCTCAAATAATAAAGTAATCGAATCGAATACTTTTAACCGAGAGTAATTGTAAATCTAATCGATTACTTTTTTGTTTTGAGTAACGTGTACAGGATTGCCTCGAACTAATCAGAGCGACGGAGGCGAAGCATGTGACAGCCCTTACCAAAAGTACCTGGGCGAGAGCGTAGCCCAAGCAGTTGGAGAAGAGGGGAATCGGAAACTCCCCTCTCGGACTCTTTTTTGAGTGTCCCGGACCATCACCTCGCAGTCGCAGACTGTAGGCTTATAAAATTTAGCCCGCCAGATGGGCGTGATGGCCGTATTTGTTTGGAGCCGCCTGATGCTCACCTCCTCCCACCGGTTGTATTCCGGCGGGATCGGATACGAATCTGGCGGAAGAAGTGAGATGAGCCTGAGTTTTTGGGCAAGTCGCTCTTTTTATCTCGTCTGGGTCAGGTGGTATGTCAGGCCTTTCGTCTTGTTCTTGAGGTGCGAGGAGGGGATCGTGGCCTTGTGAAAGCAGGGTACATGCGTTTAGCTGCGCCCTCGTTCGCCCTCTCGTTTCCCGGGATTCCCTCGTGGCCCGGAATCCAGTCTATAACAACGATGACATGGGTTCTTTATTTCTTAACAACGCTTTGTATTTGGAGCGCGATGTCATTCTGCGAGCGGCATCGTTTGCATTCACGGAGTGCTTCTTGCGAGTCTGTGTAGATAATTACGGTGGGTTGGTGGGGGACTGTGTGTGACTTCCTTAACGGCTTGCAGTATTGCCAACAGCTCTGCCGTCTTGGAGCTGCTCGACTTTATAAAGTTTAACATGTTGCCTCGGATTCCGGATCTTTGTGCTGCTTCGATGACCGTCTTGTGAGGAATGCTGTCGAATGCCTTCTTGATGTCTAAGGCAACTGTGGTTCTTGGTTGTCTCTTGAACTGAGGCTTCTCGTACACGTCACGATGTATCATTGCCAAGCCGTCCTGGGTGGACAAGCCAGGTCTGAAACCCGTTTGCATCGGATGCAGGTCACTTCGGGTCTCGAGGATCCATGAAAGTCTCGTCTGAACCACCTTTTCTAGAATTTCGCACAAGCTCGATGTGAGCGAAATAGGCCTGACATTTTGTAGGGTGTTGAATGGCTTTCCGGGCTTGGGGATCGGGATGTCAGTTGATCTCTTCCACTCAGCCGCGATTTCTCCGCCGTCCCAGATTTCGTTGTAACTTTGGAGGAGTTCCTCAAGCTGTTTTTTAGACAAGTTTCTTAGTGCCGCGACTGTGACTTGATCGGGTCCCGGTGCCGCGTTGCTATTGGCTGCCGTGAGTGCCTCAAGTAGCTTGCCTATGGCGAATGGTGCGTTCTCGGGTGCGGGGTCTTCAACTTGAAGTGGCTGATAGATTTCGGCCTCTGGGGGTGGTTGCTGCTGCGGAAAGAAGAGAGTTCCTCCCTGTTCGGCAAGTTGTTCTTCTGTTATCCTGAGTTTCAAGGCGATGTTACCGCCTGTGTTTTGTGCCTTAGTCTCGCCCGCAAGGCCGCGGTATGTCTGCCAGAGCCTGCGTAGTCCCGTCTTCTCGTTAAACGAGTTGCATAGTGGTCTCCATTTTGTTCGACAGAGCTCGTTGGCGCAGCGTTTTGCCTTAGCCGTCGCCTTGTTTAGGGAAATATTGTTGCCTAAAGTCTTACGTTTCCTGTACTTCTTGAGAGCTTCGAGTCTCGTGTCCCATAGGTTCACGAGATGTAAGTCTAGAGTCGGCGTGTCGTCTTTCACTTTGTAAACCGTTTTGGCTTTCTTAACCGCCTGGACAATTCCTTCTGCCAAGGGAGTGTCTTTGAGATCTTGAGCATGGGTGCGAAAAGCATCCCACTTGATAAAACATACTTTTTTTTTCGGTGCGGCACTAAGTGGAAGAGCAATTTTGATGGGCAAACAATCACTACCCATGGCATCTGGTAGCACACACCAGCTCGCTGTAAGTTGTCTCGAGGTTAACGTGGGGTCGGGCGTAGTGTCCGATGTGCGAGCCTCGTTGTGGTGCCTTTCTCGTTGTGCCTTTCTCGTTGCAGAGAACGAGCCTCTTTCTTTCACAGGCACGCTTAATGGCCTTGCCTCTGTGGTCTCTGGAGTTGTAGCCACATTTTGTGTGCTTGGTGTTGAAATCTCCTGCCAGTATAGTTGGGGTTCGGGTGTTTATAAGTCTTCGTATCCATGCGTCGTCTAGCTCTGTGGCGCCTGAACGAATGTAGGCATTAAAAACATCAACGCTCGTGTCTCCCCATTGAATCCGAGTACCAACCACCTCACGATTTTCGTTGCATTCATTTTTGATATCGATCTGAGTTTGCGGTAAAGACTTTTTAACGAGGATGACTGTTAGTCCGTAGTTACCATTCTTTCTGACGATTATTGGCTGGAGAAAATCATTGTACCCTCGAATCTTGAGGTTCTTTACGTTCGCTTCCTGGAGAAGGATAACATCAGGAGCCTTGCTTTTGAGTTTTTCTGAGTCTGAGCTTAAGCTCCGAAAGTTTTTGTTGGAGACCCCTGCAATTCCACTAAAGAACCCGTACGTTGGTTTTTTTTTTTTTTTTTTCTTTGGCGTGGCGGTTTGGGTCTGGACGCTGAGGCGCTACTTGCCATGCTGTTTGCTGATGAGTGCGTAGACGAGGCCGCATGACCTGTGAACCTTGCTTTCGAGGGATCCGACTTTCCCTTCAAGCCTGTTAATTCTGCCATGGGTGGCTTGTACTTCCGCGATCCATTCCAAGGGAGTCGACGCTTCCGAGCTGGTGTTACTTCCTCCGCTCTGATGCAGAGGGTAGTTCCACGCATTGTATATGGAGCTAAGGGTCTTCATGACTGATGGCAGAGTCGGAAAATTCCTAAAGGATTTCATAAACTCTGGCGACGGTGTTTGTTGGGACGAGGTTTTTGTTGAATGACCACTCGCGTAGGAGCTGTTGCTCTGCAATTTCTTGTGTGGAAGTTTCACTTTCTTGGGTGCGATCGTGCGTTTGGGGCAATCAATGCTCATGGCAATGTGTGTCCCTCCATAGTTGACACATTTGGGTTGCAGCTTACAGTTCTTGGACGCGTCGTGTTCGTGTCCGCAACTGCTGCAGCGCTTGATGTTTATGGGACAGACGTTGGCTTTGTGTCCAAGGAGGTGACAGTTAAAGCACATCAAGGGCCGAGGTCTGTATGAGGTAACCCTAAAGGCCTCGCAGGCGTATCGGGCGTAGTTTGGTAGGGACCGGCCTTAAGGGTAATGAGAACCGAGGAGATCTCGTGGGTTTTGCACTCGAGTTCTTTCGTTAGCGAATCAGGAGTCTCGTCGTGGTCTTATCCTCGCAGATAAATGACTCCCTTGATTTGCAAGCTTTAGGTTGCCACGTACGGATTCATTTCAAGCGTTTTTCCTTTGAGGTCGATTTTGTATATTGTCATGGGCTTGTCGATGGCGTCATGGTTGTTCGTGGTGATAGCGATGGTGTTGGAACGTTCATTCGTGTGAACTGAGCATTCCTTGTCGCTTACGCCGGTTTTGGTAATAGCGTCGCGGATGTTCTTGCTCGCAATGTTGTAAACGTCTTCACGACACACAGGCTTAAGGACTACCGTGTGCGTGGGTGTCTGTGACGTGGATTTATCGGACTGGTTGCGTCGGCGACGTCTCGTGTATTGCTGCCACGTGCCATCTTGGTTGTCTTGTTCCATGGGGGCCGCAATACCATCGCCACCGGCGAGATTTTGTGTGCCCTGACTTGAAGCTTCGGTGCCAGGAGTCAAATGTTGTGACTCGGTGTTGTCTCTGGAGATTTGGTTCATGTAGTTGTAGAACGCGTTTTTGTTCGGCAAGAACATTGATATGTCTTTATCGTGCTTTTCATAAGCGGTGTGCTTCTTATTGTTCAGCTCTATGCGAGCGTATTCTTCTTTTCTTTCTTTGAATGCCTAGAGCTCTGCCCAGTCCTCGTCGAAAATAACGCGTCCTACCTTCCTTGAGGCGGAAGCTTCCTCCTGCGTTCTTGAATATGGGGTTGCGAGCACCATGTTTCTTTTTGCGGGTCGAATCTTCCCCGCGGCTTGAGAGTAGACTTGTACACGTTACTGAAAAATTGTAAGGAATTACATTTACAATTACTCAAGGCTAAATTGTAATTTTTTTACAATTCCTCTCTCATAAAAGTAAGTGACCGTTATTCCCAAAAGTAATCCGTTACTTTCGTGGCGTTACTTTCAACAATATTTTCCTGAATTAATAAACAAAAGGAAAAAGGTTATTCAAGTTCTTGCTGTTGCCACTTGTCTAATTAATTGATTTTGAGCAACAGCTGGCTCTTGAAAGTCTTGTCAGACATATATTGCGTCATTTCTTACTGAAGATGTCGACTGCTACGCTGTGCACCATTTGAACTGAGTCACTGGATGAGAGTGCCGTATTGTGCCTCACAAATATTTAATTCTCTGCTTTGAGCTTTTTCAGCAAGGCAATGGAAGTACTATTTAGCTCCAAGAGAGGGCAAAGCTTCATCGTTGCAGCCGTTGCCTGATATTGGAGAGTTTTAGTAGAGTTGGTACCAGTAAGGTGATAATAAAATAATATTTATGGTTTGGCTTCATATTTATCTTCCTTTGGCTCTGAACAGGTCGAGCCTCGGTTGAGGCGCTTTGGTGAATAAGAAAACGTTTCTAATATATAAATATAAGTAATAAAAAAAAAATCGGAACGTCGGTTAAAATAAGGAAATGCAAATGCACGTTTGCCGTGTGTACCTTTCTCGATGCCGTTCAAAAACGCACGGAGCACGGACCGATTGCAGTTTACTTCGGTTTTCACCAGATAGACTTCCGCTGATGCCACGGGCAGCGAAGGGCAGAGAACTGAGCCACATTATGGTTCCCCACTCATGATTTTCACTCTCTCAAGACCAGAATCGCAAGTCTACGTCAGGCACCATTATGTTTTATTCGTAAAGACCTCTTATCTTTTATTTGTAAAGATGCGTAGTGCTAGAATACAAAAAAAAAAAGGAAGACAGTTAATATTTTTGGAGTGATCGCAAAAAGCTGACTCACAAAAAGGGTGGCTGAGATGCGGATAACCTGGCTGAAATTCACAAATAAAATGGGCTAACCCTAGAAATTGGACCACAAAAAAGTAAGTAGCTTTCAAAACAGGTTCAAATAATGTGAAAGAAGCAGAAAAAAAAAAAAAACATCCTGTTTTCTAAGAGAAGATGATAAGTATGAAGCAACGAACGAGGATGCTTGCGGAAATAACACCTTCACGTATTATGACATCCCTTTTAGAGGATTTTAAGGCAAACGGAGAGTTGTCTCGTGCTGTGACATTATGAAAATGGTCGTAGTTATTATAACCGAGAAGGACATTGTTAATTCTTGTCTCTGCACTTACTGCCTAGAGTTTCTCGAAGAGGCATACAATCAGTTGGTGTTCACCTCCTCCCGCCTTCGATCGCAAAAAAAAAAAAAAAAAAAAAAAAAAACCGGATATAACTTGCCTTCCCCCCCCTTTTTTTTTCTTTTTGTAAAAATGCTTATTTGGCTTTTATGACATTGTTGTTAGGGCCTAAAAAGAAAAATAAATTCGGTAGCTTGGTGTTGCAAAAAAAAAAAAGTCTGCAGAACTGAAGAGTGCAGAACTGAAGAGCGCTGGTCAATGCGCGTGACAGTGTCACTGCGCTCAACTTTATCAAAATAAAAACGACCTTTTCTTTGGAAGGGGGAAGGGGGGGGGGGCTGGTAGGAAAAAAAATGTAACCGATTACAAGGAATCCGTTACGTAAAAAATGTAAGGGAATTACTTTAAAATTACTCTAGAAAAGATGTAATTATTCCATTTCTAAATTACCGATAAATGTAAGGGATTACAAGTAATTTCGTTACTTGTAACGGATTACGTACAAGTCTGCTTGAGAGTCCTGTGTAGTGGCTGGAGGGCCTGAAGGTCCTCCTCGGTGCCGTTGACTTCCAGGGATAGAGGGGGGCCGGGTCCAGGGTTTCTAACGGATCGTCGGATCCCGATATCGGGATCCGGCGATGTGCTTGTTAACTGTGTGGGGACCGTTGGTCGCCCTTCCCCGATGGCCGGTATAACGGCCGTGGTTCGGGACGCGCGGCCTGGTTGCCGTGAGTTTCAACCTGTTCGTGAAGCGTAGGAGAGCCGCCTGGCTTGGGGGGCTCTCCTCCTCACTCTCTCCCGGGGGGACCTTTTCCGTCCCCCCGCTCATCCGGGACCTAGTTGTTTTGGGTGAGGACGACGCCCGCGGGGGGAGGAGGTCGACGCACGTTCCCGGCATCGGGAACGTGGGGGACTCCTCCCGCGGATGCGATAGAGATCGGACGTGTCGCGAAGGACTTCCTTCGCCCGCTCTGGACTGCGCTCTCGGGACGGTGTCGACAGGGTGAGCCTTTCATCTGACCTTGTCGGCGCGGGGGTTTTGGGGACAGTGTGTCTTTTGGTGTTCCAATAAACACCGTTGGACCCAGTCCTATTGTGGTACGTGCTCCTCCTTTTTAGAGAAGCGATCAGTTGTGCGGCTGACGTTCGGACCCGCCCGTAGCGGTGTTCTCGAGAGAAAGCTGCGGGGTGTGGGAGTAGGCTTGGCGTCTCCTGATTAGAGACCGCCGCTGAACCCTTCGGTTACCACCACCCGTGACCATCCCACATATTCTGGCGCCGGTCACGGGTGGTGGTAACCGAAGGGTTCAGCGGCGGTCTCTAATCAGGAGACGCCAAGCCTACTCCCACACCCCGCAGCTTTCTCTCGAGAACACCGCTACGGGCGGGTCCGAACGTCAGCCGCACAACTGATCGCTTCTCTAAAAAGGAGGAGCACGTACCACAATAGGACTGGATCCAACGGTGTTTATTGGAACACCAAAAGACACACTGTCCCCAAAACCCCCGCGCCGACAAGGTCAGATGAAAGGCTCACCCTGTCGACACCGTCCCGAGAGCGCAGTCCAGAGCGGGCGAAGGAAGTCCTTCGCGACACGTCCGATCTCTATCGCATCCGCGGGAGGAGTCCCCCACGTTCCCGATGTCGGGAACGTGCGTCGACCTCCTCCCCCCGCGGGCGTCGTCCTCACCCAAAACAACTAGGTCCCGGATGAGCGGGGGGACGGAAAAGGTCCCCCCGGGAGAGAGTGAGGAGGAGAGCCCCCCAAGCCAGGCGGCTCTCCTACGCTTCACGAACAGGTTGAAACTCACGGCAACCAGGCCGCGCGTCCCGAACCACGGCCGTTATACCGGCCATCGGGGAAGGGCGACCAACGGTCCCCACATCCCCCCCTCCTTAAAACGCTTGGTGGGCCTCCCCGATGTAAGAGGGAGGCCCACCGGCTCTCATAAATAAAAAAAAGGAATCGCAGGCTTACCCGAGCCCAAAGGGGCTCGAAGTCGTCGTCTCTGCCCAGCGGCCTCCAGGTCAAAACAGGTCGATGTCAACATCCACGTCAATCAGGTCCTGGAGTCCGCTGGGCCCGGCCTGCTCGTCGATGGGCGGCGTTTGCGGTCCCGGTACCACTGCCGCCGGAGCCGAAGCAGTCACCACTTGGAGCCCGGCCGCTGCCAGGGCGGCGGCAGCAAACACTGGGTCCCGGGCCAGCCGGGCGCCGAAACAGCGGATGGCGTCCGGGTGCTCCGCCGGGTCGTCCACGCGCCGTGGCCCGATGATGTCGCCGTCCCCGCCGTTGGCCCGGCTCCGGTGGAACAGCGACCGGTCGTGCCCGTCGCCGTGAAGAAGCAGCCCGCCGCAGACGCGGCAAAAGATGTCCCCCGGCCGAGACGGGAGGCAGGCACCGCGCGCTCGGGTGTCCATCTCGCTGACCGTGCGGCCCCGGAACGGCCAGGGGATGCGGTCGAGTGCATGCCCCGGCTCCGGTCGTCTCTGGTCCCCCCAGGGCTTTCTCGAGACGTAGAACCGAGGGGGCTCCGTGCCGTCCTGGGAGGTCCAGGTGGCCACAGAGAGCCCGACCGGAGTTGCCGAACGTGGGGCAGGCAAGCCCCGTCCGCTCCCCAGGATCCGATTTTGCCCGGGGCCGTCACGACGATCCCGGCGACGGCGCCCACGTCGATCTCCAGCCCGGGACACAGACGACGGCGGCGACCGCTCCATCCTCGGCCCGCCACGGCCACCCCGGCGACGCTGACCCCCGGCCCGAGTGCCCGACGGCGACGGCGAAGACGGCGAAGATGTTGACGACGATGACCCTGCGTGCTTGGCGGTCGGCGACATGGTGGCTTCTGGCAAACCCCTCCAATGGGACGGGTGGCCTCCAGAGTCACAAAGTGGCCCGCCGTCCCTGGCCGCTCCGCTCCGCGAGTATCAGGTGTCACGGAGCGGGCGAGCCAGGTCCTGGTCGGCCAGGCTTCAAGCCATTTCAAAACGGAAACGACGAGCCTGCGGACCGACGCAAGTCCAACGGGGGAAAGGTTGCTGTCTCCAAACGGGGTCGGCAACCGACAGGAGCCACATAAATCTCTTGGTGGCCCACCGTCAGGCGAGCAGCAAGGCAAAGCTAGGCCATGCCGCTCGAGCCTTCTTTCGGGCGGCGGAGAGCAAAGGCGACGAAAAGACGCCTCGTCTGCGAGATGAGGGGGCAAGCTTCCCCAAAAGGGGAAAGCACTTCCGCCTGGCTCACCCGTCCCCCTCCACCAGAGCGGGGGCAGCGGCATTCCAGACCACTGCCGCGCGCCTCCATGATGGACCTTGCGCAAAAGCGGCTCAGACCTGACGGCACCCCCAAACACTCCGGGGGTTCGTCTGTCGAGCCGGGAAGAAGTCATTCCGAAAGCGCGAACGACATGGCTGGGGTCTGTCTTCTACCGCCGACAAGGGAGGGCAGGAGACACACAAAGAAAAGCCATTTGTTCTTCCTTGTCCACACGCAAAGTAAACCAAATAGGGTCTGCTCTGCGGCGGAGTCCAAGGGGGAGAATTTCTGAGAAAAAGTACAGAGCTCACCCCACCAGCAGACACGGAAGCTGCCCACATTATCCGGCTTTCTAGCCCCCGGAAACCCGTCCGTTGGCTATAAGCGGCTTGGGCAGACGACATAGCCAGCACTATGGCCTCAGTCATACGAAGTTATTCGGACATTAGGACCGAAAACTCCGCAGATTGTAGCGCGGCTGTGGCCCAGAGGGGCCGTCACGGGGACGCCTCGTACGTGTCTGCTGACGCATGCGACACGTTTCCTCGGCCGTCTCATCCCTGCTAATGTAGGGTTTGAGATCGCCGACGTGCACCGGCCCGCCAACGTCCCTGGATTGCAGGTCCGTCAGTCTATACACGAGAGGAGAAACAGTCTCTTTTACTCGGTAGGGGCCCGACCATTTCGGTGCCAGCGCAGCAGAAAAGGCTTTGCTAGCGTCGCTCAAGACGTGCGTTCGTCTGAGCACCAGATCGCCCACTTGATAGCGGACATCCCGGTGTGAACGGTCGTACTGAGCCTTTTGACTGGCTCTGGCTGCGCACAGATTTTGGCGGGCTTTCGACAGGGCCGCCTCCATCCGCGTTTGCAACCGCCGGGCGTAGTCAGCATAGGCTGGCTGCGCGCCGCCCCCGTCGCCTGTAGCCGCCAAGACCCGATCCATGGGGTTCGGCAGCTCCCTCCCAAGGTTGAGGAGAGCAGGGCTGAAACCTGTCGATCTGTTCACCGTGGAGCGGAGTGCAAACCCGATCTCGGGTAGATAGGCATCCCAATCCCGGTGTCGTTCCACATACGCTGCAAGCATAGGCTTCAGGTTGCGATTGACACGCTCGGTGATGTTCGACTGGGGGTGGTACGTCGTCGTCCTTTTGTGCTTTATGCCAAGGGCTGCACAGGAATCGGCGAATACCTTTGCCGTGAAGATGCTGGCGTTGTCAGAAATCAAAGCTTGAGGGTATCCGAAACGGGAAAACACCTCCATCAGCTTGTCCAGCACTGCCCGGGCCGTCAGTTTGCGCAGAGGAAAAAGCTCTACCCATTTACTGAAGTGGTCGGTGACGACCAGCAAATACTGGTGTCCTTTCGGGCTCTTTGGAAAGGGTCCGACCAGATCGCACGCCACCAGAGACCAGGATTGCTGGCTTTGAATTGGCTGCAGGAGGCCCGGGGGTTTGCCGCCTCGTGGCTTGAGGCTCTGGCACAGGTGACACGAACGCGCATACTGAAGTACGTCGCGCTTCATGCCCAGCCAGGTGGCGAAGTGACACAACTTGAAATAAGTCTTGGGGCCACTCGCGTGCCCTGCCAGGGGCGTGTCGTGATAAAAGCGCATAAGTGCGCCCTTAAGACTGCGGGGTACGACCACTTTGAACGCATTAGTGTCGTTCTCGGATGGTATGCACCGCAGCAGGAGTCCGTCAGCGTCAAGCAGGTATGAATCCAACGCACCAACTGCAATACCAGCAGTTTCTCGGTGCTCGGCGTTTTCCACAGCATTACCAGCTGCTATTCGCCCGACGGCCGCGCCGTCCGACTCCGCGGAGTCCAGCTCTTTCTTGAGCTCGTCGATCATCTCTCGACACAAAGGATCACCCTGCTGAGCTTTGAGGAGCTCTTCTCTGCTGAACGCAATCCCCACCGAACTAATCAGGTTCAGGTGGTTCACGATTTCGTCCGAGGAATGTGGCGGAATCGCCTCCTTTTGGGACTGGCTTTCGGCTTCACGCGGCGCCAACGGCGCTACGTGCTGAGCCGGGGCGTCGGACGCGGGAGGGTTCGGGCAAGAAACGGGGGCACGCGACAAGGCGTCCGCCACGACATTCGAGCTCCCCTTCCTGTAGCGCACCACATAGGTATAGCGCTGCAACGTCAAGGCCCACCTTGCTAGACGACCAGAGGGTTCGCGAAGCCTTTGCAACCACACAAGTGCCATATGGTCCGTTTCTACCACAAAGGTGGTTCCATCGACAAACATGTCGAACTTGGACAGGGCAAAAATGATCGCCAGGCACTCCTTCTCCGTGGTGCTGTAGTTGACCTCCGCCGGCGTCAACGATCGACTGGCAAAGGCCACCGGTCGGAGCTCGGCTTCGTGTTCCTGGAGCAAAACTGCCCCGAGACCCAGATTGCTGGCGTCAGTCTGAATCACGAACGGCCGGTTCAAGTCGGGCAGCCTTAAGTTGGCTGTGTCAACCAGAGCGTTGGAAAGACGAATAAAAGCCGCCTCCTGCTCGGGACCCCAACTCCATCTCTCAGACTTCCTCAACAAACGAGTGAGAGGTGCCTGGAGGGCCGCACATCCCGGAATAAAGTGACGATAAAAATTCATCAGTCCGAGATAGCGGCGCAGAGAGCTGACATCAGACGGCCTCGGATACTCCAGAATAGACTGGAGCTTTTGCGGGCAGGGCGCAACGCGCCCGTCGTCGATCACGAAACCCAGTAAGGAGATACGGGTCTCAGCGATTTGGGCTTTGTTGGGGTTCAAAGTGATCCCCGCAGCCCGCAGCTTCTCGAGAACATCCTTCAAGTGACGTAAGTGGTCCTCGAAGGTGTCGGAGTACACGACGATGTCGTCTAGGTAAGCCATTGCATGCGACCATCTGGCATTGCCTAAGACATTGTCCATTAGCCGTTGGAACGTCATTGGAGCTCCGGCTAGGCCAAAGGGCATCCGAGTAAACTCGAAAAGCCCACGGTGACAAACAAATGCGGTCTTTTCTTCGTCACCGGGCTCCATCCGAACCTGCAGGTACCCTCTGCTGGCGTCGAGCGTAGTGAAATATCTAGCTCCGCCCAGGTTGGATAGGATCGAGTCAATGCTTTGGAACGGATAAGCGTCCTTGCGAGTGACCTCATTCAGCTTGCGGTAGTCCACGCACAGGCGCGAGCTGCCGTCCTTTTTCGAAACGAGAACGACGGGGAACCCCCATGGGCTCTCCGACGACCGGACAACGCCGGTGTCAATCATCTCGTCCAAGGCAGCGTCAATGGCCTTTCGTTTGGCCAGACTCACGGGACGGGGATGGCACTTCCAAGCAGGGGCCTCACCCGTGTCAATCCGATGCCGCACCGAATCGGCGCAGCCCGGACGATCCGTGAACATCGAGTCGTAAGAGTACAACAACGACGCAAGACGAGCCTTGTCGCGCCTCCCCAAACCGCAAGAACCAGCAATTAGCGGGTGGGTGGCGACTCGGGACGCCGCGGCGGCGCTCGCTCCCAAAAGAGGGGGGCGCGCGACCGCAGGGTCCACAACCGGTTTCCGGGAAACAGCGTCTCCCGCGTGGCCGCGGTTGTTGCGGCTGCTCAACGGGAAAGAGGCCGGAGCGGCGGCGGGGGGTTCGGCGAACGGCTTGACTGAGCCGAAAGCGCCTTCACGATAGCCAGCGTTGCCAAGATCAATGACTATGCCAGTCTGAGCCAAGAAGTCTCGACCCAAAATTACCGCCACAGAAAGACCAGGGAGGTGCACAAAGCGATGTCGCCTCACCCGATTGTCCCAGCGTACAACCAGCCGCACGGAGCCGCTCGAAAGAGCAGTGCCCCCCGCTGCGAGCCGAAATGCCGTGTTACACTCTCTCAATCGGACAGAATGGGTCCGGAGGTGCGCCAACACATCCTCACCGAACAACGAAGCACTGGCTCCGGAGTCCAGGAGAGCCTTAAACGTTCGGCCAGCGATCGTCAAGGCCAGGAACGGGGCGGGCGCACCGGACAAACCATCGGCCCGGTACGCCGACGGCGCTAGAGCAGAACCAGGTGCTCCAGCCTTCCGTCGAGCCGCCGGCCTCGTTAGCGGCGGCTTGGCCCGTTTCCCGATGCCTGTGGATTCGTGCAATTTCGCGCCAAGTGACCAATGCGGTCACAGCGATAGCATCGAATTTCGGGAGCCAAAGGGTTCCGTCCGGCAGGTCTCGGGGAATTCCTCCTCTCGTTCAGAGCGAAAGGCTCGTTTCGAGGTCGCCTCTCCTCGCGTCTAGGACCCACAACGCGGTCCTGACTGTGCGGGCCCGACTGCGATTTGGCAGCGGATCTTCGCAACCCGTAGGAGTATGGATCAAGCGCCCGATCAGAAATCTCTCGTGCGTCTCGACCCCGGGCGTCGGCATATGCCGTGGAGGCCTCGGCCCGGCGGGAATGGGGAGCGACAGGGTCGCCATTCCACGCGCACCGCGGCTCAAGAGATGCCGTGGGTGGGGGTGGGGGCCGGTAGGCTCGAGCCGCAAGAATGTCACCTTGAATGCGGCGAGCCTCGAGTGCCAGGCCATCCAGTGAATGGAAACGGCTGCCTCGAAGGTAGGCGGAGAAAGTCGGGTGCGCCTGCCGAATGACACGCTCAACCCGTTCCGCATTAGGGGCCGAGGGGTCAGCGAGAAGGAACAGCTCCTGCATCGCCCTCACGTACTCCAGCAACGATTCGTCTGGGTGCTGTGTACGCCGCTCCAACTCCCGTCTCATCCGCCTTTCGTAGTCAGCGGGGAGAAATTCCTGGCGAAACAGGGCCCGGAATTGATCGAGAGTCAGCGCGTTTTGTCCGCAAAGGCGGAACCACCGCGCAGCTTGGTCAGTCAGTGCGACAGGCAGGACTCGGCCAAGAACCTCTTGATCGACCATTCCCGTGGCCTGCTGGTAATGGAGCAGGTCCTCGAGAAAGTCGTTCGCGCTTATGGAGTCTCCGTAACCCTTGTACTTGGGAATTGGGACTCGCACAGGTGGTCGCAGTGCCCTGGGTGCTTGCAGTACTGACTGCATTGCACCGGTCAAGCTTTCAATGACTCGCGCCGCTTCTTGTAGCAGCACATCATGAGAGCTCCCAGCACCAGCCCCAAAGGGAGCGGCGCTAGACACCGGCGGAGCCCGGGGGCCATCTCCAAACAGAGAAGCCTCCAGGCCGCTAACGGGCGACGCGCCAGCTCGGAAGGGAGCGGGGTCGCACGGAGCCGGTAGACGGACATTGTCGGCGGGCAACTCAATCAAGTAGCCGGAAGCATTGACTCCAATCGGGGTCGTGCTTTGCGCGGGCCAGGGTGGGATATTGTCTCGCGGCAGAGGAACCGCTTCGTGGCCATCGGGCAGCGCGCCGTCCCGAAGGGGGGAGGCGCCGAACTGCACGGAACTCCGAGCGGCACCACAAAAGAGGGGCGCGCTCGGTCCAGCCGCCGGGTTGCCTCCCATCGGGAAGCGACCGGGCGGTTGCCGAACCTGATAACCGTCTTGGACAGGAGAAGTTGTCATGTGGCTGCCCGGCAGGGCGTCAGCTTGAACAGTAGCTACACCCAAATGCCGGTGATCTGCGCCGCCTCCGAGGGGAGTGGCATCGAAGGAGCCCCCAACGCTGGCTCTAATAGGAGCGGCGTAGGGCTCTGGCCGCAACAGAGAGCCGTCTCGGAAAGGAGAAGCTTTCGTGGGCCCATCAACCGAGGCGCTTCCTCCAATCAGAGGTGCACCTGGCTGGCTCGGCGACAACACACGGCTTGCATAAGAGGCAGCCGGGTCACCGATGGGTACGAGGGGATCAGAAGTGAGCCCTCTCGTAGCCACTTCTGCCAACGTGATCAGCGACCGAAAATCGGGCTGACCTGTCGACATGGCGTGAAAGGGCAGACAGCAGTGCTAGCCAAACGTTCAACGAATGCCACGACCGCGATAAAGGAAGTCGTGGCCCCACGTTGGGCGCCAGAATATGTGGGATGGTCACGGGTGGTGGTAACCGAAGGGTTCAGCGGCGGTCTCTAATCAGGAGACGCCAAGCCTACTCCCACACCCCGCAGCTTTCTCTCGAGAACACCGCTACGGGCGGGTCCGAACGTCAGCCGCACAACTGATCGCTTCTCTAAAAAGGAGGAGCACGTACCACAATAGGACTGGGTCCAACGGTGTTTATTGGAACACCAAAAGACACACTGTCCCCAAAACCCCCGCGCCGACAAGGTCAGATGAAAGGCTCACCCTGTCGACACCGTCCCGAGAGCGCAATCCGGAGCGGGCAAAGGAAGTCCTTCGCGACACGTCCGATCTCTATCGCATCCGCGGGAGGAGTCCCCCACGTTCCCGATGCCGGGAACGTGCGTCGACCTCCTCCCCCCGCGGGCGTCGTCCTCACCCAAAACAACTAGGTCCCGGATGAGCGGGGGGACGGAAAAGGTCCCCCCGGGAGAGAGTGAGGAGGAGAGCCCCCCAAGCCAGGCGGCTCTCCTACGCTTCACGAACAGGTTGAAACTCACGGCAACCAGGCCGCGCGTCCCGAACCACGGCCGTTATACCGGCCATCGGGGAAGGGCGACCAACGGTCCCCACATCTGTGAACCTAACGTTCGATGAGCCTTCTTCTTCCTCCCGTTCCTGTTCGTGGCCAATGAGTGCATGACGGCACTTATCATCGCTTAAGAATGACAAGTTCCATGGGGTGCTTAAGAAGGACGGTGGAAGCTTGGCGTCATCGTACCAGTGCCCAAGCACTTCACGACCGCGTGATTTCTTATTTCGCTTTTGACTTGAGGAAAAAAGCTGAGGAAGAAGAAGTTTAAAAATCATTTCATGGCCCTTTAATAGTTATATATGATTCCAATGTCTTTTAGAAAGTCACCGTAGATTTTGAGTGCACGTTCGCGCATTTTGCGCGTTGGCCTAGGTCCTAACGATTTCGATAGAGACATGAGTCTGCAATCTATCCCTTGAAGGTAAACCTCTATCCTGCGTCTCTCGTGTTCAAAGTGTTCAGAATCCAGGAGATTGTGCTGAACGCCTTGAAAGGGGTCAACAGATTCACATCTTGGAGAATCACGTTACTTGATTCGAAATAAAAAGCTGTTAATAAAAGCAACCTCTAGTCGAAGCGGATGGACTAGTGGGTCATATTCAGACTTGTACCGTACGCATTACAAGTAATCAAATTACTTGTAATCGATTACTTTTTGGAGTAATTTTGTAATCAGTTGATTACTTTTATTAGGCAGTAATCACAAGAGTAATCTGATTACTTTTTGAAGTAATAAAATTACTTGTAACCGTTACAATTTGTCCACAAGACCCCCCCCCCCCCCCCCCCCCCCGGGCACACGCCTTTTTTTTGGATTGAAATAAAAAAGTTAAATTTGCTTTTTTTTTTTTTTTTCGAACGGAAAAAAGAAAGATTTTTGCCGAGCTGTAGGAAACAAGGTCAATCTCTTTCTATGTACATTCCTGTGAAATGTCCGTTTTTTTTTTTTCGAGCTGGGACTGGGAGTGGGAAGCCACAGTGCCTGACAAAGGCCATTCAGGACGAAGCTTGAGAAAGCAAAATGTAGCGTTGTGAGTCCTTCGTTCAAACTAGCCCCCTCACGCACACACACACAGAAATAAAAAAAAAAAAAATCCTTCTGAGGGTACCTACTCGCAGCCCGTAGGAGAACCAGAACCGAAGAATGCCTAAAGCGGATGCAAAATAAAACAAAGGCAGTTGAAATATTTCCCCATTTCCCCTACGTGGTCTTTGTGACAAGCAATGTTTCGAGTTGAGAAGTGGTCGGGGCGATCTCTTCCGCTAATCGATACTACATATGATCCGTTTCAAATCCTGGATCTGCTGCTCTTTTGTATAACATGCGAATTCATCCACACGTGAATAATAAAATGAGTGACGCAAACTTTGAGCGACAACCCTAGCTCAAGCTTAACAAGATCTAGAACCCCCTCCGCTCCCCCCCCCCCCCCCCCCACACACACACGCACACACACTGGCGAACGCCCAAATCATTAAACGTCTTCAAACAAATTCTATGCTTGTGTCCGCATTGTGAAGGTGCAACGACCACGAAGAGGGAGCCAGTTTTTCTTCTTCAATACTTGTGCAAATGTGAAATATAGGTTGGAAGTAGTTCATTGTTATGAGCGCTCAAGATGCGTCTTCACAGAATAACGTAATCGGAAAAGTAACGATTACTTCTTTAAGTAATGTCCGATTACTTTTGCCGTGGAGTAATCAAGTAATCTAATCGAATACTTTTTAGCCAAGAGTAATAGTAATTGTAATCGATTACTTTTTTTTAGTAACGTGTACAAGACTGGTCATATTTTCTTTTCGTTCCGGTGTGCGGGGGAAGTTTGAGGTCTTGGTCGACCTGCGGTAGGAGAGTTTCTGTTGAAGTTTCATTTAACCAGCATTGCCGGGAGCGTCGCTCACGCAGGTGATGAAGGAGTGTCTTGGCGTCTCCAGTTGTAAAGGTTGTCAGTTCCATGACGTTTCTGTCGTGAGCTTCGGCTGCCAGGCGGTCAACTTCCACATTCCCGTCGATTTGAGTATCACCCGGAATCCACTGTAAGCCAATGCTGTGTTTGAGAAATTTAGATTGTGCTAATGTAAGTTGAATACGACACAAAGAACTGCCTCAGAGTGTAGGCTCAGGCTAACCATTTCTCTCCTTCACGTTTTCTCCGCTAGGTGGCAGTGTCTTTTGTGGAACTACGAATAGCGCCTACACATATCTCGTTGTACCCCTCCCTCCGTCCTCTAGGTTTGTTATTTATGGATGGCGCCGCGAGGTATTCTATGGCATCGAAAATTATAATTTCCCAACCCACTAGGATCAAACGCCGGCGCCAGTTCTAATAGCGCGGGTGATTCGGTGCAGTCCGCCGTCGCTTAATCGGTTTAGCGAGCCGATAACCCCATGAGCCAGTGTCCTCGTCGTGCAAATGTACTTTATCCCGCCCACTTGCGCCACGCAGAACGGGCATAGAAGGATAATGCGCCGACTGATGGCGGGCCGAACTAAGTTCTATCCGAATTCGATGTTGGCAGCGCCCAAAGTGCCCTTCTGCACTCCGTCTGCCTAATCTCTCCGATCTCGCCAGATTTGGGAGAATGCTCGTATGAGGAGAGGGATTCGACGAACAAAAGCGCGTTGCTAGGGGCTATGCCGTTTAAATAATCGGTCCGGCCGAACACCGGGCAGCGGTCGGCCGCTGCAGCAGCGAGCCGGCGGCTGTCTGGGCTCTCTAGGCGCAGATTATTAACGAGCAGCGTTCGCCTGCGGGTCTGAATGGTGTGCAGATGCTGCTGAATGGACTGGATGGAGGCGCTGGCTCTTCGTCTTACTTGCGGGGAGAACAGAGTGCGCGCATGCAAGCGTGCCTGAGGGCGCACGCGTGTGAATTATACATTCCTTGACGCCGTATGCGTTTCCAGCTTGTTCGGTTTTAATGTGGTATCCGGAGTTAATTTAGGACTGCTTCGCTCAGCGTGTGGTGGGGGAGTACCTCCTTTCGCTCCGCGCCGTTGCCGACGGTGGCCAAGCGCTTCGAGATTTGGGTAGTAGGCGAATCGACCTTTTGCCGAATTACCCAAGCATCAAAGCGTATGCCGGGAACGTAGGTACATGGGCTGCGCGCGCTGGCGTCTTCAGCTTACACGGTTCGAAAGCAAAAATCTAAAACAAATAGCACTTCGCACGCGCGTCCCACGGACGTTTTATTTTGGTTATTTACTTCGAATTTTTTTATCTAGGGAAGGCAAACACGTGCAGCGCGTATGTACTTACGTTCCCAACCATAGCCTGGCAGTTCGACGACGAAGCTATGGAGTGCCCGCGGTCGCAGATTTGGGTCGCTAAACTCGTCGAGTACAACTTTGTGCCCGAAGTTTGCGGAACGCGCTAATTGGACTCTCGCGACGCTGACGTTGCGCCGAGTGAGGTGTCAATCATTAGAACGCTCATTGCTTTGAGAGAGGCAGAATGTATCAAAGTTCATCGGGGCGCGCGTGCAGCGCGTGAGGGGCGCGAGGAACCCGCTGATTGAACGGCTTCGCTGATGACGTAGCGCCCGTTTGTCCCTACATTCCTTTCGCCAAGCTAAAATTAATGCATTGCAGATTGTCCCTAGGCGACCTGTTGACGCTCCTAATACGTCCAAAGTTTGTGTAATCAAAAGTGATTAGAAACCTCGTTTGTCAAAGTTCTCGCTGACGTCAAAGTGACGCGTCCGAAAATTGCGAGAGCCGTGGTTTCAGCTCTTGGAGCGCGAGGATCTGGTGGTACAGAGCATTTCTCGGGGAACCCTGACGTCAGCGCACCGATTTTGCAGTGGCGAGGACACAGAACATGGTTTTCACCCTTACAAAAAAATGAACTGACTTTCAATTGAAAGTGTAAAGGACTCACTCAATAGACCTCATTCAGTCTCAATTGAAACTGAATTGACTTTTTCTATTGAGTCGCTATTGATCCGTCCCAGACTATTGGCCACTGAGTCTTAATTGAATTTTAGCAATTGCATTTCAATTGAATTTTGGCAATAGTGTTTCAATAGAACTTTTGCTATTGAGTTTTAATAAAAATATTGCAATTGACTTTCAATTGAATTATTGCAACGTGCTTCAATAGAGTTTATTGCAACTGCATTTAAAAAAAATTGCTCTGTTTGAGAATTTTTTTTCACAATTCTTTAAAGCATGCAACATGAAGGAAACAAAGCACATAGAGGAAACGAACACAAACATCGTAACTAAGCACTCACAACCCACTAATCGTACTCCCTTGACTACCCCACCGCCTTATATACCCTACATAAGAAAGGTATTCATTTGGCCGGTGACCACCTCAGCATCTACTAAGGTTACCAGTTTCCTATTTCCTCCTTGAAAGTCTCATAGATGATAAACAGTGTTTCGACGTCATTGGACTCTATCCCTTAATAGAAAAACATTGGTACAAGCAATAATCGTTCGGTGCACACGGGTGCAGTAATCCACAAACGACCAAGCTCAATTGCATTCCTAATGAGTAAATTCAATAGAATTTATATGGAGTTTCTAATGATCAAACTCAATTGCATTCCTAGTGAGTAAAGTCAATAGAATCGATATTGAGATTTTTATGAGCAGTCTCAATTGCATTCCTAATGAGTAAATTCAATAGAATCTAAATTGAGTTTCTTATGACCAAACTCAATCGCATTCCTATTGAGTAAATTCAATGGAATTGATATTGAGTTTCTAATGATCAAACTCAATTGCATTCCTAGTGAGTAAAGTCAATAGAATCGATATTGAGTTTCTTATGATCAGTCTCAATTGCATTCCTATTGAGTTAATTCAATAGAATTGAAATTGAGTTTCTTATGACCAAACTTAATCGCATTCCTATTGAGTAAATTAAATAGAATTGATATAGAGTTTCTAATGATCGAACTCAATTGCATTCCTAGTGAGTAAAGTCAATAGAATCGATATTGAGTTTCTTATGATCAGTCTCAATTGCATTCCTAATGAGTAAATTCAATAGAATCAAAATTGAGTTTCTAATGGTCAAACTCATTAGACATTGAGTTTATATCGAGTTTCAATTGACTCTATAGGAACACAATAGAAAGTCAATTGAAACTCATTGATCATTTTTGTAAGGGCAAACATGACGAAAAAAGAAGCGGTAGCGCGAGGAACGCGAGGAGCACGAGTGGACATTCCATCGCTCGGGAGAAGTGTGTTTCAGCGTCTCGACGCAGCGGGGCGCCCGTCACGTGGCTCTCGTCTCATCCGTTGTTTTCCTCTCTACGTTTTCAATTTCAGTGGCCGCTTCTCGTGGCGATCTGCCACGCTTTGTCAGTATAGACCTTTCCAGAAAAGGGCTGCTGGCCGGTTTCATTTTCAGTGTTCGTGCGTATCGCGCGTGATTTGCTCACTTTCCGAAGCGACGCACAGGCGCGTGCTGAGCTGTGGAGATCGCACGCTGAGCTCTGGATTTGTAAACATTGGAAAGGTCTATTGACGATTGCGAACAAAGCATATGGCCGCCGCCATGTTTTTGCTCGTATGATCAAACATGTGCAAGCGCATGCCTGCCAAAGCTACCTTCACGCCCATGTTGCACGTGCATGCACGCATGGGGCACCAGTCGCGAACCCGTGTTTGCAAAGGTCTATTAGCGATGTGCGCTACCAAAAGCGTCGCTGCGGTCTGCTTTCCACGATTGGCCATATCATGGGGATATGTGCATTGTCAGATTGTCAACTTTGACGGTGTTAGTTTCGGATTGCGATGGCTCCTAGCTTTTACTGTGCTTTTTAAACACACCATGGAACTCGTCGTCGCAACTGATTGTTCCAGGCTTCCTTTCCTTTCAACACTTCTCTCTCGTCTCACCTGATGGTCAGTAGCCAGGATAGCAACTGGTGACGTCACGGCGAGGCAAATCGCAGTCGTGACGTCACGGGTGGAAACCATAAGAGGGCGCCACTAAAACATCTCGGCGCTAATATAGGAGGCTTTGTGCCAACATTCTTTTTCATGCTTTTGTAATTTAGGAAAGGTCTATTGCGCGCCCTCCTGGGTCCGTTTGCTCGAAGCGCTAACCGTGGTTAAAGTTAGCCGCAGTACCTAGGAAAGAGATTTTGAAATCACGTGACTGGCTCGGTAGGGATGCGGGAAAACATGGCGGTGCCCCGGTGAGTGAGCGCCGCTCGCTTTGAAACTAATATGTCGTTGTAGCTGCAATGTCGGGCACGTTAGTCAGCAACGAATGGTGCAGGAGGCTTTCGCTTTGCCTTATTTCACTTAAATCGCAAAGCATGAGCAATGACCTCGCCGCATGTTTTAGATAGCCTTTCGATTCTGGCCATTCCTAAGCCTAAATGCACGCGATAGTTGTTGGCATGGCAATGTCTTTGGAAAGTGGATTTCCTTGACTCAATCGGCCGGGTATTGATAGCACAGAAAACCAGACAGCGTCTCAATATACCTCTTTTTAAATTACCCAAGTATCAAGAAGAACACTGAAAGTGTAATTCTACGGTCCGCGCGCGCTGGCCTTCCTCTTATAAAAATTCGAATTAAATAATCCAGTGTGTCGAACCGAAAAAATACGGGTTCGGTTACGGTTCAGGTTCAGGTAACTTTATTTTGTTCCGGTTCAGTTCCGGTTCGATTAATTCGATCCGCGAACCGGTTCGCGAACCGGTTCGGGGCGCTGAACCGGTTCGCGAACCGGTTCGGAAATTATAAATGACAAATTGCTACATCAAAATAAATTACAAATAAAACATTTGAAGTCAGCACATACGAAACGGGATACATCGTAGTGTAAGGCTCAAGAATTTATACCAGGAATGGTTTCTTTATGTGCACTCAAAGGTTACCTCACCGACGTTTACGCATTCGGACTTCATCTAATTGGGTCCGACGCATTAGCTGTAAAATCCGCGACCTCCTTACAAACCCACTTACAAGTAGAACTCGCTAACTATCCCGCCACCTCGGCGTGTAAGCAATTGAAGGAACAGTGGGGAGAAAATACAGCTTTCTTTATTTGAACTAGCCTTCGGTAACTCAAATTAGACCCTTAAAGAAGTTTTCATTAAACAAGGTACGGAATATGAAAAACACTTCACCGAACGCAACGCCAGAAGGACGTAATAGGATAAATATTAAAATAGAAGAGTTCGCTGTCACACATATATGTTAGCTTCTAAGTGCCTATACGAAACCGAACGCATTATTATCAAACTCCACAGCCCTTTCTTTTCTCATTCCGATGGAACCAAGCTTCAAGAACTCGCGCGTTCTAGAAACGTGTTATGAAATGAGCACACAGCAGCATTTAGGATTTACGAGATTGTAGGAAAATAAAATCCCGTGACGCAATTTCTTTTTTTTTTTTTTTTTTTTTGCACAGCTTTCCAATTCTTTTTTTTCCGTGCAAGCCGCGACCAGCGCAATACTGATTCCTATGTCAAGATTCATGGATGCAGCGTTGGTCAAGATTCATGGATGCAGCGTTTATATTCCTAAGACTGAGTGGAGAAGAAAAATATGTAAGCGAGGTGTGTGTCAGTTGACGGCACTTAAAAGACAAATGGCATTGATAGCACATTCACTGTCAACGGCGCGTGGCCGAACCGTTTTGACATGAGCCGGTAACCGTTATTTTTTTTCCGGTTCAGTTCCGGTTCGGGTTCATCGCGAAAACAATATAACGGTTCGGGTTCGGGTTCAATTCCGGAAAAAATGCCGGTTCGGTTCCGGTTTTCGGTTCGGTTCGGTTTCGGTTCGACACCCTGAAATAATCATAATAAAACTTTGATGAACGCGCATGTTTCCCCGCATCCCTATGGAGCAAGTCACGTGATTTCCAAATCCCTCTCCTAGGTACTGCGGCTAACTTTAGCCGCGGTTAGCGCTTCGAGCAAACGGGCCCTGGTTCTTCGCTTCGCGCGAGGCACGTGCCAGACTTTTGGTCGTCTCCTCTGGAGCCACTTGATAAGCCGCGTTTAGGGCAGAGGTTTCAAACACGCGGCCGCATGCTGCCCGCGACTCGCTGGGACGCGGCCCACAGGCCAACCGGCTACGAGTCCCGGTTCCCATGTCTCGAGCGCTAGAAATGGCATGGCTATCGTGATCTCATCTCGCCGATGCATTTTCGCTCGAAAAGTATAGCTCTGATCTTTTAACGCATTCGCAAAGTTCATACTTACCTCTGTTCATTTGCCCTTTGTTGCGCTTTATTTTTTGCTTCCCAGCTGTTTGTATAGCTACTATACAAACAGCTGGGAAGCAAACTATAGTACAACAATTCCGCTACTAGGGTGCAAGCGCGAGCTGTTCGCTGAAGAATGCCTCTCGGCTGCTCGAATTCTCGATTAGCAGGCGCAACTGCCGAAGATAAAGCTATACTTCGTTTCAGCTTCGGTCCAGACGCAGGCGATGCTACAAGCGCGAGTATATGGCCCAGAACAGTGATTGCACTGCACGAGCGCGCGTGCTTGGCAGGGATGCTGAAAGCCCGGAGCTCGAGCTTGTAGCTTTGGCTGCGTCTGGACCGAAGCTGAAACGAAGTATACAAGCTCGGGATTCTCGCATTAAAAAAAACAACAAAGAAACATTACCGTTAAAGGTTGTAGTACAAAACATCAGGAAGGCAAGAACTGTCAAATTAACTGATTCTGTTTCTAGAGACATGTTGAGCTTGGTTAATTCCTATGTGAATTGAGCAACGGGAACGACAGTGTACTGCACTCTTGTTCTGTTGAAAATTCCAGCGCGTTAGCGGGGTGATATAATTTTAATTATTATCAAATCTAAAGATGTCCCTCGCAACATTGTGAGTTTACAAAAAAACACGTAACTCGAGGTCTCTTCTTTTTAAAATTTTAACCTCCCCCCCTCCCACGCACACACACGCACACAAATACACCCAAATTAGCCTTACGTTGGTCATCGACCTTTCCGGTGCGAACTATCTGACCTTCACACCGAAAGTACACCGTACGCAAAGAGTCTTTGCGCTTCTCCAAGGAGGATTCGTGATGAGGAGTTGACTAAAGCCAAGACGAGCACAGTTAAAAAAATGGCGGCTTCTAGGATTATGTCGGCGGCTGCTTTGGCGGCGTCGTGAGTGCGACGTCGGCGGCATCCTCGCGACTGCGGTTTCCAATACGGGACGACATTGTACGTGGTTTGGCAACGACCCCCGGCAACTTGATGCTTGCGACGCGCGAACATTTCTCGGCGAAGGTACGATGTGCGAAGGTATATACGCTAGACCACTGATCTCTATGTGCGCTAGACCCCTCTTGCCTAGGCGACGCAAGCGGACACGACTTGTCAACCGCCCGCGTCGCATTCTGTTTAAACAATTCTAAAATAGTACTTTGAACCAAAATAACTTGTTTCTTTCTAAAGTTGCAGCATTTCGTGTGTGAAATAAAAATTGTGACTGTATCTTGGTGGCGTTGCAAGCGCGAGCTGCTTGGGCTTTTGCGTCGCGGCGGAGAAACGCTATTCTAAAACTCTCTTGCGTCGCGTGCGCTAATACAAGCGCTAAATTTAGCTCTAGCGTGCGCTAAAATTGCGTACGTTATTCTAAAACTCCCTAGTGAGTGTGTTTTCAATAAACGCTCAATTGTAAGTATAGCGCTTGGTCCTGTCCTCTTTTTCACGCGCCCGCTCATTTTTGAGGCGCATTTAACTATTACGATATAAAATGAGCGAGCCCATTTGAGGCCACATCATGAAGGTTTGAGACGCATCGTCTAATGGCAATGCGATAAAGATGTACACTCTTCGACACTATAGTCGGTGACAGGTCAAGAACGAAGTGGAAGCTTCTCCCACCTCTTTCCACTTTAGTAGAGCGAACGCTGGAGAGGAGCTGACCTCCTTTCCACCATTCGCTTTGCTGAAGTGGAAAGTGGTGGGAGGAGCTTCCACTTCGTTCTTGACCTGTCACCGACTATAGTTAACGCAAACAAACATTCGCCGATTTCTTTTTTTAGGGGGGAGGGGTGTTGTTGTTAAAGCTGTGGTGGAGAGTATTTATTTGGGGGAATAACCTAAGCGGTAAAGATTGATGCCGGCCAACAACGTTTCAAAGTAAAATAATAAAAAATAGTGTGTATGTCATGTTCGCTCTAGCAGTGTCACGGGGTGTATACAGGTGTCTTGGAGGTGGTGATTATGGGAATAATGTAGATTGTGAATGGGGATCGATGTAATGATGAAGGGCTACGGCGGCACCTCCTCCATGAGCCTTTCGGGTTGCTCGTCACGGCCTGTTGGTACTGAGTCCCCACTTTATAGACCAAAAACGCGGCCCTGCCATCACATTGCTGCGGCGGCGCTGCTATTGGCAGGTCGCATGCGCAAACGCTCCCCATCACGCGAATCTGGTCTCTGCACACGCGCAGTGCCCTCACCTCGTGCGGGCCTGTTTGGAAACAGCTTGTTGGTCTATGCGGAGAGCGAGTTCGTCTGCTTCTTTTGTAGGGCTCGTGGTGACGTCAGAACGCCGAGCTCTAATTGAAGGATAGTGGGTAGACCTCAAGGTAGCTTGCATGCTTTGAGGTCTACCCGCTATCCTTTCAGTCAGAGCACGGCGTTGTTTTGACATCACCGCAACTCTTGCCCAAGAAGCAGACGACTTGCTCTCCACGTAGTCCCTGACAGAATGGGAACGCCAGGGAGGAGCTTCGGTTGTCCCGCCTCCAGTGCGAGCTTCCTGTCTTCGACGGTGCTTCGGCGTCTCGTGAGGGTCGAGTGTGCACGCGCAACCAAAGCATGTGACGGAACACAACGAGCGCGCGTGGTGGAGGCGGTACGCCCGTAAGAGACGTTTTGCCGTTCTTGTCATCTTAGAAACTATTCGCCCCTTTTTTTGTATGGCAACAAACTCCTGGGCGCCATCTCTGGGGTAGTCCAGGCACCCTTCAGATTCACGTATATTTCCTTTTTCTTTTTTTTACTCATGATTTGTGTATTATGAGTGAATTAAGGCTGAAAGTGCTATTTAGTGGCCAATTTCAGAAAATAGCGTGTATATTTGATTTCGCAAGTACTGCCATACCCGCCGTCTGGTTCAGAAACGGAAGTGGTTGGAGGCCACGCGAGAAGGAGCGATAATATACCGGCACGCGCTTTCTGTCCTCTCGTAGTTGCCATCTCGGGTTCTAGATGTTTTCTCCTCTTCCCAAGAATTTTCAAAGAAAAAAAAAACTGTAATGTTCAGGTTTCGTTGGCTGGGTATATGTGTGTTTGTTTCTGTTTGCAGATGATAGTAGGACTGGGGACATTCTCTTCCCAATATCGTAGAAAGGGGTTCACCCTTTCTACGATATTGGGAAGAGAATGCAATCCCCTTATTTCGTGAAAGCCTTTTTTCATTTGTAGAGGGTTATCTTTCAGCTTTACGCCATCCTTGCATGATCAGATGGGTTTTAGGTTACTATCCATGCCTTCGGCCCAACAGTACGGCTCATGTGACGTGCACGTTTGACTGTCGAAAGGATGCCGGAGATGCTTGCTTTCGCAGCGAACCTTTTTGAAGTGTCTCTTATCGCACGGGCCCTTTCCCTATGATGTCGCAAAGCGGTGCCACACTCCTAGCGTCCCAAATATTTTGATGAAAACTTAAAAGAGAAATGCTCGCATGTTTAGTGTCAGTTCGTTTTCAAAACCTAGATATCCACTTAGTGTTACAATACAAGGCGGCGGTACCATATCAACATATATAAAGTCTCTTGATAAGAACATATCTTTAATCACAATCGCCTCGAGGTTGAAGTGTAAGTGCACACTTACAGAAGTGTGCATAGTACGGCGTCGTCTGCTACGGACGCACTTTAAAAGTCGAAAAGCATGTATCTCGACGGCGACAGCTTCTTTCCGGCAAATCTATTCAAAAATTCTTAAGGTTTTTGTTTTTTTGTGTGTTTTTTTTTTGGGGGGGGGGGGGGGGGTGGGGAGGGAGGGGATAATTGTATAGTTTCACGTCTTTGCATATCATCGAAGCGAGAAATTTCAAGCTTAGTGTCCATAATATAGCTACACTGGTTTGTAGAACCTTGGCTTCTACGTATCTTTTTTTCCCGCGCCAGCTTTTATAAAATAACGAATGTTAGTTTAACCTGGATGTTGATTACAATTTTGAACCCGATTCATCGCCAGTCTTCATTTGACTAATTAATCGATTAATAAGTTGAGTTTATTGTTCCAGGTATATTCATAGCAGGAATAAAATGTGCACTTTAGTATTTTTAGTATGTCAGATGGCCTAGCAATCTCGTTTGAAAGTTGGCATTGCGACGCCACCAGAAGTATAACATAAGGGATAGCGTTTAACGCGAAATTTTTTGTTTCACGTTATTTTTTATAATAATAATCACTCTCGATCACAATGACGAAAATGCCGAAGTGCTTTACCATAAAAGCCTGAGTCCAAAAATTAATTTAAAAATAAATAAATAATAAAGCAGGATTTGTTTTGTGTGTCTTGACCTTTTTTATATTTTCACTCACCCTCTTAAATGGTTAGAGCATAGGATCATATTTAAAGCAGTAGCCGAACATTCTAAAGGTTAATTGACGAATTGTTCAGTCTTAATACAAAAATAGTGCTCAGGGTCTTCCAAAACTAGATAAGGTGAATGCAGCGTACCGAAGGACGAAATCGGAGCGAAGAACACAGGACGAGCGCTGAACTAATTGCTGAACTTGTATTAAAAGCGGGCTCAAGCAAAATAATAATAAGAAGAAGAACAATAAAAAGAAAATACACTGTCAAATGTTACTCCAGCGTTCACACCTGTCAATAATATCAACTAATTTTTCAGCAAAAAGATCGAGGACTGGCTGACGCAGTTCCTCGTGGACTCCTTTTCTCTCGTATATGCTTTCAACAACGCTCTTGCCACATTATCGCGGTCCCTACCAATGATGCAAGTATTATGGAAATTTGAGTTACAGAGGCAGTCCAGATAATGCGTATGTAAGTGTCCTCCGGTGGTTGACCTCAGAAGCAGGTCATGTTCGTTCGCTCATCCTTTCGTTGACACATCGACCTTTTTTAGCCGATGTAAACCCGTCCGCAGGACAAAGTGGTTTTGTAAACCACACCTACGGCGCATGCCACGAACTGTTTTGCGTGTTTGACAGCACATGGAAGCCCATCTTACGTTACTTTATTTATTCGCGGGCGTAATTGTGCCAACTTGCGCAGTGCCGAGAAAATAAGCGGTACATCAAAACTTCGTTCCACCTGTTTTACGTTGTGCCATACGTTGTCCGAGTATGGAATGACTTAAGGTCTTTGTTTTGACTTGTTTTGCTTTCTGAGATCCGTCCTTTTTCAGCAGAGTCTGACCCACACCGAGCAGAATTGAGGTTGGAAAACCTACACTGGAATGTCGCTTTATCTGTACTTGAAAGCTCCGTCTTTGTACTTTTGTATGTGTTTACCTTCTCTACACTCTAGAAAAAATGTCCGCACTCGAAAGGTTCTTTGACGCCCCAATATCTCCTTCAGCTCGCGAAGAACGGTTTCGCCTCAAGCACTATCGCCCCCTGGCGCACTAGAAAGGTAACTGGTGGATAAAAAACTTTTTTTGTATATAAAAAAAGAGCGTAATGGCCGCCCCTTATATATTTATTTTACGACGAACCGTTAGTGTAAGTTTTTAGGGTGCAACATATGGACAAGCCGAAGAACCCCTAAGTTTATTATATAACTACAGTTCTTTTTTTAGGGTGTAGCATTATCTGTATCTGCTCATCATTCCAACCAGAGTTTGGCGTTCTGACGTCCTCTCTCGTCTCGTCCTCTCCCTCAGTTTCTCGGCGCATAGTCACTGACAGAACGAAACCGGCAGGGAAGAGCTGGAGTTGCCCAGCCTCCGGCGCGCGAGCACCTTCGATAACGGTTTCGGTCGTTTCGCGAATAATGCGGGCAACCCTAACAGTACCTCATCACGCGATATCGTGTGTGAAACGGGGAAAACCAGTCGCGAGCTTCGTTCGTGCACACGCAGCCAAGGCATCGCCCGAAAGAAAAGAAACTCGCGTGCCCGAGTGCTGGCGCTCGAAAGAGACGCCCTGCCTTTTTCGTCTTGTCGGCGACTCCAGCAACAAGGAGACATAAAGAGTGCCGGTGTTGCCGGGGATCCCCGTGTCGCGGTGTGGATTATTTGTTGACATCGCAAAGATTGTACGATGTTTCAGAATGCCAAATATTTAGTCGGACGTTTCGTAGTGTGTGAACTTTTGAACATCCGCATGCCTTCAAAAGGCATACTGAAGCGTGTGAACCCACACACTACCGATAAGAGCATCTGATAAACACGCACGCTCCTGCTTTAATTGCTCGCTCGAGCCGCGTTGACGCTGCTTATACGTCGTCACACGAAATACAGTCTCCAGACACTTTCTGAGGCCTGTCTGTTCCTTGTTTGGTCACATTTGTCGTGCAAAAAGTGTGTATGTTCGAAGCCTACACGTGTATGAAGCCGACGTGCTTGAAATGTGCTTGGGGCGTTACTGCAGATAATTGTTTTATCATGTATGCACAGGAACTCCGTATCTTTTTTATGGTGTATGCGTAGTGGGACTCCCGATTCGCACTCTCCACAGATTTACTTTTCTGTGCCTCGTTTTTTTTGGTCGTCGTGTTAACGCAGAATTTGTGGATCAAAGAGCAGGCTTTCCTCGAGGCAACGTAGGATGCGTGTTGCGTCTCCTACAAACGCACCCACATCGCGACATAGTAAGAAGCATCGGCTGCAGCGAGAATGACCCTCTTTTTCCTAGAGGCTATCGACAGTGCCAGACTAAAAACCATCAGGACCAACTTCTTTCAATCCACAACATTTATACTAGGGCGTTTATTTTTTTTCTCTCACACTACTACGTGTTGCGTGGAAAAAACGAGAGCGATAAATAATGCATTAGTATGTAATAGGAAAGTCAGATACATGATTTAGATACTTCTTCACGTAATCTCCGTGCATATTTAGTCGCTTTTCATAACGCGGCACAGGCTTTTGAATGCCCCTTCAATAAGGGTTGCCTCCTGAGTTGCGAGTCATTTCATCGCGCGTTCAGCGAGTCCGTCAGTCGCCACAGACGTTTTTCGGTCACCCGCGTCATCGTGGACGTCTGTCCGTTCTCCCCGAAACTTCGTACCGTTTTCTTTATGCACATTACTCGGCTGTGGCGACTCGGGCTTTTGCTGGACGTTTTATCGAATGACTGAAACCCGGGCGGTATCCCTTTGAAGAATGCATCTAAAGCGTGTGCCACGTCATGATAAGTGTGTTCTGATTATGTGGTGAACTAGCTACTATCACCCGTATTCGACAGGCGCGAGCAGCGCCTGTTTAACCACTGACTAGCGACGTCATCGACTAAAATTATCACGTGGCGAGCGATAGTCGCCGCTAAGCGAGCGCTTGGTATTCAAAGGTCGTGTTTAGGGCCTATACTTCGTTTCATCTTAGGTCCGAGCGCGGTCGATGTTATAAGTCGAAGGGCCAATAAAAAAAGCGAAAAAGGCAAACGTCATGGCGTGCTCTCTGCCTCTAAGAGGACCAGCCGTTGTTTGCCGTCTCTCTGTGCGTGCTCGTCCGCCGGCTTGTCCTATCAAGCGAAAGGAGCACGCCATGACGTTGCGCTTTTTCCGCCGTTTGATTGGCCCTTCCGCTCATAACATCGGCCGCGCTCGGACATAAGGTGAAACGAAGTATAGTCGCCCCGCGCGACTAAGAAGTCGACGAACAAATCTTAGTCATGGGGTAGTTTAGCCGGTGTTTAGCGGGTGACTAGCGGTTCAGCGCCATGGCCGACTGGTATCGCCGCTGACCGCCAGTGCTAAGGAAGCACTTACTGTCTCAGAATGCTGCGGAGTACATCTAGAAAGAATTGGAGGAGCAAACATTGTGTAAATAGCCATGTTAAACGCTGAGAGATACCGCTAAAGAGATCTCAGCTGGGCGCTGGACGACGAGAAAAAAACGCATTTATGGGAGCTTGGATGGGTGGATGGTAATGGCTATACCCTTTGTAACGAGCGGCAGCTTGCGCCACCTAGCTTAAGATTTCGTCATCCCGTCTTTTTTTTTTTTTTTTTTGAACTGTATAAATTTTGTTTTAACACAACCCTCCCCTCGCCCTTTAAGTGTTTCCATTGCTTATTCGTATCTGTATTTTTTTTTATTTGTTTATGACGCCATCAATGCACTTCCGTGTTTCCCCCTTGTTTTTTTTTTTTTTTTTTTTTGTAAAATTGTTTTGGGCAATTAGTCTCTCATTTTAACTTTTTTGTTCCCTAATAAACATCTAAATATTAGTTTTTTAGACGATCAAATACCCATCTACGCAGCGGCGTTTAAATGCGTGACCTATCTTTTTGTGCCATTTCCGCTTGTTAGTTCTGACTAGACAGTAACCCTCTCGCTTTGCGCTCGCGCATACCGCAGAACTAGTCGATCCTTAGTCGCTGATTTTTTCTCTTAGTTTGGTATGACTTAGACGCGATACTAGCTTTAAAACAGTGCAAGTTAGTCACGACAGGGGAATACGACTGAATGTCTGTCTATGTGAAAACATTTCACATCACGCTTGTATTACAATATATTACGCAGTTCATTGGAAATTAAAATACTCCCCTCCTTTTTTTGTTTTGTTTTGTTTTTTGTTAAAGCTATTAGATATTAAAAAAAATCTTGGAAATTGCGATTTCACACCCCGCAGAAGGATATTATACGGTGTATCCGGCTTGGCTTGGCAAAATATCTGTCTTGAAATTTTCCTTTTCCTTTTTTGTGTGTGTGTGTGGGGCGGGGGGGGGGGGGGGGGGGGGGCATTTGCACGCTCGTGAAACGATGCGACCTTTCGCAAAGAAACAAGCGTTCAACATAAATAACGCAGCTTACTCGTAAACATGCATCGCTCGCCCGGATTCATGCCTTCACGATAAGTCCAAAGAAAACAACGCCTTTTTTTCTCCTTTTTTGCGTTTATTTACGGAATTGTTTGTTTATATTTCGGCCATATGTTCGCGATACGATTCGATCTTTCTGCAGTAGGACCCCGAACCGGACCGCAGTATTCTCCGCTAATATTGTTTTCCCAACGATACCGTGCGACAAAATAAATTCAAAATTCTATAGCTTCTCTCGCGTGAACGTGTTTTTCTGTGGAAACCATGGTTCTATCCCCACTATGATGATGATGATGATGATGATGATATTCGTAGAGTTATGAGTAGAACAGCCCCACCTTTAGGTCGATCTCGAGGTGAATAGAGAGAGTTAGGACATTCATTGGGCACGAAAATGAGGAAACATGAGTGGCAAAAAGCGGTTTCGGAACCTTCGCGTACATACCTCCTCCCGAATGACGAACCGAGAACAATTTCGTTACAATTGTCATGAGCGGAAGTTTTAAGCCCCGTTCTAACATTGCAGGCGTTGAATGTGACAACTCCCGCTTTCCGAAACCGACCTGCAGGGGGATCCGGCCAACTCGTCGACGGCCCATTTGTCGAACAGGCCAATTCGTAATAGGGCAATTCGTCGAAGAGCAACTTGTCGAAAGGGTCAATCTGTCGAAGAATCGTCATTCCATCTATTCGACAAATAGATTGAATGACGGCCCTATAGGTAAAAATCCGTGGTTTCTTGTTGCCCGTTGCCCCTTGTTATTTGTGTTTGCGAAGACAGGACCGAACCTTGACAGAAGTTAAGAAATGTCTCATCTCGGGATCGTCTTTTTGTTCCTTTTCTTTGTTACCTTTTGTAATGAGCCGCAGTAGACTATCGCCGTGAAGCGGCTTGAACGGGTTGACAAGTGGGTTGACATTTTTGTACTAAGCTGCCGCAGTCTGTTGCCGCGAAGCGCCGTGAACGAAAGTCCCTAGATAGAGCTTCCTGCAAGTAGCGACATTCTTTGAGGCGCCGGCTACGTGACTTAGCAGGTTTTAGGAAGCGAATGGTGGCGCACAGCAGAGATTTGAACTGAATGCCGCCATTTTGTTCGAGCGGATTGTGCTTTGTCATTTGTATTGGTTGACGTTCCTTGTAAAAGAAGTATCAAGGGACTTTACCGTGAGCGTGTGGGCCGGGGAAGTTAACAAGCGCCCCAGCGATACACCCGTGACGTTGTGACCGTCCCCCGTGCACCGTGAAAGCGGCGAAAGCAGCAAAGTCTTATCTTCGACAAGAAAGGCCACAAGGGAGAACAGTTACCACGCGGCGAATTTACGCATTACTATGGGGCAGTACTTGCTTCAAAGTTTCAGAACAAAAGTTTATACTTTAACTTTGAAATAGCGGCGACCAACTGGCCTCTTTGACGAGTTTTCCTTCGACGAGTTAAACCCTATAAGGAATTAACCTCGAGGGGAATGTGTGACGTGTTCTGGTTTCGGCACCGACGCTGCAGGGAACACGCCCTTTCTTCTTTTATTAAGCGCACACATTGTATTCGTGGCTTGCGCCGACGCCACGTCAGCGGACATGCTGACCACTCTCGCTTCCGAGAGTGTACCTTGTGCAGCATACAATTTGCAACAACGGGTTTGTTTTTCTTCGCAAGAGGTAGGAATGACCACAAGCATGACCACAAGCTGGATGTGAAGACGTCACAAGCCAGTCATGTATAGGAGGTGTGCACATGTTTTCATCAGCACGAGCTCTGTGCAAAACAACTTATAGTTTGACAAAGATCGCAGGATCGATGTTGCCAAGTGCACAAACTGAAAGCCTATTGTCCGCAGGCGCCCAACAGAAATGCGCACAGCTATGGCATCCACTGCATACTGTCTATAAACGCTTTGCAGTGGCTGTGCATGTGTGCCGCCAGAACCGACCTTCAATTTTTGTTTACTCTTACTACGTTTACTTCACTTCATCATTACCACAACAGGGGAGGTTCTTGCCATTTTAGATTCTATTGTGTCCATCTCCCCAGCACTGGCCTTTGTGCAGGCTCGTCAACGCCCGCTTCACTGGCTCGGCTCCTGAGTAAGACAAGAGAAGGTCAGCCATGGCGGATGTAATATGGCGCGTACGCAAGCCATGGACACCCGACTGGTGCCCCATGCGTCCGCGCGCACGTGCAGCGTGCGCGTGGACTTGGCTTTGCCAAGCTTGCGATCACGGGCATGGCCACACGATCTGAAGCACGGCGGCAGCCAGTCGCCCTGCTTGCAATCGTCTATATGCGACTCAGTTCCCCTCATTACTTGTAAAGAGCGCACATTGAAAATGCACAGTGGAGTTTTATCTTTGTTTTTAGGTAGCAGTACAGATGATTTTTCCTTTTAATTTAGGATGTGCCAAATATGTGGCAGGTCGACTGATATCTGGAGACAACGCTTACATACGTCTTCGCATTTGCCTCTTAAAATAAATCTGAAATCGGGAAAAATTAAGCCCGATTACGCCATTTTCGGTTACCGGCTCCATTCAACTTCGAGTATTCGAGAGCTCCGGCGACCGCCATTTTCGCATTGAAAATTTCAGGAAATCACATATAACTTTTGAATTTGATCATAGTTATTTTCGAATCTTTGGCACCTGGTTCGTACCTCTGGCGCTGCATTTGGACGAGAATGGGCGTTCGGCAATGTCTGTTGCATTGTTAAGCTAAAAAAAAACAAAAACTGTAATATTGTTTTTTTTAAGCAAAGAGGGGGGGGGGGGGGGGTGGAGGGGTGGGGGGTCTTGTTGAATGCATTGTTTCTTAACCCTTCTTTTGTCGCGATAATGAAGGAAAGGGGCTAATTTCAGTACTTCTCCGTAAGTCAGAATTTTTGCTTTTCAGACTCCGCACTGTTTTAAAATTAAACCCCTCTGACTTTTTTTTTATTGTGTTTTTGACGCCATCGTGGAGGTATCGGACAATATCCCCCAAGTCAATGTCCCATTTCCTGTCACCATCAGGTTTTACTCTTGCTTCTAATATCGGCTCGCGTGCCCGCAATCTGGGGGCGGCTTATTGCGGAGGAGGCGCTGGGATTTCGGTAAGAGTGCCTTTCCGCCAATGGAACGCAGGGAGGGCTCGAGCGAAGTTCGTCGTCGCTGAAGGAAGAGCAGCGGCAGTCGACCGCAGGGGGAACATCGAGCGTTTCGGCCAAAACCTAGTCCCGCCTCGTGTCAATGCCTTCCATTGAAGAGAGGGCCCGCTCGCGACGTCATCGTTCGTGGAGCACCTGCCGGGCCCAAGCGGCAAACATGCCAGAAGCTGGGCGACAGACGCCGCAAAGCGGCAGACGCGTCCGCCGTGGCCTCGCCCCGTGTTAACGTCGCGCTCGCCGCTCTGAGACGCTGCAATATGCGCTGTCGACGTTGCTGACGCAAGTTAGGCGGTGATGACGTCTAGGGGGGATTGGACTTGTCTTCTAGAGGGTATTGCTCGTGCGCTGCTCGGCCAGTCGGTTGCTGAACATCGACGACTCGTAGATCTCGAAGACAAGGACGTCGATTGGCAGCGGAGAACGCTGCTCCTCCTATGCGGAGCACCAGTTCGTCTGCTTATTTTGCAGCGTTTGTGGGGACGTCAGAACGCCGAGTTATGACTGGCTCTGATTGAAGGATAGACCTCAAAGCAAGCTGCCTTGAGGTCTACCGACTATCCTTCAATCAGAGCCAATCAGAGATCGGCGTGGTTCTGACGTCACCACAACCCGCGCGCAAGAGGACGAACTTGCGCTCCGCATAGCTTTTCGTAGGCGAAAGTGCGCGTCTCTCGGTCTCCGCTTTGGGACTTTGTGAGACGTCGTTTAGAGTCCCAGATTTTACGAACGTGGCCGGTTGCCCTGAAAAACTGCTCTCGTACGCTCTAAAAAAAAAAGCCCGTGCGTCAATTTTCCCGCACTACAGCCAATCACCACAACTTACGGAGGCAGCTCAGCGAATGACGATGCCGAAACGTATGTTTACACCAAAAAACGCAGTCTGAGTTGTTACATTAAGCAATGCAAAACGGCATGCTTTATTGCTTAATGCCACAACTCAGACTGCGTTTTTTTTTTTTCTGTCTAAACACATGTTTTGGCATCTTCATTCGCTGAGCGACATTCGTAAGTTGCGGTGATTGGCTCTCCGAGTGTTATACGGGAAAGTAGACGCACTGGTTTTTTCTAGAGTGTAAAAAAGGCTGCGTCGTGCTTTGCTTTCGGGACGTCTTTAAGCCGCTTCCAGCCACTTTGACGCGATTATAAACTTGTCACATGTGTCTGGAGGCCACCCGAAAGACGTCGCTTCCTTCCGACAAGGAAAAAAAACGCGTGTACGCGCAAGAACGGAGGCACCTGTGTTCAGACAGGCACGGCAAGCACGTGCATTATCTACGGATCCCGCAAACCTAAAAACTGTAGTCTTTTTTTTTTTTTTTTTTTTGCGTGATTGACTTAGCTGTTGCTGGAAAACACTCAAAATCGATGAGCGCCGTGACGATGCACTTTTGGCACTGCGCTCAATTGGCTGCATTGGAGCGTCGGCTAGTAGAAATGGGTCAATATTTAAATTTGCACTACTGAACTGGTTTCACGAATTCGTAGGGCTAGGGAAAAGTAAATCACGCGTTTTGATAGATGTTTGCAGTGCTCGATCAACGATGTCAGGGTAATAAAAAAGATTAAATATTGTATTTTCAAACGAACGTTCCTGAGGGAAGTAAATATCCTTATTTGTGCGTTTAATGCTAAAATGTAACCTTTCTTTTTTTTCGCTCATGGGTGCGTTTTAGTCAACATAGTGAGGACATCAGGAAAGTTTTCTTTTCATACCGTGTAGCCAAGGGCAATCGACAGCGGTCTTTGTTACACACCACCCATAATGGGTGCATTTCTCAACTTTATTATTTTTTTTAATTAGCTATGAACTATCTGGCACTCGGAAAAGCGCCGTTAAATTTTTGTTTTCTATATTAGGTCGCTCGAACCAAGCTCTAACGAGCCATCGAAGTAGAAAAATGCCATTCCGAATGATCTTTTCCTCTCAGATACGCAACTCAAAATAAACTAAGCTACAAAAAAGAAAAAAAAGATGTATTTGTCGGAAGATGTGCCCGTTGTGGGCGCCGATCGTCGCTGGAAATGTTAATGTGGCGACGCGCGAACATGTTCACCCGCATAGAAAAACTAAAAAAAAGGGTAACTGACAAAAAAAAAAAGATAAAGACCGAGACGACGATTAAAGAATAAACGAATCCTCTTTCCTTCCTAAAATAAAATTTGCATATTACGCCGACGGGCGCCGCACGTTCATTTCTTCCTCTCAGAACCCGACAAAACACGTACCCCCTGCACCCGTACGAGGACATTCGAGCAAAAATAACCGTTCGCACGCCTTAATACGAAGCAAGAATCGAATGTCCTGGTTTTCTTCGCGCCGGCGGGAATATCCCATTCGCCCGAGGCCGTCGTTGAAACGCGGTGCAACGCGAACCTTGGAGCCTGGGGCTGCTCGACGCTCGTTGGAAATCTTTTCAGCGGCGGTGAGGGAATAATAATTCAAGCGATTCTCCAAGCGACCTTTGCAAACGCACGCATCTACATCCTTTGTGGCTAACATTCGATCACTGCATCAGATACTTTATTGAAGGGACCATCCAAGAATTGTCGGTTGAAATGTTTCTCACTTTACACTAGCTCACTGGTACTATAGCGTGACCGAAGCAGTCTTGAGAAGTAATCCGTTACAAGTGACGGATTACTTATAATCCGTTACTTTTTCAAGTAATTTTGTAATTCCCACGTTACTTTTTTCAGTAGTAATTTGTAATGTAATTTTGTTACAAAATATTGGTAACGGATTACTTTAGTTACTCGTTACTTTTTAAGAATATGAGCATAATACAGTAACTGGAGCAGTACGAGCAGAACATTCAGCAGCATAACGAGAGCAAATTCAGCAAAGTAGAAAACATCAGGAAGGGGAGAATAGCCGAAAAGAAAACACGATTTTTTGTATGGCCGGTCACTAGAACCACTAGAAAAACGGGCAAGGCATGTACAAATATACGAAAGACAAAGATCAAGTAAGACAACGCCGAGTAGGTTCTCCGTCGTCTTCCGTCGTGTTTTTCTTCTTCTCCCGGGCAGGAGAAAGCTCTTCGTGTTTGTTTGTTTTTGTCTTCTACGCCGTTTCACCCTTTCCAACTTCGACGTCTCCCGCCACCTGCGCAGACATCAAACGCAGGTCGGTATCCCCTCGATTAGCGGGTTCACACACAACTCGCGTAACAGCCGATGTACCCTCGCGCGAGGGGATCGAATTATCTTTGTCTTTGATGAGCGCTACAGTACTCTAGCACGCTTTGAGGCACGGCTGAAAAGCGCCCGGCGCGAGGCTAAGAGCGTCGTCTTCGACGGTACGGACGATACTACTTTTGGTTTACTTCACTGGGCATGGTGGTCGAGTCCACTCCTCACTTTACGGTCAATTGCTCACTTTTACGCCAGTCCCTCATGCTCGAACCATCTTATCGCTCAGCTCGCCTTGATCATGTTCATAAGGTTAAGGCGTACCAAGTTACAACACTAACGCATTCAGTATGTCATTCATACCTCGTACGTCAACAGATTGGAACCGCCTTCCCGCTTCAATTGCCTCCATCACTGACGTTTCTCTTTTTAAACAAGCACTTGGTAACAGCACGCTTAGTTGCCTGATTTAATTGTCATCATGTTTTGTGTGTTTACTCCCCTCTGAAATGTACTATGTACCTTGAGGGTAAATAAATAAATAAATTGTCAACATAAAAAGGGAAAGGGGGGGAGGGTTAGGCCGTCTAAGGCGTGCTGACAGAGAGAGAGAGAGAGAACGCGTAGCAGTCTTGTTTGTTGTTTGTTATTGTTGTCTATTGTTCTGTGAGACCAATGACCACCGCTTCTCTCGCTCTCTATGCCCTCCCCTCCCCTGGCCTGCATGAATATTTGTATGTAAGTGAAAACCGATGAAGGATCGATAACCCGTAACCGCCACTTTTTGTCTGACTGGTCGAGTTTTCGGTCATGGAGTTTCCGTCGTCTCCATGGTTATCTCTGAATGAGATGTTTAAAATTCAGGGCATTAAGGACAATGGAAACCTGAAGTTTCATTGCATACTTTGCGTGACAAAAACACACATTGTCATCAGCAAGAACAACAAACTGTAATCTACGGAAACACACCGAGGTAAGCGGGGACGCGTGCATTCTGAAATTGACTATACATTCTAACGTTAGAACCAAGTTTTTCTTTTGTTGCGAATAACGGGCGAAAGGTCCGAGTCAAATGGGAGCTTTGGTAGATAGCTTCTTTAGCTTCGAATTTCGTAGTGGAGGTAGATGCTGCTACTGAGCATGCGCACCGCTAGCTTTGTCTGCACAATTCCAGGGATTATTTCCGGAGGCCGTAAGCTAGCGGGATGGCGGTTGTAGTTGCAGGTTTCGGTGCCTTGTCAGCTTAGAGGTGAACGGAGTGCACCTACACTCTTTCTCTTAAATGCAATATTTTATTTTTACAAGGACTGCCATAATATGGGCGTATGAAAAATAAAAATAACGTTGCAGAACATTTTCGAAAAATATCAAAAATGTTTCTATAGTTTTCTAGATAAGTGTACGGAAAAAGTAACCTGAAAGTAGTTGTAACGTAAAGAGTAAAGAAATCCGTTACTTTTAACGAAAGTAATTTGTTACGGTAATCCATTACATTTGAGAGTTGGTCATTTGTAGTTGTAATCCATTACATTTTTGAAGTAACGAGCACAAATCTGGACCGAAGTGTACCTGCAAAGTCACTGACTAAGAAGCTATTTTGTCGTGGTGAGATTTCATGGATAAAAGGGGAAGTTTTTCTTCACTTTGGCCTTCGCGAAATTTAATGACGCAATAAGTGGAATCGCATATGTTGTCATAGTCGCGGAGATATCCTCGTGATGACAATATTAGAATGTGGCTCACGGATCGGACACGAGAACTGCGTAAACACTCGGTTTGGGCTCGTGACACTCAACGCTTCGACGAACTTTCGGGTTCTGGGTGGCTCTTGTCCAGTCATTGCAGTGCTCAGCGCGTGCCATGTGCTTTGCCAACCCCAGCGCGTGGTATATGATGACTATTGGCGGCCTATGGCTGAGGTTACATGAATACGATGGTAGCGCATCGAATCGAGCAGGAACCAATCAAGGGATCGGTGGCCTAGTGGGCTAGGGCACACCAGCGCTCGCGCTGCAGAACCCATGGATCCTGGGTTCATTCCCCGCCCTTGTCCGTTTCGATCGGGATGAGCATCGTACCGGCGTGCGATCGTGTATCACTACTCCGTGGTGCACGTAAAAGACCTCGCGCTACCGGTTGTTATGTTTATACAGACTGAAGTTAGTCTGCCTCCACGGGCGACTTTTCTCTCAGCTTTAGATGAGCAATTCAGCCAGTGCGGTAGCACTACCTAGATTGCGCATCTACAGCTGAAAGACAAGTCGCCCGTGAAGGCAGACTAACTTTGGGCTGTATAAACATACACACAACACAAAGGAACCAATCACACTCATCCTGCCTTCACACTTCTTCCTCTTCTAACCATCTACTGTCCATAAAAAATATTCACATCTCAATTCGATCCGCTGCGGTCGCACCCAACTAAATGCAGCCTCCAATCGCCACAAGATCCCGTGTAGGGTGACCGCCTTTCTGCTAGCGAAATGCGGGACACGCAAAGCAGGGGGGGGGGGGAGAGAGAGAGAGAGAGAGAGAGAGAGAGAGAGAGAGAGAGAGAGAGAGAGAGAGAGAGAGAGAGAGAGAGAGAGGGAGAGGGGGAGGAAGAGGGGAGGGGAGGGAGGAGGGAGGAGGAGGATATTTATTAACACGCACACCACGAACCGAGGCTCTGTTAACAGATTTAATATCCTGTGCTGCTTATACATCTACAAATTCTATAGCTGCAATTAAATTCAAATAATTTTCTCTCCCTGTGACATATCTTTTAATGCCAAATATGTTATTAAATGTGTCGAAACTGAAAACATAAAAATCGATTGCAATCTTTTTCGAGTTACTGCTTTCTGTCAACGCTTACTTTTATCAACATGGTCCTACACAAATTTTTAAGATTACGTTTTTTCGACCTTTGTGAGTTGCATACTTTATGCCTTGTGTGACTGGCTTCACTGAAAAAGAAAAAAAATCCACAGCAACCCTTTCGAATTGAAGCAAGGAATTCAAAATAATTACAATAACTTGTATTTAAACTTTTGGCTAACAATTTTTCTTCCACAATATCTTGCCACCAAGGGGAGAGGCACAACGGCGCATGCGCGTCGGAGCTCCTGCAAGAACGATGGTCGCTTCCCGCAATGCTTGGGTAGAAAATGGAGTACCATTGCGGTTCACACGATTACCAGCAACCTTCGTGCTTCCCGTGCCCCGCTGTTCGGTAGCTACATGAGCTGCAGAGTGAATTTTACGACAGCGTCAAATGCGGGACATTTTGAAGAATCGGGAATTTCTAGCGGGACGGCGGGACACGAGCCCTCGATGCGGGACAGTCCCGCGAGTCGCGGGACGGGTGGTCACCCTGTTCACGTGGCTACTTGTACTATAGCTGCCTGTTGAGGGTATGAAAGCTGTTCATTTTTCTAAATTTTTGTCTGGCACTCCTAGTTCTTGGAAAGGATAACTAACCTGTGTTTGGTATAGGTTATCAACGTCCAGGGAGGAATTCTAGGCGATATTTACTGAAACTAGAACGATTCTTGCATCTTCCCTCGGAAGGGTCTGTGCAACGATATTGGGTTGGAAATTGGAGTGTTTCTCATATGACTTAAGATTACTTGCACTAATGGGATTCAAGTATACCCGCACAGAATGCCGCTGACCAAGAACTTTGTCGCGGCGTAAGATCAAGGATAAGATGACCCTTTTTTTTTTTCAAGTTGGACCTAGCTTAGGGCTCCAAGCTTTGCGGAGCACAAATTCGTCTGCTTCTTGAGGAAGGGTTCCGGGGACGTCATACCACCGAGCTTAATTGACTCTGATGGAGGGATAGTGGGTAGATCTCGAAGCAAGCTGCCTTGAGGCCTACCCGCTATCCTTCCAAACGGAGCAAATCGGAGCTCGGCGTTCCGACGTCTCCGGAACCCGTGCTCAAAAAGCGAAGGAACTTCGCTCTGCGTAAACTTCCAAACAGATCGTGCTACCGCGGTAACCTCTCTCTTCGCTGCGCTCCTTTGGGGAAACATTTATTATAATTGATAATCTCAAGTCTGAGCTCGCACCACGTTTTGTCGGAATCGCAAAAGGTTAGAGGGGGTGTGCAACGATTTTAAGATAAAAAAAAAAAATTACATCTCGTTATTTTTATGTTGTTTATCGTGTCCCGGAGGATATAGACAAAACTTCTCTTTCATTAAAAGATGACGCGATTCCGCTGCATAATCTCAAAGCAAAAGTCGAGGTTTTTTCCCCACCCGCTTACGTGACCTCGTTAGGCTCGAAGCTGCAGCATTACGCCGGCTAATCTCAGCGGAGAGTAGAACACGCAGGCGAAATCGGTTTTCTGTCCTTTACTTCGGACGTGTCAAAGGGCAACTTCCACAAATGTTTAACCGAAGTCCGGAAATCGTGGCACCCCCCCCCCCCCCCCTTTAATTGAGCTGGCTTCCGCTTCCCGCTCTCAGCGTGGACCGCCGCACCCGCGTTACATTGGCTAGCGTTGCTGCGTTCCTTTGAGCAGACGGTCTTCATAGAATGGCGTCGGCTGCTTGGCTTCAGGCGCTGCTTTCGCGTACGCTGGAATGCAGCAGAAGATTCGTTGCCACGGTGACGGTGTCCATAGCGGATGGACTGTATTGTTTTGAAGGAGGCAGCGACGTGGCGAGATGGGCTGCGTGCATGGGCTGTTTCTCCAGCGGCTTTTTTTACTGGCAAAATATGAGCAAAAAGATTTCGAAATAAAGTCTTAACGCTGTCTGATTTTCTCCGCCGTTTACTATTTTGACCAGTCTTGCACGTCAATCTTGTTTCTTGGTCAAAATATGGAGCTATCTTCTTTTCTTACGGCAACACGAGGCAAAATTTCCGATTTACCGAATAATTTGCGATACTCGAACAAATCCGTTTGTATCGAATGTTTAAACCGCAAATAAAACTTTTTTTTTTTTGCGTTACATGAGCGGATTTTTTATATATATATATTTTTTTTTTTTTTTTTGAGCAACTGTACATGCAGACTTCCGTCCGAAGTGGGCATAGTCCTGACGCGCTGACGTTTTTGAGGAAAGGTTCGAAACTAGACACCATACCGTTCTCACATTCTGGATTATCGGCGCAAATAATCTCTTCCGCGCACGCAGGCTTTGCTCGAGGATCGCGTATTCTCCGTTCACCTCTAGACTGACAGTGCTGTAGGAATTCCTCGCTGGACCAATCATACGTCCATCTTTCACCGCGTGATCGCGTTCCTTCCCTTACCCACGCGCAAAGAGCGGGGTCAGGTGATCGCAGGGAGGCGGTTGATTAGTCCGGCGAGCGCCTAGCTGCCATTGCAACGAGGGATTAGGGGTAAAGGATACCCGTTCAGCTAACAGTGCGGGGGAAGCTACTCGGTCGCCGGGCAAACGAACACCTAGCTTCCACCTCACTGTCAGCTTAGGGTTAAACGGAATATCGCAAGTTAAGTGCACGCCCGGAAATTCTCGTAAGCGCTTTAGTTGGCGCTTTCGCTATGGGATATCATTAGTCCCGTTATCCGCGTTTTGCGGATTTGCGCTTCCTTTTTCTCCTACAGGAAGCTTGCGGAGCTGGCGCGGGGCTCGCTCGTCCCCCTTCTGACCCTATCGAGCTCTCGTGGACGAAGTCGGAAACGGTTAGCCGGGATAGCTGCAGAAGTTGGTTGGCACTCCTGCGGTGTGGCTTTAGGTGGCAGAACTGTTACCAAAAACCCCAAACTAATGTTAAAAAAAGTCCTCGACGTTGATTAGCTCTGTGTCTCTGTGTCATCTGTCTAGCTTTTTTTTTTTATTGTGTTGTTCGTATTTTATTTTTTTTCTCTCTCTCTCCCTTCTTATTTTGCGCTTCCGAAGTCTTTCATAGTAGCCTCTGGGCTACTATGAAAGACTTCATAGTAGTAGTAGAAGAAATCTAAAATGCGCCTACCCATATCTTTATTCTCTACATAGAGCGGAAAATCAGTAATGCTGCGCGAGGAGTCGGACTTTTTTTACTACTTTTCTTGGGGTGAAAACGAGTATAGGTAAGACATCTTACTCCGCGGGATTCCAATTGCTTTGACGCCGAAAGTTTTTGAGTAGTAGGAATAGAAGGACGCGCGCAGCCTCTGGGGTTTTTCCTTTCAATTGAGAAGGGTATTTCCCCCCATCTGTCGTCGTGGACAGTCTTCGAGACAGCCATATATCTGTCCTCCTGGCGAATCCGGACTCGAATGGTGCTGGCGCGCGCTGCAGCGCTGCGCCCGTTGTCATCGGACCAGTGCGATGTGCATTCGTTCTCTCAGACGCGGGCTGTCTCCCCGCTAGGGGAACATTTTGTGCTGTAGGCTGGCTGATACAAATAGAATGCATTCTGCTAGTAAAGAATATTATGTGACACTGCAGGAGTGGATCCAATATTGTTAACGCGAAATAACGTCCTCGCAGGGTTCATTGGGGTTGAATCGGACCGTAGAGGTGCAGGACCAAACTGCCAGGTCCCCTTAAAGGAACCCTTCCAGCATTTTTTTCGAATCGAGGGAAATTTCCAACCTTGTGTGGAAAACCTGACGCCAAGAGATAAATAGAAACTTAAACGCGTGTAAAATATAATTAAAAAAAATATAATACCTCTTATTTTACATGCCCTCGAGTTTAGTTCCCCACTGTCCCCTGGAGGTATGTTTGTGAAAAATTTCCCACAATTCAGCAACGCTGCCTCCCAGACTTCTATAGGAAGAGGGAGAACCATCTTCGCCTTCTGGTAAACTGTAGAACGAGGGAAAGAGCGTACGAAGGAGGATCTCCTCCAAAACCCACACACCGAATATCCCCTTCCGCACCATCGTTTCCGAGAGAGGGTGCTGGCAAAAACACCTGGGGTTTTTCCTTCAGAGACACCTATCCTCCATTCCCTGCTCCCAGAGGTCGGCATTTTAGGTCGCCCTCACTCACCCTCACCCTCACAGCCACACTCACCTAAGCCCCTCACTCACCCTCACCCTCACAGCAACACTCACCTTCAGCCCCTCACTCACCCTCATCCTCACACTCACACTCACCTTCAGCCCTTCACTCACCCTCACTGAACCTCACGGCCCTCACGCACTCACCGCCCTCACGCCCCTCACGCCCCTCACCGCCCTCACGGCCCTCACGCCCGTCACTCACTCACCGCCCTCACGCCACTCACGGCCCTCACAGCCCTCACCGCCCTCACGGCCTCACGGCCCTCACGCACTCATAGCCCTCACGCCACTCACCGCCCTCACCGCCCTCACGGCCCTCACGCCACTCACCGCCCTCACGCCACTCATTGCCCTCACGCCACTCATTGCCCTCACGCCACTCACCGCCCTCACGCCACTCACCGCCCTTGCGGCACTCACACCCCTCATGCCCCTCACGCACTCATGACCATCACGCCACTCAGGCCAGCTTCAGATGGGGCGATTTCGCCCAGAAACTTTACGTCGCAACACCAGCAACACGGGCCGCCCGCGATCGCTCGCAGCAACCAATTGCGGCAATTTGCCATCGTCATCATAAAATTTTATTTTTCTTGCACTATTTAGACACAATTACGTGTTATAAACGTGTTTTTAAGCATTTAAACCTCGTTAAGAATGCTAATGCACCTTTCTGAAACAGTTTATTCCCAAAAAACGATCGAGTTCAAACCAGAACCAAGTCTTTCGGTGTCATAATCACCGGCACGAGGTATCACGTGAAAATTTTGCGTCCCTGATTGGATGCAGCCGCTTCAAACGTATTCGAATTGCTCCGAGTTGCTTGCTTATTTCGAGCCGGACCCGATCTCAGAATTTCGTGTCGATCTAGGGAAAGCTGGAGAACAACCCGCCATTAACACCAAAATTGCTGAGAAAGATGCTCGATCTGAAGGGGTCTCACGCACTCACCGCCCTCATGGCCCTCATTGCCCTCACCGCCCTCACGGCCCTCACCGCCCTCACCGCCCTCACCACCCTCACCGCCCTCACGGCCCTCACGCACTCATAGCCCTCACGCCACTCACCGCCCTCACCGCCCTCACGGCCCTCACCGCCCTCACCGCCCTCACGGCCCTCACCGCCCTCACGGCCCTCACCGCCCTCACAGCCCTCACGGCCCTCACTCACCCTCACTCACCCTCACACTCATGAATTTTCCTGGTTCAGAAACTCACTCACCCTCACCTCACCTGTGAGGATGAGGGTGAGTGAGGGTGAGTGAGGGCCCTCATGAGTGAGGTTTGCCGAGGTATGCCTGCTCCCCTGTGGGGTCCCACAGGGGAGCATATTGGGACCTTTTCTATTTAATTTATACATTAATGATATCGTTAACGTAAATAAGCACGCAAAATTCGTGATCTACGCGGATGATACGAGCGTATTTTTTTCTTCCGATACTTGCGACGATTTAATCGATATGGCAAATCTGACCTTATCAAAGATAAAAAGTTGGGAAGATAGCAACTCTTTGAAAATCAATATTTATAAAACAAAAGCTGTGATTTTTCGTCCAAAAAACAAGCCTGTGGTGCTGTCTAAAGTGCTCACTTTTAGCTCTACTCCAATCGAAATTGTTAGTTGTTTTAAAACTCTTGGAGTCATTTTTAGTGAGGGTATGTCTTGGGATAACCATATAAATTATCTTATCCCAAAGTTAGCTCGAGTAGTGGGTATTATAAATCGATACAGATCTGTGTTACCAACAAATGTTAAATTATTGCTTTATAAATCATTATTTTTCTCCCACTTAACGTATTGCCACCTTGTTTGGGGAACGTCAACATTTACCAATATTGATAAACTTTTTATGTTGAAAAAGAAAATATTGAGATATATATGTAACGTGCCACGCGACTTTCATACCGCTGATTTATTTAAGAACTTTAAAATAATCACTACTCACAAGTTATACCAGTATCGGCTTTCTACTAGTTATAAAAGTGAAAAAATAAGAGGTACATGTCTTTTGGAAAACCTTGCGTCGCTGAGGAAAACTTCTCCTCCGTATCCTACCCGTAACCCAGAGAAATGGAAGATGGTCACGCAGCGAACAAATTATGGCTCTCAAATGTTAAGCTCCACACTCCCGCATTTGTTAAACAACCTTAACAGCAATAACATTGATCTAGAAAATCTAACCTTTAGAGACTTGCGCTTATTGTATGCTTGTACATGATCCTTTTCTCTCTTAACATCTGCAAAAGGTGCTTTTAGTTTTGTGTACTGATTTCTAACATCATTGCCTCTAGCACGTTATTATGTTGTTTTTTGTTTGTTTTCCCGCATGCTTCCTGCTGTCCATTGTAGGGGCCCAGGGGCTCGTCAAGCTGCTTACTGCAGCTTTTTTTCTTGGGCCCCACCATCATAAAGGATGGAAATAAAGCATTATTATTATTATTATTATATTCTTCATTCCCAGCCTTTTCGCATCCGAAATTCACAAGAGCTTACAACTCCCATCCTGCCGCATCATGTTTCCGCACCTAAGATGGCCTACTTTTCATTGGTCATAGTAGACATGTATTATAACCTGTACATGCCGTATCTCATAAACTGTGAAGAGTCAATCACTGAACGCGGACTATCCGATTTTCGAAACTCCACCGGAGTACCACTCCAGGATTTAACGAATTTCTTCAGGTATACCTCAAATCTACGATGATTGAACATGAAGGAAAGATCTGGCTTCAAAAATGCGGTGTTTGCATAGGGTCGTGCCTTGCGCCAGTACGATTTGAAATCTACTTGTCCTATGTAGACCGGACCATCGTGGCAAACCTAAAGAGCACAGCCCCTAGTGGGAAGTCTTCCTCTACGTAGATGACTATCTCATCGTCCACCTTGAAACTATAATAGTGAAACCCATTCTCCCCTCTTTCCACCAAGGAGGAGTTAATTTCAGGTTCAAGTTGAGGACCTATCTTTGGCAGGCTCTTAATGTTTGGACCTTAGACTCACCAAGACTACGTAAGATGTTTGCTGGACTTTCGAACAGCGTTCAAAAGAGTCGGTTTTTCCGCTTATACAATTGCCCACTCCATGTCGGTTAAACTGGGGGTGATCAAGGCCTACTCATCTCGGCAAAAACTAAATCATGTCCGCATTCAGCAACCGAAAGCATCAACACACAAACTCAACGGCTTCTGAGCTCAGGATATCCAATGTAACGGATCGTTTCCTGTTTTCACCGCTTCATCACTTCTAGAACTACCAGGAACCCCCCGCCTCTACGACAAAGGATCACCAGCATTCTGCAGTTTCACAACGCATCCCTCCGTATCCGATCAATTGCTACCTGCTTTAACACGAAAGTCGTCTTCTCCTGCAGATTCAAACTGGCGAGCCTGTGCAGTATGTTTAACCGGAAAACCACTAAGCCGCCCTGCGAGAAAAAACACGACACCTACTCCAGAGAGTGTGCGACCGAGAAGGTGTATTCGGTGCCCCTAAGTGTGAAGCTGAATACATTGAGCAAACTGGCCGATCCGTAAACGACCGTCTACGGGAGCACCAAAACAAGGCAACATCAAAAGCCGATCATCCCACATATCCCATCGCTGCTCATTCAAAGAAGTGTTTTTTGGTGCGCACTGAACTTCGGCAGCACCAAGATCCTGGGAACGCACCATCAGCTATTCGAACGTGAAGTCATCCAAACATACTTCATCGAAAAAGCAAAAAAGAACGTCTCATCTGCATCGTTAGCCCCGACAAAACGTGAAATAGAATTTATTAGTTCAGAAGTGGGAAAAAGAAAAAGTATAAACATGGACTGTCATGGTACGATGACTTTATCCTCATCGGCGCTCCCGAGTGTAACCTCCTTTCTTTCAGCCCTTCTTCGCTCTGGTCATCGCGTGAATATTTCGCGCCAGGAAATAAACATTCGTGTCATGCACACACATGTCATGCATATGGCATGCATGTGGCATGCATGAGGCAGCAGATTCAGCGCCTTCGCCGGCGGGTTATCGGGTTGTGCGATTGTTATATTTTTGTTACACGTGGTGTGCGCTGATTGGCGCGTCGAGGAAAGGCGACGTGACGATGGAAGGAAGAATCGACGAGACGGGCAGTTCTGAAGCTGGAGCTGGAGGTTGAGGGAGTGTCTCCCCAATGAAACAAAAGCGAATGTTGCCTTGAACGAAACGGGGGAGTGGCTGCGTCCCAAGGCGATAGCTAAGCTGGCTGAATGCCATCAGAAGAGTAATGCACAAAGGTTCCCAAAACCCTACCACCAGACAGACACTAACTCGAGACTCTGGTCGGAGCGAGTCAGTGACGCATCCGAAAGAGAGGGCATACCGAGCATGTCGGCGACACTCGACGCTGTTTCGCTTGTGGGGAACAGGGTCACCTGACGAGAAATTGCCCTTAGACCAATCCTAAGCTAACGGCACGAGTAAAAAGACCTTTAGACTGCGAACACGCTGAGCAAACATTCGAGGTGCATGATAAACTATAGTACCGCTGGCTGAACAACACCAAGTGCTTGACTGAGAACGATTTGTGCAACTCCGCTCAGGAGACAAGTACTTAAATGCCAGGATTGATTCGGGCGCAGACATTACAGTGGTTCGAAGGTCCATGGCCACCATTTTGGATGATAATCAAAAGGGAAAGGTTCGGTACCTGCCATATCACTTTTAAATTTTCTCGTCAATGGCAGCGTTTATGATTATGTGCATTCTGTCCAACCTTCAACCAAGCTGGGCAGCCTAAATCTCTTACCATATTATCATTTTCGTGATTGTTGTTTTAGCAGGAATTTTTTAAAAGCCGAGAAATTACAACAAACAAAACTGGGCTTTAGCTCGGATTCAGCGGAGATGTTTAAGACATTTTTAGCGTTTCTAACTTGATATCAGCGTCTTTGAAGCTGTGCGAGAATGATAATAATGTAAGAGATATGTCTGCAGCTCATCCGGGCTGAAGGTTGGACGGAATGCACAGTACTGACATTGGCGGGACATTTTAAAAGTTGCATGGCAGGTACTTGGGTTATCCACGACGCGTGTTCAGGGTGACTCCGAATTACACTCAAATCTGTGTAATCATAGAAATGCTCGAAATTTTCGATCACTAGGCAGCTGAAGAAACACCGTCCCCATGATTCCTCGAGTACGGGCCGAAGCGCCTGGAGGATTTAGCAAATTGTCTATTCGGGCGTAATGTTAACACTTTGAAATAATTAAGCTACATTGAAATCCTCGCAAAAACTACCAATAATATTTTAAACTTAAGCTTGTCAAAGCTGAAGTTTGGGATTATGTGTGCTAATATATAGCTCGCGAACAATGAGTCATTCAGAGATTGCTAACAAACAAATCCTTTTTTACTTTTTTAACTTTTAATGTATTGAAAACCGGCCGCCAGATAAGTCTGTATATACGCCAGGTAAGTCTGTATATACGCCATATCAGGCTGTATATATGCCAGATAAGTCTGTATATACGCCAGATAAGTCTGTATATACACCATATCAAGCTGTATATACGCCAGATAAGTCTGTATATACGCCAGATAAGGCTGTATATAGGACGTATATAATCATATAATGTTTGATATGGCCCAGATATAAGATTTCCATACGGGAAGGAAGTGACGTCAACGTCACAGCAAGCGCAGATTGGGTGTTGATTTCGTTTTCTTCTGTCAACACCCAATCTACGTTTGCTGTGTCGTTGACGTCTCTTCCTTCTCCCTAGTCTCCTGGGAGTCCAAAAAGCGCAACATAGCACCCCAGTACCTACAAGCAAAATGGCTGCGACGTCGCTTAATGAGGGTTAAAGTTCTGCTTCGTACTGCTGAACATTCATTTCGATCCAGCTGTTATATTAATGACGCACCATCAGCTTATTAGCACGTCAAGCAAAGCGGTAGTTGAGAGGGACTACTAAGCTACCGACGGCAGCATTCCGCGAATGCATCACTCTTCAGCCGTCCGGGATCCAAGACATATGACGGTGCTTAAGCCTTGCAAGTGTTTTTATGGTGAGTAAAGAAATCTTTTGCGAACGAGTGTTGGTATATATTTATACTAACACGTTTAACTTGTTACACTATGCACGTGGAAATACCAACCTTTTAGCCATTAACCGTGTACTGTGTGTAAAAGACCTTGGACTTTTTTTTTCTTTTTTTTTGTTCTCCAGACGTATATTTAACTCGCATGTGTCGTATGTTGTGAGCTCTTGTTTTAGACTTGACGGTGTAATCTCAGGATTCAGCAAAAGTTGTTCGAGTGTATATCTCTTACTTGTGCTTTATCGGAGCATAGTTCTCCTATAACATGATTTTTGTTAAGTGATCTGGAACAGTCTTAGTACGACTGCTTCAAAAAATCTAAAACGTATTCAGAAAGGGTTTGCTAAAATGGTCATTTTAGATGTTCACATGACTCATACGTATACCTTGAAGTACTGAAATCATTGCAGATATCTGAGCTTGCAACAAGACGGTCTTCGCGCGACCTTGTATTTTTGTTTATATGTGTACACTCTTACTTTGACATTAGCTCATTAGTCTCATCTGTGCACTATCATATACCTGGAAGAAATGTTCGAAATCACCGCACTTTCCACGTTGACCCCACAAACGACATGTATGTGGTTGATGTATATACGTAGTTACTGCTGAGTATTTTATTCTATTTTGTTTGCATTTCTTACATTTCTTATTCTTTATTATTTTTATTATTGTTTACTACTGACGAGTGCACCAGTGCTTAGGCTTCGCCTGTTACTGAACACAATAGATAAAAGCGTTATTATTAACATTATTAGTGACTGGGGCAGTTGCAGTAAATTAATTAGATGTAAATCAATATGGTACGCCCCTCATAAGCTCCTTTAGAAAACAAAGGAGGTGAGAATGAAGCAAAAGGAGTGAGAGAGAGAAGGACGTTTGTGGGAAACGCGTGCAGACACCGTTGACTTCGCATCTCTCCTACTCACGTGAGGCACTAACTCTTAAGTCTCTCGCTAGCGGATTAACTAATTACAAAGTCTGGATTGTGTGCAGTTCAATTAGCGCCCTAAAACGTCCGTCTCTCCCCTTCATTTGGGCTGACTTGAACCTTCCCGATGCTTGGTGCAGCTTGTTGCGCGCTAATTGACGAGCGACGGTTTTCCTGAGCCGCGTCCTCGGTAAAAACACGAGAAACCCGCGGCGTCTCGGGCTCCCCGTACTGTCTGGGAACTTTTTGCCTGTCGCCAGACTCCCTAATTGGGCTGGGGAAGTAATTCCTCACGCGTTATAATAATTCCTTTATTTTCCAACAAACGCAGGTTTAAAGAAGACGCGGGGAAAATAAAAAGCTGTTTATAAACAGCTTGACTGATCCCAAGCCCCCCTCCCTCCCCCCCCCTCCCCCCCAAAAAAATGCAGCATCAGTGGAGCACGTTTTAAAATGCAGACTTGTGCATTTAACAAATAAAATAAAAATAAAAAAAAAACATTGGCGAACTTTTAAATTAAAAAAGGTATGCTATACACCTGTAAAAAAAATTTGGACTTAGCATGTTGGAGTCTGACGATATGGGTGAAAAACATATCGCGTAAGAAGCTCACTGATCCATTGCTAATTGCAATATTGTTGACGCTAACCTGGGTCGTAGCAATGACTTGTAATCCATTGCTTTTTCAAGCGATGGTTGCAGCGTTAAACTTCTTGGGAGAGTAATGACTCGTTAGTTTTATACAAATATGAAAAGGTTACGGTAGTTACCATAGTGAACAATCTTATGAATGTGTCCAATAAACCTACGAGAAAATATAGGCTTACATTAGAAGACATCTTATATTATTAATGTTCTAATATCGTTATTAGCCAAGTTATGGGGGAGAAGCTAAAGGAGAGGAGGAGATGAGATCGCGCAACACCGATCTCTGGTTGGAATGGTTAGTGGGGGTTAGGTTAGGTTAGGTGCTCCGACTTCTCCGTTTGCCTTCACCTCCTCCTTTCCCGCAGTGTCTTTTTACTCTCATATAAAATGTGTATGCTTTCTATCGCCACCTCCTAGATAAAGAGTCAGTGCTGAATTTTCCTGCGTCACTATAGAAGGCCACCGTAAAGCAGAGATTGGACACGGCTGCGGCGTGAACGTTCGGCTAGGAGTCGTGCTCTCACTGATTGGCCAGGACTCCTAGTCCTGGCCAATCAGTGATCAATCAGAATCAAACGCCGTAGTCTTGTCCGATCTCTGCTCTACGGGGGCCTTCTTCAGTGACGCAGGAAAATTCAGCACTTCGACTTTCTTATTTAGGAGGTGTTGTTTCTATACACCACGTCACGCCGTGGTGGGGGCGCTCCGAAAGCACTTCCGGTCTGGATGTGTGGGCGGAAGTTGCTATTCGGTTACGCGCATTCCTGTGTTTAGGAAGAAACCAGACTAAAACCTGCCTTATCGACGAAGCGCCTTGACTGGGGCTGCACCAAAAGAGCGAGGAAGGCGTGAAGATCTGTTTTCATGTGTTTTCTGCCTGCTCGGTTCGTCCGAGAACGTGGATAGGTGTCGTGAAAAGGGTGAACCAGACACTGTTGGAATACGATTACTTGTGCAGGAAGCGCTTTGGGTTGAATTCACGGATACTTGTGGTCGTCAGATTTATTCGATTTGTTCCAGCATGAACGCGGCAAAAACCGTCAAGTTGTCTGGGCCACCCGCGGAGCACGTTCAGCGCGTCTTGACGCTCTGAACGGGGTCCGTTCAAGCTCCCGTCTGCCCTTTCGAGTTTGTCTGCTTGCTCAGAATATTGTCTGCTCATTCAATTAAGAGCTGTCCGTTGACCAAACGTTGACCCGGTAATTGCGATAAGAAGAAAGTGCGGGCCTCGAAGGACTTTAAAGTTTGAAGGATGTTTGGGGTAGTCAGGCTCGGTGTAAACAGCAGATATAAACTGATGTTGATCAAATTGTTACCAGAGGCCATCAACGACTTGTTATGCCTGATTTCCTTGGTCAACGTCCTTGCGATTTTCAGTGTGTCGACGTCGAGCCTCGCAGCTACCGTCCACGCTTTTGCAGCTCGAGCGACGTCGCGACTGAAAGTGGCAAGCAGAAGCTGAGCATGTGAATCAAAGGCGATTCATACTTTTGCGTTAGGTCCGACGGAGTGCGAGGGTTTCTATGGCAACAGCTGTAGCTGTTGCCATGGAAGCTGTAGCCATTGCAACCCTCGCACTCGGTCGGACTCAACGCAAGTGTTTGAATCGCCCTTTAGTATTTAGCGTCCATTCTGAGGCGTTCACGCGGAATGATTCGCCGCGCGTCACATTGTTTACACGAAGTTTTGCGGTGTAACGAGTCTCGGGAATTTCGCTCAGGCCAATAAAGTAGTAAGGCATTGCGAGAAGACGCAGAATCAACAATTCCAACGGAAAAAAGAGCACACGTACACCGACGCCGACATCACATTCCAACGAGTTGTTGAAGCGCGACGGGGCGCTTGGTGCTCAGACCCCATCGCGCATACGCCGCGCCGCGCCGGTGGCGTGCCGCTAGGAGCGCTCCAGTTTGTTTGTAAGCGTGAGTTCTATCGATTGGTTTATGCAGGGAAGGCAATGCAGTAGCATAAAACAACTCAAGAACAAGAAATACAAACCTGTTCGTTTGAAAGAGCGAACAGGCCTGAAAAGAAATTCCTGTTCCGGGAGAACATCCTTTGCCATGTGTTCAGTTTAGCAACGGAAGAATTCTAATCCCCGCTTTATTTATGGACAGGAGCGGATACGAAAGACACGGGGAGTAAATTGTGTACTTTTACCAAAATGAGTTGCTGGACGAGTTGGATAGACATCTTGACTTAAACAGCGCAAATAAGTTACGTAAGGAAGAGACAACAGGAAGGAAAGAGCGCTAACTCACAACTGAGGTTTTAATAATGATGTAGTGAAAGAGAAAGAAGGTGTCAAGTGCTGTAATATTGTTAAATTTAAGAAGGTTACAATTATTAACCTCTTTCTAATTAGAAAATTTATTTGCAACACTGTGGACAGGATTTTGTAAGAGACGCGCAGAGGTTAAGAACACTGTGTACACATATATGCGCGAACCAGTGTCTGTACAGTTGGCGGGCCTTTGCCGCGGAGCCTAAGGGCCATATTAACGGAATGACAATTTGCATTTCTAAGTAACCCAAGTGAATATATCTACGTACAAATATTCAGATGTGATCTACAAAGTTGTCGGTGACCCAACGGTTACTGGTTGTCACAGCCAGAAAAAGAAGAAGAATCACGATGTCGACGGTGATCCCAAGGGCGTTGGCTTTCACAGAAATGAAAATTGAGAAGAAGGAAAAGAAGAAGAAAACAGGAAGAAAAATAATTTAGGGACTAAAATTCAAAAATTGGAGCTCTTTCGCCGTCAGAGCAGTCAGAAGCAATCGAAGAGCAATCGAAGCGAAAGACTAGAGAGGTGTACGAGGTGTGCAAGATCGCGAATATGGGCCTAGCCTGCATAAGTACGCCTTCGATTGCTCTGACGGCGAAAGAGCTCCAATTTTTGAATTTTAGTCCCTAAATTATTTTTCTTCCTGTTTTCTTCTTCTTTTCCTTCTTCTCAATTTTCATTTCTGTGAAAGCCAACGCCCTTGGGATCACCGTCGACATCGTGATTCTTCTTCTTTTTCTGGCTGTGACAACCAGTAACCGTTGGGTCACCGACAACTTTGTAGATCACATCTGAATATTTGTACGTAGATATATTCACTTGGGTTGCTTAGAAATGCAAATTGTCATTCCGTTAATATGGCCCTTAGAAAGAGGTTAATAATTGTATCCTTCTTAAATTTAATAATATTACAGCACTTGACACCTTCTTTCTCTTTCACTACATCATTATTAAAACCTCAGTTGTGAGTTAGCGCTCTTTCCTTCCTGTTGTCTCTTCCTTACGTAACTTATTTGCGCTGTTTAAGTCAAGATGTGTACTTTTAGTTTAATCTGTATTGCGGGTCGGAGCCATTTCATATCTGTATCGGTGTGCGTTGCTATTCTCACACCTTGTTTTACCCTTTCCGACCTCCTCAGCTTGGATCGGTGGCCCCGAAAGTGTTAAACGCACCGCAACTCGGAGCATGGGCCGCGAAAGGTCGCGCCTGCAGAACCCACGTATCCTGGGTTCGGTCTGGATGAGCATCGTATACCCGCGTGCAGCCGTGTATCACTGTTGCGTCATACACCTTAGACCCCAGGCGAGCAGCGTTACCGCATGCACTGACTAAATTTGCACATACAGCGGAAACGCCAGGCACCCACTGTTGCTGACTAACTTCCCGCTGTCTGACCATACATACAATTACCTTACCTACTCAAACACCCCCCGCACGTCGGAGTCGCGAATCCGGAAGACGGATAGGCCATCCCATTGAGACTCTAGAATTTAGTGGCGTCTCTGCTTGCGCTTCTGATATGCTCTGTTTCGTTTTACGATGGACCTCAGCGCACGGTAGACGAGTCATTCTAGCCAATCTAGCTCTCTGAACGTATGGCTTTACCACTCTCACCTCACCGTCACCCGACGGTCGCATGATTTTGACACTGGTACTGCCCTGGTTTGGCCTCGATGGTTCTTATTGCACCCGCTGCGGTCTGTATCCCAATAAGAAACGAGGTATAGTCACAAAAGTTTGGACTATTCGATGTACGGCTCGCGATGAGCGTTCGTCTTGATGCCTAATATTTGAAACAGTATATTCGCAACTTTCACGAGCTATAGGGGGCGCACTGGCGCCTATTAAAATGGCTGTCATCAGGATGATCGTCGTAGAATAGTAGAACGAGATTGGGTCTTTGGGTCTGCAACGCGTAATTCTAGTTTTGCGTTATACGAGCAGTATTATAACCTCACTGTAGTTTTTGACGTCAGGAAAGTGTGCTCAAGCAATGTATTATGAAGCCAATCATCCAGGAGCTAGGGAGTGCGATTCTGACACCGCTGTATTGGTCAAAATTGCGAATACATATTATCATTAGCACTATGTGCTCACAGCCAACGGGGGAAAAAAATAAAAATAAAAGAAACTTATGGAGATATGCGCTACTGCGCCGTTGGCGCCGTACTCACCTGGCATGTCCAGCGTTTACCTAGTTGCAACCAGGTCATCTTGGTCTTTCGGCAATTTCACGGTGTATAAGGCTTAGTTCCCCTGTTACGAGGGTGTCTGACAGAATTTCGCTGTTCTCTTCGTTTCGTAGGTCCTGTGCGACAACGAGGCGCTGGTGTTCCTCCGTCCCCGGTGGGTGACTCGCTGCCACGAGGCCGGCAAGCGGGTTCCCTTCCAGCCCTTCGTGGTCGCCTGCCCGGACTCCTAGTGTCCGAGGCGCTTCTGGAGCCGGCGTCCAGAACAGCTGCGGAGATGCACCAGCCTGCAACAATCGGGACGCTGTGCTTGGCAAAGCCGTGGGCGCTTACGGTCGCTGTTGTGCCGCCCATATTTCGCATCTACGTGAAACACGTTTCTCAGGGCCGGCTCGCACATTTACGTTTGAGTGTCATCGACTGCGTCCGAAGCGCTCGTTACCGCGCATGGCGAGAGAACTCGCTCACTCCTTTTGTCGGGTAGCCTTAGAACACTTCCAATTGACGTATTTCACGCACCGTTCTTTTACCGTGTGATACAAACAATTCAAACAACGTTGTAAGCGACACTTCCTCAAAATAGTGCGCAAACTTTTTTTTTCGTTGGTTTAAGCTTTTAAGCTTAGTCGGGAGATAGAGACAAAAGGCATTTCTGCCTGACTGAGGCCTCTACGCACCCTCCCCGTGGGATACAGCAGTGCACAATAGACCGATCTCACCAAGTGTTGGGCGCATGCGAGACGCCGCCACAACTTTAGTTCAAAAAAGACAGGTGGCGGTTCTCGAGACGCCTGGTGCGGTGTCATGCTCTGAACGCGCAGTGCTTCAGCGACGTTGTCCCACGTACAAAAGGACTAAAGTTCCCTAGATGCATAGCGGCAGCGGCGGCGTGACGAAACTAACTAATCAAATGAGTCTATTATTAAAAATAAACTTTGCAAATTTATGCGTAATAAATATACACACTTTTTTTTTTAAAGAGATTTAAGATGTGCCTGACCAAAAGTCATTGTCATACTTTTCACATTTAAAGAAATATAGGACACAAAAGATTACTTCCACAATCTTTGGAAATAATGTCGTGTTCGAGAAATAATTTCTTAAAGCATAATGAGTACTTGCCTCGTCATAGAAGCGCCAAAACCAACATTAATCTCAATATTGAGGCAAAAAAAAAAAAAACATTCTCTCAAAAGTAGAAACAATAAAAATAAATATTCTAATATTAATAAACAAAACGAGAAATCTCGATGCAGGCACCAGAGCATTTGGCATATGTTCAGCGTTAAATCTTTGACATCACGAAAGTTTAAAATTTGGCTTGCCAAAACCTATTTTGTTATGAATTAGCGTGTTTTTAATTTTATTATTTCGTTTTTATATTGACGAAATGATAGTGAAAAGTCAGCATGTTCGTTAAACGTATTTAGGAGTGAAGGAACTTGATAATTTCGTTTTTGTTTTCCGTAATTTGTTCGCAAATTCGCGATCTCGAAAATACGACGAAGCCTTCCGTCTAGATAGATGCCTATCGCAAGTATTCTAGGCCTGCCTAGTAGGTGGCGCCAGTGTCTCCTCTTAGAAGAGAGTCAAGATTGAAAAGAGGCGGTATCTGAATTCATGGGGAGCCTTTGCAATATAATGGCGGACGCAACTGCTGCGGAGATGGGTCGCAAGTGCGCATGCGCTGCGTTTTTTGTGTGGCGAGGAGGAAAGCGGGCAGAAAGGCGGGGACGTTCGCAGACGGTCGACGCTTTCGTCACCTCCTCGTAGCTGGTATTGCAAACCACGTGACCACGACCGAAGAGTTCGAAACGCTCTGTAGCACAACAGGCTCCCTGGTGTTCTCTCGTCCTAAGCGGTTACGAGTGGTGTCAACGCTGTCGATCACACTCAGAAGCGAATGCGTGAGCCAGCCACGAGTCTGTGTGGACAGAACCCGCGTGGAGGACTTCCTTGCAAGGCACGTGTGTAGACGATCGATAACGACTGACGGAATGAGTCGTGTGCTCCGTGTCACCACGCGATTTCCCGCAACGGACGTTACGAACCGTGGTAACCGATTCAGCGCTCCGCGTGTGCCGCGTGACTTCACATGCTTCGCTTCGTCCAACCGGCAGGTCGCGTGACACGCTCCGAGCTATCCATTGAGTCCGGTGGCTCGCAGCATCCTCTGAGGCACATGGTGAGTGGAGCTTGACTATAGCGACCGGCGGAACTCATTCAGTCTTTTGGTATCGCCGAGTGCCTGCAACACCGCCTTCATATATACTCTGTGCCACAGCGAAAAAAGAAATGGCCTTAAGAAAAAGAAATACGTTTTAGGTGGCTATGTATGGTCTTTTCCTGGATTTTGTTGGGTATACCCCCTGCCTTGTACAAAAACCGAGTGCTCTGACCTCCAATCACCATGCGTGTATAATATTCTAGTAACACTACGGCACGTATTTAAATTGTCAACGTATTATCATCTGGACCTGCTGCCATTATTAGCCTTAGCCTTGATTTCTCCTCGGACATGTACTTGTAGGCTGTCATTCATTTGCGTGTGTCCTCTAATAAAGAAACAACGCTAACTCCTCGAAAAAAAACACGTTTTTTTTATTATTTTCTCATTTTCGACCTGTCCGCGCAGATTTGTGGTTTGGTAGAGTGCGCGGAGTTCAGCGGCTCTTAGGAAAGTTGCACTGAGGTTTCCCCCGCGATGTCTATGCGGAGACGGAGCGCAATTTTGTCTGCTTCTTTCTGCAGGGGTTGCGGTGACGTAAGAAAGACGCTGAGCTCTGATTGGTCCTTGCTTCGAAGTCTACCCATTATCCTTCAACCAGAGCCAATCAAAGCTTGGCGTCTACGGAACCCCTGGAGGGAGAAGCGGGCGAACTTGCGCTCCGCATACTCCGTGCAGTGCCTCCCATATATTCTCTCCAAGAGGTGTCCAGGCCCGATGCTTCACCTCACAACACGCATGGATGGATGGATGAATCCGGCTGAGCCTTGGATCGGGCGGCAGCTTACGCCACCTAGCCATTTTGTTTTAGCATTGAAGTTTAGAATATTTAAATGTGAAATCTATATTTACTCCGCACTGCAAAGGAAGTGAGGCTCTAAAACCCCTTTGCCATCAGTTAATAAAAAAATACCTAGTTTTCTCTCGCTTTCTGCCACCATTCACTTAATCTTTGCTTGGTAATCTCTACAGTCTTGAAATTCACCCTCCCTTCGCTGTCTCTAAAACCCAATGACTTTATTAAATCTATGTTGTTTTCGGTAGGCATAGGGTGAAGCCCTTTACAGTAGAGTATCAAGTGCTCAGCCGTCTCGTCCTCCTCTCCACAAGCAGTGCACACTGTATCTATTTCCTGGTACTTCGCTCTGTATGTTCTGATTCGCAGAACACCTGTCCTCGCCTCAAACAACAATGTGCTTCCCCTAGAATTGTCATAAATGCTTTCTTTCATTTTTTTTCATTTATTTTCACCTTAAGGGCCCGGTTAGGGCATTACATAAGGGAGGGGGGGGGGGGTATATACATGTTGTACAAACAAGAAAAGGGAGAAACACAAGCTAATTAACGCATCCAGGTCAAGCTCATTAATCGTACAAACTGGCAAAAATTACTAATAACCAGAAAAATGAATCCGTAAGCTTGACAGAAATACTTCTGGGTCCACGATGGTGACGATGGAGGATGGTAGGCTGTTCCAGTTGGAGATGGCTTGAGGAAGGAAAGACTGATTGAATGCGTTTGTGGAACCGGAAACACGTTTGATTGTGCAGGAGCTGTTAAGACGAGAAGATGTTCTGTCAGGAGGTGATAACAAAGAGTTCTTGAGGTCGGGGCAATGATAGTACTTAGACTTTATGAAGAAGACAGAGGCGAGAGAGTTTTCTGCGGAGCTGCAAAGAAGACAAGGTTAGTTGACTTTTTAACGCGGATACACTGACAGAAAAATCGTAAGTAGACAAGATGAATCGAGCGGCTCGGTTTTGCACTGCTTCCAGGTGGTTGATGAGGTAGGCCTGATGGGGACTCCAGATGGAAGCTGCATATTCTAATTTTGGTTTGATGAACGTGTCGTAGGCCATTTTGCGGACGAGTGGAGGAGCACTGCGCAGGTTACGTCGGATGAAGCCTAGAGCTCTCGATGAGTCAGCATGTATGGCTTCAATGTGGTTATTCCATGAGAGGTCCGATGTTAGCCTTACACCTAGATATTTATGCACTGAAACGGTTTCGATTAGGTCGGATTCGAGGAAGTACTGATGATATAGCATAGATTTCTTTCTGGTGAAGCGGATTAATTTACATTTGGATTTGTTTAGTGACATCAACCAGGTGTTGCACCATTTGTTAATTTTTAGAAGGTCATCTTGTAGCTGGTTGTGATCATGGACACATGTTACTTTGTTATAGACGACGCAGTCGTCTGCGAAGAGGCGTATTTTAGAGGAAATGGTGGAAGGAAGGTCATTAAAAAATATTAAAAAAAAGCAGGGGCCCGAGAATGGAGCCTTGCGGAACACCAGAGGAGACATTTGTTAACGTGGACTCGTGATCATTGATGACCGTGAACCGCACGCGGGAGGAGAGGAAGTCGCGTATCCATGCAAACACTAAAGGATCAAGGTGGAGAGAGGACAGCTTGGAAAGGAGACATCGATGGGGGACACGGCCGAAAGCTTTGGAGAAATCAAGAAAGACGGCGTCTGTCTGGGCATGACACTCGAGGTTAGTGTGTAGATCATGAATGAAATCACAGAGCTGCGTCTCACAGGATAGTCCTTTTTGGAATCTATGTTGATGCTTTGGCAATAACTGTTTTGTTTAATCGACAGCTTTCCAGAGCCGTCTTTTTCTGCATTCCCTCTAGCCACCGATCTCTTTCTGTGGCCTTAACTTTCTTCTTAACTGAGACTTGCTCTTCCGTATCTCCACTATAGCCTAAAACTTTCCTCTTAATTTCCTAGTGCGCTGTCTCCACTTTGTGTCTACACTCCTCATGTATAAATCTTTGTGTCTACACTCCTCATGTATAAATAGCTGAAAACCTTTCGTGCCCATTACTCCCCATCCATTTGCCTTAACCGATCCTCAAATTCTATCTTGCTCACCGCTTCCCTGCTCTCAAATGACGCCCATCCCATGTCTCCTTGTACTCCCTGGTTTGGCGTTTTGCAATGTGCCCCCAAAGCCAGTCTACCTACTCCTCGCTGTTTTATGTCTAGTCTTGCATGCACTTCGGATTTCATGCATAGTACTTCGTTTCCAAAAGTCAAGCCAGGCACCGTGACCCCTTTCAAAATCTCTCTCACCACCTCATACCTGTTGTAATTCCAAAGTGCTCTATTTTTCATTACAGCTGCATTTCTGTTGCCTTTACCTATTTTATATACATTTCATGCTCACTGAGATTTTCTGCACCATCACATATCCATACTCCTAGATACTTGCATTTACTAGCTCTCTCAACTGTAATATTCTGTATCTTCAGCCTCTCAACTTGATCATCGTTAAAAATCATGACTGCCGATCTTTCACTACTGAATTCTAAACCTAATTCCTCTCCTTCCTTACCACAGATGCTCATTACTTCCTGCAACTCTGTCTTGTTGTTAGGCATTAGTACGATATCATCCGCATACATCAATCCCGGTAAGGATTGCTGAATTTTTTGGCCTAGCTTACTGTACGAAAGGTCGAATCCAAGCCCACTCTTCTCTAGTCTATCCTCCAATCCTCAGATACAACATAAACAGCAAAGGCGATAACGGGCACCCCTGCCTAAGGCCTCGTCTTATCTCTATTTCCCTGTCGCCTTTCCTTCCCATGTTATAATCAGCTTATTATCTTTGTAAATGTTCCTTAATAGTGCTGTTAGTCCTTATCTAGGTTTAAGCTCTCCACTATGTCCCACAGGTTCCTTTGGTTCACATTGTCATAGGCACCTTTGATATCCAGAAATGCCAGCCAGAACTGTCTGTTTGCTTTTTGCGCTATTTCTATACACTGTGTTAGAGAAAATAAATTGTCCTCCAACCCGTGCGGGACACGCAAGGGGGAGGAGGAGGAGGAGGAGGAGGGGGGAGGAGGATGGGGGGTTGAGGAAATTTTTTAACACACGCACCACGAACCCAGGCTCTGTTAACACATTTAATATCCTGTGCTGTTTATACACCTGCTTATACACCTGCTATATCACTCCCAGTGATATATCTTTTATGCCAAATGTGTTATTAATGTGTCGAAGTTGAAAATATAAAAATCGAGTGTAGCAGAACTCAATGCATCAAATGGAAATAAGAAATAGTAAATCTTTTTTGGGTTATTGTTTCCTGTCAACGCTTACTTTTATCAACATGATCCTACACAAATGTTTAACATTATATACTGTTTCAACCGTTGCGAGTTGTAGGCTTTTTTACTTGCATGGCTGCCTTCACTAAAACAAAATTCCAAGCAACCCTTTCGCGTTGACACAGTGATTTCAAAATAATTACAATATTTTATATTGAAACTTTTGGTGAGCAACTCTTCTTAGAATATTTTGCCAAGGGGAGAGGCACAACGGAGCTTGCGCGTCGGTTCTCCTGCAAGAACGACGGTTGCTTCCCACAATGCTTGGATAGAAAACGGTGTACCGTTGCGATTCACATGATTACCAGCAACATCCGCGTTTCCCCGTGCCCCGTTGTTCGGCAGCGCCATGAGTTGCAGAGCAAATTTTACTACCGTATGAAATGCGGGACATTTTGAATATTTGAGATTTTCTTGCGGGACGCTGGACACGAGCCCTCAATGCGGGACAGTCCCGCGAGTCGCGGGACGGGTGGTCACCCTAGTCCTTCCATTCGTGATGCTCTGGGGTCACTAGATAAATTAAGAAGTGAGGCCACTGTCCTTCAATGGAACGCAAAAGGTTTTCGAAATAGGCTGTCAAATTTTCGGCAATTCCTCTTCAAACACAAATTTCCTGTTGTTGCGATTTCGGAATCAAGAGTAGGACCTAACATCAGATTATCTGGTTATGAACTTCTTCACTCCCACAGAGAAACCGGTCTTAGCAGAGTATTACTCGGCCTTCGAAAAGATCTCACATTTATTGAGCACAATGTCGTCCCATAGGGCAAATGAATATATTGCTGACTATAAAAAAGGCGACATCTCATTCAGTGTTATAACTGGTTATATACCTCCTCGAGCAGAATTTGACACTAAGAGACTTGAAGCTATTCTCCAACAAACCCCACCACCACGTCTTCTGACTGGAGATTTTAATGCTCACCACACACTGTGGGGAAGTACGAAGAATAATGCTCGAGGAAGGGCATTACTGGGAATTACGCTAAACCATAATCTCGTTATACTCAACGATGGAACTCCTACATTCTTTAGAGGTGATCAGTGATCAACCCTTTAGATATTTCGTTTGCATTTCAGGGCTTGCTGAAGAAACTACATGGTTCGCTGACATTGAAACTCACGGAAGTGACCATGCACCTACATACACCACAGTGAGAGGTCTGCGTTGTTTCAAACGGCGCTTCTCGGTACCTTCTTCCGACTGGAAAATATTTAAAGAAAAAATGGAATCTGTCAGTTCTACGCTCACTGGAACAGAATCCTTTGCGAATGCCATAACATCTTCCACTACAGAAGCAACGAAATATTTCAACGTGACTAACCCGCAGACAACGGTTGGTGGAGAATATGAGCATCTTCGTGCCATCCGTCGAAGGGCTGAACGAAAAGCAAGAAAAACAAAAAAAGTTTAAGATATTCAGGCTTCCAGACGAGCACAACAACGTGTACAGTGGCACTTAGACAAACTTTCAAGAAGACGCTGGAGCCTGGAGGTCACTGAGTTCCGGCCTTGATCCCAGGAAGCCAACTACCCGAATATGGCACATCACGCGAAGCCTCAGCGTTAGGCCAAAGCAAATTCACCCCTTCAGAGCTATTTCTTTGAGACGCCAAATATCTGAAACAGTCGGGGCAGAAGAGTTCTGCATCAAGATTACAAGCTGCCCCTCCGGTAACAATCACAGCAAGTTTGCACCAGATGGTCACATCCCTGTAAGTGCATGTAATTTTATGGACGACCGTTTCAACTTAAAGGAACTAGACATAACACTCACTACATCCAACACTAAGTCCGGTCCAGGTCGAGATGGCATACGCTACTCAGCCTTACGTCACTTGGGGGAAACTGCTAGAATGGCCCTACTTACTTTATTCAATACCTCATGGGAGACTGGCATTATACCCCAAGATTGGGAAATCGCTCACGTAATACCAATTCTCAAACCAGGGAAACCACCACTCGATATCAATTCATACCGCCCGACCGCATTAACTAGCTGCATAAGCAAAATAATGGAACGCATGCTGCTTGCACGGATCGAGTGGGATCTTGAAAATAGATGCATTTATCCTTCATCCATGAGTGGTTTCCGACGTGGCAGATGCAGTATTGACAACGTTATAGATCTAGTGTCTAGCATAGAGCAAATGAAATCAGTCAAGCAGGGCGCCACGGCAGTATTCGTTGACATAAAAGCAGCCTTCGATTCGGTAGAACACAAGGCCATACTTTCCGACATGAAGGCGATTGGTTTCGGAGGGCGCTTTTTTACATGGACTTTCAGTTACCTTAAAGAACGCAAAGTCTATATATCAACACAAGATGGCAACACTGACTTCCATGAGGTCAAACAGGGGGTTCCCCAAGGTGGGGTACTCAGCCCAATGCTGTTAAGCATATGAATTTTAGGCCTTCTGAAGATACTCCCTGTTTCTGTGCATGTATCTTCATACGCTGACGATATATGTTTCTGGTCATCGAGCAAGTCTTTATATATAAACAGCCAGGCTACAAAAAGCCCTCAACACTGCCGCACGGTACCTTAGCAGCTGAGTCTTGTACATATCACCAGAGAAGTCTGCGGCGTTGGCGTTTACAATGAGACGAACATACAGATACCCCATTAACTTCGAAGGAACCCCAATCCCATATGTCTCTGAACATGCATTTTGGGCGTGATTCACGATAGGCAAATGACGTGGGGACCCCGTATTAAACGGTTAAAGAAAAACCTCACCTCGTTTACAAACATAATCAAGATGATCAGTGAAACCAGATGGGGATGCTCTATATCGGCGCTGATGGCTCTGTATAACGCTCTATTTGTCGGTCTTATGCGCTACAGTTTGCCAGTCATTCAACGTGTCCCGCGGTCCTTTAAAGAACTTGAAAGCGCCCAAGCACAAGCACTTCGTGCCTGCTTTGGATCGCCAAAATGTACCTCCACCTCTGGAACTCTGGCGGAATCTCGAGCGAAATCTCCCGCAATATTAAGTACGCGAGAAACACTGCGAGCTCATCTACGACACAACACCAGAGTGTATAAACACCACCTGGTAGACATTGTCGAATATAGAACATCATCTAGCTTTGCGCAAGTTATTATGGTACTAGAAAACTATATGCCAAGTTCAATTGAGGCAGCTGCGATTCCACAATAACCACCTTGGAAGTACCCTCATTTGGAAATAAGAACAAGCATACCAGGAATCACTAAAAAAAAAAAAAAAATTCAGCTCCTTCCCCGGTAATTACAGAGATATCTCTCGAATATATTCAAAGAACTTACGAGTCATTTACTCACATCTACACCGATGGTTCTACAATTCCCACATCTTCAGTCCTGGGGGTATACATTCCATCCACGGCCGCATACATAAGGGCTAAACTAAGCCACGCCACCTCATCAACAGCGACAGAACTAGCAGCTATTCGTGCAGCTGTTGTACACGCGGGCGCTGAAAGCCCACGATGTTGGGCAATACTTGTCGACTCCAGGTCTGCGTTGTACGCTCTATCTTCGATAAGAAAAGACAACATTAACTCACAACTAGTGCATGATATTTTACAGGCTATTAGTATGCATCGAATCAGGGACATCACTTCATCTTGCAGTGGATTCCGGGCCACTCCGGGATAATTGGAAGCGTGTGCGCCGATAGAGCCGCTAAAGACGCCCACGAGAGCACGATTTTTGTACCTATTCCGTTTTCAAGATCTGATGCCAATCATTTAATCAAATCTATCGGAAAGGAAATCTCGCTATCTTTATGAGAAAGTCCGCAATATCACTATTACAGCCTTCACCGTATTGATCCTAAACTCGAATTCCGGATACCACGAGGACTACCAAGGAAACTTGAGACGGTGTTACATCGTTTGCAGCTCAATGTTGCACATACTATACTATATTCATAAAATTGGCAAAGCTGAATCTTCCAATTGTTCATCGTGTAGCAAAGTTCAAAACATCGAACACGTCCTGTGTGCCTGAGGGGATTACAATATTGAAAGGACCGCACTGAAGACTTGCGTGAAATTAAAGGAAGAGGACCCAGTTGACTTGAAGCTTCTGTTTGGACCCTGGCCTTCCACTACAGACAGTTACAAGGCCACTGAAGCTCTTTTACATTTCATTAAGACACATCTTCAACAAACACTTTAAGGAATTGCAGTTCAGTCTGCTGCAAAGTGAGCCAACACTTGCCAACGTAACAGTTTTGTGAGTGTGTATGTGTGTGTGTATTCTGTGCGTGCGCATGTGAGTTTTTTTTTTTTTACTTTTGATCTCTTTATCTTCTTTCTTCGTACTAATATCTTTGCTATCTTTGTCTTTACTATTTCTTTTTATTTCCTTTTTTTAATTTTATCTTCTTTTACAGCGTAGCAAGCCGGCACAAAGCGCTGGCTGACCTCGCTGTCTTCTTTTCATTAAATGCTAATCGAATTCCATAATAATTATTTCAGAGCCTTCCCCTAGCTCACTAATGTCTCTTGATATGCAATCAAACATTTTTCTGTTTTCCTCTTTAGCACCTGTCCCGGTTCATAAGTAAACCACTCGAAGGACTGTTGATTCCCCAGCGACTTTTCCTTTCAGCCACAAATGTTCGGCGCACTCCTTTCTGATCCTTTGAAAGTTAATGTTCTTAATGAATGCTCCAATTCCACTTCCCTTCCTCCTTCCCTCCATTCTGTTGCATTCTTCCCATACACAGTCAGGGTTGCAAGGTGGCTGCTACATGTCTCTGAGATGTGTTTCCACAAACCCATACACCATTAAATCCTCCATTCTTAGTTGCTCCTCTACCTCTTCCCATTTTAACCTATTTCTACCACCCTGCATGTTAATATATCCAATGTCTAATTGTGCTGTTTGTTTATACCTGTTCTTACGTTTTTTCCTCTTTTTAACCCTGACTTTGTTTTGTTTTCAGTTACTTCAGTGTCCCCAGGGCCCTCGGTCCCCCCAAAAAAGCAGTCACCGTGTGGCCCATCCTATCCCCCACCCTGTAACCCGTGGCCTCACTGTAGTGAATGCCATCTGCAAAAGGGCGGGAGCCAGCCTCGTACACTCCCCTGTTTACTTCCATTATGTCGTACCGAAGCTGTCGACTCATACCCTTAATTACTCTGTTGGCTTCAACAACCCTCCTCTCCGTTACCCCGGACTGCCCCCGAACTTCTGGAATGGTGCACACAACCACGTGCACATTCTCAGACACGTCCCTCAGCTTACGTATTCCCACGTTTAGCTGCTTTCCGAGGTTCTGGCTCCAACCGTTGAGCACATCATTAAGCCCCGCATGCTCTATTACTAGGTTCCTTCCCTCCCGGTTATCCCACACCCCCTCACGTGCTGTGGTCATAGCATCCACCATAGAGTTCCCTGGCTGGACCTCTACGGTTACCCTCTGGTCTCCCTTCACCCTGTTATGTACACCCCTCTTAAAGGGGCGGTGCAACGATTTTCGGACTTGGGTCAAAGATTTCTGGAAGTTGCCCGCTGACTCTTCTGAAGTAAAGAACAGAAAACCGATTTCGCCTGCGTGTCCTAGTTGTTGCGTAAAAAAAAGATAAAGGTCGGCATTTCGGGCACCCCTCAACTCACTCCCAGTCTTCAGGGTCACACCTGGTCGCACTCCCAGTGACGTCATTCGGAGTGCCGTGTAGCTTCCCGTGTGCTATCTCGGAGGACGCTTCCCCTCCCTCTCTCTGCGTATATTAGCGGGCGCTATGCTGGAGCTTAGAACCGAGCGAGGTCACGTAATCTTTCCGCCGTAGTTACTTCGGCTGCCACTTGGGGCTGCAGGTGGGGGAAAATGCTCGACTTTTGCTTTGCGATTATGCAGCGGAATCGCGACATTTTTAATGAAAAAAGTGTTTTCTCTATCCTCTGGGATACGATAAACAACGTAAAAATGACGAGATGCAAATTCTTTTAATCATAAAATCGTTGCACCGCCCCTTTAACCCGTGCTACGTTAGAGCTCCCCACTACCAGTACCCTAGATCCCCCTGGTACCTGCGCGCCCTTGTCCTGCGATTTATCTCCTGTCACCTGACTGCTAGACGCCTGCTGCTCGAAGGCGCCATTGACCTGAGGGTCACTCAGCTCTCCAGCATCGGCGAGCCCGCCAGCCAACAAGCTGGACTCCCGACCACCAGTGACCCCAGCCTGCAGACTGGTGGTTCGTCCCGCTAGAACTGACACTTACTCCTTTCTTCCCTCGCTACTCTCACTCGCTCGAATTACCCCTTCCAGGCGCCCTACCCTATTGTCACACTCCCTCTCCCTCTTACGCTCCTCTAAACCCGCCTTCCTTACTTCCCCCAGCTCTTCCACCTGCTTCTCGAGGCCGACCCGCTGCTCCCTCTCATGATTAAAGCGCGAAACACATGTACGACGAAACCGTCCGATCCGACGTGCGGACTGCCGGAATGACCTTGGGGGGCGAGGGGGTTCCGTAGCATCGGAGAGCGTTGAAAACCCTCGCCTCCGACCGTCGTATTGCGCGGTCGGACGTCGGATCGGACGGTTTGGTCGTACGTGTGTTTCGCGCTTTAGCTGCCTAGTCAGCTCCTCAACCTGGACCTCGAGACCCACCTGCTTCTCTCCTTCTGCCTTAAGCTGGGCCTCAATCTCCCAAACTCTACCCTCCCATTCCCCAGTTACCTGCTCAAGCTTCACACAAAGCCGACACCCATCGCACGTACGGCTAAGTAGCGCCGCCTGGCGGACGTTCGTTTTTTTTGTTTTTTTTTTCTAGCATGTTGTATTTATATTATTATTGAAGATATATTATATTTATGTTTTTTCAACAACATGTGGAACACTTTTCTGGATGTGACCGCCCTGATTCAAACGAGTTTCGCCGAGACAAAATATGAAACAAGCACGACCAAATTGTGCTTTTGCAGCGCGAACACGGAGAACGCTTGGTCGCTTTACCGTCTGCTTCGGCGGCAGTTTGGGGCTTTGGCGGTTACCTTGAATCGCGCGAATCGAAATAGTTTGCGCCAGGTCGTGTGCGGGTGAAAGGTAGGAAAATAAGAAGTAATATTCCGTTGAAAACGGCGAGCTGGTCCCGAGCTCTAAACTGTCGCTCAAGGACATTTAGATTTCTTGCTGTCAGTGCTGCTGGGGCGACATCATTGAATCTCCTACGAAAGAGTCGGTTGGCTTCTCTACACGGCAGGTTTGTACGCCTAGGTGGCTCCACTGGACGGCAGCCACACGCACTATTTGCCCTCTCCCTTCCGCTTGCCAGTGCTGGGAGCCGACAGGCATTGTGTAACTATATAGGAGGCGCTGCTCTGTGTGGCTTTTAAGTCCGACCGCAGCCGACGCGGCTATTCGATGCAGTCAATCAAGCAGCACCAAAAGCTCGTCGGATCACTGCGCTCGCTTTCTTTGTGAGTTTGACTGCCGCTGACTAAACCAATCACGCACAGTGAAGGCGTCGTGATCCTGCGATTTTTCTGTGCATGATGGTTTAACTGGCGATAGCAGACTCACAAAGAAAACGAGCGCCGAGCGCGGTGACGAGGCGCTTTTGGTGCTGCTTAGTGACTCCATCGAGTCGTTGCGTCTGCCATAGTCAGACTTTTCCTCTCATTTCATTTATTTTATTTCGGGGCCCGAAGGCATTACACAGAGGAGAGGAGCGAGTTTTAACACAAATACGTACTATCGGGGAAAAATGAAATACGAACAGAGGAGTGCGTGGCTCTCGGTATAGGCTGCGCCGCCTGGACCTAAGCCTAGGCGCGAGGGTTTGTGGCGCACTCCGATGTGTATACCATAGAGTTATTATAATGTACGCTAGAGGTTCAACTGGCGCTAGTGTCTATGCGACTTCCGTGACGCAAATTGAAGCCGACAGCAACCAGTCTACTTTTGCGGTGCTCCTGTGCATTCCTATGGGACAACGTGCGTGCATTTTGTCTTTTCGCCGGAAAATAACACGAAACACATTGGGTCGTACCGAATAGTATGTACCTTAATTAGCATTGTAAAAGTGTAATTACTTTAGTTAATGCAATTAATTCATTAGTGTACGATTTTCAACTTCGCTACATTTCAATCCCAAACGTGTGTTCCGCAGCACGTATGTAAAAACAAGCGACGATTCAAAGCAAAATTACAATCGAAAGGAATATAGAGTGTGTTCAAGGCTCGCCAGCATTCCGGTGACGCTTATATATTGCTAATATGCCAATCTTGTAACTATATGAAAATGAACCCGTCGTACATGAGCGGATAAGAACATCCAAACGTAAATAAAGCACGTCGGCTATGAAAGGTGACTCTTCGTGTTGCTTTCTTTGCCGGGCAGCTTTTATCTTGCACTTGTCAAAGATTTCGATCGTGCTGGTGTATTTTGAACGTAGAAGTTCGCACAGAGCAGAAAGAATAAAGCGGTTACTTACTTGTTTAAAATCGGAATATATTACGTGGCCTTTAATTTATTTTGATCGTACATACGCGGGTAGTTGCTGATCCGGTGCTACTGCGTAGTTCTTGCCGTCTTCCTTAATTTCCAGATGTCCTTCGTTCGTTTGACGCGTACATCCATCCCTCATGCTGAAAAGCGCCGACGTCGTGTTCGCGCTAGGAGTGTCCGACTGTGCACCTAGATACACGTAGGAAGCCGTTTTAGCACCGTTTTGAATGCGATGATTTGAAAGGAGAACGCCGTAAGTGACGAATTATTTCGTCGGCCTGACTGAGAAATGTTCTAAGCTACCTAGTACGTACGAATTATTCGGGATATTTGCTCTTAGGATCGAGCGAAGGGAGAAAATACACTCACTTTTTCCCGTATAAATGTATTACCGGGAGTCAATTTTCGACTGGTTGCTGTCTGCTTCAATTTGCGTCAGCACACTAGCGCCGCTTGAACCACTAGCGTACATTATAATAACTCTATGGTGTATACGCCCCTTTCTCGGCGCTTCCCAAGCTTTGGCATTGCGGACTCGTGGCGTTTGTTCCTTTTCGCTGGCGCAGTTTTTTTTTTTTATTTTTAATAGTTTTTGTTATACGCAATGTGAGTTTGCAATAAATACTTGTAAATGGCAGCTTCACGTACGAAACAAGAACAAGAGCGAACCCAGGACGAGTGCGAACGTTCTCCGAAAATTTATTATTTGGGTAAATTATGAAATAGTAGGAAGGACATTCATAACCAGCTCCCTGATACAGTGTTCCAGAAGATGTAGTGGCAAGAGCGGCGCCCGCTTACATTGGGCCGCGTGAAAACGGTCAACATAGATGGCCGCGAGTGGCGCTGGAGTTTCGAGCCCTAGGAGAATTTGTGGCAGATGGCAGATGTGCGATGAGCGGAAAAAACGACGAAGCCGAGGCGGTACGCTTCTCTCGAACGTAGCATCGTAGTACTTTTCTCTGGGGTGTAGTGGCGGGGAGTCTTCACCCTTCCGTTGCCCTTTTGGTCATAAATGCAAGGAAAACGACGGACTCACGCTCTGCTTCGTGCCGCGATGCAAGTCGGGCTACCCGGTCAACAAGGGCAGCCGGAGCACAAGCGATCGTAAGCCGTCGACGTTTCGTGCGCCAAAGGAGGAGTCGCGCAGACTACAGTGGGAAAAAAATCTTCATCGAGAAGATAGACGCTTCGCCGAGACATCAGCGGTGTGCGAGAGACATTTTCAACCGCGCCTTATCCTTCGGGGCTATGTGCACATCGTCAATGGCGAAGAGGTTAGGATTCTATGCCGCAATATATTATGACTATTTTCTAGTCTTTTTGTGTAGTATGCTGCTGGATATCGGTCATGTGCTTGTTGTGTATGCCGATGAAGTGTATTACCACTTTTGAGAAGTCATAAAGCAGTGAGTTGAGAATATTTTTTTTTTTCATGCTAGGGGTTGTTAAAGATTGTGTTCATCTTGTATTTTAATGCTTCATGTACTCCCAATCGACGTATTTTTTCTTCATCGACTGCCTTCCACAAAAGACAATTTGCTATATGTTCGCCAGTTGCAGTGGCACCTTGGCCGTTCCCAAACGCGCTCGGCCTTGCACTTTACACAACGCTGTCCCCTGCATCAGCAACACGATGACAAAAAACAATACACCAGTTTATTGTTCCTCTCACTATTAAAAAAGTAAGAGATTTATTAGTCTATTTTTCCTTGTTATATCAGTATCGCGTGGTTTCTTTCGCAGCTATGAAGCGTGCAGCCCATGCGATAGCGTTGCTGAACGACCTGTCAGTACTGGGAAGGGAAGGGGAGGGGGGGGGGGGGAGCGATAATAAGAATATTAATATATGTTTTTATTTTGCCAGCAGTTCTAAAACACACGAGAATGATGAAATTGGAGGACAGCGCACACTCGAGAGGCATTAGTCTAAAGGAAAAGCTACAATTTTTCACGTTAGCAATTGTTCTGCGTCGCGAAAAGCTCCAGTCGAACCACAGTAATAGACACCGAGCAGCGCCGACGACGAGGCTAACGGGGGCACGTTCCTAGGGCTCAGAACAGCAGCGCTACGGTGTCGTCTACGCGCAAAATCTTCATGCGGCGGCCGCCGCTCTCCGGGGGTAAACGCGCAACTCTGGCTCCCGTAGGGAGCCTATACGGGAACTCTAGCCTCGTATAACGGTCTCACAGTACGGTATATATTGTTCATTCTTACTTTTCTTTTCGACTACGTCGAATCCTGACGCAAAGACTCCCTCCTTCCTTCGTTCCAACGCGTAGTTTGTTATTGAATTAACACATCAGCTTCAAATAAGGGTCGTGGCATCCTCTATAGGGTAAACGAACAAAAAAAGATATCAAACAAGGAACAATGCGAGCAACACTCTCATCAAAGAACACGCCGCCCAAGAATCTAACGGCTCCCTTCTTATTTTTTTTTTTAATTTCTATGCACTTTGTTACTTCATTTTGTTGTTGAGTCCGACTGTTCTCTTTTTTGTAATGATGGTGACCGCGGCAACCGTTCTTGTCATACGATTGGCGTTTCTTTTGTCACGCGATGGTGTGGTCCGACCGATTAACCAATGAGTTTGTTAGACTGGTGTCAAAAGGGTATAAGATGGCGGATAAAAGAAAATAAATGCAAAAAAGCGCACAGTTCCCCCTCGGCGCTTCATTCTTCCAGAGGCGAGCATCGCAGTGCCATGGCATTTAACTTGTGCTGTCTTCATGACGCCATGAATGACCCTCTTGAAGCAATTAATTTGCTTCAGGGCATGGGCCTGCTCCTGGGCTCTCGTGCGTGCCCAGAATGCGAAGCTGCGATGACACTGCAGGTCCGCGCTAAATCTGCGGATGGCTACTCGTGGAGATACGGTGTGTGGATGACTCGTGAGGTGCCCAAGAGGAAGCCGGTCAAGTTTTAGAGCCGGGCCGAGGTCTCGGTACGGAGCGGATCCTTTGTCGAGGGATCGCACCTGACGCTTTCCCAACTCATGAAAGTCATCTACCTCTGGTACCACCATCTACCGTGCGCCGTCATTCAACGGGAAACTGACGTCGCAAGTAAGACAATAACTGATTGGACGAGCCTTTGTAAGGAGGTTGTGGTAAATGCCGTCTTTACGCATTCAAAGATAATTGGCGGTGAAGGCGTGACTGTAGAACTAGACGAGAGTATGTTCGGGCGGCGAAAGTACCAGCGCGGGTATTTAAGGCCTGGCCAGACGGTTTTCGGCGTTGCAGAGCGTGGCAGCGGGTGCTGCTTTCTTGTTCCCGTGGAGACCCGTGACGCTAAAACCCTGCAAGGGCTAATAGAAAAGTGGGTCCGCCCTAGAACTATTCAATAATCACTGACTGTTGAACTGGCTATCGCAAGCTTGCAGATGACGCTCGCTTCACGCACCTCACCGTCAACCATAAGCTGCACTTTGTCGACTCTAACACTGGTGCGCACACCAGTATACGGTGGAGGGCACCTGGGCCCACTTCAAAAACTCTTCCATCTGGACGGCGCGAGAGCCACCATTTCACTGGTCACCTTGCAAAGTTCATGTTTTGGAGGAGAGAGAAGGCGCGCGGAAACACTGATAGATTCCAGTCGTTTGTCGCCGCGGCCCCCAAAATCTACAGCCCCTACGCAGACAGGGACCTTCCCTATAGTGCGGAGGACGATGATTCTGACGCCCCCGGTGACTTCGAGTGATCCTCTGCGCTGACCCCGCCGCCCGCCTGCGTGCCTAAAGACGACTTATGCGCCAACCGCTTGTCAAGTGCTCGTTACGTCAGTTATAGGTTCTGGTAGTGGTCTAAACGGTCCTTTTCAGGGCCCCCATATTGTGCAAACGGAGCTGTTTTCTGAATGCGGCACCTCGTGTCTCTGTAAAAAGTTCACAGGAAAGACCCAGCAAAGGTATGTGGTCCCCAACTTGGATATCGAGTGTTATGATTCAAATAAAAATTGTTCTTGCTTATTTCGCGACTGTGATCCCAATAAATGCCGCCGTTGCAGTCGTCCCGCGGTTACCGCGGTGCTGTTGCTTGCTCAATCGCTGTCAGCGTGTCTCAGCTTCGTCGTCTTTGCTAGCGGCGCACCGGCGGAGGCGGTTGGTCTGACACACCGCGTTCGGCTTTGGCTAGCAGACGGCGTTCGTAAAATGGCGTCAGCTGCTGCTGGCTTCACGCGGCGGCACCGTGCGTGCTTCCAGTCATTCGGCGTTCATTGCCATGGTGACGGCGAGGAAACCAGACGAACTTTATGTTGCGGACGGACGCTGCGGCGCAGCGATACCAAATACCAAAGGCCCTTCCGGCATGATTTCCAATGATCGGAAGGCGAACAAAAAGAGTTCGAAATAAAGACTTAAAGGGGTACTCTTTAGGTTTTTTCATTGTCTCCGATTTGCTTGAAATTTTGCTAAACTAACCAACAAACATCGCGAAGATAGTATCCCAAATATTAGGTCAAAATACTGTTTTTTTTTTTTTTTGCAAAGTTATTGAATTTACAGTTTTGGTCCTCACCGTGTTTTTCAAACTGAAAGTCTCTACTGGCAACAATGAAAAAGTGACGTCAGTGGAAGGCAGGGGTTCACTCTTTTGGCTGTAGATTTTGTTTTAAACTGATTCGAAGCCGTTTCATTGTGTCAAATGAATGCTTGGGAAGCTCGCTGCAGTACCCGCGCTCCAGCACGGAACAAATGATTGGCATATTCTATTTTTTGGGTGGTTGCTCGACTGGCAAGCCTGCCTGCCACTGACGTCACGGCACTGAAAAGTGCGCGTATATTTGAACGTTAGTTTTTGCATCATTTTCATTTGCCGATTTCACAATGCCTATTATGAATTTCGCGATTCTAAATAGCATACCGGAGAGAGTAAAGGCCGGGAAGTCAGAAAATATAGTTAGTTGAGGTAGCTCAAAAAATCGATGGAGTACCGCTTTAACGCAGAATGTTCCGTTTCTCCAGCCCCTCATAGTTTAATGAGACTTGCACGAAAAACATGCTTTTAGACTGGAGTTTGGAGAAAGTTTTTAGAGCGCAGCTCTTAGGCGCCCGTTCACGTCTTGAGCGGCGTCGCCGTCGCCGTAACCGCGCGGTGCATTATGGGTAATTTTCCCCGCTAAATCTAGCGGAAAATCTGCCCGCTAAATCTAATGGAAAAATTTCCCCGCTAAATTTAGCGGAAAAATGCTCCCTCGAAATCTAGCGGAAAAATTTCCCCGCTAAATCTAGCGGAAAAATTTCCCCACTAAATCTAGCGGAGAAATTTTTCCGCTAAATCTAGCGAAAAAATTCCCTCTGCTAAATCTAGCGAATAATTTCCCCGCTATATCTAGCGGAAAAATGCCCCGCTAAATCTAGCGGAAAAATTTCCCTGCTAAATTTAGCGTAAAAATTTCCCAGCTAGATCTATCGGAAACATTTCCCCGCTACATTTAGCGGAAAAATTTCCCCGCTTAATCTAGTGGAAAAATTTCCCCGCTAAATCTAGCGGAAAAATTTCCCACTACATCTTGCTGAAAAATGTTCCCGCTAAATGTGGCGGAAAAATTTCCCCGCTAAAACTAGCGGAAAAATTTCTTCGCTAAATCAAGCGGGAAAATTTCCCCGCTAAATTTAGCAGAAAACTTTCCCCGCTAAATCTAGCGGAAAAACGTCCCCGCTAAATCTAGCGGAAAAGCTTCCCCGCTAAATCTAGCGGAAAAAATTTCCCCGTTAAATCTAGCGGAAAAAATTCCCCGCTAAATCTAGTGGAAAAATTTCTCTGGGCCTTACGTGACCCCCGAGGTCACGTGACCCCCGTGGACACATGACACCCCTAACGTCACGTGACCTTGGGGAGGGGGTCATGTGACCCCACTAAGGTCACGTGACCTCTGGTCACGTGGCCACCCCCCCCCCCCCCCCCGAGAACACGTGAACCTCAGTACCCTTCTCTCCTCCTTCTCAAGAGCTGCGCTCTAATTGGGCGCTACGGGGAGTTGTAAACGGCTTTCATTTTTTAGAGCGGACCTCTTAGGGGCCCGTTTCCGGCTTGGGCGGCGTCGCCGTCGCCGTAACCGCGCGGTGCATTATGGGTAAATTTCCCCGATAAATATAGCGGAAAAAAGTCCCCGCTAAATCTATCGGAAAAATTTCCCCGCTAAATCTGGTGGAAAACGTTTCCCGCTTAATCTAGTCAAAAAATTTCCCCGCTAAATCTAGCGGAAAATTTTCCCCGCTAAATCTAGTGGGCAATTTTCCCCGCTAAATTTAGCGGAAAAATTTCTCGGCTAAATCTAGCGGAAAAATTTCCCCACTAAATCTAACGAAAATATTTCCCCGCTAAATCTAGCGGAAAAATTGCCGCGGATATTAGCGGAAAATTCCCCCGCTGAATCTAGCGGAAAATTTTCCCCACTATATATAGCGGAAAAATATCCCCGCTAAATCTAGCGGAAAAATTTCCCCACTAAATCTAGCGGGAAAATTTGCCCGCTAAATCTAGCAGAATTTTTTTTTTGCTAAACTAACAAAAAAATGTCCGCGCTAAATCTAGCGGATAATTTCCCGCTAAATCTAGCGGAAAACTTTTCCCGCTAAATATAGCAATACAGTTTCCCCGCTATATCTAGCAGAAAAATTTCCCCTCTAAATCTAGTGAAAAAATTTTTCCGCTATATCTAGCACAAAAGTTACCCCACTAAATCTAGCGGAAAACTTTCCCCGTAAATCTAGCGGGATTATATCCCCGCTAAATCTAGCCTAAAAATATCCCCGCTACATCTAGTGGAAAAATTTCCCCACTAAATGTAAAGAAAAATTTCCCCGCTAAATCTAGCGGAAAATTTCCGCACTGAATCTAGCGAAAATGTTACCCCGCTACATCTAGCGGAAAAATTTTCCCGCTAAATCCAGCAAAAAAATTTCTTGCTGAATCTAGCGAAAAAATTTCCCCGCAAAATCAAGCGGAAAAATTTCCCTGCTAAATCTAGCCGAAACTTTTCTCGCGGGGGGGGGGTCACGTGGCCCCCTGAGGTCACGTGACTCCTCCCCAGGTCATGTCACGTGACGTCCCCCCCCCCCCTTTCCGAGGTCACGTGACCCTCCCCCCCCCCCCCCCCCCCCCCGAGAACACATGACCCTCAGTACCCTTCCCTCCTCCTCCTAAAGAGCTGCACTCTAATTCGGCATTACAGGAAGTTGAAATGGCTTTCAGTTTTTAGAGCACTGCTCTTTGGCGCCCGTTCCCGGCTCGAGCGGCGTCGCCGTCGGCGTAACCGCGAGTAACCCTCGTAACCCTCGTGAGGGTTACCTTCATGAGGGTCACGAGGTTACCCTCACGAGGGTTATGAGAGTTACCCTCATGAGGGTCACGAGAGTTGCCCTCACCAGGATTACTAGGGTTACCCTCACGAGGGTCACGTGACCTGGGGATAACGCCCCAAGGTCACGTGACCACCCGTTGACGTCATCGGTATCCGCATCGTGATCGTCACTGATGGCGTCATCTGTGACGTCACTGAGGACGTCATCAGCATCGTGATGTGGCCCCAGGACACGTGACCCCCCCGACGTCACGTGACACCCCAAGGTCACGTGACTTCCACAAGGTCACGTGACCCCCCCCGCCCCCCGAGGTCACTTGACCCACCCCCCCAGCACCCTTCCCTCCTCCTCCTCAAGAGCTATGCTCTAATTCGGCATTACAGGGAGTTGTAAACGTCTTTTATTGTTTCCCTAAGGTCTTTTTTACATGGGTTTAAAAGTATCAATGTGCCTCAATGTCTACCAACTCGCACAATCAGCGCACATTTTATTCAGATGCAATAACTTCAGCATAAAATATTGAGTCGTCACACTCATTAAGAAATATGACTTGAGATATCGGAAGTGCGGAATAAAAGTGGAAACAGTTCCTTTGTGAATGAATACCACATGTGTTTGATGAACATGAGTTACGCGACACGTCCGGTAGTCGTGGCAAAATAGCTCGCGTGGGAAAAATAGCATCGTGAACAAGAACTAAATATTTATTGACTCGTTCAACAATAGCATCTCTGCAAAAAAAAGGCATGTACGAAAAAAAAAATTGTGGTGGCTTAGCTCGGCTATGCCAGGATATACGTAGCGTGAGCTTATGCTCACAAAACGAGAGGCGGTATCAAGCGGCTCCGGTGCAGTGTCAGGCTTGGCTACTGCGCAACGGAGGCGCACAGCTGGGCAGGCGCCGCTGACAGTGGTCGGCCGCGGTTATGACGTCACTCCTCTGTAATGCGCAGACCGGCGAGGCGGGCGCGGTGGCGGCTTCGCATGGCTCTCATAATGAGCCGTGCTCATTATGCGAGCCGCGCTCATTTTGTGTGCTCATTATGCGGAGCGCGCGGCGCCGTGCGTCGTGCTCATTATGCGGAGCTCCGCCGCCACGCGCTCCACATAATGAGCACGGCTCTCATAATGAGCACGGCTCATCATGAAGGCCTCGCGACACTGCTCAACCTCGGCCAGTGTAGCTAACGCTACAAAAGAACTCCAATGACACATATGGCCAGCTCGGATGCCTCGCTTTGATAAGAAATTCGTATCTTCTTACGTAGCCCTCAAAAGATTCCCATAGACCTATCGCTAAATTACCCAAGCATCAAGGAGAACGCAGGGATTGGTGTTCAACGCGCCGCTTGTGCTGGCCTCCAGCAGTAGTAAATCTTCTAAAGCAAATGCCTAAAACAAATGTCATGTTGCACGCGTGTTCGTCAACGGTTTACTTTGGGAACACTGTACTTTGAGTATTTACTTCGAGAATTTTATATGTGGAAGGCGTGCGCGTGCGTTTTGCGTGGAACACCAATCCCTGTATTCTCCTTGATGCTTGGGTAATTTAGCAGTAGGTATACACCTTTGCAAGTGGGATCCCGGCTTAACCTCGAACCGCGCGCCAAGGTGAGGCGGACCTACTCTCCAGCCAGGACGTTCGCTGGTTGTCGTACAATGTTGCCAAGCGTCTCTCGCCGAAGCGTACACCACTGAGCGCAGAAAGAAATTTAAAAAAAAATAATTATAAAACGTACACGTGTCGTCTTCGACAGCGAAATGGCAAGGACAATTAAATAAAATGCCTAAAGCGGTAACAAATGGAAAATTTTCAAAAAGATCGAAAGTCTCAAGGCGCTCTCTTCAGAATGCGCCAAAAGTCGCATGGCCTTTGCATCAACGATGGCTGCGCTCGCGGCAGCTCTGGCTTCCACAACATGCAGGAACAGAGGCTGCGATCGTTATAAAGTCAGCTCCAACCCTGAAAGATGCCCCGTCCTACAATATGTGACGCTACGATTCTGTGTGGATACCTCCTCCTGCGTTCCGAGACAGTAAGTGTGCCGCTAACGTTGGCTAACGTAAGCCATCGGCGATGCAGCAAATGGCACCATCTTGTCATCGCGCACCCCAGTGACGTGCCCCTGGCGCACCCCAGCATGTGCGGAAACGGTACGGGGCGCCAGCATCGCTCAAAATGGCTGCGCACAGGAGCCTTTCTTGCAAACGTGTATAGACAATTGCAAGCATGGCGCCTTGACTGGTGCCCTATGAGTGCAAGCACGTGCAGCTTGCGCGTGAACATAGCTTTGGCAAGCTTAACATTGCACGGGCTTGTCCACACGAGCAGAGACATGGCGGCGGTCAGTGGCTTTGCTTGCAATCGTCTATATTAAAATGGGGCTCAGCAAGCGCGCGCGCAAGCTGCTACCAGTAGCGAGCTTCCTCGCGCCGCACGCCTCGAGCGAGCCATGACAGAAGTGACCGCTTTCAGCGCACTGAAGGCCGGTTCTCACATGCCGCGAAGCGCTGATGCAGCGCTGCTCACGTGTCGTCAGCTACTTATCGTTTGCCGTGAGCAACAGTTTTGACGGTGCAATACAAAGCTGGAGATGGCCCCCATCAGCACGCGCTTAGCGCAAGGTCAGCTTTAAAAACATTTTTTTTAAACAGCGTACATAGAAAAAGGATGTCATAAAACGATATTACAATCGAGAAGAAAAATTTTAAAGCTATATTTATGGCGCTATGCGAATTTGTAGTTGGCGCCCGTGGTCGCCGCGGAAAAGTGGCCCTTACTTATCACGTGGTGCTTGCGCTCTTTCGGAAGCTTCCTAATGCCTCTAAAAGTTACTTATTTATCTTTGTTTGAAGTAAAACAAAAAACGAAGATTAATAAGTAACTTTTAGAGCCAAAAAGAAACGCCCGAAAAAGCGCAGGCAGACGTGATAGACCTGTGCGCTGGTCAGATGACGGCGGCGGCGCCCGAAGCAGATGAACTTGTGCGACGGCGGTGACGGCGGCGTGGAGAAACACGTTGAAGCGGCGTCGCGCAACGATCAGCGTGCGGCGACGACGTGACTTTGCGGCGGCGGCGACGCAGCGCGGCGGCGCGCGGGCCTATCACGTGACAAGCGGCGGCTCCCGCGGGCGCCAACTACAAATTCGTTTTGCGCCGTAAATATAGCTCTTACTTTTTTTTTTTCGTTGTAAATTCGATTTATAATATTCTTTTTCCATCTAGCCCGTTTAAAAAAAGTTTTTTTCCTTTGCATGTGTCCCTTATGAGGCGCAATGTCGAAGCTTGGGAAGCGCCGAGCGAGGGACGTATACAGATTGTAGTAGGTCACACAACCTCGCCCCTAGGCTCACGTCCAGGCGGTTCAGCCTATATCGAGAGCTGCGCGCTCCTCTGTTCGTATTTCATTTTTCCCTGACATAAGGGTACATCAACGAACGAGGCAAAAATAGGAACAATGGCTACGGAGCAAGAAGTGAATTAGTAATCGCAATTTTAAAATCAGCAGCATCAGTTATTGAGACTGTGGGTGCGGGTAGGCGACTCTAATCCTTTGAGGTTTGGGGACGAAAAGAGGCATTTAATGAGGCGGTGTTAGAATGGGGGATGCCTACCTTTAGCCGGTGATTGATGACGTTAATTCTGGCGAAAAAGACATAAGCGAGATAATTTTTTACAATAAGAGAGGTTAGGTATGACCGAGTAATGGTGTCCCGATGACCGGGGGACTGTCGCCATCGAAGCCCGTGGCTCTAATTAAGTTTGTGAGTTTAAAACAGAGAACAAAGAGCGAACGAAGTTCGGTCAATACAGACACCCAAAACCGGGGAAGCCTCTCATCCGGGACTTTCACTCTTTGTAACGACCCAGCGAGGGGGAAAGCGCCGGTGGTTCTTTCCCCTTCTCTCTCTTTCACCCTCTTCCAGTAAAACGGTCTATATCCTGATATTGCTGGTACTTTATTTATTTAAATTATAGGCTAAAGTTCGCTCCATTAAAAACTACCTTCAGTTCTACACGCAGATTTGTTTGTGTTGCCCTAACCAGCGTTGAGCCGGAACCGAAACATAATTTTTAACGGAACCGGCTAAAATAACGCAATGGCAGAAGCAAAAAAAGGAAAAAAAATACAGCTTTCTCCTTCTGAACTCGCAATCAGAACGAGCAAGCCACTATATATGTCGATAATTATATACCGTCAGGGATCATTATAGTCACGCGGAGCCAATAGGCGATATGCGAAATTTAGAGCGCCATCTAGTAGCGCGCCGAGAACTACGTCCGCCATCGTGTTAGTGGCGAGAAAACGAAACCAGAGACCCGACCGGCAAAGACCCCATGTAAACAAGCGACCGCGCTTCGTGCGAGAGATGCAATGCCAACGCGTTGCTGCGTTCCGCTGCGGATACAGCGATAAACCTTTGATTCGTGCGTGACGTGAACGCAAATGTGAACAGGGTTCACCATTTTTCCTTGTTTTTGTTGGTTACTTGAGAGGCAGCTTTTGACAAAAACAATCGGTGACAACGTGAAGAAACATGCGGACGTTATCGCGCGGCGTGAAGCCATTTACAACTACTGAACTGGGCCTTAATATTTCACGAAGTTCTACCGAAATTGTTTATCACCTTTTTTTCTTCTATGTGCGTTGTAGTGTCGGCCTGCTTTGCTCTTGATGCGCTCGCAGCTCAATGCATGCAGACGAGACCAAGGCTGTTAAGCGAGGCAAAAAGATGGCAGTTTTAATAATCTACGCCACCAATCATAAATGAAGATGCGTTTGGTTAACAGTGGTATGGTCAGGTTCATCGCAGTGGCTAAAACGTCGATGTCGACGGCGGCAAAAACTTATGTTGCGGACAGTATACCGCTAAACAGTACTGCCTCAAGCGTATTCGCGTCGAAAAAATAATTAAAAGTGTTCTCAAAGATGAAAGACATGACGGCCTAGTACTTTCGGAGGCCTGTGCACACGCTGGCGACAACAAGCTTTCACAGCGAAGGCGTAGGACTTCGTCTGCTGCTTTGACGAGGTTGTCCCCAGCGTGCGCAGGCCTCCGAGAGTTTTATCAGACAGTTGCGGTAGGTTGTTTAAACTGTTCGTCCACATAATATGGTCAGAAGGCGGAAAACAGTTCCTGCGCCATCGCACATTGCCCGTACGGCTGTCTTTGATGCCTGCACCGTGCTTCGGTACCGACGACGCTTGCCAACATTAAAATGGCGACGTTCTCAGTGTTGTCAGACCACAAAGCAATTTCGCATAAGGTCTATTGTGCGGTGCCCACAACCTCCAGAGCTGTTCAGTCCTGCTCGCGTGGTACCTCGCCACTTAAGTTGCTACATCCACTCTCGGACACGGTGTATTGGATCAATATGAGTTCTACGTAAAAAGACCCACAGAAACGCAACATTTATGACCACATCTGTCCGCACGTTCAAAGTGAATTTAATAAGCTTTTATAGTCTTTTCAAAAATGCATTTTTAAATGCGGAAATAAATGGTTACATAACATTATTAGCAAAACAGCGGCAAAACAACATTATAAAAAAAATTTTTAACGGACTTAAAAAAAACCAAAACGAGTTTATTAAGAATAAAAGTTTTATTTCCGATACAAAACTTCTCTTTGGCACTGTTTGCAAGGTTTGCAGTGCTTGAAGTTTGCTTTACTTTAACGCGGGATTTGGTCTGTATATCACTACCTTCCGGAAGGTAACAAAAAAAACAACAAAACTCAGGCGCTAGATTGAAAAGAGGATGACTATAAAAAATGAAAGAGGTTTACAACACTCTGTAACGCCGAATTAGAGCGCAGCTGTTGAGAAGGAGGAGGAGGGAAGGGTACTGAGGGGAGGGTATACCCCTCCTCTTCCTCCTCCTCCTTCAGCTCTTCCTCCCCTAATCCTTGAAGCTCCCCTCCTCACATCCCCCTCCCTCCTCTCCTCCTCCTTATCCCTCCTCCTCCCCCTGCTTCCTCCTCCCCTTCCCCTCCTCCTTCTCTCCTCCTCCTGCTCCCCCTTCCCTCCTCCTCCTGCCCGCGCATTGCATCACGGGAAATGTCCCATAATGCACCGTGCGGGACCCTCGTGACATCACACGTGACATCTCGAGTGACGTCACGAGGGTCCCGCGCGGTGCATTATGGGACATTTCTTATAATGCACCGCGCGGTTACGGCGACGCCGACGCCGCTTAAAGGGGCCCTGCAAGGACTTTTTACTGTTTTTTAATTTGCACCGAACCTGAGCGCACTGAACGTAGTAACATAGTGAAACTTTTCTTTTCGCGAAATTCGCTTTATTTGAAAAGTTATAGGCAATTTAGAGTTACAAAAACGAGCAAAAAATAACCTCCTTCATGACGTCGTAGGTCCTGGCTTGAGTGGCCGTTAACTAGAGGAGGAATAGTGGGCTCATCGAGCGCTCACGGCCGCCGCACTCCGTGTCGACGGCGCCAGAGGGCGCCACTAAAGCATGTTCTGGATAGGCTGCATGCAGCGGGCAGCCAAAGCGGCTTTCGTTGCGTTTGCTGCGCGATTAAACACTAATTTGGCATGACACTTCATTGGCCACAAACGACAGCAAACACGGGGTAAAGATCAGTTCAGAATGGGTGCCACTTCGCGCTGCCATACCGCGAAACGGCCAAACCGCAAGACAAAGCCTCTCTCCGAGGGCCTTCGGAACGCTCGGAGCCGGTTGGATCCTCCTGTCCATACGACTACAGCGCCACCGCGTACATCCGGGATTTTCCCGTGTCGGCACCTTATCCCACTACTCCTTTCTAGTATGCGCCGCCTTTTCCACCGCTTGGCGGCGGGTATGTTGACGGGTCATTTCTTGTTTCCGTAATTTATAAACTGCATTTCTTTCTTTTTTTTCATTTATAATAGTGAACAAAAACTACTTTTATAAATAATTGAAACGGTTCGCGCCACTTATATTTTGTATTTCGACCAAAAAGAAGTTTTTAGTGGCTCTGACCAGTAGTAAGCCCAGGACCAAAGACGTCACATTTTGCGCGCTTTCGGTACCGCGGTTCGCCCTCGTCGGTGGAGGAGGTTTCCGTGTCGTCCGGTTAAAATATGGCGCACTGATATTTAGCTACTCTTTCCGTGCCCGCTGGCTTGCCCGAACCCCAAGAGACGTGGAAACCGCATAAAAGGTAGACGCTTAAATATGATTGCAGGGCCCCTTTAAGCCGGAAACGGGCTCCTAAGAGCTGCGCTCTAAAACACGATACCCGCTCAAGCAACACGGATTTTGGCCGTGCATTGGCCAATGGCTGGCGATGTTCTTTTGGCCGATGGCCAAAGAGTGGCCATACATCGTCCAATTTTTGGCCGATAACTGATGGCCAGGGGCCAATGGCCAGAGAAAGGCCAGTCATTGGCCAATGGCTGGCCACTGTCTGGCTACTGACCAACCAGCCATTAGCCAATGATTGGCTAAATCTGTGCTGCTCGGCGAGTTTTGGAAGGAGACTTATCAATAAAAAGAGGCTAAAGAGTTATTTCACCGTTCGATCGCCATCTGAACGTCTATTGTGTCAGTGCCGAATTTCAATAAGGTGGCGGTAAAGATTGCATAAATACAAACGAGGGCGTCAGAATGGCGATTGGGGCGATAGAATGTTGTTAAGATGTTCGTAGAATGGCGGTAGCTATTTAGCAATGACTTTTAGCAATGACTGGCTTTTAGCAATGACACACAATTTTGGATTTCATTGGAACAGTGATACAGAAAACTGACGCTGGAAATTTATTTGCTAGTGAATACAGACCTTTCGAATCAGCTAGGCTAGAAACCATTGCAAAAATAAAACACGTGTGCAAGTAGCAATGATCGTCCCTAATGGATAAAGTGAGCACTGTTTGTCAGAGCACGGTTTCTCAAAAGAAGGGCGGAGTTTAAACACCTCATCACTCAGTTACGGCTCGATGTTGAGCTGGGACCTGTTCTTTTATCTCATCGGCGCCACCGAAGAGAAGTTCGGATTTCTTCAAGATCAGGAGAAGCTTCGCGACCCCCGGCTACCTCTGGCGGGATGGCAACAGATAGTTTGGGAAACACAACCGAGGCTTGTCGAACAATTGATTTGAGCAGCTGCTGGCTAGAACGGGTATATTCGACGTTTACACCAAAAACAATGTCAAATTCTAATATACAGCGAGCAATCTATTAGGAAAATGTTGTGAAAAGTGGTATCGGACTAGCCTGACTTAAGGTGCGACCACACCGTGCATGACGTTTTGGGGCTTTTTTGACGGCTTATAACTTTCTTTCTATGTATCTTACAATTATAAAGTAAATGTCAAAATAAAGAGATGTTTTTAACAATACTTTAATGTCTCGTTGTTACGATTATGTTTAGTTGTTAGTTAATTATTCAGCTCTTAATATTCCACAGTCTCTAATATTGACAAAATGATTTCTCGAGTTATAACGCCCCATCGCCCACGATATTTTACGTGAGCGTTCGGTTGGATGTAATAAATTAAAAAAGTAAACAACGAACTGTACAGATAATGTATATTTTAAAATTAAAAAATAAAGCTTAAAATGGTATTATTTTATGGCGCTATAAAAACGGAATCACGTCAACTAATCAAAATAACGAGGCATTAAATTATGAAGCAATCTTCAATATTACATTTTCGAGAACCTCCATATGATATAATAGACGTTAAGAATCTTATAAGACCTCAAACTTTTCCCATTCAGTTACGGCAAATTGTAGTTTCCTAATATAAAATGCAGATGGCGACACGTGTTCAAGAACAGCTTGAGGTGCATTTTCCGTCGTGTGCCGCTTGGAACGCCACGTGAAAGACAGAAAAAGCGCCAGATGTCAGGGTGTCAGATGCCTGGATGCCCGCCGTGAGCGAGCCGGAGATGTGAGAACCACAAGCGCGAGGCTGCGGGTTCAGCACTGCTACTTTTGCGCGCGCTCTACTGTGCGTCAGTACACATGCCCGACGCGATCCAAATGAAATGGGCGGCATGAAACGTATTTTGCCATTTCAGATTCCGCCATGTATGGGAAAACATTTTAATGTTTTTATCAATTGCAAAAATTCTTTTCGCAATCAACCTATGCTTGACAGAATTGTTTGACTATATTTTGTTATACAAACTATCTCGGTGGCTCTTGAGTGGCAATGATGTTAAAACAAAACACAAAGCATTCAATTGTCTCAGTGTCTCTGAGCCAACGCGCTGGCCCATGAGTCGATATTTGTCGGGGTTAAATACCTGCCGAGGCGCCCGCATTCCGACGGAGGCCAATCTGAGATTTCGGTTGCACGTCAAATGGCAGCTAGTCAAAAGAAACCCGCAATTATTTTAGATGCGGAGCATCTCTTGCTCGGGTCTACGTCCCGCGGCGTCGTAGTCCGCACTCACACTACGCATTCGCAACTCTCCTCCTTCCCTCTCTTCAACAGCTCCGCGTTACTCTCTCCGCTCTCTCTCTACCAGCTGCGTGCACTTCGCATGCGTTCGCTTCTACTCACACCGCGCGCGCATGCGCAACTCTCCCCCTCTATTCTCCTCTCCTTCAAGTGTGAATATAAGCAGCGGTAGCGCGCTGCGCGCGTTCAGTTCACCGCTGTTGACTCCACTTCACTCCGTTCTTCCGATGAAGTATGATGGAAGCAACAGTCCCGTCAGTTAGTGGGTTGGCGCAAGCAAGCGTCAGCACCACCTCACAAACTTACAGCAACGCTACGTCCACTGAAGACAAAGCTGCGCAGCGAAGGGCACGCGACGCTGAGCGCAAACGCTTGAAGCGAGCGGCAGACCAAAGCAATACGCAGACACACATTCTTTCATGCACATTGGCGACTTTAATGTCAACGTCATGAAGAGCCATTGGATAGTTGAGTACATGTCAGCCCACCACTCGCTGCAACACGTATCATACGACGACCGCAAACAACAGCCAACTACCATTCATAGCACATGCATCGATCACGTCTTCACCAATTTCAAGATCCACCCACTGCACCAAGATCCCCTCGCGGTTCACTTCAGCGACCACAAAGCCATCCTCATCAAAACAATGTGCACACCTCAAGTACTAGACGCTGCTCAATAAAGACCTTCGTTAACCGTTTCACCTTGGTCTACGCAATTAAAAAAAATTACACCATCTTTCCGAGGGGAACCATGGGGTGATGCGGAGCATCGCGGAGTTTCCAACAATGTTCACGCAATGTGTGGTAACCAACGCAAGTTAACAACTTAATAACACGCAAGTTAACAACGTTACTAACAACGTTACTAACACCGTTAATAACACCGTTAATAACGATCCGCGATGCTCCGCATCACCCCATGGTTCCCCTCAGGAAGGTCGTGTAATTTTTTTTTTTTTTATTGGGGCGTGTTAAATGATTTTTGTTGGCTTGACTTGTGTAACCCTAAGATCTAAATATTTGCTTTGCTTTACCTTAATTGGGAGCGCAGCCAATGCTACGGGCCGATGAAGCCTCTGAAGCAGCGCCAAGAGCCCCTAGGTTAAGCTGTTCGTTTTCTTTCTGTGGCTATACGGTCGGGCTAAATTAGAGGTACTAAATAAGCTACGCTTCATACACATCTTGGTGTTTAAAATGATGGTTGTCAGTTGTCCGAAGCTTTATTTGAAATCACAGGAAATGCTTTTCCGTCCTCCACAAATGTTTAAACAGTTCGCGACAAAGCAAAGCAATATTACGTGAGCTTCCTGACACCGCACTTTTGAATCATGACGATCGGCAGTTACATTTGATTTGTTACTAACCACCAAGCTGGCGGCGCCCACAACAATATCGAAGGAAACGTGCCGACATTCTAAGCGTAGATAATTTAGCTCACAGGCTATACTCCGTTTCCCCTTATGTTGTACCGCAGCGAAGGCTAGAAGCGCGAGCTCACAGCGTTGGCAGCTGCCCTTAATGCGCGAGCGCTTGTGGCGCCGAGATGTGCCCCAGAGCAAGGGGCTCGCGCTTGTAGCCTTTCCTGCGGTACATCATAAGGTGGAATAAAGTGTAAACCGAGTGTTATGGGGGATCGTTGGCGTAGGGTGCCTTCATGTGCTCTTTGCTTAGGGTGGAGACATCTGGCCATTTTGTTCCCACTTTTACATTTATTTTTTGTTCAGAAGCGCGTGAAAGAGCGTGTTCCTGCACGCGTCTGTGGCGCTGACTGTGCTATGGCGACATTTTGTTTTCGTCGTTTTCTTTCTATTTTCCCCGTGAGCGCGTGCTGTCGGCATCGGGTACTACAAAGGGTGGCATCACTCTAAACAGAAGGTCATTGAGGAACCCTACGTTGGCCGAGTGTGTTGTGGCACCGCAGATCAGAGCACGTGGTGAAAGACTGGAGCGCGAGCTCCGTTCAAAGCACGGAGCTCAAGCTGCAGAACCTGTAGGGACTAAATTCCATCGATGTGGTTGCGTTAATTTTTCAAGTAACCTCAAATGGGTGCCAGTGCACGAGGCCCCTTTTTCAAGCGGCCCTTGGAGGCAAATGGCGGCCTAGCACTAAAATGACTGACCCTTGAAAGCGAATGGCGGCGGAGCACCCGCTCGTGGCACGTGCCTTGCGCGTTTCCACAACAATGGTTGGCGGTACTTGTAAGAAACGCCTTTATTTAGCAGGGACCCTGGGTTCAGTCGCCCATCTGCATCCTACCGTCGTGCGATCGTGTACCACATATACTGCGTAATGCACGTTAAAGGTCCCGAGCTAACAGTTGTACTGCACTTTTTATAATCTTCAACGGGTAAGAATTTCGCCCTACGAAACTGCTGTTTTTTTAAAAAACCAACGACTAATTTAGCATGCGCCGTTCTCCTATAAAAATGAATTTTGACTTTCTGTTGAAAATGTCTTGACTTCTTGTTGACTCTGAGGACCTTTTTGTAACTTTGACTCTCTGATAACAGTGTAAATAGGAAGTCAACGGACTTTCTGTCAACTTTCTGTTGATTTTTTTCTCTTGACCTCCTATACCAAAAAGTCAACAGACTTTCTGTCAATTCCATGTTGAATTTTTTTCGTTTGACTAAGGTAAACATAATGTCAACAGACTTTCTGTATACTTTGTGTAGAATGTTTTATCTTGACTTCCTGTAGCAAAAACTCAACAAACTTTCTGTTATCTCCATGTTGATTTTTTTCTCTTGACTAAGGTAAACATAATGTCAACAGACTTTCTATCAACTGTTTTTTTTAACTTCCTGTAGTATTAAATCAACTTTTCTGTCAATTCTGTGATTTTTTCTTTTGACTTTCTGTAGTAGAAAGCTAACAGCATTTCTTTCTTGAATGTTTTATCTTGACATCTTGTAACAGAAAGTCAGCATAATTTCTAACACCTTTGTGACGATTTTGTTTTCTTTGCCTCATGCTTACAGTCGAGCCCCTGCACTGAAAATTTTTTAGTTCTTGAAGTCGGGTAGAGTCCACAAAATTTGTCGACAATGAGTTGAAGTTTTATATTCTCCCGACTTTCAGTCAGTGTCAACCCATACTTCCGAATTGACTCCGTATTTAAATTTGTGCTTACCTCCTCTAAGCAGCGTCAACAGTCTGGAAATTGTCTGGCGACTCCGTGTTAAAATTGTTTTCTGTAGCTGGAGTCAAAAGGAACTCAGATTTCCTGTACGTTCCATGTTGAAAATATTTTTGCTGATGTCATAATAGGTCAGTTGAGTCTACAACTGTCTTGACGCAATAGTTAAAATTTTAGTTGACTTCTTCCAGCTAAAATTAGGTGAAAGCCAGCATACATTTTTTCATTTTGTTGTCAAAGTTTTTTAGTGTTACTATGTTCCTTAATTCACCGGTTTACTTAGTTTACTTATGCTTACTTTTTTAATGAGTATTTCTGTAAAAGCAATAAAAGTCAGCAAAATGTTGTGTTTAACATTTTCAAGTGAATTCTACTAGTCAGCCAGCAGCTGTTCATTTTTCTTTGAATTTGACATAGCCAGGTGATTTCCAGCTGTCAGGGCGAAATAGAATTCATGTATTTGTGTAGAAAATAAAATGGACAAACGATGTAACAATTACAAATACTATGGGATGCACTTCATGCAAACCAGGTATTTTATTTACACATTTGCCTCTTACGAAAAAAGCATGTTGCAAACCAGGCACACAGGAGTCACAGTGCAGAAGATTGAAATCACTGGCATTGCTAACAAAACAGTATGAAAAAATTAACTTTAATGGATTCTCGAGTTTTAAATTGAGCTGCTTACTTGCACAAGCGAGAAACTGTCAGTGAAAACACACTTCGACTCGCCTCTACAACAAAGGCCTGGTCAACCTTACAAAGGATCCTTTTCTGACCAACTGTCAACAACACACACTGGAGCCTTAATTATTTCTTCATCGGACAAAACTTCGAAAAATGCGTGGATGTTCAGTTCGTCAACTTCCGAGTTTGAACAAGCCCTCACCTTTAAGTTGTTGACAAAAAAGAAAACCTCTTTATCACAGTGGCAGGCAGCATGGTTATGGCTGGATCTACACAACAAGACAATTTCCACGATTCTACCAAAGATGTCATCAACTTTCACATAGAAATTTACACGCCTTTAATTGTCGCACCTAGATATGCAAAACCTGAAAACACCAAGACTTGCTTTCTTAAAACAAACACCGTCGTTGTGACGCTTTCCCTTTCCATGCAGGAATACTCCTGCAACTTTTGCCATGTGTTGCTTCAAATTGTAGCCTTTGGTGAAGCTTTTCAACAATGCCAAGGCACCCGAGTTCGACACATGCAAATCGCTCAATCGTGGCAATGATGACAAAATGCGGTACTTTTCCACAATTCGTAACTGCGCATACCTCGTCCCGTTCACAAGCTTAACAAGTTGACCATTCATGTGTTCGAATAGATAACAAGAGTAGTTCCGAGAGGGACCCCAGTTCCTTACACACTCTACAAGGTGAAGGAGTATGTGAGCATTGTATCTGATATTCTATATTCCATACAATGCCTCATACTCCCTAAAAAGAGACAACATTTGTTTCTTGACCAAACTCAGTTGGTCCATGGGAATGGAGCCCGCCGCAAGAAAATGCATTAAATGAACAAACTTAACCAGTTTCGGAGAAATTCGGCTGGTAGAAGGTCATGAAGGACGAAAGGAGAATAAAAAAAAGACAATTTCGCCACTCGGACGACTTTCAGAACTTGCGGAGTTGTAGAGACCGTAGCAGTCTCGACATCTCCCACAAGGGCTGCAAAAGCTGCAACCTACTGTTGATCTCATCTATTTTCCCACCAAAACTGTAAGGAAATGCGGACTTGTGGCTGAGCCACATGAATGCCGTATGCCTGACAAAACCAGAGCAGACGGCATGCATGTAGTCCACCACAAATCCGCAGGGAAATGCAAAAAAACTGAGCATAAAAAGGATGCTTGGCCCTTTAACACCACAAGCAGCTTGCGCTGCTTGTTCCGCTGTCTCAGCATCCTTCAAGAATGAATCGTGCGTCCTAAGAGCGTGCTTAGATCCTGTTGTTGAATAGACACGGGCATGCCCGTTGCCTTTTCAGACAACTTTACCTTCGTGTGTGCCCCAAGCACAGCCATTTTTTCCATTGAACTGATTCATGTTCATTACCATTCCCCTCGCAACGGTATCCACACAGCATGGTCCTGGGAAGACGCGTGTGACATGCGACACTCCAAGGTCATCTTCCCAGGACAAACCTTGGCTTGAGAGGCGGTTCATTTCGTGAACGAATGGTTCCAGGTAACAGTTCATATTTGGTTTTTTGGTTCCGAACCAAAGACCAGCCAGAAGAAGGTTTTTTGTTCTCTCGATTTGGGGCAATTCATTCACTGCGAGCTGCAGTGGCCATATGGCAAAAGCAGAAGACTCGTAAAGGGGAACACCATCTGTGCTCCACGTCACAGATATATCGCCCTTCGACAATAGCAGCTTATTATAAGCTTTGCTTTTTGTGATGTCTGTCACATCTAAAGAAGGCTGGGGTGCAGACAACCGGTTGGCCAGGCTGGGAATCTTTAGAATATCTTTGAGTTGAGACTCAAAGTCAAGCATGATGAAATAGGAACCAATTTCTGTAAGTTTGGTCACCTCAAGAACAATCCCGCATTTAAAACATGTCACCGAACTCTCAGATTCTGAGATTTCACCAATGTAATGAATGCATTCTGGGCAGTAGTAATGCTGCCTTGTAAGCGTACTACTTGCCGAAAAATGTTTATAAAAAAGATACTTCGTCAAAGGAAAAGTCACATCCTCGGGTAAGTGTGACTCAATCTCAATGACAAGAGACTCTGTACCGTTCTTGCTGGAATGATACCGGAGGCTATGGCCCATTATAAGGAGCAGGCTCTCTTCTTGGGTTATCCGGTTCCTTGTCCTGAAAAGAATAATATTTGTAAAATCGAAGTGCACAAAATACAAAACTGGTAGACTATAAAAAGACACACATGTGTAAAGTGCAGACACACGACACAGGTCTTTCTGTAAAATTGCAAAGTTAATCAAGCCAGATGATCCACATGCTCAACGCTATGGAGTTCAATGTTGTGCGCCACAGCCAGGTACGTAGTCAGGATTTTGATATGGGGGGGGGGGGGGGGGGGGGGGGCACCCATGACAAAATTCTGTAGAAATGGGGAATGGGGAGAGGATGCCCGAGCAAATATTTCAGGGGGGTGCCTGCCCCCCCCCCCCCCCCCCCCCGAATACGCGCCTGGCGACAGCCCAGCTCTGCAGCTTAGCCACAAACTCACCGTGCGTGGGAGGACACTTCACGCCGAGGCATCTGCCTTTCTAACTGTCTAACTGCATAAGTCGTGAGCGGCAGTTAGCTCCAGCGACATTTCCTTTTGTGAAACATTTTTTTTATTCAAGGAAAGTTTATTTGATCAGTTGTGTTAATTACAACTTTGCCTCCAAGCCTATTGACTCTCCAACGTCGGCCACAACAAGAAGAAGCAAGAAGTCTTCTTAAACTACAACCAGCATCCGGACAACATCTTCCACGATCTCAACTCCCAGTTCGTGACGGTAGTTCAAGGTACTCCATCGAGGTCCGGAAACAAAACAACCTGATTATCTACTAGGCCTCTTCCGATAACTCTCACCCGTCGCTCCCCAAAGTGTTGAGTGAGATGCCAAGATTATAGGTGGAGCAAGATGTCACCCAATTCAAACGGTTAACCCGCCACTTCTCATTCATCTAGCATGCTGCGCATCTACACACAGATGGGTTATTCATGCTAGCCTCTCTACGGTGAACATTCCCTTTGACTGGGAAAATCATTGCTGGATTTTACTGCAAGCTTCATCTGGCCAGTAAAGGGGACGGCGACGTCAACAATATGCTACACCGGGTGAATGCGGTGCTATTTAAAGCCCTGGACACGCATGCCTTGTGGTGGCAGTCGCCTACCAACACTGGGCCAGTTTCTTGCGTCCACTGCTTTCACTGAAGTGAGCGACGACATTGCCAAATCGCCAGGGCTTTTCCATCTCAGACATTCTTTGAACAGCCTGCTCGAGATCACCTCAGCTCGCTAGCCAACTCGCTTGAACCTTTCCCGAACCTTCGAGCAATGGTGATTGCGATGTTGAGAAGACCGCGTCGTCCTCCTCATGAGCATATCATTTTAATTACCATCACTTTCACCTTGTATATAATATCAGCACATAATCACAATCTTTAGACGTGGCACCTCGGGACTCAATGGTACGGGCTGTTGCCTTTCTGCGGTGCCGCAGCTCTCCCAAGCCAATGAAGATTATTATTATTATTATTATTATTATTATTACTAACCCCACTTCATTTTGCGTCACCTGCAGGGCTCTTTTCAAATCTATGCAGTTTTTTTAGCCTTGTCAAAGTTGAAAATAAATTTGTGGTACACATATTCAATTTGACTTTCAACTTTTTGGCCACTATCCGACACTATTAAATTCAAATTACATTTAAGTTGAAATTTCACTGTTCACACACCTCTACCTTTTGCTGTCTGAGATCAAAGCATGTTTTTTACATTTCTTAAAATTAATTTTCAACCCCTATCCGAGTTTACATCTCAGGTCACCGAAGCAAAAAAATAAGCTGAACCATGCATGCGTGGAACGCTTAGTGAGATCCGTCTATTACCATTAGGGGTGTGCGAATAGGGAAATTTCAGCTGAAGTGAAATTTGAATAGAATAGTGCCAAATAGTTGAATGTTAAATCAAACATCAAATAGCAAATAGGGCTACCGCCCCGGGTGCTGCTGACCCTACACTGGGTGACAAATTTTCTTGGCAATGCAGTGGAGGGAAGGAGAGCTCGCGCGCAGCTTTATTCACGCTCGAAATGGGAGAGGGAATGCGTGCCTGTACCTTTCACTGCGTTTTCAAGAAAAGTTGTCGTCGAGTAGTGATGCCACTGAAACCGTACGAACAATTTATTCTTTGGAAACGGGCAACCCACAATTCAGAAACTATTCAGAACATTTTTTTTTCACATTCGATTGGGTGTATTATTATTCGATTCATGTTTGAATCAGTCTTAAAAATTACTACAGGGAGTATTCGCCAGCGGCTTATCTGAGGGTTGCACACGGTGCACTCAGGGCGCATTGGCATCTTTGGGTCCTCGACAGCAGACAGCCGCGCAGCCGCACCAGGTCCAGCCGCACTATGCCATAATCTTTCTCTGGCTTTGGTGACACCGGAATTTGCAGCACTAGTATGGTGTCGTGCACGATGGTCAGCTGCCGCACCAAGTCGCAGTCGAAAAATAAAAAAAAAGGAGAGCAAGCTTGCAGACTAGTTTCTTCAACATTCTGAGAGCTCGAACACACAGTGCAAGAAAGCACGGTTGCTCTCTGTGAGAAGACAATACGAATGGCTTGCGGGCACTAACCGAAAAGACGTCGAGAAGTACCAAGTTTGTTCAAGCCACTTCGTCTTCGGTAAGTGTCGGCACTGTTTGTTTTCATCAGACATCAGCAGCGAGATTTCCACAAAAACATCGCCCGGCGCTGCTGCTCATCACGACGTGCATCGATTGCAGTTGGATTCGACGGACCAATTCGAGAGCAGGTCCTGTCGTGTCCCTTCGTCTGGAATAATAGCCCATATGTGGTTCATACTTTAGGCGTTGCGGTGAGAGTTCGTGACGAAGAAACATGCTCAAGAAACTTGAATGTGAGCTTATCGCAGCCGCGGAGGGAAACCGGCATGGAAAGAAATATCCACTCATGAGTTCGTTTCTGTTGCCCTGTATTTACCACTACTCGTGCAAAAAGAAGCACATTCTCATTGCACTTCCCTACAGCTTTTTTTTATTGATTCCAAGCGACGCAACAGGACCCACTGTCGCTTGGTCTGTCGAAATCACATGCAAGCGTCGCACATCACGATGAGCAGCAGCGACGGGCAAAGGGTTAAGTTTTGTGGAACTCTCGTTGCTTATGTCCAACGAAAGCAAATGGTGCCGACACTATCCCGAGACGAAGTGTCTTGAACACACCCTGTACTTGTCGTCGTCCTCAACGAGGTTTGTCTGGTTGATGCGAGCAAGCCATTCACGTTGCCGTCTCACAAAAAATGACCATGCTTTCTCGCACTCTTGCGTTCCCAGTCTCGGATTCTCGAAGAAACGGGAGTCCGCAAGCTTGCTCCGCCTTTTTTCTTCCTCGACTGCGACTTGGTACCACACCATATTGGAACTGCAAACTCTGGTGTCACCAAAACCAGAGAAAGATTCGTGGCGTAATGCAGCAGGTCCTGGTGCGGGCACGGCTGTCTAGGGCCCAAGGCTGGCATTTACCCAGAATGCACCACACGCAACCGGCACATAACCCGCAGGAGATTACTTCCTATACACACATTCCAAGAGGGCAGACATCTTTTGGAGTATGCTTATACACAGGGTGTTCCAAAACAAAATTTACAAGGTTTATTTCACCGCAAAAATAAACTATGCATGGCCGAACGCTCATTTTCTTGCGAAAGGTTGCGCTAGAGGCCTGAACCAGATGACAAAGTTTCAGCACAAACCGATATTCTATTTAAAAGTTATAAGTGATTTTCTCAAAATTTCGATTGGAAAATTGGACTCAATTTCGGTTTCTGGTGCAACAGAGTACCATGTGTTCAAGAGCTCCGTTGGCCACCATTTTCCCGTTGACATTTTCAAATAAAATTTGTTAACTTTTGAATAAAATATGAGTATGCACTGAAACTTTGGCGTCTGGTTCGGACCTCTAGCGCTACCTTAGTGCGGAGAATGACAGTTCGGCACTGCGTAGTTTACTTTTGCGGCGAAAAAAAAAAGCCTGTAAATTCTTTTCGGGGACACCCTGCATACTAGCATTGCGCGTGACGTAATATGGCAGTGTACCGGCCGCCATTGCTCTGTACCACGCCCCAGTGCCTGAAACTTCTACAGCACACGTATATGGCACCATCGAATTTGTTTTTATCGACAAGCCTTGCCGAGAATAAGAGATTGGATCGTACCAAATGTATATTGTAGAAGGTATAGCCACAGGAGCATGGTACGGAGCAAAGGCGGTGGATGTGATGTCAGTGCAAGCCGTCCATGCATACAAGACCCATCCATGCAGGCTTTTTATACTTACGATATGAGATCTGCTTTAAGCCCTACCGAGAGTAGTGGAGCAGAAAACATGTAAGCTTCTGTGCTCTGCGGATAGTTGATTCAGTGGCGTGACCAGAGTCAGTGGCACCCGGGGCGGTAGCCTGCCGAGACCACCCCCTCCCCTTTTATGACGCCACAGAGTTTATTTAATTTCGATTTTAGCGTTTTAATTAACACCTCTCTAATAACTTGAGTGAGCACACGCATAAAACATTGTCATGCTACAAATTGAAGGGGTCGCGAGGCAATGGCGTAGCCAGGAATTTTGGATTTATTTCGGGTTGGAAATTGTGTGTGTGTGTGTTTGGGGGGGGGGGGGGGGCTGTACCCTGGCTACGCCACCTGCGCTATTCGTTCATGCTACAATATGAAAATAAAATAATTACCAGTTCGGTTTGCTGCGTGGATGTAATATCCCACTCGCCGTCATCTTCACTGTCATCCGACGACGTACTGAACGCCTCATCGCCCGAGTCATTGCTACGGATGAACACGTCTCTCTCGGAGTCAGTATCCGCGATGTCAGAAGTTCCATCTTCATCACACTTCTTGTCTTCCTGCTGTACACCGACCTCCTCGTTGTATGAACCGTCCTTCTCCTGCCGCTCCTGCTGCAAAATTAACTGCTTCTGTCTGAATTTTCTGCGTGTTGGCACTGCACGTGTAGAATCCCACAGGTACTGCTGGTACTACCTCTTAGGCATCTCGCAGTCTTTATATGCGGCCGGGGACTTACAGGGTGAATAGTCTGTGCAGAGAATGACTATCCTACATATAATACGTTTTAGACAGCTGATTTAAGTTGGTATAGAAGGAAGCTGGATCATCACTTTCATAAATCAACGCCATCACATGTGATGGCGTTAATTTGGGGAGGCAGAGGCTCGTCAAGCAACAACTGAGTTGCTTTTTTCTCTGTCTCCCCTCTCCGAACGGAGAGAAATAAAGAGTTTGAGTTTGAGTTTGAGTTTGACATGGAGCTGACGGAGCCACCGGTACTAGATCAAATGAAGAATGGAGCAGTGAGTGCAGTCAGTGTTGCCGCACTGCCACTTCAGTTTTCCCCTCGTCGAGCGGCGAAAATTTCTTTTTTTTTTCCCACGCCACCATTTTAGTAACAGAAGTCGTTTTAAGATACGCATGACGCCAAGTATATTTAGATACAAAAAACACCTCCCGTATGGTTTTGTTTCGCAGAAGTTTGCATGGCATAAATTACGAAATGCTATTTATTTATGAAATTATGATCCATCGTGCAACTAGCTGATCCAATCCAGATCCAATCCAGATCCAATCCAGATACAATCCAGATTTAATATAGATTTAATTCAGATCCAATCCGGTCTAATCCATGCGCATTTCCTCGTGGTTTTTGGGCGTCTTGCATCTTGCATTCCACGTGTTGCAGTGTTCCAGTCTCTATCTTAGTCGCTAAAGAACCGCGCGAGGCGATTATGATGCATATTCTAGTGAAGTTGTGTGACGAACCCACCTGGGACGTTTATCCAGTTAGGACACTAGAGCCAGCTGACATCGCTGCGAAGTTGGCGAATGATCCGGACTGGGTAGCCTCGCTGGGAAAAAAACTCCTCATTAAATGGAACCCTACAAATGAGCCAGCCTACGCTTTTGCGACTGCAATCGGTAAGTCTGTCTGTTCATACCTTGTTCCCTCGGTGTGCTATGTGCTCTGTAAATGCTTTTTGTGGCCCAGTAATTAATTTAGGGTAAGCAAGTCAATGAGGCGGCGTGGACGGTGGCAGCATGAGGGTGTTCTGCGGGTTTCGGTAGGGGGACAACGAGGCGCATATACAATCACAAGATACTTTCACAGCGCTAGATTTACAGTAATGGTCAATAGCGATTGTTGCGGAGCAGAGTAAGGGGAAACAGTGTAATTTCTAGAATTAGCTGTCACTAAATTTCCAAGTGTGGGCTTGCTTTTTTTTTATGTTTTTAGTAGTCTTCATCTTGCTGTCGTATCCACATCTCGCATTGACGTCACATCAGCCGTACAGTGCTCTTGTAACCGTAGTCGGTGCGAAAACCCGCTGCAGCATACATTTCGCCGCGGCTTAGGCTATACGCAACGCACGACGTCGTGCATCTAGACCAGAAAGGGCTATACGCACCACGCGAAACTTTTTGGTTCTCGTGTAAAACCAACTGTCAAAACGAGATTTTCGAAGCTGTAGCGTAGCATACTGGTAATTAGGGATGTCGCGAACCGCCCGTAGTTCAAAATCGACGATTTTCGACCTTTCGGAATATCCCAGGGGGTCGATTTCGGAAAGTTCGAACGTTCGAAACTGCCGGCATCGATTTCGTAAAGTTCGAAGTCATCGAGGTTTTTTAAAAATTCGAAATCGACGATTTCGACTTTTTTTAAGATTGAGGTTTGCAAAATTCAACGGTTTCAATTCCTGAATGATTCAGGTTCGCAAGATTCGATAGTTTCGAATTTATTGGAGCTTCAGGTTCGAAACTTCGAAACAATTGATTTTTTCGGAGCCTAAGCTGGATGAAGTTCTAAGTCTGCGGACGTCACGAAGACCGGAGTTCCCGTAAATATTGCGAGCTGTGCACAGGAAATTTTACTACGAATCTTACACGTGCCGTGAAGTCCATTTAGTGTTTGCTACTTCGGTACTACTCGATACTGGTCACAACTTCTAGCTGGTGGGAAAGGCAACGCTCATTTTAAGGCAAGCTATTTCTCTTGAGGACCATGAATTGCGGGACGGAGAAAATGGGCCACAGGTCGGAATATAATCAACACAGAACCCGATACAGCGAGAGTGCAAGCAGCACTCAGCGACTAAACTCGAAGCCCCCCAAAATGCGGTTGAACAGTCTCCCCGGAAGCATCCAGACCTTGTTTGTCTTTAAGCTACTGCTTCAAACATAAACAGGGCTTTGTACATACACTGGATGGCGTACAATCAACCTAATGCTCATAAAAAAACACTGGTTACGAAATTTCATTCTAAACTCGAGCCAACGTTTTTACATTCTAAACATTCCTCATCTAAAAACGTTGACTCGAGCGGTCTGTACTGCTGTCTGCGCATTTTCGTCTGAAGGAGCGGCGATGGACAGCGAACTAGGCTTGAGAGTCAAAAACTTCTTCTTCACTCTTAGCTCGCACGTCGTTCATTCGGGTCAAGGCCGTCCCAGACATACCTCATTCACGGCTGCCCAAGCATGCACGCATGCGCAACCAAAGCACCGCGGAAGGCAGCGCTGAAGGCGGAGCTTCTTTCGGCGAATGCATCGCGCGCTTTGCTCTCTTTTCGACACTGCAAACAACGGAAGTCAGGGCCGGAACAGTCGACGCCAGTCGGGGCTCGCCAACAACGGGCGAAATAGGCAAGGAGTCCCGTGGTGGCTCCGCCTAGGAACGATGAATAAAAGCTTCGGCGCAATATTTTGAATCCTAATGAGATTCGCAGTTTGTCGAACTTTTCAAGATGGCAGGTTCGGAAGTATGATACTTTTTTAACTTTTGAAGAAGCAAGTTCGAAAATTGTCGTATTTCTTATTTTGTAAGCTCGAAAGATTGTTATTTGCGAATTTCTTAATACATTAAGTTCGAAATAATCGAATTTTCAAGTATAAGAAGTTCGAAAGTTTGAAATAATACAATTTATAAACGCAAAAAGTTCACCAAAGCGAAACTTCTCAAATATTTCGAACCCCCTGGTTCGACCTTCGAAAGTTAGGTTTGAAAAAAGTTTGTGGCATCTCTAGTGGTAACCCGTCTGCCTCATACACAGCGGACCCGGGTTCGGCCCCCTGTGTGGGCTCACTTCTTAATTTGTTTTTTCTCTAACATTTTGTTGTATCGAGGCAACCGGCGATATTTACATTTCTTTTCTCCAATTTGAGAGAAAAAAAAATGTTTTTAACGAACCTTAATAATACTACTAAGAGTAATCTTTATTTGCAGGAGAAAGTTTTGCCCACTCAATGGCGTGCCAGGCTAGAAAAAAAGATCAGTACCCTTAGGCGTGTACGCTTGCTAGCCCGCCGCCGCTCAACTAAATGGTATGAGGCTACCGTTCCGGAAGTGCATGGGGGTCAGCGGGGCTTGGGTTGCTGGGTGGGTTAAAGGGATACCAAATCGAAATCTGGATTCCACAAAACACTCGGCAAAAGCGTGCAATGGGATGCTACAAACACCAAAACATCACTTATGCAGCGATATCTCGAACGAATCACCGCATTTTTTAAAAAAAAGGAGGTGCATTTGACTGATATGTTTACGTCTTGTTTTTCCGAGAAGGAGAGGGAAATGCTTCGCGTCTTCTCCGCTTCGCCGCCTTGAGGGGGCGAAGCAAAGAGAGGAGGAAACAAGATATCTCATGTCATGCGCCTCGTCGGCCTGGTTCAATCTCGACCTCTTTTTCCAAAAAATACGGCCGTCCATTCCAGATATTGCCTTATGCTTAGTGTTGTAGGGATTGTAGCGTCCGGCCTACATGTCCTGCATTGTTTTCTTGAAATCTAAATTTCGGTTCACCATTCCTTTAATAGTTTTGTAATTAGCAACCGCATACTGTAGCCGTGAAGCGGCGTGAACGCAGGCTGAGGGGGGTTAACGAGCTCCCAGTGATACACGCCCTGTCCGGCATGAGCTCTCCGCGTCGTGCGTATAGCCCCTTCCGGTCAAGGTGCACAACTTTGTGCGTATAGCCTTAGTTTTTCGTACCATTGAATTTGTTCTCAGCATGGCTTGCCAAGAAGGACAAATTCGATAGTGCGAAATATATGCTGCAGATGATATGGGCACAGGAGTATGGTATAGAGAAATGGTGGCTGGTACGGTGCCATGTGATGTCACGTGCAAGGCATGTATAGGGAGCATGCAGCACGCCAATTGACTCTGCTGGGAGCTGCACCGCAGTGCCACTCGGGGTGTCGAACCGAAATTTTTATCGGTTCGGTTCCGGTTCGGGTTCACGGCTTTCGGTTCGGTTCCGGTTCAGTTCCGGGGAGCAAAAAATAACGGTTCAAACTGGTTCGAACCGGTTCGAACCGGTTTGAACCGCTAAATTGAGAATATATTTTCCGCGTCGTTCTGGCAGTATACACTATTTACGCCGTGAAACGATTAACTATACAGTTCCTTCTATCGTCCGCGCAATTTACTTTTGTTTTTATGTACCAAAAATATAAAATTCAGTTAGGGTATTTAATTTCGACGCAAAAGTTGAAGAAAATCTACATTAACGTACTTAACGTCGTGTTCATACAACTCAGCATCCCTTTGTTTACCAGTAGCATATATTTTACCTGAATCAAAATGTTTAAGTACAAGAGTAAAGAGTTGAGCTTATTGGTACATACCTGTAACTAGATCAGCTTCAAATTTAGAACTATACTGTATTTTCTTGTCCTTCCTTCAAGTTTGAACTTCCTTCAACTTTTTTCTTGACCTTCCTTCAGTTCAAGCTGATCTATTTACACTATATAAAATGTCGCGAAGTGTGGTAGGTCGTGTAAAATACCCGTGATTGGTACAACTTTGTATCGAAGTATTAAAAGTAAAATCGTGTTCTTGAACTAAGGAATTAATTACATCACATAAAATTATGAAATGAGCTCCTCCTGGCCATATACATCATCAAATAAGGTTCACGTAATACACTTCAAAATATATATGCATATGATCACGACCCAACTGAGCTAAAAGCAATGAAATTTTCAAAATGTAAAAAAAGTTTTAGGATAATTCCTTCCAGTCTATTTTCATAGAAACACCGAGCGGCAATCCAAATGCCTGTTGTTCTAACCAAACATTGTTTACACTCAGCACCGCACGCATGCAACTAATCATGGAGCAAGAAGTAATCGCAATTGTTTACTTCGCACTCTGATCGAATCTGGCCCAAAATAGCGCTTGCCCAGGTGAACATTTTCTTATACAGAATAAGCCGGCATAGCCCGGCTGTTGAGGTTTGTTCTGGACAAGACGCCGGACAATTTAATTTGCAAATGAGGATCACCCGCGCTAATTGATGATTTTAACACGATAGCGTTAAGGAGCTCATGTAGCAGAAAAGCCGATTTTGGTGGCGTGCCTGGAAAATCCTGTTTGGTCGATAGGTTCATGACGTCAAAGCTACATACCCTCGCGCAAGAATTTCAAACAACCCAAAATGCTTACGTGAAACGTGACATCTCGCATGGAATGAGTGATTAAAACATGACATGTAATGCGAGTTAAAGCTTGCCATATGTCTCAAATGATTTCACTTTTGAAAGTAAATCCTTTGCCTTAAAGTAAAAAAAAAAAACTAAGAATTTTAGACGGGATTCGAACCCACGACCCTTTAGTTGCGAGTCAGAGGCTTTTCACTAGGCCAGGAGAGGCACGCTTGCGCGGCAAATGAGAATGCAATGCAAACGAGGCCCGCTGTCGCTATCCCGTTCCACTTTTAAAGGCGAAGCTTAAGCGTCCTTCGAGATTTTTTTTTGTTAAGTAAAACGAAGTACTATTTCACGTTCTACTCGACATGGCAGCTACTTAATTAAACACTTTCTGGCGGTTTGCGTACGTAATCGTCATAGTTCCGCCGTGCGACCCTGTTTACTTTGTTTTGTCCAGCCCACAGACACATAAAAATAATGTTCATTACATAAAAGAGGCAATAAAAAACTTCTATATCTTTGAGAAGCTATATGTGTGAGAAACACAAAACACATAGTTATTTAAATTCGCTTCAAAATCAGAAATGTATGTAAGGCCGCCCCATATAACTTACAACGTGCCTGTCGAGGATAAAAACGCCGGAAAATATTGGCAGAACACCTTTCAAACAATTTGGGGGCATAGCTCTAGGGTGGTCGGCTCTCTATGTTGTCAAATATTCAGTTATTAATTAAATATATATTTATATTGATCAATAAATTTTACTTGATAAAGTTCACATCACCGCTTGAGACCGACGCAGAAGGACGACACTCGAAACTACGCGAGCTGTGGAGTATGCGTAAAGGTGTTTTTCTGTTTTCTGATCGGCAGTGTGAAACATCGGGTTTCAGGGCACGCCAAAAATGACTGTGTGCTCACATGATGAATTGGAAGTCAAATACACAAAATGTTCAAAGAGAGAGAAACAATTAGTGTTATTTTTCCAATCCCTGCAAAAAGAGATACGTAAAGATGCACGCAATGGAATTCATGATTTTACATCAATAGCGCGAAGGACAGACAAAGATTCTTACAATCGTAGTATAAATTGCATTTAATCAGCTTTCATGAGCTCGAAACTTCGCGACTTGCTGCCTCGGGAGGCTAATGTTATATTCAGTTTTACCTGCACTTGTTTTGGGCCCTCACTTTACAACACTATGCTAGAATAGTCATGCGCTCTAACATTTCTCTAGACTGCCTTATCTCATCGCGAGACTGCTATAAATACTGCACAACTTTACAATTAGGACACCTATTGATAGCGTTGCGAATATCACATTTCACCAGAAAGCTGAACTATTTAGCATGGTATGCACGTGATGTCATCACACTGTAGGCTGGCGGTCATTCTGAGTTCTTCTTGCTGAGAAAATCGAATTCGATGGTGCAAAAAGCACGCTGCAGGAGGCTCAAGCTCAGTGAAAGCGAAGTATTTGAAAGGCACGTATTATTATTCTTAGTTCATCGTTGTGAGGAACGGCGCGAGCGTCTGGAACGACAAAAACGTGCTTTTTGGCAAGAGCGTTTTTGCAAACAAAGTAGTTTCCGGGGTCACGCTTTTTGGTCTGCGCCAAAGATGCAGGGAAGAGGAACCTTTAGAATACAGTATGTTTTTAAAACTCCTCCCCCCCCCCCCCAAACACACAGACGCACTTCTTTATACAGCGGTGCTGTTAAGGGCTAGTTTCCCCAGTGTCGTGTCCGTCAGCAAACAAATGATGACACTAAACTGTGGAGAGGTACCGCCATCTATAAATGACGACGGCAACCAGACAACCGGCTTGCCGGTTGTCTCGATGCCGCCGTTGCGCATAGATGGCGGCAACCCCTCCAGCCTTTCCACTCTGGCTTGCCCACTTGCGGACGGCCATTATTACTTCATTCCCACCATAGCACAGCTTTTCTGGTCTTCCTTCTTCACCAGAGTGGAAAGGCTGAAAGTATTCCTGAGGAATTGCCTCCTCCGTTTGTGTCTGTTAATTCGACAATTTTATTTGACACTTGTTAACCGCAACTCTTCATTGCTTTTATTTTGCACCCTGTGAATTTTAAAGGGGTTATAATACGATATGGGGTTGGAATGTTCATGACTTTTCCGAGGCGTACTGGTCCTCTGGCCCAAGTGTACTCGCACAGGCCACCACTGATTCAGAAGCTTCTTTGTCGCGGTAAAATAGCGAGGATTAAGCGAGACTATTTCTTTTGGTCTTGCCTTCCCAAAGATGATGTCGTAATTGTGGGATCACAACCACCCGCCTGTCGACAGTCAAGCGCGGCTCATGGATCGGACAGGAGAACTGCGTGAGCACCGTACATCGGCTCGTAACTCGTGTCCAACCACTGCGGTGATGAGAATAGCCAAACTCTAACAATGCCGGGGGCTGAGCACGCGTTTTCCTCCTTTAAAACCCCAGCGCGGGGGTATGATTAACGTTGGCGGCATAAGACAGGCACCAGGCCACGTGGCCGCTTCTGGCTCCGAGTTGGGGGGACGAAGGATGCTCGTATTTCTTGAATATTTGGGCAACTGCCATTGCCTAGAAAAAAGAGCAAAGCCAAGTTCAATCATTTATTAACGTTTGGAAGTGACCCTGAGCAGTATTTATTAATGTATAGCCATATTTTTATAGCTCATTTAAGCAATACAGAGGGGGTCGAAACTTGGGCAATAACTTGAGAACGACGCTCGTGTGAGACTCGCAGCGACTGCCAACGTTCGGCTGTTCCTCTGAGGTCACTCAAATATCTTCTTTTTTTTTTAGGTATTCCTTCCGTACACACGTGTAGTTCCATGTAGCGTCACATTAATAAGTCGCATTTAGTCATTTCAGAACTTTTATTCTCAGGGACATCTTTGGATGCAGTTCAGCAACAACGAAAAAAATGTTTCGGTGCCTCAATAATGTAAAATTGGTCTTACAACAGTTTTTTTTTGTATTTTAATAAATAGTGTTAAAAAATAACCCATGACGTTGATAGCTTGCGGAAACATCCATTAGTTTCCCTTAATAACAGATGCAGAAAAAATAAAGGGCAGAGACAGCTGCCGATATCTCCTCAACTCGCAATTTGAACAAGCGCCCACGTGATCTGACGCTAATTATATAATGCCAGTGTTCATCACACTCATGCCCTAGGCGGCTAGGGTTTGGAAAACAAAAGCTGGGGCTGAGCTTCAGATATTGTTAGAGTTGGGCTATTAATTACCATATTTAATTGACATTAGCCATTACCCAAATATTTGGCCATGCTGATTCTCATGAACCCGAGCACTCAACTAGGGGTTATAAAAATCGCTTACGTCACGGCGTCACGTGACTCTCGGAGCGAAATCGTAATGTCATGTTGCGTCATGCTGTGAACAAGGTTAATACATCTAATGACTTCCTCAAATTAAATCGAGTTGACGCAGTGAGTCACGTGACGTCACGAGGCCACGTGACACTACTTGACAACATGTATTGACACCATAACGTCACGTGACAACTTTACATATGGTTACACCTAGTGCCAATACAAAGGTGCCACGTAAATCCACAATTTATCATAGATTGCGATTCTCTATATGACGATTTGATCAATAGATACAAATACAGCCGCCAATTTTTTATTCCCATATGTTCATTTTGTGATACTAACAAAAAAGAAACATTACCTTGAACCGTTTTGAACCGGTTACCGTTATATTTCTTTTCGATTCGGTTCCGGTTCAGTTCCAAGATGGCGGCGAAGATTTCGGTTCGGTTCAGTTCCGGTTCGGCTAAAAATAACGGTTCTGTTCCGGTTTTCGGTTCGGTTCGGTTCCGGTTCGACACCCTGGTGCCACTGTTTTGTCCAACGCTTCCCATCATCCCTCCGCAATGAGATTGCGGTGTCACTCATTATGAACGCCAAAGAAGGAATAGGGTAGTGCATGAACAAATTGAGCATACTGTAATAAGCTTTGCCGTTCTTGCTGACAGAGTAAGAACAATAGGGCTTATGTTCATGCGCTGCCTGAATCCTTCTTTGGCGTTCATAATGAGCGACGCCGCAATCTCTCTGACTGAGGCTTTGTGTTGATTAATACACACAGCGCAATACTTGTGCAGCGAAGTTTGATGTCACCTGAACCAGTGAAATATTGGATCTATAGTAAGGCCCATGTCACCATGGCTGTCTGCTTTCATGAAAACAAAGGTGGCAATCAAACTTCCAATGCAATACCCTCTACCATGCCATGAACATGTCCTGTGGTGGTACAAGATCATAGACGTTTTCTTCAAAGATCAGGACGGTATATGAAGATCTTGCGTTCACAGCAACCGAAATAACACCAACAAGAAAGTCAGCGGAACGAGTGTTCGCCATAGGCAACGTGGCAAGTGAAACGAGAGGTAGCTTTTCGAAGCAATCTTGAGTGACAGTTGTTCTAGTATTCTGCTCATCTAAGTCGTTTTGGTTGTTTTGAATGCAGCTTTTGCAAAGGTGTGAATGGGCTCTTAGAGGGGCAATATTTTTTGTACTTTCACCAAATAGCGCATATAATTAATCCTTGACGTCTATAACCTGCAACACACTCATCAGTTTCCTTTTCCATGGAATCTAAACTGCAGAGAAATATTAGAAAAAACCAAGCAGGGCATCCCCCCCCTCACCTGGAAAAAAAAATAAGCAGTGCTCACTTACCATCACATGACTGCTAAGATAGACCGCTGTCATTTTGTTGTCAACTATAAATTTGGTATGGCTCATAATCTTAATATACTCTGATCACCCCTAAGCTCAGACTGCCGTGAAAGCTACGAACGAGTCGGGACTAGACATACTTCACTCCTTTGCCATAAAATCACGCTCTTGCCCACATTCTTGTATGGAGAGCTGGGTCAGACAGAAGGGAGGCATTGATTGGTCTGGTGAGCGTAGCTCCCACCACAGTCTCAGCTTATGGGTGAGCGGAGTAGAGCACTGCCTCTCTGGTGATTGAAAGTTGTTTAGCTCCTCTGTGTGCTAATTATGGATTCCAGTACTGTGAAAATAGAATTGTGAAATATTACTCTCCTGATCTTGTGATTATTGCTTTACGATATAACATTTTTTTTTAAATATTCTAAGGATCCCGGGAAGCCATGGACAAGGGAAGGGCAAAGATTGCATCTTCTAATGCAGAGAATGGCAGTGGAGCATCCCAGCAGCAGGTAGGTTTCAAATTTCACTTCACATAATAATACCCCCCCCCCAAAAAAAAAGAAAAAAAAAAGGCTGTCAAATAGGTGATATACACTTTTACCCTTAGCCTCGCACCCAGCTACATTGTCCCCATATCCGGTATGCGTGCCCCGCAAAAAAAGCAAGAGATTACAACACGGAAAAAGTAAAAAAAACATATATATATATAAAGAAAGAACATAACAAGAAGGATTGACGGTTGCAATTCAAATGTTTGCATGTTCTACTGCCGAGGCAAGAGGAAAGCGATGTTTTCACGCATACCGAAAATTCCAGAATTGTAGATGGTGGTGCCCACATAGAAAAGGTGTATACTCATTATGGGCCCCTCTATTCTTATGACTAATCATTGCTGTAGCGACTCAAAGGGTGTTGGCTCTAAAAGTAAAATACAAAATTTTGGCCTGTGTACCATTCATTGTAACTAGTTTATAGCCTTAAACTGACACTCTTAAACTGACACTATGGTGGTAGTAACATGCTCATTGAGCCACGCATAAATCGATCTTTTGCCACATGGTCATGTTCCCCTCATACCCCATGAACAGAGTGAGGTCATTGGATGAAAAGGAAGGTGGTTGATCGATCCGGTAAGTGAATAGTTACCACCACACAGTCAGCTTTTGGTTGTACGGAATATAGTTACATTGGTCAACATAAAACAGTCTGCCGGGGTGATTCCCCACAGACAGCGTGGGGCACGAATAACTGCGCCAATTAATATATTTTTAAGTGGAATGTTTCAAACCGTACACTAGCTTGGTAAGAGACACATATGTTAAAGGATTCAAAGATGTTAGAGCCTTGGACATTTATGTATACCATAAAGACAACTGTGTGTGCCATGCAGTAGGTGGCACGGACTTCGTGTCAGGGTGTCTAGCACCCGGGAAAACCGGGGATTGTCAGGGAAATTTTAATTACTGGGAAAAATCAGGGAATTGTCAGGGATATTTTCAAAAAGTGAGCCCAGTCAGGGAAAATCAGCCGGAAACACCATTGAGCGCCCTGAGCAAAGACTCCAAAACTGAGGGGCAGAAGAATGGGCAATATATTCAGCTTAAACAGGAGCACGGGCCCTGCTCACCCGATGTAAAGTGTGCTACCCGATGCAAAGGTAACAGCCGACAATTCCAGTCCAAACATTGGATTGGATTGAATTGAGGGTGCAACACTAGGCTAGATCCAATTAAAGCTATTAGGTGTGGTACCAAATGAAAAGGTTACAGACCCCAATCTAATCCAAGCCTTAAGTCGAAAGTATTTGAAAGTGTGCATCTGGCGGCCATGCTGCCATTCAGTTATTGAAGTGTGATGTTGAGCGTCGTGTTTTCATCAGGCTTTCAGAAGTGGCGTCTTCACTGACAATGTTGGCGGCAAAAATGCGCTCGTTTATTCCGGTCTGGATGAACCTCGAATATTTCGGAATATGCAAGTTGGATTAAGCCCGTGTAAAATGATCCTCACAGTACTCAATGCTCAATGCCTTGTGTAGTCATGGTGTTATATACATTTATTCACCTCTACAGTGGTCAGGAAATTTAACGTGAAATTATCAGGGAAAACCTGGAAAAGTCGGGGAATTTCACAATAATAGTTTGCTAGACACCCTCGCGTGTGTCTTTTTCAGGACGGTGCTCCGTCCTGAAAAAGACGTGAAAAAGGGTGTGAAAATATATTCATTTTTAATTAAATGCGTTACAATCCTATTTTTTCATAATAATGACATTGCTAATAAGCCCTCGTGCTTTACTTTTGTTTTACTGCTATGGTTTTTTGTCGTTTTAAAAAAGAATACGAGCATCCTCTTGTGTTAAGCGGCGGCCTACAGAGCAAGCAGGATGCCCCTCAAGCAGATCATTCTGTGTTGCCCCATTTGATAAGATTAGTTGCCACAAATGCCACTTGCATAGCAATCACCAGAGAAAGTCACATACTCCTACATGCTCTTGATAGCGGCCCGATTTTGGTGCCTTGCCATCACTGCCTGCTGCCATATTGAAAAAAAGATTGTTTGTTAAACCTCGATGTCATTCGTGTCGAGGAAATGATGGAAACGATTGGCTGGTGGAGAGGTGTGATTTTTTGGGGGACTTTTTTTGCCTCTGGACCTTTAAGCTGTCACCAACTATGAACGATATTACTACTTTTATTAAACCCTGAGACATAATTAAAAAAATCTCATATTACTTGCACATGCCATCACATGAGCAACTGATTACATAAACTGGCCATGAAGCGTTCAGTCATTAGAATATGGAGGCAGAATTAAAATCTGAAAATGTAGCTCCAAACAAAACTTTAAAGGAAACCCGACGTTTCAAAACCAACTCGGTTTCTTCTTCAAAGATGACTGAAAGCACGCGGAACAGCAGCAGCTCTAACTTCTTTGTCTTCCAAGAAAGAAAAAAAAAGGAGAAAGTTGGAAATTAAAAAAAATTGTAAAATAGACTTTTTAGGTATAGAGACAGTGATCTCTTCAGCTTTCTCGTCATGTCACGGAGTTCATCTGCGAACGCAGAGGGCAATGCGCCCAGGGACGTGTTTACATTTCCTGGCGTATGCTGGATTTGCCACGATTCCAAGAAAAGTCTTCTTCGAAAATTAAGCTCTGCGTCCACCACGTGCGCATTCGCGGAGTCAATGCGATGGTCTAGGGTATCACAACGTTCGGCGATGGCGCTGCGCTCACTGTCGAACTTTCGCATGTCGTTCTTGTGTGGGCGGATTTGCTCGGGAAAGTTCTTAGTATCGCCGATGTAGGTTGCAGGGCACTGTGCGCATGGAATAGTGTAAACCACGCCTTGTGCTGTTTTTTTTTGGTAGACAATCTTTTGCTTTTGGCATGAACCTTCCTAGTGTGGACGTGGGCTTGTGGGCCGCCAGAATACCTTCCCTTCCCAGTACTCGTGCAAGCGCTTCGCTGGTTCTCTTTGCGTAGAAAACGCTGATGCGCGCGACTTGATGGAGCTGTCTTTCTTCTACTGGCATCTGGTTTTGTCTGGCGAGACCTTGGCGTCGGGCGGTGCGCTCAATGAAGCTACTGGAGTAGCCATTTTTCTTTAGATTTCAATTAGGGTTTTCTCCTTCTTTTTATCGGTTTCCGACGAGCAGATAGTAGTTGCTTTACGCAGGAGTGTCAAAACCATTGAGGTTTTACGGCTCATTGGATGGTTGGAGTCAAAATCGAGGTACCGTCCGGTGTATGTAGGTTTTCTGTACACCGTAAACTTCAGATCTTGCTCTCGTCGATTCACCAGCACATCAAGGAAGGCAAGGCGGCACCTTGCCGTTCCTTTCCATTCTTTGCCGTTGCAGGACTGATTTTGTAGCGTAAAAAGAGAGGGCAGCACAGTGATGCACGCGCAGCAGTCGAAGGAAAGGACCTTAGTGTCTCGTCATACCAAAGGGCATCGCTCTGAACGTTTGGAGCTGCACTACACAAGTTTGTTTGACCACATGCACAAGCATAATGGCGACCTCTCCGTAGACTGCAAACCAAAGCGAGAGCGAACATGAATTTTACATTAAACTCGGCAAATGTAAAACGGAGACCTCTTAAATGATTTAGAAGGCTTATGTCAAGGAGCAGTGAGGTGTGTGATGTGTTTTGAGTGGCACTCTCGTGTCCAGAATGACAGAACGTCACAGAAATCAAGAAAAGGTTGAATAAGGTTGCCCTATGGCTCTTCGCCTTCATGCGATGTTCAGTTGTTCTTAAAGTGTGAGTACTTGCTTATAACAATTCACAAAATTCACAGCTTTTTGGCACAAGCCTGCTGAATAATTTCGAAGGTATCTGTTTGGTACTTGCCGAGTCTGACGCAGAATACACGGTCCCTCTTGCTCTGGTTTGCAGTCTATGATGAAGTCGCCATTCTGTTCGTACAAGTGGTCACAAAAGTTTGTGTAGTGCAGCTCCAAATGTTCACAAAGTGATAATCTTTAGTATAATGCGACACGAAGGTCCTTTTCTTCCATTGCTGTACGAGCATCACTGTGATGTGCTTCCTTTTTACAATACAAGATTAGTCCCGGAACTTTTTGATCACACCTTGTAATATGATTCAATGTTTAATTTTTCAAAGGTGTGCTGCAACCATTAAGCTGAAGTGAATTCCTTAACAAAAGAAGGTTGCAGAGCTGGAGCTGAAACTGTAGAAAACGGAACAGTACCTAAGTTAGTTTTCCTTTCTCAAGTTGCGTGCTTGTCATTGTCTCATATTCTTTGCCATGTGTTGCATTTAAGGGGCCCTTTAAGGATTTTAGAACTGGTGTGATATTTGAGCTGAAATGGACCTCATTAAATGTAGGAACATGGACAAAAATGTATTTTTTTTTTACAAATTCGTATCATTTCGGGATTTTTAAGCGAATTAAAATTACAAAAGAAGTACAACATTTTTGCTGTGTGACAGTCGGAAAAAATTAAATGATTGGAGGGTTTGAGCAAAGTGGCTGGCCAACTAGCTATGGGTTAAGCTCGTGGCTGCTGCGCCGAGGACGTGCACGCACCGCAACCTCGTCGCTTAAGAAAGCTGTGCAACAGTTTCAGTGCTTTGCTTAAATAATTTGGGAGTTGGTGTCTCGACCTTTCTGAAGTAAAGCACAAAAAAAAAACGGTTTTGCCTGCATGTCCTAGTTTTTATTTTTAAAATAGAAAAAAGGTTGAGGTTTCCGGCACCTCTCAACTTCTTCACCATCTTCCGAGTCACGTACGCTATGACGTCAATGGGGTTTGTGCGGGGTTCCGTTGAAGCTCTCTCTCTCGGGAGCCATCAGTGAGCAGGGAGAACTCATTCGCGCGTGACCACGTGCTGGCGGGCGCAACGCCAACAATATGGTGAAAGAGGAAAGTCTCATCCGGGTCCGGCCATACCTGTCCACCTCTGTCCCCCTCCCCCTCCGGCTTCTGGCGGCTGTTCGCGGTAGCAGGTAGAGCTGACGGTTTTATGGACCTATGATAGATTGCGTCTCTAAAACTCCGTACAATAAAAGTTTTACCTATGATACTAGGTTTTTCATGCATGTATATTTATGTTGGAGCGACAAGATTTATAGATAAGTTACCTTTTACCGAGCAGGGTATTCGCACAACTTTCTATCTTCCTACAAGACCCCCATTGAAGTCGCGCAGCATGGTTCTCATGGCCGCCGCTCGCGGCTGCAGGCCGGGGAATATTCTAATTTTTTCCTCGCGATTACGCGGCGGAATCGCAACATTTCGAAGGAAGGAGGTGTGTTTTCTGTTCTTTGCGACAAGCTGAACTATGGCAAAAGTAGAAGATGCCAATTCTTTCAACGGTAAAATCGTTGCACTGCTCCTCTAAGCCCCTTGCATCGTCGTGAGTTCAGGCTCCAAACACGATGAGCACTACCAATGGACCTCGGCTGCTGATAAACTTGCATCGGCGGACACAACGCGCGCCGGCGTAGAATTGTGGTTGCCGTTCACTCTGCCGCGCCCCGTCATACACTGTTAGCAAGTCCCGTGTATTTGGCGAATATTTGGGGTGAAAAACACGCTATTTACACAAATTACCATAAATTTACACGATGAGTAACGGATAATTCGTTCAGAAATCATGCGAGGTTGTAAAAAACGTGTTTTGGTTCGGTCATACACGCATAACCGTGTAGCCGACCTCGATAACACGCATCGCCCCCGGCGACGACCGCGGCATTGCCGGCTATCGAAGCACCGGAATGCTTGGGGACACACTTAGAAAGGACCGTCGAGACAAATGCCGCGGAAAGAAACATGTCTCGGAGACAGATATGCACCAAAAGCAATTGCGCCATGTGGCAGGACGTTGGCGAAACCCGCGCTTACCGTGCTCGCCGCCATCTTCTGGTCGATGGCAATGCGGCTTCCCTCATGTCGCCCATGTTTGTATTTAGTTTAGGGGTCCTGATAACAGTTTCTTAGACACCACAAATAAAGTTATGGGTCTAATTATTCGTTCCAAACAGTTAAAATGGATATAAAGAGCGTGTCCTCGATGTGAACACGTGACATTGCAGTTGGTTTCGTTTTTGCTTCAACCTTCAACTGCAAGCGATCTTACCACGGCGCAAGCGCAACGCCGATGTACGCTGGAAGCAAGCGCCGGTTGGCTGGGTTGGCTTTCATCATTCGTTGTTTTTGTCTGACCGGAGAAAATCTGGCAAGTACGCATGGCGCCGCTACTGTTTTGGTTTGACGGGACGCGAGAAGCTTCGCATAGAGCTTTGGAGTTTGCGAGCACATAGTGAAGACGTGACCGGAGAAGTGCCCCTGTGATGTTCCTGGAAGACGGAAAGTAGCATTCGTAATCGTCGTGTGTGCTTTGAAAGCGAAGGGAGTCACAGGGTCCACGAGTTCGCAACCACAAGCCAAGGTTCACGACAGCGCGGCGTTGACTTCGGCGATCTCGTTCTGTTTGGTGCAACCCGGCGATGGGAAAAAAAGCTGAGACATTCGTCGTGTGTGGTGCGGTGCTTTGTATTCCGGGTCTGTTTGAACCACGCTTTTAACACGGAGCGCAAATTGTTTGTTGCGTGGTGGAGGTTCAACGGGTACAGTCCCGTCGTCATCAGCTGATCCGGTCCAGCTGGTCCGGGAGGATGCAGCGAGCGTTTTTAAAAGTAAATCTTCCTTCGTTCCGTTTCAAACTGTGGAAGTATCTCGACACATACCGTGAGTAAGAAGCAGCGGGCGTTTTCAACAAAATTACGTTGCTTTAATTGAATAATGGACTCCGGATTGTTGTCTTAAATCTGCCGTTTTTTATGCTTCGTGTTGGACTGCGTTTGCATAGCGACGCACACCGCTTGAGTAGATGATTCGGTCCTGCAACGAGATTGTTGCGCCAATCATGCGGCGTGAATAAATTAGGGCAAGGTTTCCTACCTGCCCACAGATCCATGTACTGAGACCATTTTTTATGTTGTGAACGTAGTGCTCTTTCTTTATTTTGGAAGACGCGTTGGTGCATTTATTATGGTACAATCACTTGAGAGTTGAGAAATAGGAGAGCGAGCAAGCTTTCTCAACTTTGTCTCTTTCTCTCTGGCACTGCCCTGTTTCAGTTTCAGTAGGCATATCTACTAGCAGGTACAAACTGCTCTAAAGCAGGTAAAAAACGGGAAGCTTAGGACGGTGCGGACTCCGTGTTTCGCGCTTTTCGCAAGGTGACAGGGTAAATGCTTTTGTGAGATATGCGGAATATGCAAGCGATTTTGTTATGCCCGTCGTTTGCGTCTTTCCAGCAAAACGAATAAGATGATCTACTACAAAGGCGCAATCACAAGCCAAGATTTATAACCGAAACTTTTATAACCGAAACCAGACCAACGAGATAACTGCCTTGCGTACTCTAAAATGACGGAAGCAATAAGTTTCAACAGGTCGAGTACGTCACCGGGGATGTAGGTGAGACGGTGCACACTGTTTAAACGCTTGCAGTATCCACGAGTGGTACCAGGAAAGCGAAGTCAACAGAAAAGGAGCTCGCGATTCAGCATAATGTACTGCTACGGGCCCGTGTATCTTCAAAGTTCGGGGTGGTGGCAGTATAAAAAAAAGACGCATCAGCGGCCCACACCAGTGTTCACGAATAACACCGGTCACAAACTCCCAAGCCCCACCGCTCTTCTCGACACCGACACGACATACGACAACAAACTGCATCAAAACGCCCCTAAAGTGAAGGCGTCTGCTCCCGTACTGCAACTGCTGCAACTAGCAGAAGTGAAGTGTTGGGCGGATGTCCGGATGTCCTTCACAAAAATATATAAAAAATGCTTTGCGCAAGGATCATTTTCATTTATGATTGTATACGTAATGACAAAATCCCAATAATTTGTTTTCCTATCTGATTCAAGCTAGTCGGACTACTCATAACACTGGTCAAGCAAGAAAATAACAAAAATTTGGACTTTTTCATGACCGGTTTAAGATTTATTGTTAACATATCGTTATTTATTGCAACGGACTAACATTATAGATTTTGCCTCCATACTTTTAAATGCAAACAGTTCTAACACACGGCTGTCCATTGCGCCGTGTTTTGTGTATTCTTCTATAAATCTGTAATGGTCAGCGACCAAAGAGCTCACCCGCACATGTCAAGCTTATATGCGGCGCGGGGTAAAATGGATATCGAGTAGGAAGTGTCGGGCGTAGTGTTGGTTGTCGTGTTTGTGTACATGTCGGTGCTGTGTAGCTGTGTGCTGTGTTGCCTGCGTTGTATGTAGGGTTGCTGTGTAGTCGTGGTCGTTCGCAGTGTTAACAGACTTGTCTTTTTTTTTAAAAACAGGCTGCTAGAAATCTCGATAGGTGGCGCAAGTTACCGCCCGATTCTAAATAGTTTGCTCAAGTTATTTATCCATGTAAGTTCGGCATTCGTTTTTTTTTTTTTTGTCTAGCGGTTTGTTGAAGCTACTGACGCCGCCGACCGCCGACAACGCACGTACGTACCTTTGCAAGTAGCTACGTCCGCCGCTTGGAGACTTTACTGTGTATAAAAGACATCGAACGAGAACTAACGCGCCCTGTGTGCTTTCAATTCGGCTGAAAGGCGCGCGGTTCGCTGGGCTCGTCTCTCACCTGTTCTCGGCCGCTGGCCGCCATGTTTCATAAGGAACACGCTCAAAACGGTTTTGCGGAAGGCAGACACGGTGTAGCGTGTTAAGTTTACACAGTACCTCATGTGTAGACGAAAAACACAGATGGCCTCGTGTAAAACGAACATGTTTCGACGTGTCCGCTATGGGACAACGGTTTACACGTCTGGGCGTGTTATTTTTGCTAACAGTGTAGCATCCAGCTCAGTGGAATCAATACAGCGATTTGAGGCGAAAAGTTGCTGCAGAATCAGTTCGAAAAAGCAAACAAAAAATAGAAACGAATGCTGGAGATAACCAGTGAAAATAAGCATTTATTTTCTACAAAGTGTCACACAAAAGTCAGTGAAAAAAAGCAAAAGATAATCACAATATTGTCTTTATCATAGCATTCGCCGGCCAGCTTCGGTGGATTTGATGCACTTGCGTTTTGCAGCAGCCTTCTACGGTGATAACGTATAACATTGAGGGGAGCGCATGATACCCAAAATTTTGCCATTTACGCGTTTGGAATTGTAGCACGCTTTGAATAACCATTTTGGACTTCAAGTTTGTTTTTATTGCACACCGCTTCTACGTTTGTCATTTGCACACCTGCCAAGTCTCCCGTATCACATGGGAGACTCCTGAATTTCAACCATTTCATACGGTTGTACGATTTACAGAAGAATCTTCCGGAAAATGCAAAATGCCCCTTCCCCTCCCCCCCCCCCCCCCCCTCCTTTCCCGCACTTAAACAACGAGTTTTTGCCGTAGCAACAGACGGCAACAATGATAGCGAGGCCCAGCTGTATCTTGCTAAGTATGAGCAATGCAATACAAATGTGATGATGTTATCTTCGTGTAAATTTATTGCTAATATTTCTTTTAACCCCCGTCTTAGAAAGTCTTCCGGATTTGGTTTCTCCGAACTTGGCAGATATAGATTTGTTGTTTCGAGCGGGAACGGCTGCCAGCGAGATGCGACTAGCACGTGGTCGTGCATAGGTCATAGACGAGGTCGTCCTGAATTCTAATAAACTCTGCCTTTGGTTCGTCATCGAGCTTCAAGCTTTGGCTGACACCCCGTGAAAGTGCGTCCGTCTTGTTAGGCCTACGAAGCTTCTCAAGGTAGCGCGTAGAGCCGTCCACGTACAGGCTCGCCCAAACGAGCGCACAGATGTCGTGCACACCAACACAGAAACATGGAGGCACCATACTGAACGGCGAGAACAGCACATGCACTAGATTCAAATTGCAGAAAGAAGCATTTCGCACATACTCTGGGGTTCAAGCTCAACGCACAATAGTCAGATACAACATAAGAAAAACAGTGCGAGGGGAAAAGGACGCGCACGATAAAAGCCATTGTGGAAAGGAGGTGGCTCCCCTTTACTTAAGCTTTCCTAGTTTTCGCCCTTTGCTCATGACAAAATGCTTTGTGAGGGGGAGGGGGGAGAGGAGGCCCCAGCAAAATGGAAGATTTCAGGGGGGGCCCGTGCCCCATGCCCCCCCCCCCTCCCCCCTAGCTAGCTACGTGCTTCCGGCTCAAGCTTTTGCCGGAGACCATCTTGATTAACCTTTGCCCTAAATCTTCCTATGCACGAAGTCAGTGCCTTACAGCTCGCTCGAGTCATTTTGTGTCTTTATCGACTGCGCTAGGCAGGGTAGTTGGGAACACGGAAGAACATAGGCTGCTATACAATTTTTATACATTAGGGTCGTTATTTGGACCTAACTGGATAATTCCCGTCAAAAATTGAACCAAATTAATGGGCAATATGCAAAATAGCAGCGCCCTTAGCGGTTCAGGTGCACTCTGTGTGCAGGAGACTGTCAACAAGCAGTTTCGGTTTCTCTGGGTTGTGCATCTATCGTCTGCTATTGCCTCCACACCACATTGCTCACGTCATCGAGGATCGCTCCACACTTACGCGCGATGCAGTAAGTGCTCTTTTCTTCTCGTCGCTACAGTATCAGACACAATGAATGACAAAACAGTTACAATTTTGCTAGCACAGGGAGCGACCGAAAACGCCGCAGTGACGGAAGTCAAGTGAATGCAGATCAATGTTCGCCGAACGCCATGCCAGCTTACCGCGTGCATTTGTTTGAAACCTCGAGAACAGCCGTTGAGACTCATACTCCAGTTTTATAACACGCTTGCTTTGCTAATTGCTATTTTCAGTCAGGCTAATATGGTACATGACAAACCTTACTGTACGACAGTGCATTGAAGTGCAAACATGCACCTCTTGCTTCGTCACTGTCAGAAAATTGGCGACAGGAACAAGGGTGTTCTGCAACTGGCATTCTAGTCTCAGTGGCTGCTCTCGAGGTTGTAAACAAATGCACGCAGTGAGCTGGCACAGCGTTCGGCGTGCGTCGATCTGCGTTCACTTGACTTCCGTATTGCGGTGTTCTCGCTCGCTTCCTGTGGCAGCAAAATCGTAATGGCTGCGTTATTCGCTGTGCATGATATATAGCAATAAGAAGAAAAAGATACTCGCGGCATTGTGTGCAAGTGTAGAGCAATCCACGACGACGTGAGAAATGGGGGTGCGGAGAGGATAGTAGAAGACAGATGCAAAGCTCGGCGAAGCCGAAACCACCCATTGACAATCTCCTGCTCCCAGTGTGCACCCGAAGCGCTAGTAGTGCTGCTATTTAGCATATTACCCATTGACTGGTGTCACTTTAGTAGAATCAAATATGATCATAACTAAAATAATATCAAGGTGAAGCTGCATCCTCCCCTCAAACTGATATTAAAGATGCAATCAACTGCTCTTTAGCAGGTGGCCAGTGCATTAGCTGGTGAGTCATGCAACACTGGGCAATGAGCGGTTTCCGTGAGCCTCCAGTAACTTGGTTCTCAAACTGGTTCGTGGACCCCCAGAGGTCCTTGAGAGCGTTCATAAAAATCCAAACAAACAAAAACAAATAAAAAAACTCTTATATGATTGCATTAGATCTCTTATGCAGAATGCATTTGGGGTCCTCGCATGGCCTCCGAGTGGGTATGGTGCGTAGACTATACAATCAAGTTGTTCGCTTGAATGAATGAATGTGCCAAATGCTAGCTATGACCCCAGAAAGTAGGGTCTCGTAGCAGAGAATGAACACTCCACGCCATATGACATGCAAGAGCGTCCACTGCATACCACAGCACCAACGTGACTTTGTCGTCGCAGTACAGTTGATCATCAGTGTTGCCATTTCTTTTTGGCAGACAGTTTAGGTTTTGCCAGAGATGCCCGAAACCAAACGTTGAGACACGGTATTTACAAAGCTACACACAATATGGAGAAAGAAAAGAAACACCATGTAATTCAGGGAAATGACTGAGCTAAAAAAAGGTTATGATGGCAAATTTCGACATATTGACTGGAGTTGCCCTTTAATATGGGCCAGCGTAAAGATATCAGCTTGTCGACGCCCAGAATGGTTGGAGTATATGCTGCCAGGGTGACTCCAGAAGCAGAAAAAGAGGGGTAAAAGGTTTATGCAGCCCAAATACATCCTTGGTCATATTTACTGACGCCTGGCAAGTAGTGACTACTCATAAATTCAGGACCCTGGGTCCCAGTGGTGGAGCGGCCAAGCGATGGCTCTCAAAAACACAGTGCATCATTTTTTTACCAATAACATTTGATTTTGGAGACATCGATCACTCTATTCTATGTAAAGCACTGTTTTCTGCTCTACTTCTACACTTTGTAAATCTCCAGTTAACCTTTTTTCCAGTTGTTCTTACAGAAGCCATGCTTTAGAGTAAATAAAAGTTCTCGTTAATTGTTTCTGTGCAGTTGCTGGTGACCTTGTAAAAGATATGAAGGGCTCAGTGAAGAAAATGGAGCGCAGATAGGCAGCTGCTGCTGCTACAGCTGCTGACGGCGGAGATCGAGCCCTGCTGCAAACGAAGATGGTGAGCTTCTTTCTGTATTGTATGCATTGAGTTTTGAGTACATTTTAAAGCACACAGAGGCTGTGTATACTGCAGATCACTTTTCAGAGGAAGTGATAGTAATCAAACATCAAGTAAATACATTGTATCTTGGATACCTTGCAGTTGCTTACTTGCTGCACGATCAATTCCTTCAGAGATGAAAGCTTCTACTTTTTCACTATCTTAGCTGTTAAAAGGAGTTGTGTAGAGAGGCAGCTAAGGCAGAGTTTTGTTCCTGGTGCACAAGGTCCACTTCAATGAAAACGGACGAACCTCGCCTTCATGTTGGGCTCTCTCTTTGTTTTACTATCTAGGGTGAAAGTCTGGAGCATCGTAAAATGTTATGAAAAGACAACACAGCATTGTGTCTTTACAAAAAAATTCTTTGCCCTTGTTGGAGGTTGAACGCACAGACCTCTTGCTTTCTCATCCAATACTGTACCCGTGCACCAGTGAAGTGGCTTTGCCTAGTATCCTTACGGTTGCCATGTCGAACCTTGTTATAACAAAGTAGCACAGTGCGCTCAAATTTGTTCGTTATATCTACTATTAGTTATAAAAGTACACACACAAATTTGCACAAACACTCTGGCAATCGGGCCTATGCAAAAAGCGCGGCGAACGTGCCTGACGCCAAGATATAAAAACGCGATGTTGCGGAATTTGTGCCCCATAATGAACGTGCAAATCCTTACCTGTAACCTCGGGTTGCATTTAAAAAATTGAACCGGCACATTATTAAGTGAATTTACAACCGAGGAACCATATTGCTAGAATCCACAACTCAATTTATTTGAAGCAAGAGGTTATCTTCAACTGGTGGGTTTTTACAGCATTGAGGAGAATGAAATTTCTGACGGTGTCCATGCAAGAGACAGCCTCCTCCACTTCGGTGGTTTTTGTTATGGGGAGCTTTCCTAAGTAGCTTCGCAGCTTTCTCGTCATGTCCGCGGCATTCGCACAACTTGTCGAAGGTTCTTCAACATAGTCTTTGCTGTCACCTTTGCTGTCAGTGCCGCTATTATCCCTGGGCACCACAACACTATCCACTATTTCTTGGTCTGTTAGCTCGGCGGCAACGGCCAAGTTGTCGTCGTCGGAGACGAGGTCTTCGAATGTGATATTCGGCAACGTCAACCAATCCCACGGCGTCTCGTCAAGTTGTGCCACTGGGTCTTCAGGGTGTACTTCGCCGGAGGGCAGAACGAAGCCAGCATTTACGAAACAGTTCCTTATTGTTTACTGCTTTACGTCGTTCCAAGATCCATACAGCATTGAAAACGTTGTCTTCATGTTGATGGCTGTGGTTTGCCGCTGGTCGATGTCGCACACAAGTTGCGTCACCAAACGCTTCTGATAAGAGCACTTCAAAGAACGGATGATGCCCATATCCAAGAGCTGGAGAACTGACGTTGTGTTGGGTGGCAGAAACATTAGGCGGACTTCCTTCAGTGGGCAAGACACCTTGTGCGCCTAACAATTGTCCAAAAGCAGAAGGATTTTCCTATGCTGCTTCTACATGTCCTCATCGAAAGGCTTCAGCCAGAAGCAGAAAAAGCGGAAATTTTTCTGCTTTCACTGGACCAGCTACAAAAGGCTGAACTCTCCTTCCACTTCTGCATACTGAAATAGCTGAAACTGAATAATTGAGACAAAAAAGTGCATGTGTGTTACAGATGATTATTTTTCTAGTTCTTATTTTGCTCTTTTGTTTTGTTCTGTTCTCAAACTTGCAGGAGCACATCGGGAATGTAGTGCTGGTTCCTTAACACTCCTGGCTACCATAAACAAAAATTTGGCATCGCAGCCAAACAAGCTTGCCCGTCTCTGGATGGAAAAGCCTGCAATGCGCGGAAGGACATCCCCGCCAAGGAGTGCATTGATAGGAAAAAAATGGATGCCATCATCAGTAAGTCCAGAAACTTGTGTGGTTTATTTTGTTTCGTTCTTATAATTTCCTTATTCTTAGAGCCCTTATACTTACACTTTGAGTGACCCACTCTTTGTTGGCCACTCAAGATAAATAAATAAATACTATTATTTTTTGTGCCCTAAATGGTCTAAAATATGTCATTTAATTCTAAAAACAGCTATTTTTTTGCTCTTTTCATAGTTCTTAAATTATATACATATATTTTTTTTATAATGTAATCAATCATTTATTAGTATTACCAGCTTTGCTGTATAAATATATTTCTAGTTACGTAGCTGCTGCTTTAATAAATGCAATATATAGGTGTCATGTTACACTTAGAAAAAAATATTGATTCTGGCTGATTGTACCAAAACATTTTTCTTCCCCAGCCTACGTCTGCAGCCAATGCAAGGTGGACGACACCAAGGTGAAGAACAGCATCAGCAACATGCTGTCAAATGAATCGAAGGAATAGACATACTGGAACTAATAAAAATTAAGAGCGAATTCAATGGCACAATTTCAATTATCAGCAATAGTTAAGTACACTAATGACGTATCACAACCATCTCACATTTTTTCAGATTATGCAATGTGATCAAAAGTGTTTAGTAGTCAGTTTTTTGTAGGGACTACAAATGCACTGGAAAGGCAGCAGAAAAGGGTTAATGATTGGCATTATGTCAAAGGCAAATCTGCAATACGAATAGCTTAAGTAACCAAGAAATGTGAGACAGTATTCACTAAAGGAAACTGAAAAGCGAATGAAAAACGCTTGACATTTAATACCTTTTGTGTCACTTTTCGATTGAGTCAACGGACCTCCCATGATGCTTTTCTGTTGAAACGCTGTAGAAAAAAGTCAACAGGGAATATTGAATGTCAACAGCATTTCAACAAAAAAGCTTCACAGAATGTTTGCTGACCTTCAATTGAAAAGTGGGCCAATACTCAATAGAAAGTCAACAGACTTTTTTATGCATTTGTTTTGAAAAGCTGTTGACATTTCATATTCAATGTCGACTTTTCAACAGCTTTTCAACAGAAATGCATCACAAAAAGTCTGTTGACTTTCAATAGGAAAGTGAGCCAATTTTCAATAGGATGTCAACAGACTTTTTCTGAAGCTTTTCTTTTGAAAAGCTGTTGACATTTAATAGCCTCTGCTGACTTTTTTCAACAGCTTTTCAACAGAAAAGCATCACGGGAAGTTTGTTGACTTTCATTAGAAAAGTGGGCCAATATTCAAAAGAAAGTAAAGAGAAAAGCTGTTGACGTTCTATATCCTCTACTGACTTTTTTCAACAGCTTTTCAGCAGAAAAGCGTAACAATTATTTGTAAGGGTTACATTGCATTTTTAATGTGTGTTCGTGTGTTCGCGTTCTTTTTTTTGGCTACATCTTTGATTATGCGGCTCTTACTTGTGATGAGACTATAGATGTCGGAATTCTGAAAAAAAATATATCACCAAGAAAATGGCACGTGAACGCAAAAAAAAGCGGACTTAATAAAAATAATTGAAAGAATAGAATTGAATATAATTGTGTTTTCAAACGTTTGAGCGCACCAAAAGCTATAAAAGCGAACTCGATGCTTTGGATGGTGCGCTTGTTTGCTGGAAGTGTAGTTCAGAGCAGTACGCTCGCACACGGTTGGACTGGAAGCGCGCGCTCCCTTTCTCTTCTTAAGGCCTTTGCAATTGGGGCAATCACCACCTCCCGCCGCAATTCAAGGGGGCGCTGTCACCTCACCCTTGGGCTACCCTTTGCCGTTTGCACAAAGCGCGTCTGACAGTGTATCTCAACGCTGTCGCAACTTCCGGCCGAGATTTTTATAGCCTTTGATACCTGATCCTTACGTTTAGACCCTCAGCCACTATCTAATGCGCTTCTGATGATCCTAATACGGTGAATATTTCACGAACATTTCCGAGATATTCGGGGGTAAAAAGTAGTAAGTCGAGACAGCGAATGAAATTGAGGAAAAACTGTACTCGTCTTTACCTCCACGACTTCTGTCGCAACTCAAGAACAAGAGGAGACAGACCCCTTCTACGTACGAACTTTAAATGATAAATAATTCTTACGCTCTCGTGAAATGTAAGCAGGCCCAATCTATATATCGCAGTGGTCTTCATCATCATTACATAGGCCGCACATGAAGTCGGTCAGCTGCTCTAGACGAGGGTGTAGTAGTCTGCACAATTTTCTCACAGTGCATATTACAGCCTAAAGTGCTTCCTCGAGGGCTTGTGTACATATCCAGCTGATTTTTCGTTTCTGTCCGTGACCGTCTTTGCATGGTTAGTCAGAAGTATTCTGAGGAACGTTTGTCAAAACAACAACCTACGAAGCTCGAACACCAGCGCAAAGCAGCTCGAAGGGACTCTCCAAGCGGGGTGAAGTGGGGTGAGGTGTTTGCGCCCCTGGCGGCAAGCAAGTGAACTGTATACGGGGAAAAAATGCCATTGACTCCCGGGCGATTGCAAAGGCCGTAAGAAGAGAAAGAGGGCGCGCGCTTCCAGACCGGCCGTGGCTCGCACTTGTATGTTCCGCTTCGCTCACACGATAAAACCAAATACTTTACTGGTAATGTATTTAGTGAAACAAAGCTTACCTTCTGTGTATGTGCAATGCCCTCAGTTTTCGCATGTTTACACGCTTGTTTATCATTATTGTTTTCGTTTCCCACTGTGATTCATTTTGTGCTTTTTTGTGTCATGCATGAAAGACCAAGGTAACCCGGGAGCACTCTACTTCGCGGATTGTAAAAAAAAACTATGCAACTTGCCACGTGTGCCACAATCAATACAAAATATTCCAAGTTTCACATGTGACCGATTGCCTGAGTAAACATTGTTGTTTGTCAAGAACAATTGCGATTGTATGAAATCATGTGGGAAAAACTTGTTCAAAGCATCCGTCCGTTGGCACGCACTGAATACTCATAATCGGCGCCGAGATGATTGGTAGCTGTCAGCAGGTGGAGTTTTTCTATCAATCCAGAGTTAGAATGTTTCCTTCTTTCTGTTGTAAGCGATCAGGAGACAACTTACACCAAATCTGAGGGTAATAAAGTACTATGAGCATTCAAACATAACGGCCTGAGCAGTATATATGTGTACAAGCTTTAGCTGTTGATGCACCCTTAACTTTCGATACGCTCAACGCTAGTGTAAAATGTAGGGCTGTTTCATTCTTAGTCGGTGTACCATGTGCGTGATTATACTATATTTTATACAACGTCAGACTCTACCCGTTTGCATCTTTTTTCATTTATGCACGCCACTACTTGCGCGCATAAATCACCAAATTAGGACTGGTACAGAATGTCACAAAATCAATTACAGGTTTTTTTTTTACTGTAAAAATAAGCCAGGCATTGCCGAAAGCTCATTCTCCGCCCAAAGGTAGCGCTAAGTCACAACCAGCACAATCACCAGATTAGAACTGCATGGCACGGGATGTCAAAAAAAAAAAAAAAAATTACATTGTTTTTTTTTACCACAAAAATAAACTACGCATCGCCTAACGCTCATTCTCCGCCCAATGGAAGCGCTAGGTAAACACCAGATGCCACAGTTTCATCCCGAACGGACACCTTATTCAAAAGTTAAAAGGGATTTTCTGAAAATTGCAATAGGAAAATGGAACCCATTTTCGCCCGCGTTATGTTCATGGTGCCCACAGAGCCCCATGTATTCGAAAACTCCGTCGGCCGCCAATTTCTCATTGAACTTTTTAGAAAATCACTTATAAATTTTGAATAAGGTGTCGGATCGGGCTGAAACTCTGACATCTGGTTGTGACCTCTAGCGCTACCTTCCGGCGGAGAATGAGCGTTCGGCGATGCCTAGCTTATTCCTACAATAAAAAAAATGTATTTTTTTGTGACACTCTGTACATTGTTTAAACTATGTGCAAAAGCTATCCACAGGCAAAGAATCTTTGCCTCGTCATTCACTGCATTTATCATTGGATTCGTGTTAAAATTAATTCTTATAATTTATTGCTGCGAGGTAATTTTACGCATTGGCATATTTGTTTTTATCATGACTCCCGCACCAGTCCTACTTTGGGTTTACCAAACTCAACATCTAAATCTGAGTGTCATTTTTTGTGTTTTCCAGTCTCGTGGTTTGGGTCCAAATAAACATCCATCTAACTAAATGAGGCACCTGACCGCCCAAAAAATAGTTCATTTGTTTTGATTTTTTAGGTAGTTAATTCCTCAAGCTAGAATTTCGGAAACCCAAGTCTATCACGTTATGACGTTTTCCTGGAAATCCACAAAGAGCCATACACATGCACGACAAAAGGGCTGGCCCGTCCTATTGCTGCCCGCAGAGCCGAGAAAGCAACGCTCGGTCACAGACTTCTAGAAGATTCGCGGTCATTCTTGCACCAGACGCAACTTCTACCCTGCTTTCTTGTTCTCGAAAGTGCCAGTTCCTCCTCGCCCTGAGCGCGCGACGCTCGAACCTTCTTTGCCGAACTTTCGAGATAGTGACGCACTGTAGATAAGCAGCTGCCGGCGACCTTGTCGAGTCAGTCTCGCTCTCGCTCTCTGTTCGCTGCCGAATCGCCGCCAGCTTTTCTGCTGCCTCGACGCTCTTTCTCTTTAGTTATTTTGTTTGGCACAAGTTCGCTCATTAAACCTTTATTCTTCAGTTCACTGTTCGTCCTCTCGTCACCTTCAGTCGTCACATTATAAATCTGATCACATTGAGATATGTATAATTGGACTCTGAAATCCCCGCTAACGGCGCACAGGCAATTTTATATTTTTCAACGCGTCGGTGGTTTGGTTGTCCATGTGTTTCGCCGTTTGGCTCAGGACGATTTTCGCGGTTTGTTCCGCCCACATTTGCTGGAGACGTGAGCTCGGAGCGTAGGCAACTGGCCCCCTTGCACGAGAACTGGCGCAGCCTAGCGCGTTCCAAAGAAAGCTCGTGCAGAGAAAAACAAGGAAGCGACCAGGGATGTCAAATTCACGATATACAAAATTACCCTACTGTATCGAATCGCCACCACACACGATTTCTCGCATTGATGTACAGGCCTGGAAGGCGATCCCACCGCCATCTGTTGATTCAGAATCACACTAACCAAGGGTGGCGTTGCACATCCATTTGTGGGAGTTGAGCACAAGTGAACTGTGTTTTCTGCAGTTTCTGCAAACAATTTATTCTAAGAGAAAGAAGAAAAAAATATTCAGCGTATTGCAAGGTTCTTGGAAATGCACGTGCCTAAAACTGAAGTACCCTACTCTATTTTACCTTATGCCAACGCTATGACCTCGCGCTTCTAGCCTTCGCTGCGGCAAAACATAAGGGGAAACAGAGTATAGGCGCAGTGCAGAAGAGTACTCGGGATATTTTAACGGTGCCGTCCATATTCGCACATACATTTACAAGGCCCTATACACGCCGCGTGAGTGAGGGCGGGGGGCGAAACACCTTCTATAGAAACTAAGGCCATCTCACTTCCCGCGTGACGTCACGCACCCCGATCCACCGTCAGTTCCGTCGCCATATCACTCATGCCTGGTTCTGCTGTTGGGTTCGACGTGCTATCTGCCACTGTGATCAGTTCGTCCATTACGAGAAATCCAACGGTGCTCGAACTTTCTCTTGAATATGTCCGTGAACATCGTTCTTCAGAGCTCAAGTCTCGGCGCAATATCGGCGAAAAAGGCAGCGTAAGCGCCTCGTTACGTCTCTCCGAAGGGTGTTTGGTTTTTTCGTTTGCGTTCCACAGCGTTCTCCCCGAAAGAAGTGAACTAGGAAGAAGCAAGAAATATATCCGGTGTATGTGTGTGCGCGTGTGTGCGCATGTGCTTTCGTTAACGTCTACGTGCTTCGCAAACTAGGATCTGCTTGTGCGAGAGCAGCGAGGTTCAACGCAGTTTTTTGGAGCTCAGGTTTCGATGCAATTTCTCCAAAAGGATATCATTACTAAGATGGGGCGTTATATCCCTTGGGAAGTTTTCTTTTTGTCACGTTTGAGATATGTTAGTCCAGCCAAGTTTAGAATTCGGAAACTTGGCGAGCATTGGTGTGAAAATATGGGGAACACGAAAAACGGCTTGCTAGTTTCTGTACCGTTTGTGCTCTGTTATCGAAAGTGCTGAAGCTCGATTTATTTCTATGGTTATGCTGTAATATTGAAAGTTGGTTTGAGTCCATGAAACGATTATGGGTAAACGTTCTGCAAGCGTTCGCGTTGATCCTTCATGCGATCTTGTTTTAATAGTCACACTGACGCAAAGCGGTCGGCGTAACATGCATTATTTTCTTTGTTTAGCGGTAAAATATTTCTATTCTGGATATTCTGTTGTATGTCTTCCATTGATGTACTAAATTGTGGAATGTCCTTTACGTGTCTTCGTTGGTTTTACCACTCATATATTCCTATCTGAGCACCCAGTTGTATGTTTTGCGGTGGTGTACCGGTTGTGGCATTGCCTTTAGGCATTTTATCTTAAAGAAAAAAGAAACTGGTTTAGATTATACTACTTCAAACAGCTAATCTTACACCAGAATTTAATTAATCTCATAGCGATTGAGGGAGACTATTGAGTGTTGGAAAGCATTTTTGGGAAATTAACTTTTAATACGGATGCCGCTTAAGTCTAAACTTTCCATTTTAAAGAGAAGCTAGGAATTGGTAAAACTCTAGAGAAGTGAAGGATATGGTTGGTATGGGGCAATACGTATGTAATCAAATTGCACAGCTTTGCCATTTGTTCAAAATATTTTTGAAAAAATTGGTACTTGTGCTCTCTTTCATTAGGTTATAAAATCATACAAGGGAGCCATTGGCTGTGTTATTTTTATTTTTTAGAGTTGATAAGTAAAGAAAGCACATGTACAGTGCTAATCACACTTGTCTATAACGCGCGAGCGTGCGGCTTTCTCCGGGGAGCGCTAGACTGGTGGCATTCGTGGAAACTAAGCTAGTCACGTGGCGCAACATGGAACGGCCCGCTCGAGGGGTGTCCTGCCCACTCTATCAGCTGGCGGCGAACGCGGAAGGCTGCTCGCACGCTTTTTAGAAACATCATTGCTCGAACAATAAACAGACTAAAGCATGAAGACGTATCAACCATGTCGTCATCAAAAAACAAAAATATATCAAAAAGCACTTTACTTTTATCGCTTATCATGCCGATAGAGTGGGCAGGACACCCCTCGAGCTGGCCGTTCCATGCTGCGCCACGTGACTAGCTTAGTTTCCGCGAATGCCACCAGTCTAGCGCTCCCCGGAGAAAGCCGCACGCTCGCGCGTTATAGACAAGTGTGATTAGCACTGTACCAATTTGTATGTGTTTTTGCCATAAATCAGAGCAATGTATGCTGTGATCTTTTAAACAATACTTTATTCTTGGGTTGTCGACTTGCCATAACAGTGAACAATAAACATTTTAACACATCGCTGCATGTGTATATCAAACTGAATAATAGTAAGTAATGTTTCAGGAACCCGATTTTGTACACTGCTGCAACCACGTCCATTTCATTTTAAGGTTTGTAGTTTTCGTGCCTTCTCGTTACCCTTTTCTGTACGAAGGTGGCCATTTTGTTGCTGCACATGTTTTTTTTAGCAAAGTGTTGGCAGCGGCACAGAGAACACAAGACAGCACTGTCTCCGGGTGATGCCCGTTGCAGCACATATCAAAGTCTTCATCATCCGCACTTGACAAATGGCACTTCACTAGCCCCAACAGGATCCCACGTTGGTTTCCGGCTCCAAGAAATCTGCGCCTATTTATGCTGCTGCAAGTTGCTTTTCCAGCACAATCTCCGTGTGCAATACTGCAGTCAGTAGGCATGGCCGAGGAAACCTAAGACTACCTCTCGAGAGGTTCTCGATCACCATGTCTCTCTCAGCTTGCATCTCTCTTGTGTGCACGGGAAGGTTTTCCGCACATGCATCACAAGTTGGCTTTTTGAGAGCAGCATGTGCACAAAATCCAGCCACGTAGGCAATGGCTGGCATTTCAGGCTTCTTCAGTGTTATGTCATTGACGGTGATACTGACAGTGTACTGCTGCAGCAGTTTCTCTTAGGGATGCCGCGAACCACCAGAGGTTCGATTTGGAAAGGTTTCGACATTTTCGAACCGAACTGATGTTGGATTTCGAAAAATTTCGATATTTTCGACCGTACGGAGATTCGAATTCGAAAAATTCGCAACTTTCAAAAATCGTGGAGTTTCGAATTCGAAAAGTTCGAAGCTTTCAGGGTTTCTAAAAGTTCGGCTTCGATTATTTCGAATATTGTTTTACTTTAGGTTCGAGAAATTCGAAGATTTCGAACTTTCCTAACTTGAAATTCGAGAGATTCGAATGTTTCGATTTTTCTTTGGATCTGAAATTCGAAAAATCGAACGCTTCGAATTTTTATAGACATAAAGTCTGATAAATTCGGAGATTTCGAATTTCTTTCTACGTAAAGTTCGAAGGTTTCGATTCTCTTTTAGGGCTAAATCCGAAAAAAAAAATAAAAAAACTTAGGTTTCGAATTTCTTTCAAGTCCAAGGAGGGCTCCAGTGTATGGTCTCTCCACCGCCCCCCCCCCCCCCCCCCCTCCCTCAGATATTTCGGACTGTTAAGGCCACGGTCCCACTGAATGTGGCAGTTTAGATACTTTTCGGCAGGTCATTACTCATCTCCTTTTAAATACTGTTTTGTGGGATTGATGTCATTCGAAAGGCAATGTATTCTTCTTTCATTTGATATTATGTATGTGTTGGTTTTTATTGGTGATGCGCGTTTGTAGCGTTGCGAATGTGATGGCGCGGACCCTCACTTGCTCCGCAAGTTCATGTTTTATGAACGATTCATTAAAGATAGCACGGTTCCAATATAGCAGTTTTGTTAAGATGATGTCGGAGCAGAATGTAACGATACACTTTTTTGGTATTTGCACTACTTTGTTCTTTTCATCCCTCCAAATATTGCCCTAAAATTGACATTTTTCAGCACAAATATGTTTTAATGACAAGCGCTATGGCAATGAAATTAGCTACAGATGTAGTGCTTATAATTGGTAATATACAAAAAAAAATTTAATGTTGTGTAAAATTTTTTTGTTTAGATATTTTATATCAAACGTAGCACTTTTTGGTGCTTCGAGTCATGGTACTTCAAATGCCGCTGAGGAAATAATTAAACTATAATAAAACTTTTTGTAACATTTAGAGCTACAATGGTTGCCCAAGAGGTGGACGATGGCTTTTTTTCATTTTCAAAGTCATAACGCTCCAGGAGCCTTTCAAACTTACCTGTTTTCGACGCATACCTTTTTTGGACATCAAACAGATTTATTGGCATCTAATAACATTTATTGTTCGGAATAGATATACATTGCGATGTATTAAATTTTCACAATGACCTTGCTTTGGTTTCTTAATAGGTGTAGCGCTTAGCTAATTTTAAAAACAATAAAAAACTGTTTGGGTGTTTTGTTGCGCTACCTGGCGGATGGCAGACAAACTGCTGATTTCTAATGTTCAAAAAATTTCCGAGGGCGGCGTTGGCGTCTGTATCATCATCAATCTCTGTCTTTTTACCTTCACATTTAGAAAATATATTGGAAGATTTACTATCGATAAATGAATGGTTTAAGTACTGGGTCACGTTAATAAATCTAAGACAAACAATTACACACGCGTAGCGTGATATAATGTGTTAATTATTCGATATGATTGAAATCATTCAATAAACAATAAAGACGAAGAGGAAAATAATACACCCGAGTTCACTTCATGCCGAGAGTCACTAAATGAGCTTTAAAGTATCGGCACTCCGTTCCCCAAAATCGTTTTGGGCGCCGCCATTCTGGGTCTTGTTCAGAGCAAACGCAACTGCCGATCGTCATGATCCAAAAGTACGACTTCCTCAGCATTAGATGCGGTGCTAGGAAGCTGATGCAATATTGCAATGCTCTGTCGCGGGCTGTTTAAACATTTGTGGGAGACGGAAAAGCGTTTCCTGTGATTTTCGATAAAGCTTCAGGTAACTGGCAACTATGATTTTAAGCCACAATATGGCCAAGTATCGTTATTCTGAACCCTAGCTACACTGTAAAAAATTTTCACCCCATTTTGCGGGCAAAAGTTGCCGGTTCAATATTGCCGGTATGGTTTGCCGTAATCTAGAAACGGGACTGTCTGTAAAACCAAGGCATATAATTCCGTAAAATGACGAAACGTCCGTAGTTCACTTTACAGACAGTTATCCGTTTTCCATTTTATGGGTAAAAGTTGCCGGTTCAATATTGCCGGTATGGTTTGCCGTAATCTAGAAACGGGACCGTCCGTAAAAACAAGGCATATAATTTCGTAGAATGACGGAACGTCTGTAGCCCACATTACGGACAGCTATCCGTAGGAAATGTGAAAGCTGTCCGCACTAAATACCGAAGGACTATACCTTTCCGAATTATATAAGGCCAAAGCCTCGAGCCATCCGTACCACCTGCACCTCCGATACATCAGGCGACTCACCTGGCAGAGCTCTAGATCTGCCAAAGTGTCACCTGACTTATCAGAGGTGCAGGACTGGTGCGGATGACTCGTAGCTTTGCCTTATATAATTCGGAAAGGTATAGTCCTTCGGTATTTAGTGCGGACAGCTTTCACATTTCCTACGGATAGCTGTCCGTAATGTGGGCTACAGACGTTCCGTCATTCTACGAAATTATATGCCTTGTTTTTACGGAGAGTCCAGTTCAAAAAGACGTAAATGTCAAGTGTTTCATTATTTAGTGCAAAAAGCTTCCATATTCAAGCAAGCCTAAGTCACATGAAGCTTTCGGGGTAGATTGGTATGGAGAGTTCATAGCTCCGTCATTGTAGATACGAACTTGAATAATCTTTCATCCTCAGCCAAAAAGTTCATGTTTTGCAAAAGAGAAAGAGCACACAACCAGTACTTCTCACTGCCAGGATTTTGTTTGTGTGAGCTCAGCTGTTCCTATAGATGACAGCTCAACCAACGAACCAATTAAGAAGTTTCACCACAATACCTTTATTGGAAGAAACCTGGCTTTAACTTTGGAGAAAAATTACATTATAGTTGTTCTTGTGCTGGCCATTTAGATGCCCCTCCATGCTTTTGCTTGAAGTTGTCATTCAATTGAAGACCTCCTCGGTATCTTCATGGTGCATGTAAGGGCAGCTTGAAATAAAGAGCAGAAGAGGATTTGCATTCAAACACAATCGCAACAAATTGTATATGACATGCATGGTTAAAGTAAGTGAGCAACGTGCTTACAAACTAGCCTAGCTCCTACTAAACATGACATATAAAATAAACCCCCATAAATTGAACCAAAGTAAAAATTTGCATTGATTTGAATACCGAACATATCAAGTGCTTGAGAAATAAAACTAGCCAGTTAAAATTGCACAACTATTCAGTGATGTTAAGCATATTGGATTGAGCCAGATCTCCCTTAGTATATACAGTAGGCTCGCGATATAAGCACATTGGATTGAGCCAGATCTCCCTTGGTATATACAGTAGGCTCGCGATAATTCAAACTCGGGTATTTAATACTTCTGGTTAAGTCAAACAAATTTCAAAACTTTGGTCGACCCGCTACGTTTTCAATGTATTTATAGGCCGCTTAGCTCGAACGATGTTTTCATGTAATTCATACTTTTTGTTCTCGCAGCACCATTGAGCGCACTTCTTTCGGCGCACCGGTGCACTGCGGAGAAGCAACACCCGTGGAGCTTGCTTCCGCTGGTGTTGCTTTTCCGCAGTGCACCGGTGCTTGGTAAGAAGTTTGTTTAACGGGGTTAAAGCAGAGCAGAACCGTGTATAAACTGTTTTACTAAAAGGGTGCGAGAGATAAAAGGGGAAAGGGCTATCGGCGCTTTCCCCCTTGCTGGAGCGTTAAAGACAGTGAAAGCCCCAGATGAGAGGCTTTGCCAGTGTTCGGTGTAAGCATTGCCCGAACTTCGTTCGTGTTTTGTTCTCTGTTTTAAACTCCCAAACTTAATTAGAGCCACGGGCTTGGATGGCAACAGTCCCCCGGTCATCAAGACACCATTGCTCAGTTATACGGTGCACGAATAACGACAGAAAGCGTCGAATACTGTCCGAGAGCCTGTGTATCTTGCACGAAATCCGGCAAGGCGAGTGCGACTGCAGTGTCTTTAAGTTCCATCGCTTTCCACATGACCCCGATTTCCGGCAGTAGTGGCTTGCGTCCCTAAATCGAAAAGACTTTTCCCCAACGCCATCCTCTCGACTGTGCTCGGAACATTTTGTGAATGGAGTGGGCATGACATTTAACGCTGTACCGTCGATGAACACGGGGTGCGCTCGCAAGGTGTGTGCAAGTTTTCTCCTGATATTTGCTTTCAGCTTGTAACATTTTGGAACTGAATTTATTTTAATATAGATATTTCGAAGTGGTGACATTGACTCAATTTTATTATCTACAGCACTTAGTTGAAGGCTGATTTTCGTCGCCAGGTGTGGCTGGCGATTGTCAAAAAGTTAGTTCTATTGCTTTGCCTGAATCCCAATCTCCTGCGCAATACCAGAGAGCCATGAGCCCATGCTGACCGTCACAATGCGACTAGATTTTTCTTATTTTCAAAATTAGTACATAATGTAGCTGGAAAGAAACCTTCAATTTCTGTTGCTTAAAGTTGAAACATGCTCATGCATCACTGTTTATAAACATAGAAACATGCTCATGCATCGGTGTTTATAAACGTTTTATTTGAGGATCCCGTGCCAACGAGTGTGTCTTTTGTCGAGAACTGAAAACAGCAAAGTCGAGATGGGCCTTTTGCCGGAGCGAGTCGGTCAATGATTCAACGATTCGAAATTGATGCATGAGCATATTTCAACTTTCAGCAACAGAAATTGAAGGCTTCTTCCCGGCTACATTATGTACTAATTTTTAAAATAAGTATCTAGTCGCATTGTGACGGTCAACATAGGTTCATGGCTCTCTGGTATTGCTCAGGTGATCGTGATTCAGGAAGACCAATAGAACAAGCTTTTCGACAATTTTCAGCCACACCCGGTGGCAGAAATGAGCCTTCAACTCAGCGTTGTAGTTGATAAAATTGAGTCATTGTCAACACTTTGAAATATCAATATTAAGATAAATTCAGTTAGAAATTGTTACAACCTGAAACAGCAATTATCTCGAGAAAACTTGCACGCACCTTGCGAGCGTACCCCATGTTCATCGACGGTACAGCGTTAAGTTCGGTGTGCGCTCTATTCACAAAATGTTACGAGCACGGTCGAGAGGATAGCGTTGGAGAAAAGTCTTTTCAGTTTACAGAAGCAAACCACTGCCACCGGAGATTGGGGTCATGTAGAAACAGCCGCACTCACCTTGCCGGATTCCGTGCAAGATACATAGGTCCTCAGACTGTATTCAACGCTTTCTGTCGTTATTCGTGTACCCTAAAACCGAGCAATGGTGTCCCGATGACCGAGGGACTGTCGCCATCGATGCTTGTTGCTTGAATTAAGTTTGGGAGTTTAGAACAGAGAAGAAAGCGCAAACGAAGTTAGGGCAATGCAGATGCCTAACACCGGGACGCAAATAGAGGGCTTGACAAGATCTCTTGGCCAACGAGAAGCCGAAAAGAATCTCCTAGCCGTGGTTTGGGATTGGAGGGCAATGTTAAAGAGCACCTCATGTTTAAGAGAAAAAAAAAAAGCCGCTCACCTGATGGGCATTTCTGGAAACAGGCTTTGACTAGCAATAAATTATTGCCTCAGGAATGAGGTGCTGCTTCAGTAATGGTTCCTGCACAAACAATTCAAGTCTAAGAACACAAGCCCCAAAATTTTCTTGCCATCCTCCTCCGTCTACTTTTTTGTGCATCTAATTAATTTCATCCCTTGGCAAATCCTAAAGATTTCGAAGTGCTTATCCTACGTCTTTCTCTTAGAGCCTAGTTCATGTTGCAGAAACTTGGCTGAGTGGATAAGCTGGAGCGTTCATTGTTCATTGAGACACTTTTTCTTTCACCCCATCCTGTTCTTGAAAGCAGAAAATCCTCTCCTTTGACCACGGTCATTAAGGACTTTTTACAGATCATACACAGGAGGTTGGCATTGCCAAGACAAACTCATGTCTTTACTTTGAGCATGGAATAAATGTATGTCTGATCTACGGAAAGTTCCTGTTATACCAAGGCTCATACTATTCCGTTGTCAAAGGAGCAGGCATTGTTCATAAAAACTTCGCTTCATTACATTGTTTCAGAGAACAATTGTTCTTTTTTTAATAGGGATCAATTAATCATATTAGGACAATTGTCAAATAATGGCAGATTCACGCGATGGATTGAATCGCAATTTTCATCCGTGGACCGTTTGTCACGTTACCATCATGTCGGCTATTCCTCCGATTTGCACCTCGTCAGCAGACGCCCAACTTAAGGGCAAAGTGCCCTTCCATGCCCAGATTTTTAGCGGGTGAGTAAAGGCCCGTTCACACTCTTGCGACCGAGTTAGACCGAGAGAGACCAGACCGGTTTTTAAGCCTCTTGCGACTTCTTAGGTCCAAATCCGCTGCATCGCATCCGGTCCTAAGAAGTCGCGAAAGGCTTAAAAACCGTTCTGGTCTCTCTCGGTCGAAGTCAGTCGCAAGAGTGTGAACGGGCCTTAACAGTCAAAGCGTTTACGGTAGAGCACCTACAGCAGAGCAATATTTTTGGTTTTCGAATGAGCCAAACAAAGATAGTGCACTGTACTTTGTCCATTCGCTGTTTCATTTTGTCGAACCATTCTTATTTTCCACTCGTCAAAGAAGCTGCAAGAACTTTGCCCAGCCGACAAGCCGCAAGTTCTGGTACTCCTCCGGGTTGGTGTCAAGAAGCTTCAGCGAAAACTTGCCTATCAAGCTGCAAGCTTCCCTGCATGTCCACCCAGTTTTCAACCCAGCCAAGACCTTTCTTACGGCTGTAGTGTGCTGAAGAGTGGTGCACAAGCAAGCAGTGCGTGAAGGTATTTCCAAATGCCCCTCCGCAACACCAGGACTTCATCACTTAGACGCTGAAGCCTCCTGGAGCAGGACGATACTTGTGTCATATGGTTAGTAAAGCTAGTAGCGCTTCACGCTAAGCCTGTCATGATGCTTTGTCTTGCTCGGTATATAACAGCAGCACACAATACTTTTTCATAATAGCACAGTGATCGTAGTCGCCAACATCACTTCTGACCTTGGAAAACTGTGCCACAGTGCGATGTTGGCATTTTGCGGAAATGCAGGGCCGGGAATACACTCTAAGAAGAAAAGGAGGAGAAAGGTAGCAACAGCGACCGTTCCTCCTTGTTGCGGACAAGTTGACCAGAGAAGGGAGGAACGGCAGTTCAGATGAAAGGAAGAGGTCGAGTTGCTCCTTGTTCACTTGGCGCAGGGGTAAAACACCGCGCTACTGACGAAGTGGTGAAAGGTTCGAACCCCAAAAGAGTGTTTTTTTTTTTTTGTGAAGTTTTTTTTTTTTTTTTTATTTATCAAAACACACATAAACAAACCCAGACCGATGAAAGGAAAATTAAAGTCCTTATTCACCGAGACGTTTTCCTCCTCCAGGCAGACCGGAGAAAGCTTTCGCCCTCCCGACTCATCTTCTTTCGGTTTCGTTTTTCGAGCACATCGCGCACGTTGTTTAATAAATTAATGTTGAGTTGATTGAGCTTCAGTGGCAGTGAAGGCCACCTGTAATTCCGTCTTCTAGTCTAAACGTGCAGAACAATTCGGTTGCACTGACGTTTTTACCACTAATTTTATCAAACGAGCTAACGAAGCCGCTAGAAACAGCGAAGTTCTGGAGCAGTGCCAGCAGCGCTATATGCACTGGGTAAGACGGCCGTCTCCGATTTGCGGGACACGCGAGGAACTACAGCAGCGAAACCACGAGGAACTGTGTTGCGCACACAGTTCCTCGTGGTTTCGCTGCTATTGCGCACACACTTCAACAAGTGAACCAGATCTACAAAGAAAAAAGCAAGGGTCGCCTGGAGTCAACTGGATATGCTTATCAGATGTCAAGCTTTCCCTTTGACGAAAAAAGACTCATTACTTTCCTGTTAATAGCATTACTGTCACTTATGACTGCCACAACAGTGAGTGCAGCTGCCTCAAGCATCATGATGACTTCTTTAAAAATGTTGTGGAGCTGTTCAGCATCAATTCTTGCGACTGGAAGTATGTGAGCGACGTCCTTGTGAGGCGACAGGAGTGACCGCGTCATGAATACATGGGCAGTTTTTGCTGCTTTTGTGGAATTTAAGGCGGTGCCAGTTAAGTCCCCTCCTATGTATTCAAAAGTTGGTTGGATGTGTACTTCGTCAATCATGAGGGTCACCCTACGCTCATGCGGTTTCATTAACCCCACCCGTCTTTTTATGTAGCTCAGAAATCCATCTTCGTTTAGTTCAATTGCTGGGCTGACGTCGAGCGAAGGCACACACGCATTATCGTGGACGGATGCGGACAAATAGACCTTATGCGAAATCGCTTTGTGGTCTGACAACACTGAAAGCGTCGCCATTTTAATGGTGGCAAGCGTTGTCGGTACCGAAGCACGGTGGAGGCATCGGAGACAGCCGTACGGGCAATGTGCGATGGAGCAACAACTGCTTGCCGCCTTCTGACCATATTATGTGGACGAACAGTTTAAACAACCTACCGCAACTGTCAGACAAAACCCTCGAAGGCCTGTGCACGCTGGCGACAACCTCGTCGAAGCAGCGGACCAAGTCCTACGCCTTCGCTGTGGAAGCTTGTTGTCGCCAGCGTCTGCACAGGCCTCAGAAAGGTCTAGGCCGTTATGCCTTTCATCTTTGAGAACACTTTTAATTCTTTTTTCGGTGCGAATACGCTTGAAATTGTATACTGCTCCACGCAAATATAATGACTCAAAATTATTTTTTTTTTATTGACGGAGGGTTTTTTGGTGGAACACTCTTGGTTCTTCGAAAAGAAACTGTGCCCTGAGCAATATTTTTCAAGCGTTGCAAAGGGCTAAAATTGGTTTTAGATAGGATAGACCTCAAGCACAGTTGACAGATGTTGCGCTATTAATGAACATTTGTTCAACCCCAACAGAATGACTGCAGTGACTTTCTCAAAACTATCCCCGAGCTTCTTTGCGCTAAACAAAATTTCTACCTTGGCTGCGACAAAAAGAAAAAAAAAGAAAAAAAGAAAAGGAGGTTGTAAAATAAAGTTTGCACCGCCCGTGTTGCTTCATTCGACGTCCGCAACGTAAATATTTCTGCCGCCGCCGACATCGAAGTTTTCGCCACTGCGATGAACCTAACCATACGCATCTTCAATTATGGTTGGTGGCGTAGATTATTAACACTGCCATCGTTTTGCCTCGCGTAACAGCCTTGGTCTCGTCCGCATGCATTTAGCTGCTTGCGCATCAAGAAAAAAGCAGGCCAACACTACAACGCAAAAAAAAAGGTCATAAACAAATTTGGTACAACTTCGTGAAAAGATTAGGGCCCGGTTCAATAGTTGCAAATGGCTTCACGCCGCGCGATAACGTCCGCATGTTTCTTAGCGTTGTCACCGATTGTTTTTGTCAAAAGCTGCGTCTCGGGTAACAGATAAAAATAAGAAAAACTGTGAACCCTGTTTACGTTCGCGTTCACGTCACGCACGAATCGAAGGTTTATCGCGCGCTGGATCTACAGCGCGGAACGCAAAAACGGGTTGGCATCGCATCTCTCGCACGAAGCGCGGTCGCTTGTTTACATGGGGTCTCTGCCGGTCGGGTCACTGGTTTCGTTTTCTCGCCACTAACAAGATGGCGGACGTAGTTCTCGGCGCGCTACGAGATGGCGCTCTAAATTCTGCGTATGGCCTATTGCTTTTTCAGAAAGCCTGATGAACGCATATGCCTGTTGGGAAATCGTATACTCAAGACTTGCAACAACTACAAGCTCTGCTGAATACCGAAATGCCCTCGTTTCTTGCATGTGTAGCTGAAGTTGCTCTTTAATGAACCTAAGCACTTCAAGTTTTTCCCCAGAGAGTAGATCATCACTGATAAGGTCCTCTAGAAGAGACAGCATCAGCGTCATGGTTGCCGTAATTATGTGCTCTTGTTCATCCTGTGGAGTAGTCTTGATAGATCTCGTGCTCTTGATCAGTGTGTGGATGGTACGCATGTCTTCGATGCTTTCCGGAATTGTGACTAGGTTGGCTTGAGGATGCAACTGTGAACCTTTCCAGTATAAGCACATCAAGAGAGGTCTTGGGACATAACAACGGAGCGCTCAATTTGCGGAACCTTGCAATCTTGTATGTGTATATTCACATGAGACTGGTTTCCGTGCGCACAACCGTCCAGAATGGCTCCAGCTTCATACGATGCAGTTGGACTGCAATTTGCTGCAGCGTAATCACCTGGTTGGCGCTTTCTTCTTCTGCATGGGTCTCCACAGAACGCCTGATGGCTTCTTCTACAGAAGCACTTTCTTGCCTTCTTCGCTTCGTTTCCGGGCTCTCTCGCAGTTCTGTTACGACGGAGAGGTATGTGGCGCAGTTCGGCATGATCGTCGGCACTGCCTCTGAAGTGAGCCTCGTGAGGCCCATTGGAAACTCAATGGTCTTCCCACTTGCGTCAGTACATGTTGTCGTTGTCGGGAGGTACTCGGCTTTGAAGTGCAGCTGGCTTGCCTGCGGAATTCCCATCTTCTTATTTCTAGTAACATTAAGGTAGCTCTATACTCAGCATGCAATACAACATAAATAAAAAAAAAAAAAACGGCCGAATGACAGTAGGCTGTCTCTTTTCCACTCCTTTGCTAATTTCAAATCAGGTCCCAAGCGCGGTTCGGTTGTCAAGTGAACCGTTGAATCAGTCCATAAAGTGAGCGCGACGAAACTTTTCAAAAAGCTGTCTCTAAGTGGTGCATTTATCATACTCAAATTTCGTAAGTGTGGGTTCGCAGCAACGAAAACAAGGAAGAAAAAACGCAATCTCTATATGCACGGGGAGAACATACGTGAGCAAACAGTCTGCTTGATGCTAAGACACAGAATTATTCGATCGCCTATAAACCACAAGTACCCGACCTTAAGTGCAGAGTGCCAACAAGTGACAGTCATCCACCCCTTCCCTTTGTTTTTATCTCTCTCTCTCTTTCTTTTCTTTTAATCTGTCTCTCCTCTAACCCATTCCTCAACCCTGAACTGACTCGCCCCCCTTTGTAGGAGTGGCCAACTGTTCAGGTTTTCCTTTCCAATAAAACGCTTACTACTACCATTCACAAATGGCTCCACGCCGCCTGACGAGGTTATACGCATCGAACTAGGGTTGTCGTGTGATCAGGGGTACATCTGAAACGGTAGTGGATAACCTTTTCAAATTTCGTGGATCCATCTGTGAGTCGCAGCATTAAGCAAACCTTGTTATCGTTTGTTTTTCTCGTGCATAGAGATGATTTGAGAAGCACAAAAGAATAAAACATGTAGGGACGAAGACAGACAGAACAGTTCTTCGAGATGTAAGTTTTTTCTTTTCGTCTTGTTTCTGGAAACAGACGCTCACAAAATTTGAGTATGATAGATATATGAAGAGTTTCATTGCGGTCACTTTATTGGTTGATTTAAACGGTTCATTTTAATTACGACCAGACCGCGCTCGAGAACTCCCTTACGTATTTCTACCCTAAGTCAGCAACACTAATTGAGCAAAGCTGTTTCCTTGCAGCCTACGTCAGTGTCTGATTCAAAATTAATTATAGATGTATCGAATGAATAAGGAAATCGCGTACTTGCGGATCCCGTAGCGTGTCCAAATCTACGTCATCTCGACGGGCGGCTCTCATCCACTGGGCTCTCCGAGCTGGATCTTTTGGAAAGGAAAATGTACGAACCTTGGGCCCGTTCTTATAATTTCCTCGACAATTTGGGACACAACAGCAACCCATCGTGGTTCCGAGACGGAAACGAAACGCGGCACGCCAAACTGAGTTTATTTATTTTTATTTATTTAATTTTCCTCAAAGCGCCCTTTCGGGCATTGTATGAGGGGGGGAGTACAAGGTTTTCGACAAAAATATAGAAGCGATACATATCGTACATATTTGCTTAATAAACAAGAAACAATGCAATACACCCACTCGAAAGGAATACACTCTTACACAAACAGGAAACAACGTGCCAACCAGGCTACAAAAAGAGAGAGAAAAGACCATCTTTGCACATAAAAAACAAGAAAGACACCATCCCGCGATTCATTCCATGGAAAAGTGAAACAAACGTTTACATGATGATTTGAATTCATTTTTATCTATGATATCTACAACGTGGTGGGGCAAAGAGTTCCATTCTGCAATGGCAAGCTGTAATGGCGAGTTGCGAAACTGGTTAGTGCGACAATTTGATAAACGAATTTTGTGAGGGTGATCATGTCTGGGAAAGATGCGATGAGGGGGAGGTAATAAGAGTTCCTTAAGGCTAACATTATAGTAATAAATATTGTGAATGAAGGTAAGACGGGAGACTTTGCGCCTGACTTTTAATAAAGGTAAATTAGCCCTTTGTTTCAGTGCCGAAACGCTCGTGTAAGGTGAATAGTCACTAAATACGAAGCGCGCGGCTTTGTTTTGAATTCTTTCAATTTGGTCAATCAGGTAGTCCTGGTGGGGAGACCATATGATGCTGGCGTATTCAAGCTGCGATCTGACAAAGGACTTAAAAGCTAGCAAACGAGTTTCAGGGGGAGCTAAATACAACTTCCGCCTGATGAATCCTAAAGAACGATTTGCTTTCCCAACTAAGTAGTTAATATGGTCATGCCAATTAAGACTATCGGAAATAAAAACACCCAGATACTTATATTTATTTACCTTTTCCAGAGGGACACCGTTGATAGAGTAGCTGAAGTTAATTGATGTTTTCCTTGTTGTCACGGTCATATATTTGGTTTTATCTATGTTAATTCGCATTTGCCACTTGTCGCACCACGAAGCAATAGAGCTCAGATCGGTTTGAAGTGTCGAGGTGTCGTCTATATGTACTATCTTTTTATACAATACACAATCGTCTGCGAAGAGTCGAATCGATGAAGAAATGCTAACAGGGAGATCGTTTATATATATAAGGAAGAGAAGGGGTCCCAGGACAGAGCCCTGGGGCACGCCAGACTTAACATCAGTGGACGATGACAACTGATCAGAAATTACAACGGATTGAGTTCTGTTCGTAAGGAATTGTCTAATCTAAAATATCAGTGAGGGGTCTATATTCAACGTTTCAAGTTTTTGAAATAACCGCTGATGCGGTACACAATCAAAAGCCCGGGAAAAGTCAAGAAATATCAAGTCGGTCTGTTGGAGCGAATGAACGTTATCATAAAGATCGGTTACAAGCTCGAAAAGTTGAGTCTCACACGATTTGCCTTTTCTGAAGCCGTGTTGTCCCTCAAAAAGAATGTTGTTCTCCATGGCAAAATTAATAATATGACTATATAGGATATGCTCTAATATTTTACAAGGGATGCTCGTTAACGATATAGGCCTGTAGTTATTTAAGCATGACGTGTCACCAGACTTGTGAACCGGAATTATTTTTGCATGCTTCCAATCACTCGGCAAATGCCCATCTTCGAGGGATTGCTGGTAGAATAAAGCTAGTATGTCGCTAGAGAACGGCTGCGTAAGTTTCAATAGTTTAGTGTTAATGCCATCTATGCCTGGCGAGGAACGATAAGGAAGGTCTTCGATGAGTTTACTTACACCACGTGAACAAACAGTGATCTTTTCCAAGAAAGCGTGGTCATAGGTCAATTCACAAGAAGGTAACGGAAACGATTCGTTGGTAAAAACTTCACTAAAACATTCATTAAAATTGTTGGCAGTTTCAAGGTCAGTGCATCTATTTCCCTCCGCATCCGTAAAGTTAAGATCACAACTTGTTTTCGGTGGATTTATGCAACTCCAGAATTTTTTTGGATTTGACTTCAGAAGGCCATTTAGGTCATCTCTGTAGAATGTTGTTTTCGCTTTTTTAATTTCGGAAGCACATATAGATGAATGGGAATTATACAAGTCCCAAGACAAATTCGTGTTCCTTTCCACAGCCCTGTTGTACAAGCGTTTCTTTTTGTTCTAAAGAGACTTAAAGATTTTTAGAAAACCACGGACGTAAAGGGTTGTTCGGAATTTTGATTGTTGGAACGAAGTTTCTGAGGATATAATTCAGCTGATTTTTAAATGCTGATCCAGTTTTCTTCAACAGACCGTAGGCGGAACGACCGCTCAAAGTCATCAAAAAAGATCCTCATAGTTGTGCTTATTTCATCAGTTTTTGCCTTTGAGTAGTCGTGGATTTCTTTAAACTGGTTACGGGGGTGCTGAGTTGTCATTTCGACTTCGACTAAAACCATTTTATGATCACCAATTTCTTCAAGAACATTTACGCGCTTAATTAAGTCAGGGGCAGTCGTGAAAAATAGATCTAGAATAGAGGTACCTCGGGTAGGTTCAAGAACAACTTGAGAGAGGAAAAGTGATTTGAAAACATTCAAAAACTCTAAACACTCGGAAACATGTCTGCAGTCAGGTATTGGTTCACAAGAAATCCAGTCAATTCCTGGGTAATTAAAATCTCCTCCAAAAAAAACGGGACATCCGGGGTAACGAGAAATAACGTCATCGAGGCTAATACAAAGATCCCGGACAAAATCAGCGGTAACATGAGGCGGCTTGTAGCATACACCAACCAAGACATAAAAAAACGAAAACTTAACGCGAACCAAGAGCATTTCGAGTTCGGTTTTTAATTCGACAGGGACAGAGTGGAAACATTTTTTTAACAGCGATAAGCACCCCTCCACCCTTTGAGTGCAACCGGTCTTTCCGATAAACCAGATAATCTTTATCAATAACAAGTTCACAGTTATCAATTTCACTGGAAAGCCAGGTTTCCGTTCCCAGTATGACATGCGGATTACAGATGTCGATCGAACACAAAAGGTCATCTTGCTTCGAAACAAGACTCCTAAAATTAGCAACAAGAAAAGACACAGTTCCGGAAAGGCGCTTCTTTGCGCGACGTCATGATTCAGTTGGTGTGGACATAAAGTTTCTTCTTTCTTGTTCGATCACATCACCTGATTCGGCATTGTAAAAGAACATACGGTCGCCAACGAAAAGCTTGTCAAAAACGAGGCGCACACGCGTCTGGGACGAACGGAGGGGCCTACCGTATTCCCATAGCATTTTTCGAGCATGACGAATGTTAGGTGAAAAGTCTTCGTCTATCCAAACACGTAAGTTTTCAAGTTGTTTCAGCTTTGACGCATTTTCAAGGATTTCCTGTTTCTTTTTAAAGCTACGGAAGTTAACAATGATCGGACGAGGGTAGTCCCCCCGCCTTCCTCCCAGACGGTGAGCGCGCTCAATTTCTGCTGCCTCAATTCCAAGGTGTGTTTGAATAAAGTTCTTCACAATTTGCTCGGACCTGTTCCACGATTCTTTGTCTTCTTCTGGAAGACCCTTAAATATCAGGTTATTCCGGCGTTGTCGGTTATCCAGCGCGTCCAAACTAGTTGGTATACTACTTAGGTGGTTACAGGTAGCGGATATCGCTTTTACTTCATTTGGCAGAGTAGCTATTTTTGCTTGGACATCGACAACGTCGTTCTGAACCCGTACCAAATCCTCTAGCCTTTTTTCTAAATGAGCCACTCTTTCATTCAGATCTTTCACCCCATCTGCAATGCTAGAGAGTTTTGTTGCGTTTTCCCGTTGGTATTGCTCAGTAGAGTGAACAAGTTTTTCAAGCGTGCTCTGAAGTTTATCCAAGTCCCCGGGGCCGGGGTTCGACTCCACATCACCGGCAAGGATCAAGACATTGCACAGACACAAAGCCAATAACAATACGTGAGCTCTAGGGACAAACGCTAATGCCCGCGGAACAAAGAGATAGCGTCGACTTGAGCCGTGCGAGAGGGAGTAGGAAAAACATCCTATGCGAGCGCGATAAACGGACAGGTCAACACCCATGCCGCGAAGACAGGAAACACAGGGGATCTGCAGCCTTACATTACAGTTAGACTAACTAGAATAGTAGGACAGAGTTGTCACCTGCAAGGTCAGACAGGAAAGGTTTAGCCGCTCAGCCTACCAGGCCGCAAATCCCAGTGAACTATGGTGCGATAGTCCTTTTTGTAGAACTGGTTGATGACGTAGGTGCAGATAAACCGAAGGACGATGCAGTGAAGCAGAAGCAGATCGGTGCCGGCGTTCTCTCTTCTTGCGAAGCCGTTCGAAACGACGACGAACGAGTAGTCTTGTGGGTTGTGACCAACACCGCGCCGGCAGCCGCGCTCTGCTAGCTCGGTCTTCGAAGAATACTGCAAGGTCAGACAGGAAAGGTTTAGCCGCTCAGCCTACCAGGCCGCAAATCCCAGTGAACTATGGTGCGATAGTCCTTTTTGTAGAACTGGTTGATGACGTAGGTGCAGATAAACCGAAGGACGATCACGCGGGAAGAGATGCGGACGGCGTAGCAGCTCCCTAGCGGCGAGGCTAGATCGGGTACGTGACGTCAGCGCCGTGGGAGAGAGAGGAGGTGAACGGGCCTTAGCTTCTAAAGGGGGCGAGCGAGCGAGAGCGCGCTTCGATTCAAAAGCCACCCCTCGGGGTTCCCGTGAGATCTGGGAACCCCCAGTGAAAACTCGCCACCGAGGCTGACCTTGGCGCCCTAATGTGCACACTGTGTATGTCTGTAGGCGTTGTAACTGGAAATGGGGGGGGGGGGGGGGGGGCGTCGAATGAAAGGGCCAAATATCTGGACACTTGGCTGAAAAAAAAAACAGCGAGAAATCTGGCGGGCGTGCTTGGCCAACGCCGTACTTGACCTTGGCGCCGGCCAACGATAGCCGCCAAATTTTTCGCCCACTTTCTCGCCAAGTGTCCAGACCAGGGCCCCTTGTTTAGACACCTCTCCCTTCTTCCAGCGTGGTCCAGACGCAGCTGACGCTATGATGTATTCAAGCGGCGTCAAAAGCGCAAGCCACTAAGGTTTTTCCGTTTATAATTCGTTCAGCGGTTTGGATGCTGTCTGATTGGTCCCATCAGCTCGTAGCGTTGGCTGCGTCTGAATTTAATGGTGAAACCAAGCATAGACAAGCTATGTCCAGATTTTGTCCCTTGGCGGTTTCGATCTGTTCTTCTTTCATTGTTCATTCAAGCTGTGATCGAACGTCATCTTTCTCTCTTTTTTTATACACACTGTGTTTACGGCTGGGGTTTCTTAAAACAGAAATGTCTTAAAAAAGGTTTAACACAACACTGAAACGCGCAAATTTTACCATTTTGTTAAAACACCTGAGACTGGGTGTAACAAAACATGAAATAACCAAAAGTAAAAGACACAACGAGAGAAGCCAGTTCCCCTCTAATTTTAGCGGGTAAACATTTCGCGCAAATATAGGAGTACTCGAGTACGCTAAATTTCACAGGATTTGGCTTGACTCCCAAACTCCAAGAAAGTTCACATATAAACACCCGGCACAGCTCAAACCCATTTGCATATATGTTCAGCTTCCCTACTTTATGCGGGGGGATTAGGATAAACGTATGCGTTTATCTTAATTTGAATATAATTAGTGGCACGGAACATGGAAGTCCTTGACGTGGTCTACTTTGGGTTTGAACTTCTGTTGTTGTTATTACTATAATAATTTAATACAACCAAAACAAAATTTAAAAAAAACCTTGAACAGTAAAAGCATAAATGCGTACCTAGTAAATGTGACGTATAAATATGATGATGGCCAGAGAAATAGGTCTAGCGTAGGGCTTTGTTGAGAGCTGAGTAATGGGCGGGTAATATATTTTACTGCTATAGCAATACGAAATAGAGGGAGGTGTACAATTCTTCCAGCTGGTTGCGGTATACTCAAGTGTTCTCACATGCAAGTCCCGAAAAAGCCGAGACATTCTACATGTTTAATTAAAAAGTCTTAATGTATAGATTTAGTAGGGCCTCGTATCGGCACTGACAAGGCAGTGAAGCTAAATATGTGCCTCAATATTTCGACGACAGAACGCGGAGTTTTTAAGATTACTGCTCTCCCCGACAAGTTTGATCAATTTAAATATCTACCCAGCAGACTTTTGAAACATGGAAAGGGTTCTTGGCTTTCCTCTAAGTAATGAAGCGACGTTTATTTACATTTCTTTGCGAACATATTTAACGTGATAGTAGACATTGAAAACCTGCAAAATATTTTCTTGGCGTTTTTCTGAATAATAAAGTGTGTTTTTTCCCCTTCGAGCATATTTGACGTCACAGTAGAAATAAAAAATCTGAAAAAAAAGCGATCGTGTTTTGGTTATGAATAACGAGGTGATTGTTGTTGACATTTTGTTTTATAGCACATTTGACGTGCGTTATGGTAAAACTTTGAAACTCGCAAAAGTTATCGCGTTTTCTCTGAAAAATAGTGACGGTAATTTTTTTTCTTTTTTTTTTGTTTCTGAACACATTTGACGCGACTTTTGAATGCCGCAAAGTCGCTGTAAAGCGCAGACCGCATGGCGTGTTTTTCTGCAAGCGAAAACGCGACGCGCTAGGAACGCTCGCGCGGAAGCTGACGCGGGGGCACCCGCATGCAGACAAAGCCAAGCACCGGCGGCCGCGCGTTATAAGCGTTGCCAGATAACAGAATTCTCAACACGCGATGTAAATGTTGACCCAAATACTACAAATTGAGAATTAAATGAACAAATAAGTAAATAAAACGGCTTTGTCTGTCAAAAGAAACACCGTTTCAATTTTTATATGGAAAATAAAAATGCTTCTGAACACTTTGAAACGTGCTGAATACGAAACAGCGTACTGTGCAGGATCACGTGATAGTTCGACCGACCCTCATTGGGCGAGGGCCACTTTGACGCCTCGGCGCGCGCGTCTTGTTCTGTGTCGGCTAGAAACCAACGCTCCCGCGAAAACGCGCGCCCGCGCGCAGGAAATGACGTCAGTTTGACGCCGACGCGCCTGAATCGCGAGCAAAAACGCGCCATGCGGTCTACGCTTAATAATAGTTTTAAACATGCGTAAAACTGTAGTGTTTTACATTAATTTCATAAAGCACGATTTAACTGTTGTGAAAACCGTCGTTTATTCTTTATGCTTCCAAGAAGCTGTGCAACTAATAAAAAAAAAGAAAGGCGTTCACAATTTTTTGTGATGCGAAATTAGAGTGCAGCTCTTGAAGAGGACGAGGGGAGGGTACGGAAGGGAGGGTATTCCCCTCCTGCCCCTCTTCTTTTTTCCTCTCATTTAGCAGGAAATTTCCGCTAAATTTCCCGCTAAATTCAGCGAAAAATTTTCCGGCAATTTTAGCGGGGATCTTAGCAAAACTTTCCCGCTAAATTTAAGAGTAAATTTAGCGAAAATTTCTCCGCTAAGTTTAGTAGGCTAAGTTTCCTTGCTACATTTAGCGGGGAAATTGACATCACGTGACCTCAGCACCAATTCAGTTTCCCCGCTCAATTTAGCGGGGAAACTGCGGCGTGAACCATAACCCAACGAGCGTGGTTATGCCGACGCCGACGGCGATGACGCTCAACCCTGAAACAAGCCTAAGAACTGTGACTTAAAAAAAAAGAATATATATATATATATATATATATATATTGTGGGATTTGCGGCCCATCATCGGGCAAAAGAACCTGTGCTCCGCGCCCGGCCAGCAACGTGCGCGCGAGCCACGGTCGAGTCTCGGGGCTCGGCAGTCGGTTGGCTGCCGCCAGACAGTAAAGGTGTGTTCTATGAGACCTGCCTCGTTGGTCCTTCTTGCGGGTGAGCAGTAGCACCGAACCCTACATTATTTGGCGCCCAACGTGGGGCACGAACCCACGACCCTGAGATTAAGAGTCTCATGCTCTACCGACTGAGCTAGCCGGGCGCGGAGCACAGGTTCTTTTGCCCGATGATGTCCATCAAAGTCCATCGTTCTGCTGCGCAAAGGCGTCAAATGGCGTTGGACGGAGGCACAGCAAAATGCTTTCCTTCAACTGTCCAGAGCTATTGCTGAGACAGCATCTTTGAAGCTCCCAGACCTCAACCGTCCGTTTGTGCTGCAAACCGATGCGAGCGGCTACGGTTTAGGTGCTGTGCTGCTTCAAGACTTTGATGGTGTCTTACGACCCGTAGCGTTTGCTAGCCATACGTTGACAGCAGCTCAGCGGAATTACAACGTTTGCGAGCTTGAGTGCCTAGCCATCATATTCGCCCTGCAGAAATTCAACATGTATCTTGATGGCGCGCGCTTTGTGATCCAGTCGGATAATGCCGCATTGTCTTGGCTTCAGCGGCTGGAAAATCCGGCAGGACGATTAGCACGCTGGGCACTAACGCTTCAGAAATATGACTACACTATTGTGCACAAACCAGGCTCACAAAACAAAGTTGCAGACGCTTTGTCGCGCGCTCCGCTCGGCGAAGAGCGCGTGCTCGAGGATGCCAATGTTGTGGCTGCGATAGATGCTGGCTCGCGCTGGGGTACTTTGATTAGCCGAGATGAGCTTCGTGCTGCACAGCAGAACGATGGACTTTGTCGCAGGGTCTCTGAGTGGTTATCTTCACGAGACCGACGTGGCAACAGAGACGCTGACATGGGTTTTGACTCGTACTTGCTGGCCGAAGATGGTCTGCTCCTCCGGTACATACCTCAGATCGACGACGAGGAGGGTGGCTCCACAGACACTCCATTTCGAGCCGTGATACCTCGCCGACTTCGCACGTCCTTCATTAGATACTACCATGACTCTGCTTTGGCTGGTCACAGTAGTGGCTGCAAGACTTTTGAAAAGTTAAGCCGTACTGCAACTTGGCCAGGAATTCGTCAGGACGTGCTGAGGTACGCTCGTTCATGCCCGGTTTGTCAGAAAGCCAAACCGCGCGGTGGTCAGCCCCCTGTTCTCATGCAGCCAGTCGTGAGTCGATCCCCATGGGAATGCGTTGCTGTCGACGTCATGGGCCCTTTCCCACGCAGTCCGCGTGGCAACCAGTACTTGTTGGTTGTCACAGATCACTTTAGCAAGTGGGTGGAGCTATTTGCATTACGGTCGCTGACGTCCAAAAGAATCTGGTCGTGTCTGATGGAGACGTTCACACGCTTCGGATTTCCGGCGAAATTGATTAGCGACAACGCTACTTACTTTGCCAGCAAAGTGTTCCGAGACTCATGTGCCGCATTGGGCATACAACACAAGCGGACGTCTCCCTATCACCCACAGGCAAACATCACAGAGCGGGTGAACCGAAACCTAAAATCGATGTTAATAGCTCACACCGAGCGTCACCCTGACTGGGACGCAAAGCTCCCAGAGCTCGCGTTCGCAACTCGCACAACCGTTAACCGGTCTACAGGTTTTACGCCAGCTTGCCTTAATTTCGGAAAAGAGCTGACTTTCCCGCTGGAAAACACTTGCACGACCAACAACCGTGGCGCTGCTCGCTCATACGGTCAGTTTGCAGAAAGCCTACGATGCAGACTGAGGGACATCGTTCGTGATGCCCGGGAGAGCTTGGACGCCGCACGGCTTCAGCAGGCTGAGCAGTACAATCGTGGCCACCGGGACGTGCAATTCGAAGTTGGAGATCTTGTACTCCGGCGGACACTCCCACTTAGTGACGCCTCCAGAGGTTTCACAGCTTCCCTGGCAAACAGGTGGGATGGTCCGTATCGAGTGCGAGACAAGGTCTCACGCCTCATGTACACGCTCGTTCATTGTGAGTCTGGACGACTCGCTGGACCCGTTCATGTCACCAACCTCAAACGGTATTATGAATCGGATGACGAAGTTCTTTCGCAGGTGGAGAGTGATGCCGATCCGGGTTATAATTAAAAATAAACTTAATTCTGCGAGGACTCTTTTTGATGTTGGTGACGAAGACGAAGACGAAGACTTAGAAAATGCGCGTTGCATTAGGCTTTGACAAGAACTAGCTTCCGCACCATACAGATTGTGCGCGTAGTTCTGTGCGATATACACCGACAGTGTGCTCGCAAATTTAGCCAGTCTATTGCCGCGCCCAACGTACCGACGCTTTCTTGTAGAAGCCTCTCCAGAAGACAACTGTTGATTCTTTTTTTTCCCCTTTCGTTCTTTTCGAATCTTCGACATGTCTCGCTACCACCTCAACCGTTGCCGGAGGTTCTCTCAACCCCTTCGATTAGCCACGTGGTTTCGGGGACTACGGCAACGCAGTGGGCGGCCGAGGACCCTCTACCGGCCCTAGCTACGCCGCAAGATCAGCAGCCCCGGCTGCGGCTACAACGACGGCTACGGGACACAAAAATGGAGACCAGGATCGCTACGAAGGTCCACCAGAGCCCGACGTTACCAGCGACGGCTCCGGACGTGCCCACTCGTCCTTAAGCAGCGGACCAGCATCAGGGGTCTCCGGTGATGGTGCTCAACTCTGACAAGATGAACACCGAGAAGCTCTTCAATCTGCTCTGCCTGTATAATGATATCGTCAAGATCAAGTTTTCGAAGAACAGGAACGGCCGTGCCATCGAGCAGATGGAGGATCACCTTCCCAAGGAGTGAGCAAGGCCCTTTAAGCATCCTGAGAGTACGTCGCCCTTCAAGGACTTCATGGGCAACTGCAACAACCGCATCATCAATCCGGAGGCGGCCTCCACGAACCGCATCCGGCCGCCTGCATCGTGACAACCCCCTCCTCCTCTACCACCAACAACCAGAGAGAACAGCTACGGAGCCAGAGGACAGAGGACGGGGGAGGGGGGGGGGGGAAGTTTGTGGGATTTGCGGCCCATCATCGGGCAAAAGAACCTGTGCTCCGCGCCCGGCCAGCAACGTGCGCGCGAGCCACGGTCGAGTCTCGGGGCTCGGCAGTCGGTTGGCTGCCGCCAGACAGTAAAGGTGTGTTCTATGAGACCTGCCTCGTTGGTCCTTCTTGCGGGTGAGCAGTAGCACCGAACCCTACATTATATATATATATATATATATATATATATATTATTTATTTATGTGTGATGCGTAGGGTTACGTGTTTTCGAATAAATCCGAAAAACTCCGGAAAACACCCCCTGGTAGAAGTTTGATCGATTCGAATTTATCCGATGAACTCCGAATTTTCATGTGCCCATTCCCCCCCCCCCCCCTTTACCCCTCCCCACACAAACACACACGCACACACAAGTATTTTACAATTAATGGTTTGATCAGCGCATTCAGTCAATGGTCCTGGGAAAATGCCACCACACATTTGTTTCAAAATTCGGTCAGGACAACAGGTCATTCATTGTACTTTCGGGTCACGACAGAAGTCGCTGCTTATGTCTAGTGTGGGTCATACTTTTTGTGCTTTACAGCAGGGGTCGACCACCCACGGCCGCGGGCCGCATTCGGCCCGAGGCTCAGTTTTATGTGCCCCCCCCCCCCCCCCCCCCCGGGCAGTTTCCTCGCAGACCCAAGAACCAGACGAAACTTACGACCCTATATAGAATTAGACAGGAACAGGGAGCGCTTCCATTTGACCGGCATCCCTATAAACCTTTTTCTCGAGGGCGCCGCCGTCTTGAATTGTCATCACTTCCAGTATGGGCGAAAACATTGTTTTGCCGTCGCCACGCCGATGTAGTACATTTAAGATATAAACGTGTAACCGTTACCCATTTTCGTTTTGCCTCCCCTCTCTTTTTTTTACTATTTGCAGGTTGAAATGTCTTATTATGTTTTCGTCACCCATACCGGATATGCCTATCAGGTGGCTCGGGATGACAGTACAAGGGAAGAGGTCTATACTTGGACAGAAAATATCTCACTTGCTTTTTGCTTGTTTTTTTCTCTGCCTCCCCCACTGCCCCTGCCCCTGCCCCTGCCCGCCCCCCTCCCCCCCCCCCCTCCCCCCCCCCCTCCCCCACCCTCCGTCTTCACGACTTGCCGTCCGGCCCTCTCCGTGTCGGCTTCGTGACGACTCGGCCCGTCACTGCCAACGGTTGCCAACCCCTGCTTTAGAGGAAGGTGAGGTTGTGAAAGCTATGGAGGATAGAGATTGCATAAAGTGGGAAAGAAGGACAGTTGAACCTTCTCTATTACATCCTTTACCCCTCTGCCTCGCGCGGCAGCGCGGTAGATTAATAGTATGGGACGATTACAAGCCTCCCAGTGACCACCTCCAGGAGATTATTGATTTTAAGGTATCGAGATTTATCGAAGCGACACCTTTGTGTAAATTTTGTCGTAGGACAAATTAGTATTGCCAGTAGTAATGTCACCAACGCCAAATACAACATAAGAGAATATTAATTAATACAATCGCGCTTTTTTTGTTTGTTTAGCATACGTTTACATCTGGATATTATTACTTATTTTTAATAAAAAAACACTACGAAATTAAACTCCGTTTTTCGGAGAATTGGGAATGAAACAAAAATAAAGCTCGTTAAACTTAGAATTTTCTGCAAAAATTAAACTCCTAAAAACACCCTTCGAATTTGACGAAAAATAAACTCCGAAAACACGGAACAATAGCACACTGCCACAAGGTTCGCTCATTGTGTACTTTAAGTCGGCGTTCATAAATAAGCGTGAAACATTGAAGTGTATATATACAAATACATTACAAGCAAAAATTAGCTGCACGCCTTTTGTTTTTGTTAAAAGCTCTCTAATTGATGAATGCAACACGAGCTTAGTAGTTTCCCTGCAAACTCGGAGGAAGAAGTGACGGACTAGATAAATTAAAAGCAGTCCCGAGATTTCGCTCGTTGCAGAAAGTGTCAATTACAATGATTAATCGCTCTAAAAGGGGATGATCTCAAATTGTAAAACAAGACAACAAAGTTTACTTGCAGACTATTCTTGGATCAAAATGAACGAGCGCTATGTGATGTTTCGCCGAAGTTTGAGTCGGTGGAAATACGATTCCCAGAATTAAGGAGGAGAATTAATCGACGGGAAAAGTGGAAAAGAAAGATCGTAAATTCAAACTTCAGAGGAACTGTACTCGGCTTTGTGTGGCGACATTTACGTATGCAGGATTTTTTTTTAGGCTTTACAGATTAGATTAAAACGAAAGCCGTGAAATCTACATTTATGTCGCCTGTGCAGGCGCGTCATACGGTCACCTACACCCACAGAATGATAAATCTCACGGTAAGACGACTAATTAACAGTCATGGATGAACTTTTAATTAATTAGTGAAAATGAGAAACTTGCTGAGCGTAATAAAAAAAAACTAAATCAGTAGTTTTTTAGTTTGAAGTTTGAAGTTTGAAGTTTATTTGACATATGAAATGCCGGGGAGGGAGGAGCAAAAGGTTGCCGAAGCTACCTGACGAGGCTCCATTCCCCTTTTCGGCGCTACAGCAGTCGCAGCAGCAGTGTGGAAGTCGTAATAAAATTCAAGGTGAAAATATTTTCACAGAAACGGTTTTGACATAAATTAAACACAAACAAAACACAAATTAAACACAAACTTAACACAAACCAGACACAAACTGGGATGATTTGCCTTAAATCGATTCATAAATTAATGCATAAAATAGTAATCATCTGAATCTGGAGAGCAAGAAGCAGCGGCCCAATATTTAAGCCGAGAACGTAAAAATGTACTCTTTTATTTCCTTTTTAAAACTCCGCAAAGAAGAACAGCAATTTATAACATCTAATACTTCTGAAAATTTGTTTAAATATTCCGGAATCAAAAAGCTCAATTTCTGTGACCCGTAATTTGTGCGAATTCTCTCCTGAAGGAATAACTCATGCCGTAAATTATATGTCGTAATTTTCCTTGGATACAAATCTATAGACAAGGACCCGCTGTTTTTTATCTCTTTATAAATTAATAAGGCTAATTTGAAGTTATATTGTTGCTGAATTGTAAAAATCTTGTGTTTGGAGAAAGAAGGAGCGGTGTGGGCGCAAAAATCTAAATTGTCTATGCATCGAATCGCTTTCTTTTGTAGAACAAGTAACCTGTTAAAATTTGTAGTTCCTGTTGTACCCCATATAAGTAAACAATAGTTTAGGTGAGAGTATAACAATGCGTAATATAATTGACGTTTTAACCAACATGGAAGAAGCAATCTAAGCCTGCGTAATATGCCAATAGATTGGCAAAGTTTCGAGCAGAGGTGTTCAACATGGCGCGACCAAGTCAAACTTTCATCAAACCAGACACCAAGAAATTTATGTGAGCTTACGCTTTCTATAATAGTTCCTTCAAATGTGATACTCATGTTATAACTAACCGGTTTATTTTTTGGTTTAAAAAGAATATATTTTGTTTTACCAGTGTTAAGCTGAAGTTTATTAGACCGCAACCATAGTGATAAATTGTTTAGCCACTCATTCGACAAGAATTCTAGTTCCATCAAGTTCAAATGAGAAAAAAATACATTTGTATCGTCCGCGTACATGATAATGTCGGGTGTTTGTGGCAGATTAACAATGTCATTTATGTAGAGAAGAAATAACAGGGGACCTAATATAGATCCCTGAGGTACACCATACTCAATAGTTTCAAGCCTGGACTGCACTCCGTTTATTACCGTATACTGTGACCGTTCTGTTAGATAACTTCGAATTAGCTCCAACGCTGTACCTCTTATACCGTATTTTGGCAGTTTTTTTAAAAGAATATCATGCTTAATCGAGTCAAAAGCTTTTCTAAAATCTAAAAAAATTCCGAGTGTAAAGATTTTATTTTCAATATTGCTGATTATCTTATCTTTTACTTTCAATAACGCCATTTCGGTTGATTTGTCCTTTTGAAACCCATATTGCTGGTTTACGATCAGAGTATTGGCTGTAAGGAAGCTGGTAAGTCTTGCGTTTAGAAGTCTCTCTAATATTTTTGAAAACAATGGTAAAACCGATATTGGTCGATAATTATTTAGATTATTTGGTGCTCCCCCTTTATGCAACACGCACACCCTAGCAATTTTCATTCTCTCGGGGAAAATCGCTTTGCTTAATACGGCGTTAAAAATGTGAGCGAGAGGCCCTGAAATTAAATTAGACACCGCTTTAATTGGTTCAGCTTTTATTTCATCCTCGCCAGCTGCGGTACTGTTAGCCAAAGCATTGATCATAGTAAATATTTCCTCCTCACATGTAGGAGACAGAAAAATTGAGGCAGGTACATTTTTGCTTACGTAAGATTCCGCTTCATCGTGGTCCATCGAGAATGGTGATGCACCAGAGGCTACAAAGTGGGAATTAAACTTATTTGCTAATGATTCACCAGAGAAGAGGACACCATCAATTGTTAATTGGTCCGGAAATCTATGTACATCTTTCGAGCTAAAGCTTGATACTGTTTCCCAAATCTTCTTCGGATTGCCTTGAATGCTCAAAAACTTATGCTTGTAATATTCCAGTCGTGCTTTCTTAATCTCACAATTAACCTTATTTCTCACCCTTTTATACTCTGCCAGAACACATTTGTCTCTGCTCTTAATGAATCTGTCATATAACTTGTTACGGTCACTAATCCGTTTATAGAGCGCTTGCGTTATCCAGGGCTTCCTTGCCTTCTTGTGCGTTCGTAATTTCAGCAACGGAAATGATAAGTGGTAACAGTCGAGCAGCTTTTGTAAGAAGATATCGTACGCTTGACTCGGGTTTTGTTCATTATATACATCATCCCAGTTTATGTCAGACATGAGTAGGCAAAATGAATTAATTTTCTCGTGGTTGATAGATCTATACAACATTTCAGTTTTTGGATATTTTCTGGATGTTGAACATGGCAATATACAAAATATAGGCAGATGGTCGCTTAGGTCGCACGACAAAACACCAGAGATTACATTATTCACTTGTGAACTAATAACACATAGATCAATCAACGTTTCAGTTTCTTGTGTAATTCTTGTTGGTACATCAATCACATTTTTACAGTTGTAGGATTCAATGACATCAAGAAACTGTCGACACGCTGGGCTAGAACATAATAGATCAATATTCATATCACCAATGACAACCATAGGCAAGTTTAGAAACGAAATTCTATCAATGAGGTCATCCATATAAAGCAAAAAGTCATTAATTGAACCAGAAGGCGGACGGTAAACAAGGACTATGAGAGTGCCACAGCATTTTACAACAAGCGATTCGCAATGAGTGCTTAATACCGATAGCTCAGGCATAACGTCAAAGGCAATATTGTCCCGGAAATAAAGCGCTATTCCTCCCCCACGTTTGTTCTCTCGATACCTTCCTTCATATTTGTAGCCATCAAAATTAACCACGTCACTTCTAGAAGTATACCAGGTTTCGGTAAAAGCCAGCACATCAAACCTAAAATCCAGGGAGCCCAAATACACATCAATTTCATCGCTTTTGTTTCTCATGCTTCTTGCATTTAAGTGAAATAAGGAGAGGTTGCCCTTAATTAGGGCCTGACAACCCTGCAAAAGGTCAACAAACGACGTGTTATCATAGTATTGTTTCGTTTTCGCCGAGCTTGCCAGAAGACAAAAAAACTTAGAGCGCGTGGAATACACGGTAGTGCACTGAAGCTACCACTTGTGTCATAGGAGCAAAGTTGGCGATGTGGAAACGCCCCATAATGGTGCGTTTACACTTGGGAATTCACGAGCGGATCCGCGCCGGCGACGAGCGGAATTTGTAGGCGAGTTGCGAAATCCCCTCGTCGCTAGAGGAACACCTCGATCGGTCTGGGACGCAATTTTTCCGCCACGCGAAGCGTTTCACCTGACGGGAGTAAATCAGCGTTTGCTGGAAGTTGCGTTCGGCGGTGCGCCCTTCCGGTTTTACGCGCGAAACACATGTACGACGAAACCGTCCGATCCGACGTGCGGACTGCCGGAATGACCTTAGAGGGAGAGGGTTTTCGTAGCATCGGAGAGCGTTGAAAACCCTCGCCTCCGACCGTCGTATTGCGCGGTCGGACGTCGGATCGGACGGTTTCGTCGTACATCTGTTTCGCGCTTTAGAGCGCAGCTAGGCACCCGTTTCCGGGTTGACCGGCGCCTCCGTCGCCGTCGGCGTAACCGCGCGTTTCATTTTGGGACGTTTCCCATAATGACGCCACACGTGACGTCACGTCATGCTAAATTTAGCTGAAATTTTTCCGCTAGATTTAGGGGGAATATTGACGTCACCTGACCTCAACACCAATTCAGTTTCCCCGATGAATTTAGCGAAGAAATTTTCGCTAAATTTCCCGCTAAATTTAGCGGGAAAATGTCGCTAAATTTCTCGCTAAATTTAGCGCGAACATTTCCCCCTTAAATTTTTGGGAAAATTTTTGTTTAAAGGGCCCATGAAACCAATTTTGAATTGGGAAAAATGGATTTAGGTTGGGATTTTACTAATAAAATATTGTTTAGTGGGCAAAAAGAAAGAAGGTACAAAGTCATAAGCCCGATTTTCGGTACGAAAACTTAAATATACAGCGGACTATTTCGTACCTCCTTACCTTTCGAAAGATCTCTCTCTGCCTTTTCACTGTGATACGTCCGCCGTACCCAAAGCGCGTCACCCGGCCCAAACGCCGTCACACGACACCGGACCTCACTTATTACCTCACCCCTAAGCTGACCGTGCGGATGGAGCTATCCGCTTGCTGGACCGATCAGTCACCTCCCTTTTATCACTTAACCTATTCTCTGCGCGTGGGTATGCGCGAGAGAGCGTGATCAAGTGGCAAAAGTGTGGCTGACCCAACGAGCTCTTAGCTTCCTCAGCACTGTCGGCTTCGGGGTGAACGGGGTGGGGAAAGCAACTTTTGTCCAGGTTTTGAGCCGCGGGATAATCTTCTAGGAAAAACACAAACGAGGGTCCGAGCAAGAGGAGTCCCTCTTTCCCGTCTTGAACTGTTTGATACAACACACGATTTCTGAGGGAAAGTTACGAAGAAAAAAGTTGAAAAATCGTTTCATGACCCTTTTAATTTAACCGGAAATGTAGCGAAAATTTCCCGCTAAAGGGAAGGCGAACGGGAGAAGAGGAGAGGCGGGTACGGAAGGAGAGCAGGGACATACCCTCCCCTCTGTACCCTTCCTCCTTGTCCTCAAGACCTGCGTCTAATTCGGCATTACCGAGCATTGTAAACGCCTCCCATTTTTTTCCTTGTTCAAAGCGACGGCGTCGCTCACGACTCGATAAAAATCCAGCTGCCAGAGCGAGGAAGGAGGCAGCATGCAGTCTTTTCGCAGCATGTTCGAATCACCGCCGCCAAAGGCACCACTTCCTCTTTGGTGTGCTCTGCATCTTCTTCTACACAGCAGGAGGGCGCACAGGAAATGAATGGTCGGAATTTCGGAAAACCGTGATCGCATAGCTAACATTATCGCCCATGTCTACGTTTCGATCCCCGTCGCCTCTTCGAGAAAGGTCTACTCAAGTAATAAAACCTACGTGCCTTACGACGGAAGGCAATCCGTGTGGCGTTTGAGTTCAGTGTAAGACAGAGATGCATTACTTTGCGATGAGTGAAGTTACAAACGGCCGTGGGGAACGGTGTTAGGAACGGCCGAGTTAACACGTAGCAACTCTTTTTGGACAATAATAAGTGCCGTTTTAATAACTTAACAGCTTATTTCGTGTACCCCGTCATATTCAAGAACGGAATTTACCGGACAGCATTTCACTACCAGTGGTTGTTGAAACAACAGAGAGAAACGTAAGTGATACGCCAAAACAGCGAGCGGGATCCAGGCAGTCAAAAGAAATAAAAGTGGATTTGTATTTATTTAGCCGTATGAATATCTGCATCGCCTCGAAAGTACTACTGTAGGATGGGCGCGTACTAAAAAAAAGAAAACTGAACTAAACTGCAAATTATTTCAGAATGCAAAAATAACCAAAAGATATAATACAACTAAATAACAGAAAGTATAAAACAGAGAGAGGACGAAACACAGACGAGTACATTCTTTCAACTCTCAAGTGTTGAGAGTTGAAAGAATGTACTCGTCTGTGTTTCGTCCTCTCTCTGTTTTATACTTTCTGTTATCTAGTATATCTTACCAACACGTTCGTTAGGAATGTAAAATACAACGATTTTAGAAGTGTTGCGGCTTGTTTATGCTGCAGCAGTCCACACTGATCCGTACTTGCAGCGCCGGTAACTTATGTTGAGTTTAGAAGTAAAAGACTTGTCTCTGTTGAGCATTAACCGTGTCTTCTCCACCTTTTTTTTTCTTTTTTTTTTTTAACGGCCAGCAAATTGCCGCATGTGTCATGCCGACATGAAGCTAGACTACGTCAAATATGTAAACGGAGCGCAGACTTGGCCTTGAACAAAACGGTAGCATGGGAGCTAGAACGATAGGTTATTGACCATACTTTTCTTCTGGTGGTGTTTAGCAGGTGACGCCTGGTTGGAACTAATTATGCGTTACCGATATTGGAGCATTGGGCATATGTACCCTTGGATCATTTTGTCGATTTGCCGTTTACGCATCCATGTGCTAGAATATTTTTAAACAAACTATAGAGCAACAAATATGCAAGAGAGTTGATGGAGAACAGGCATTGTAACCTTGGAGCATGGGGAAGAATAGCACAACAATACGAATACGAAGCTTCAAGACACAGCTAAATTATATTTTAAGAAATCAAATTCTTATACAGCTACGCAACCAAAAAAAAAAAAAAATTCCGGAAAAAAAGAAAAACGGAATAGATTATTTTTATGTGACTTTTGCCATGTTGAAATATGACGTATTGGGGTAGGGGACAAAAAAGGGTTAAATATTTTGAGCATAATTACAATAAAAGGCGCGGTCAAGAAAAAAGTTGAAATATTTGCGTACATCCTTTGGTGTCTATCGCGTTCCATTCGGCAAATAAACTGATTTGTAATTTTGCCACAAATCAGCTACTTCAAAATTCCGCATGGTGACTGCCACGAAAAGGCCGTTCATACACGGCATCGGAACAAGTACCCCGGAATAAATTGCCCAGGATATAACGGTCCCAAATAGCAAATAGCTATACAAAATGGTCCCCAGCAGTAAGCACCAAACACTTCTTGCGGAGTCCATATAGAAGCGAAAGGAAATTTTCGCCTAGAGAGTATAATGGCAGCTTTACACAAACACGTAGGAATCGCGTCCTGATTTGAAGCGCTGTAATTGTTTTGTTTATTTTGCAATAAAAGGAAACAATGGGATGCAGTTCGACACACTGGTAGAAGCGTGGAACGAAATTCTTGTGTGTATGTTTATACAACCGGAAGTTAGTCTGCCTCAGTGGGCGTCTGGTGTCTCAGCTGTAGATGAACAATTGAGCCAGTGCGGTACAACCGCTAACTTAGGGTCTTTAACGTGCACCACGCAGTAGTGATACACGACCGCACGCCGGTACGGTGCTCATCCAGGTCGAAACGGGCAGGGGTGGGGATTGAGCCCAGGATCCCTGGGTTCTGCAGCGCGAGCTTTCTCTCCACGTGCTCCGAGCTGGTGTGCGCTAGCCCACTCGACCACCTATCCCCCCGTGGAATACGAGGTTTGGAATAATTGTAGGTTCCGGCCACGAGCCATTCAACAGTGTGAAAGGTCATCGACGCCGTACGCTCAGGTAACGAGTCGGCACTCCTCCCAAGGATGGGAGCAGGTCAACACTCATCGAAATGCAAAGCCGTCTCAAAACACTCTATGAGGTGTGCCGCTGCGATGACAAGAAGTGAAGGCTTCCCGTGTGATGTGGAAATCCCCTAAATCAGTCCCTTTTAGTGAGACTTAAAGGAATACAAAAACAAAATTTCAGCGCTTATTTCTTTGTCTAGTAATGAGCTATCGAATATGAAAACCACAAAAACACCCATCGTTAATTTGAAAACCGGAAAAAAAAAATATTTTAAAACAAAAACAAACGATTAAAAAATTTCGCCAAGCGTATGTCGTTGAAGCTTCGTTGGAGGGTCCTGTCGTCCTTGTACCCGTAAAAGCAGCGCTGTGCTTTCAGGGCTGCACACGAGCGCGGGAGATTGGTTTAGAATGCCACCGTTGTGTCGGCCACTCAGGGATGCGTCGGTAAGCTGGGCAAGCTTCGTAGAACCGCCAGATCCATTCCCGTGTTGACGAAGTTGACGGCCGGGCGATCGGCCCCATCGAAGAGATTGTTTTCTTCGTTGGACGGATCAAATGTTCGCGATCATTCTGAGCTCTTTGAGCGAGACGCCGCGCTATTGTGCGGCAGATGACTGAGGCAGCGGGCTGGTGTATCAACTATCTTGAGACGTTGGTGAGCTGGTTCACCAGTCTGAAAACGAAGAGTAAGTAACTACCGAAGTTGTCTGTATGGCTCGTCTGTCGTATCCCATGCATGCGCGGCAATCATTTTTGTAGTAAAGACTTCACTGTGAAAGGAGCGCAAAGGCACTAATGTAGTACGAAGGCCAAACAGCAGCAGGGCTTGACCGAGTAAACGCATCGCTTGACTGCGATCTCGCTGCAAGCGAGTCGCCGTAGCTGAGTGATGTCGTCGTCCTAGTAGTAATCTTAATTTTGGCGTGGTATTCTACACCTACAACCGCAGGAAGCCTGCAGCGCGAGCACTCCGCAAACGCGTTGGTGGCGGTGGAGATAGCGCCGTCATGTGGTCGTACAGCACTCCGATACTTCGACAAAGCGACGTTGTAACGCGATGACGCCACTGGCAAAGCTCATAACTATACGCTTGACCCTGCCAGACACGATGACGTCACTGATGCGCCGAATCTCCCGAGACGCATCGTGCACTCTCAGATGGCTCATTTTGAAGCGCTCGTCAAAATCTGTCATTAACAAAGGAAAATATAGCCATCCGCTCAAGATATACAAGCGTGCGATTATTAATAATAATATTATTATTATTTACTAGCGGTGGGTACTGAATTCTATAACCTGCCAATTAATCGATTAATGCTTAATCGCGATAATTTTTTAATCGGTTAAATGTTGACAAATAGAAAAAAAGGTAAAAATCAACGCTTTCAACAAGCAGACGTGGACGAGTAAACCACTATAAAGGTAAACTTTAGGTGAAGTTTTGACCTAAAGGAAACTGTAGGGGCAAGATTTATAACTCCAAACAAGTTTAAAAGGTTATACGTATCCAAGAAACTTAAACGTCGTGCGAGTGCCCGTTTAGCGCAGCCGAGACTGTTGTGAAGAAGCAAGGGAGTTCGCTATTGCCGGAGAATATCAACGAACCTGTTTGCTTCTGCGGCGTAAGCAGTAATTTGTAAGTGTGGGTGTCTTTTGACTGTTCTCAGCTACACTTCGAGGTTGACAAAAAATCCAAAATTGTACATTGCGCCGTTTATCACATATTCATCAAAGGCAAAGGTAAAATATGAAATTTCGACTTCTTAAAACTATTAATCATGGGAATAAACGAAACTGGTTAATCGATTGATTCATCGACTAAAGGGTCGCGATTAATCGGGTTAAAATTTTCATCGACGCCCAGCCCTATTATTCACACGCACTATATTGATCCCTTCCGACTTACCTTTAAAATTTTTGCGTATATTTTAGGTATGAAATCGGTATTCCTTTAAGGCTCGTGTGAAGCGCGGGAGTGCACTGAATTTACCACTCGTGCAGCAAGCCCACGGCTGAGGTTTTAGCGTGAAACGTTATTTGGCTAGGTACTCGGCATCTCGTGAAGCCTGGATAAAAGCGTGGCCGCGAGGTTCGACACTGATGGGTTTTGAGCGTGTGTGTGTGGGGGGGGGGGGGGGGGGAGGGAGGGGAGGGAGAATGGGGGGGAAGGAGGTCATCGCAGTAAAACAAAAAAAATAAATCGTTTGTGCCAGGTGGGAATCGAGGTCACACCATTTAGATTCTTAAGCGAGTGTCTCTCCATCATGTCAGGGCACATCGCCGTGAGTTGAGGTGCCATTTGGAGGGAAAGCCCTGCGGGGCATTCGCTCTGCATCCGGTACATAGCAGCCTGGCACCTTGACACGTTCTTTCATTCATTCATTTATTATTCCTTGAGGGCCCGTTAGGGCATTATACAAGGGGGGTCAATAACACACTAATAATCATAGTTTAAAATAAATTAACACTCACAGGGAGGAAGTCAGCGATACAGATGAATCAAAGAACAACAAAATACAAGTAGTTATCAACATTACACAATATTATTATTTTAACGGTACGCACTGTGAACATAAAAAGGAAGAAAAAAATTAGCAGATAGACATGTTTGTAAGTTCCAGGTAATTGATCAGTTCTTCGGCAAATCTATCAGAGTTAGTCTCGGTTACAACACTATCGGGTAATTTATTCCAGTCCTTGATTGTCATGGGCAGATAGGAATTTTTTAAATGATACAGTTGAACTAAAAATCGGGCGAACTTTACGGGAGTTAGCATGGCGGAGAGATATGCTGTGGGGTGGAAGGAAGAGAGATGCTCTAATAGAGGCATTGTTATAGTATAATTTATGAAACAGGGCTAGTCGAGAAAGAATGCGCCTAAATGAAAGTGTGTGAAGGTTAGCTTTGCTTCTTAGGCCTGTTACGCTAGTGAAACGAGAGTAGTCTGAGAAAATGAACCTTAAAGCTCGGTTTTGATTTGCCTCTAATTTCATAACTAGGTAATGCTGCCATGGGGACCATACAGAAGACGCATACTCTAGACGAGATCTAACAAATGTTATGTATGATAATTGTTTAATTTCAGGTGAGGCCAGTTTGAGGTTGCGCCGAAGATATCCTAATGATGAATTAGCCTTAGATAAAATAAAATTAATGTGAGTTGCCCAAGATAGCTCACAGGTTAAATTAACGCCGAGGTATTTATAAGATGTACAGGGGTCAATTATTGTTTCGTTGAGTTGATATAAAAAGAGTGATGGGGACTGTGATCTGGTGAAAGACATTAGTTTCGTTTTATTTACATTAACTGTCATTTGCCATGTTTGACACCATTCTTCTATTATTAGTAAGTCAGCCTGTAAGAGTAGGTGATCATTATTATTACTTATCGGTCTGTATAGAGCACAATCGTCAGCAAAGAGGCGAATTTCAGAAGTTAGGTTAGCAGGAAGGTCGTTAACGTATATTAAAAACAGCAAGGGGCCAAAACACTACCTTGGGGTACGCCGGACGTTACACGAGAAAGAGGTGAACGGGACTCGTTTACAACAGTATATTGTGTACGATCGGATAGGAAATTTTTGATCCAAGTGATTACTGAATTATGAATACGCAGTTGGGTTAGTTTTTGTAGCAGACGTTGGTGGGGAACTTTATCGAATGCTTTAGAAAAGTCTATGAAAATGACATCGGTCTGTAATCTGTTGTCAAGGTTACTGTGAAGCTCATAAATGAAATGTATTAGCTGGGAATCACACGAATATGTCTTACGAAAACCATGCTGATTTTTAAAAAGCAGATTGTAATTTCCCAGATATTTCATGGTAAAAGAGAAAATGACGTGCTCTAGTAATTTACTTGAGATGCTGGTGAGAGATATTGGGCGATAGTTCGATACAACATTACGATCCCCACTTTTAAAAATAGGGATGACTCTACCAATTTTCCAATCAGACGGAAGCTTGCCGACATCAAGTGACTGTTGAAAAATAAGGGTTAAAAATTGGGATGAGATATGTTTTGTGTTTTTCAGCAATTTAGAATTTATTTGCTCATCACCGGAGCTGGCAGAATTTTTGAGATTTTCTATCGCTTTCACTATAACCAAATATGTTATTTCGATTGAAGGCATAGCAGAATGAGAAAGGTGATTTAGGAGAGGAATATTGTCATTGTTTTCTAGTGTAAATACTGAGCTAAAGCAGGTATTTATTAGTGAGGCGCTTTCGCTATCAGACGCGGGAGTTCCATTCATATTAGTCAGGTGGATGGATTTATGCTCTTTAGGATGAATGACCTCCCAGAACTTATTAGGCTTATTCTTCAAAATGTTAAGAAGGTCGAAGTAAAAAATTTGTTGTTTGCATTTTCACTTCTTTTTTTTTATTCCTTAGCAGACGCGTTGTAATTATCCCATGCAATAGAATTGTCCTTTTCTTTAGCTTGCTTGAAATGTCGTTTCTTCCGAGCACTTAATTTGGAGATTTCCTTGTTGTACCAAGGCTTTGCATTGTTTGTTTTAATTCTGATGGTTGGAACGTACGTGCCAGTCAGAGCTGTTACCTTGTTTTTAAAGAGATTCCAATTTTCCTCAACTGTTCTTTGATAAAAGTTGATATGAAAAGTATCATAAAACTGTTGAAGATTTCTATTAATTGCATCATAGCCAGCTTTATTGTAGTCTTTAATAAATTTATAATGGCATGATCTGATGACGACGTCAAACTGCAGGTTTAAGTGTATAACATTGTGGTCACTAATAGCGGGAAGATGAGTGATGTTATTCACATGTGAGGGGTCAGTAGTAAGGCACAGGTCAAGAATGTTGCTAAAGTGATGGCTAACTCTTGTTGGTTTAGTTATCATTTGGGAGAGGTTAAACGTAAGAGCTAGGTCGGTGAACTCATTATCAAACTGATGACCTGATGAAAGGGAGTTCCAATCAATATTCGGAAAGTTGAAGTCGCCAAAGAGGATGACCGACGCATTTGGTTTAAAGGTATTAAAGATGGACGAGAGGGAGTCATGAAGTTCGCTAATGAAACTAGCGTGATGATCGGGTGCTCTGTAACATACACCAATCAAGATATCGGAACACTGAGAGTGAAGTTGATGCCATAGCATCTCGAGGTTACCTGGAACGTTAACTTGTGACGCACTAATATGATTGCGGATAGCGATTAGGACACCGCCACCCCTCTTTGTTAGTCTGTCGCGTCTGTGTAAGGTATAATTCATATTGGGGGGAACACTTCTGAGTCAGCAATTTCGGGTTTCAGCCACGTTTCTGTCAGAATGACGAGGTCGGCAGTGCATGATTCAATTAGTGATAATAGGTCGTCGCGGTTTGTTAAAACACTTCTTATATTTGTAAAAACGACCGAACATGACTTGGTGTTTCTGCGTACTCGGGAAGACTGGGGTGGGCGGCGGCGTGTACACATCTCCTATGGCTTTTTTTCTTCATATATATTGTTTTTTGCAGAGTCGAAGCAAAATGTTTTGTTATCAATGACTAATCTGTTCGAGCGCAGCTTGTACTGCTTTCCTTGTTGTTTTGCAAACTCAATCAGTTTTCGCCGTGCCTCGCGTACTGCTGGGGAAAAATCCTCGCTGACGGCAAAACCGGTATTTTTTAATTTGTAACACGCGCTCAAGATACTATCTTCATGCTTGGTAGAAGAAAGCTTGACAATGATAGGGCGTGTTTTATTATCGTTAAAGCGACCTAGCCTGTGCGCTCTTTCTATGAAACTAGATTGCAGCGAAAGACCCAGGTTGCGAGAGCACATGTCAAAAACCAGTTTTTCTGATTGGGCCCACGTTTCATTTTGTTTGTCAGCGTGTCCATAGAACACAAGATTGGAACGTCGCATTCTATTCTCCGCGTCCTCACACCGTGATTCCAAAGTATGAATTTGTTTTGTCATGCTTTTTAAAGATATTTTTGTGCTTTCTGCATCTTTGCGTATCTCGTCCAAACTAGACACGCATGCTTCCACATTCGCTACTCTTTTAGTCAGGGCAGTCACGGCTGATTCAGTACGAGACTGATCTTCTCTCAGTTTTGTTAGTTCGCTTAAAACTTCATTTTGCCCTTCTTTAAGGTTTCGTACAATGGCCAGGACAGATTCTAATTGGGCTTCCTGAGCCTTAGTCATTCCAGGGTTAGTCTCTACATCACCGGATAATAAGAGAAGTAATTGGTTACAACAGCCACCGGCGTAAGTAATGCTATCAATGATGAACAGATACCAATGGGTCGGGCACGACACCGCTATTAACAAGAGGTCATCGTTTTTGTAACAATCAAGGTGAATTACACCAACCTGAACGAGAGCGAGCGGTAAGCCTTCTATTCCTAGAGCAGTGACGTGCCCGAAGTGCCGGTCCGGAGCTTGTTGTTTAAGTAGTCGCGGGCTTGTTGTAGCAGAGCAGTGTTGCCAGCCAAGGTCTGCGCTGAGTTCCGTGATTGGCGGGAAAGGCGTTCCGATGGTTTCAAGTTGAAGAAATGGCAGGGCTGTTCTGTTGTCGATCATCCAGCCAAGCCGTTGAGGGTCATTAGTCAGTCCGGTAGCTGTAGCTGGTGCAGGCACGCAGGAGAACCAGACAGGCAGCCATGCTTGGATGAGCACCTGAACGAGAGCGAGCGGTAAGCCTTCCATTCCTAGAGCGGTGACGTGCCCCAGGTTAGAGCCGGTGCCTTCATTCGAGGAACTGCTATCGAGTGTACATGCCTCCTGTTAAGCCAGTCGCTAAACTAACCGATGAAGAGTGCCGAGAGGATAGACGAACACCATTCACGTGCAACGCAATTGCCCAGCAATTTGCTATGCAGTGTTCGTCTCATAGTACTTGAGCATCAATTAAAACAAATCTGATTGAGATAAAACTTCACTGGGTAGCAAGTTTGTGACTTTGTACACAAGTGCCCATCCAAGCTAAAACATAAGCTAATTTCATCTAAAAATGGCCCGGAATTGTCTCTACAAGGTAAAAAACTAACAGTTCGTGAAACGGTCAAAGTTTGCGACAAAATCAAGTCAATATTTTGATGTTTTGCACCATACGTGACACTTGTTGCTCTTGTTTTTTCTGTAAAACTGTTAGGTAATCATATTTAAAGCAGCTTTGTACATTGCAAAAATTAAGCTATCCCACATATTTTTGACTGCAAGCCAGGAAAAGCAGTCATCAACAAACAATCCTAGGTGTAGATGTGGTTGCGCAGCCTTGTTATGGGACAGAGTACGTGAAAGAGCTGGCCTTAAAGCTACGTGGATGATGAGCAAGTATCGCGGTAGATGGCGATGTAGTTAAACCCAGTCAAGTGATTTCCTTCGTAATGCCGTCAAGAGTCTGTTATGGACGCCGCTACATTTCAGCATGAGTGACTGTTAATGAAGTAGCCCAAAGGGCCAGATCATTCGCGTATATTTGAATTCTAGGAGATTGATCATCACGGGGGAGAATTCGGGGAAGAGCGGCGATCGCAAAGTTAAGGAGAAGCGGGCTTATTACGCTTCATTGAGGAACCCCTTGAGTGATGTGTCTGATCGTGCTGCGATAGTTTGCGATGCGAACTCTCATAGTCCTCATAGTCCGCCTAGTGAGAAAGGCATTGATGAATGCCAAGGCACGAACAGTGACGCCGCGGATTTGAAGCTGGTTGATGACAGCAGCGTGAAGAATCGCATAAAATGCTTTGGTAATATCAAGGAAAATGACGGCGTATCCATGATAAGCTCGTTTGACTTCCTTCAACGCTGAGACTAGATCCAAAATATCATCTGCCGTGGAACGTCGACGGTGGAAATCAGAGAGTGGTTTAGGAATGGCGCGATCTATTTCTAGCGCCCAGTCTAGTCTTCTTGGTATCATGCGTTCGAGAATTTTCCAAGGTAGGAGGTGATTGAAATTGGCCGGTAAGATGACAAATCTCCTACCGGTTTACCGGGTTTGTGGGTTGGTACAACATCGAAGTTGAGCCAACCATCCGGCAGTGCCGCCGTGCTCCAGACTGACTTTAGCTGTTCCAATAGTTTCGGAATCATGATGAGTTCTATGTTGTTTAAAGCTTAATAGGTTATCCTGTGCGGCTTTGAAGTGCTTCCACGACGAGTAGTTCTAAGTGCGTGCTGAAGGTCTTTAAGCCTGAAGTCGGAGTCTATGTTGGGTAGTTGATGAAGGGGAGTCACTGGTGAGTCGATTTGGAAGTCTGGAGAATGAGAGATGGGACGGGAGAATTAATCGGCAACTATTCGTGCAATTGTGATATTTTGCGATATAGTAAACTCCGCGATCTGAAGCCGACGAACTAACTCTGATGCGAGAGCACGTGTCATCATCCAATGACCAAGACTGTCTTGCGCCATCGCAAATACAAATGGAATCACGTTTTTGTCGCCACTGTTTTTGCTGAAGTTGGTTAGTATGGCGGCAGAACGCTGCGTCGATTCTCCTATAGGGGTATAAGGACGAGGGAGAATTCCCGGGATTTCTCCACGGCACGCGCATCCCGCGACGAAAACGTCAGGCTTTGCGGTGTGCAAAAGCCTCGCTTTTTCGTCTCGTGATGCGCGCGCGCCGAAAAGAAATCCCCGGGATTTCTCCCCGGCGTGCGCCGGGGATTCGTGTGAATACCCTTTAAAGCGCTGAATATCCTCCTTTCTTCTTGTACGTATCGAACGATTTCAAGCTTGCCGTCCGCGGGCCCTCAGCTTGTGGTAGAGGATGTCACGATTCGGGCGCGAGACCGGGACCTGGGCCAGCCTCGTGGCGTTGTATAGGGCTTGTCCAATAGCCGTTGTCAGATCGACGTTTTGAACTAGAGAAGATCTTGGAGGGGCAAGCGATATTGGCCCCAATTCACGATTCTGCAGGTCCTATGTGTAGCTGCCATGTTGAGGTAGCCATCGTGTGCTTAGTTGTGGTGTAGCGAAGCTGAGGTCGAGGACACTGTTTGAGACCCCCGGTCTGACAAATGTCACTGTTCGATCATTTAATGGAATAAGCCCCATAGCGTGTCCACTGTGGCATCAAGAGCAGATCCGCGCGTTTTGTGTGCTTATCCACTTAGGTGTGATTATAGGCGTTAATATCTCCCAGAAGTAGTACGTTTCATTTGTAGCGCGGCATAATCTTTGTCATAACCGTAGGGTCCCATTTGGTTCCCGGGCAGACGTACGGATAAACTATAGTGGTGTCGCAGTCCCCTTTACGTATGGTTACAGCGATGAACTCAACAGCATCGTCACAAAAGTCTGTCAAATTTATTTGATGTAGATCCAGTTCTCTTCGGACAAGTATCGTGGCTTTCGGGACTTGGTTCTTCGTGTTTTCAGTAACTGGCAGTAGGCCCTCATAAACGGCGTATGGCGAAAGCCTGAATTGTCTGTAATTAATACGAGTTTCTTGAAGGGCAAGGAAATTGTATCGGTTGGTTTGTAAATGTAGGCGAGGATTTGAGAGGCTTGGCCTTATGCCGTTACTGTTCCTTTGAAGCACTGTAGAGCATGTAATATTTCGGGTGCGTCTTTCAATAGACCGATCTCATTAGCTAGTTCGAGTACCCCACCGCTGCCGCCATGCATCGTGGGAGCTGTAGTCTTTCTGCACGTACGACAACCCCGCTGGAGGTCTGCACGAACAGTGCACGAGGCGGCATGAGCCGTCTCGTGAACTGGCGTCTGCATCCTACCACTGTTAGCAAGTACCGTTTATTTAGCGAATATTTCAGGTGAAAAACACGCTATTTACACAAATTACCATATATTTACACGTTGAGCAATTGATAATTCGGTTAAAAATCATGCGAGGTTGTAAAAAACGTGTTTTGGTTCGGTCATACACGCATATCCGTGTAGCCGACCTCGAAAGCACGCTTCACCCCCGACGACGACCGCAGCATTGCCGGCTATCGAAGCACCGGAATGCTTGGGACACACTTAGAAAGGACCGTGGAGACAAATTCCGCGGAAAGAAACATGTCTCGGAGACAGATATGCACCAAATGCAATTACGCCATGTCGCGGGACGGGGCGAACCCTGCGCTTACCGCGCTCGCTGCCATTCCTGCCATTGATTCTGGTCGATGGCAATGCGGCTTCCCTTATGTCGTCCATGTTTGCATTTATTTTAGGGGTCTTAAAAATAGTTTCTTACATACCACAAATAAAATTATGGGCCTAATTACTCGTTCTGAAAAGTTAAAGTTGATATAAAAAGCGTGCCCTCGATCTGAACACGTGATATTGCAGTTGGTTTCGTTTTGGTTTCAACCCTTCAACTGCAAGCGAAGGTGCCGCCGCTTCTTATGCACCCTCCTCAGAATTTACGGCACTCCGTGGTGGCCGCGGTATGAAAAATGTATACCGCGGTTGCTGCATCTGTAGGTCACCTTTAAGTTAGATCTGACAGAAAAAATCTGGCCACGGCGCAACGCCGATGTACGCTGGAAGCTAGAGCGGGTTTGCTTTCGTTACTTTTGTTTGGTAGGTAAAAATCTGGCAACAACGCACCTTTAGCATGGCTCCGGTATTGTTTTGGTTTGTCGGGACGCTAGAAGCTCATAGGTTTGCAAGCACATGTTGCGAAGACGTGACCGGAGAAGTGCCCCTGTGATGTTCCCGGAAGACGGAAAGTACCACTCGTGATCGTCTTGTGTGCTTTGAAAGCGAAGGGAGCCACAGGGTCCACGAGCGCGCAACTACAAACCAAGGTTCGCGACAGCGCGGCGTTGACATCGGCGATCTCGTTCTGTTTGGTGCAACATGGCGATGCGAAAAAGAGATGAAACGTTCGTCGTGTGTGGTGCGGTGCTTTGTATTCCGTTGGAACCGCGCTTTTAACACGGAGCGCAAATTGTTTGTGACGGGGTGGAGGTTCAACGGGTACAGTCCCGTCGTCGTCAGCTGATCCGGTCCAGCTGCTCCGGGAGGACGGAGCGAGCGTTTTTAAAAGTAAATCTTCTTTCGTTCCGTTTCAAAGTGTGGAAGTATCCCGACACATACCGTGAGTAAGAAGCAGCGGGCGTTTTCAACAAAATTACGTCGTTTTAATTGAATAATGGACTCCGGATTGTTGTCTTAAATCTGCCGTTTTTATGCTTCGTGTTGGACTGCGTTTGCACAGCGACGCACACCGCTCGAGTAGATGATTCGGTCCTGCAACGAGTTTGTTGCGCCAATCATGCGGCGTAAATAAATTAGGGCAAGGTTTCCTACCTGCCCACAGTCATTTACAGTAGTACAGTTAATCTTGAAACCAATATCGAATACCGTATTATACTAATCTTCTAAAATAAAATTTTATTATTAGCACAACCCTGAAATTGGCCATTCTTGGATGTTTTCGTTTGGCCTTCATCAATCCATATGTGCTTAAAACGTACACGCTGCAACCTTGAATCTTTGGTTTTTCTTTCTTTATGGTGCCTGAGATTTTAGGTAATAAATGTTGTGCCCTGCAATGAACACTATTACCTGTAGCATAGCCCTGGGCATGCAACGAAAGCACACGACGAATGTCTGACATGTCAGGATTTCAGAAATGATATTGTCCGATTTTTCTCACCCTTGTGTCAGGATGAAGTTGTTACTATCTTTCCTTCCTCGCATAGTGGTCCTTTGAGCGAGTTAGGTGATGTTATATCATAGGGTGGCACAGGGTAATTTTCTCTTCTCTTTTTACGCAGGGTGTAATGGCACACCATCGTCACAAAGAAGAGTATACAGTGAGGTAGGCTCGGAAACTTGAATAAAGTGATAAGTGGATTTCAATTTCTGTCTTATCAATTACGTGAAGAACACTGATCATGATGTTTGTATGCTACACATACATACTTCAGTTGAAAAATGCAATGCAGCTCTTCTTTATGGCTTTTCTCACTCAGTTTGAGAAGACGCGGGTACGTCATTTTCACGAGGAATGTTTGGAAATAGAGCTGCCCAAGATTTCCTCGTAATTTTCACGTACGTAGCCGCAAGTCAAAATGACGACTCTCCTAGTCAATGTTGGAAAACGGCAGTACATTATTTTCACGAGGGAAGATTTGGAAATGATTCAATTGTCAATTCCACGGCTATGCTCGCAACTTAAAAATGCGGTGCCCATTTTGTTTTACAACTTTTCCCACATAATTTCATAACATGATTGTACGCTACTTTGACGAGAAATGTTTGGAAATAGAGCTGCAAAGGACTTTCCTCGTAAATTTCCTGACTCATTTTTAAGAGTGCATCTCCCGATGGTGGCGGCTCTGCATTATCATCATCAATTAAGTTGTCAACGGCGTTTCTTAACATTTCACGAGAATGGAGCTATATGTCATGAAATTTCACAAGTTGGAATCCAGCCGTTCAAAGAAACACCTTTGAAAGGTCAGCATTTTAAATGCAGGCGCCGACTTTTCTAGCCAATTTTAGACCGTTCTTTCCATTCAGAACGCCCGACATACACGGCGTCCCAGGTAACTTGCACAATACTTAAAAAAAAACAAAAAAAACTGAGCGCTCTGCAGGAGTGAATTTAACTGTTGTTAGCAAGCGTCTTGAGAAAGTGCACAGATTCTTTAATGCGCCTGGTTATCTAAATAACTAAGATTAATCAGCTAACCTTTCAAATATTATTTTAAGGGCCAAGATGTCAATTTTAAAGTTACTCGGCGCATCGAGAAACACCCAGTTAAAGTGTTTGCAACATAATACGTTTTCATGCTTTTCTCCCGCCTTCAAGAACACACATTCACGGCGCGCCCGTGCGCCGTGATTGGGAAGCGAGTTGTCACGCGGTATTTTTTTGTATTTCGCGGGCGTTTTCTTGAAGGCTAGGAAAAAGGAGCATACAAAGTACACCTTGTTGAAAATAGTCCACTTGGGTGTTTCTTAATGAGCTCTACAACTTTCCATTTCACAAATCGGCTTTTAAACGAAGATTTCAAAAGTTAGCTTGTTAGTCTTAATTAAATAAATAAGCGCACTAAAACAATTTCGTGCACTTTCGCAAGAGACTTGCTAACAGCGTACTGTTGGTTTCACTCCCGCAGAACGCTCCGGTTTTTTTTTTTTTTAAGTTTGGTGCAAGTTATTTGGGACACCCCGTATCCATGTGCTGGTAGTGTACATTGAGTACACTAAAAACATACATGTAGTGTACTAAATATGCCCTTATACTATGCTAGACGTACACTCGAGGTGCACTTATACGAATGTACTTGGGGTGTACTAAAGGTATACTATTTTGTTTCATAAAACTGTGAAACTAGTACGATTTCAGTACATACCCTAAGTTCACTATTAGTATACTTTCAGTATACTGATTTTGAACGACTTTTCACCAAGGGTACCGACTAAATACGCAAAGGGAATGTGCCGTGATCCTGCGCTTTTTTTTGTGGGTGATTGGATTAGCAAGCAATAACAATAACCCTCCCACTCAAAAAAAGAAAACAACAACAACAACGAGCGTTGTGACGATGCATTTTTTGCGCTGCGTGATTGGCTCCATCGGATTCAGAACCTGAATTCACTGCGTAGCACGAAGACGTGGTGACATTCATTTTCCGGGGATATTTGCGTATGCACGCGCTCTATTCTTTATTTGGGGTGTGGTCATGAGAGGTTATGGTTCCATTGCGCCACTTTCTCTCCAAAAGGACGGGTCAATATTTCTCACAGATTGCTGCCTAAGCAAAATAATCCAATTCAAAAACAAAAATCTCGGGAGATGACGGCAGTACGAGGAAGAATGTAGCAAGATTAAAGTAAAAAGAAACGCGTAGAAAGAGGCGTAGTTCTGGGGGCCGCTATCGTTTTATGCAGACGCGGCGCCGCGATATATATGGGATCTCTGCGCAAGTGCACTAGTTCGGTGATGTTCCAGAACAGAAAAAAAAAAGAAATAAACAAACGGATAGGGTAGAAATATGAATGCTTCCACGCGCCGTTCTCGCAATGAGGGTACTTTATTGGAGAGCGAAACCGCACAAACCCCTATGTCGAGAGCGGTATATCAGTAGAAATGCTCCAAGATTCTTCCGTTTTTCTTTCGTCCATTTTTTCTCGTTTTCTTCCTATATATCACTTTGAGGTTCTTCATCAAACTTAGGATTGCGTTCGGTTGCTCGTGAAAAGGGAGAGAGACAGAAAGAATAAACTTTATTTTCGGAAGAAGAGAAGGGTCGGGGGACGCGCCCCCTCCGAAGCGGCTAGGCTCCGTTTCACAGTTTTCCTTTACTAGGAACTGCTGCGGACGCTATGCCAGCTATCCCAGCCAGTCTAGCGCCGTGAAGGTACCACGTGACTCCGCGCGGTGCGAGTCTCTACACCAGCGCCTCCCCAAGGTCACGTGGCACATTAGATTGGATTGGCTCCGATGGCTCGTTACGGCTGCTGCGGTTCATCGTAAAGAGAAACAGGGTACAGCTGTTTTTCTTCCGGTGGTTTTCGGTGGAGGGAGAGAGGTTTATTAGGGGTTTGCCGGAATCAACTCGAAGAGATTTACACGCCACTTTTTAGTTTAGGATATATAGTGCGGCTGCCACTTGCAGATTCGATGGAAGAGAACACTTCGCTGCCGCCGGTTTCTACTGCCGAGTTTATCTTTTTTTTTTTTCTTTTTTGTCCGTGTTATTGGATTAGAGAACGTTTTGTTAACTCGACGAAGACGCTCACGTGCTCTGCTGGAGGCCTTTTCTCTAAGCCAGAGGACGCGAGCGCGTCCGCGAGAGGCGACCAGATGATGCTGATTTGAAGCGGAGATGTACCGTGCGCAAAACACCCGACCACGCAATGCTGGCGTGAAGCGGGGCGGTAGCCTGCGATTAGAGTATTTGATCTGAATATGGACGATCCACGATCGTACTCTAGAATCCGCCAGCGTTTGTTCATGCGCGCTAACGTTAGGTAAGCTCGAGCTGAACAAAATTTAAAGCAACGAAATAAAAATAAAAAAAAAGCTGTTGCCTCCTTCAGCGTCCGATCTGAACGCTAAAAATGCTTGAATTTTAGTTTTCTTTTACCTGACTTACATCTTGCAATTTTATTTGCGATATCGCAGTGCGGCAAATAATGCATGTTGGAAGCTGCGGTACTTAACGTCGCGTCGGCGAAATCACAAGCAAGGTAAACCGGGTTCTAGCCTCGTTTATTTTTGTTTCACAAACTTATATTGTGTCTAAGGGCGTTCTTATATTGGCCAGTTAAGTAGTCCGAGCTTATCGTCTCTGAATAGAACTGAAACGCAACGTAAAAATATTCGAAAGTGCTCGCCGTGGGCGCTGCTTAAAACTTGATAGCTACGAGCGTACTAGCCTTTCCTCGATAACAGCTCAAGAAACTGAGTATGTTGACATTCCAATCCCATGGGACTAGATTATTATATTTGTTTTGAGCTCGTGTATTTTAGAATATATCTGTCGAAAATAAAACCTGTGATGTCGCTTAATTTTGGCGATCTTTATGGGAGCGGTTTCTGGCTGTGAGTGAGTATTTCACGTCGTTAGCGAAAAAGGAGGCTCTTAAGCGATATTTCTTTCACTGGATGAGCAAGAGGAAGGCTGTCGTTTTTTGTTTTAAATCAGAATTGCATTTTTAGGGAAGCTAACCTTGAGTTAGTTTAGAAATGTGAAGCGTGCCACGATAGAAAAAAATTGTCCTAATCCGCGAGATTTGGCGGCCAGTAACGCCGCTGTGAAAAAACAAAACGAAAAAAAAGGCAAACAGGAGTGGCAGGAGAGAAGACTTCGAGACGCTTCAATAAGACATTAGGGAGTTTTAGTAGAGCGTGTTTCCCGCTCCGCTAGCCCTCCGCTACGAAGAAACCGCCACTGCGCCTGCGCGCCGATGGCCTTGGCTGTAGAGTTCCGGGAAGCGGAGGGGCTTAGCGGAGCGGGAAACACGGTCTACTAAAACTCGCTATTGCCAGCTGCGAAAGCTTTGAGAAAGAGAGAGAGGGGAAAAAACATTACTAAAAAAGGAGAGGCTAATGTTAGACACGGCGTCGCGTGCCTGACTTAAGGGCCATACGCACATTCGCGTTTCAACGCGTTTGAGCGCGTTGCGGAGTCCTTGCGGCCAGGCGCGGTCGCTTGCAGAGCGACGCGCGCCTTCCCGCAACGCTCGGTAGCGCGACGCAAGCGAGTAGAGACTCGCTCAGCTTTCCGAAGCGTTGCGGTGCGTTCGGGTGCGTTCGACCAATCAGAAGCCGAAAGAGGAGAGGGGATGACGTGTTCGCTCGCCCCACCCGGCCGACTCGGCGAGACGTATCCGGTTCGCCGGTCGCAGTGCTTGCTTTTTCGTTTTGGGGAGCGCCGGGTACTGTATTTTACAAGGCTGCAATGGTTCAAGCTTGACAAAACGTCGGGGAAGCCGGCGAGATTGTCCCAAGATCGAACACCGACGCCGTCGCCGTGCGCCGCCATGTTGCCTTGGATTTCGCTTACTATTGGTGAGCCACTAGCGACGATAGCGCGTTCTTATTGGCTCTTGACTGCGGTTGACTGCGTGTCAACGCAACTGCGCGTACAAGCTTGGCGCAAGCGGTCTTCGCAACGCAACGCGTTCGCTTGCCGCTACGGAACGCACCGCGCTCAAACGCGAATGTGCGTATGGGCCTTTAGACTTGATTTTGCGACCGGTGCGTTCTTCATGGACGCCACTCAGCAAATTGCGGTGTCATCGGTAGGTCAAAATAAAACTGCATTTTTTTTTTCATCAACGGCTTCGATGATTTTGCAGAGAAGATTGTTGAGCTATTAACGCGCTGCGATTTTTACAAGCCAATTAAACTGCCTGAGCATAATTGAAAACAACAACAACGGTTGCCACGTTTTTTTTTACGTCATTTTGAATGGCGTTGAAGGGGTACCATCAATAAATGAACAAACGCATGACTAAGGCTTCGAGCCACGCTTTCCAGTTGGCTTATCATGCAATAAGATTCCCGGCACCCCGTCACTGTATGCGCAATTAATTGGAACTTCGTTCTCGCAGTCTCTTGTAAGATATTGCCTTTCAGGTTTGCATTCAGCGAATATGTGTCAACTTGCCCAACCGTCAGGCGGTTGAAACATCGGGAAAGAGCTTCAACATTATCAATCACATCATATTTGACGAAGTTCCAGCGTGAAACCTATGAGCTTTTGACGGGAACTCTGTGTTGAGTTTTCGCAGAGAGCGAGCGGCGACAAAAAACGCCAATGGTGCAAACAGCACGCACACGAGAACAAAAACAAACACATAGACACGTAGAAATAAAAAGAAAGATCCGGAAAATGTTTAAGTTAACCAGGAAAAAAAAAAGGAGGCACAACGTGACTACCCGAGAAGTACTCTGTGCGTGAGACGGAGCTGAGAGAAATCCTGAAAGTAACCATAGACACACAAGAGAATACCGTCAGAAGGGCCGCAGAAAGCCAAGATCTTTATTGGCCCTTAAGGGGACCCCCGAGCGTCTAGAGACAGGAAACAATAATAAAACGAAGAACTGAAGTAAAAAGATTTCCAAAGAGCATTGAGCAAGAACGTCGTGCTGACTTTAGAATGAATGCCTACCGGGACACGCAGAGATTCCCTGGAATGAGTGGGCTTACCGAGCCGAAGAGGAGGCTGCAAACAACAATTGCTCTGTGACAGGCCCAACCACTCGTGCGGACAAAGAAAAAAACGGAAGAACCCATGGAAATTGCCGAGCAGCCCGACTACCTAGAAAAGCCTACTTCAGGGGACTCGTACCGACCGCGGAATACACTCTACCGAGGAAATAGGGAAGATGGAAAGTACCCTACTTTGGAGATTTAGAACAGGCACGGGAGGAACACCAGCAAAACTGGCGGAATGGGTTACTGGGATAAGAGATGTCAGTTTGCAAGCCATGCATAAAAAAAAGGCGGCAATCATCCGCCACTCGCTATAAAAGTGCAAAAATCTGGAAAAAAAAAGAAAAAAGGGCGTAGGAGACTACTTATAACAAACCGACTACACTAAAAACCTGTGTTCACCAGAGAAGGGAAGAACAACACCGAAAGGCGATCCTGGATTCCCTTGTAGACGTTGCAGGCCTGGAGGATGGGGTGGGGGGTGAATTGGACAAAGTCAAGGCTTAGACGAACCCATCCAAGCAGGCATGTCGCTCATTGTTAGAAAGTAGACAAGTCACACCACTTTAAAAAGGGACAAATGCAGCGAAAACAATTGACACAAAATGAAGTTTCTACCGAAAGCGCTTATCCTTCTTCTTTCTCTTTCAACGATCAGCGCCCGCCGCCGTCAGTTTAGCTCAGTGGTTCATTCGATTCGGTGTTCTGTGGACGCACCTCTTTTCCATCGTTGTTTCTCTCCTTTTTTTATATCGACCTTTCAAGGCCTTTCGCAACAGTTCCACAGCACTTTGATGAAGCCAGAAAAGCAGCGGAGATCCTTCACACAGAAATACAGCTGCCAAGACGCCGAGGAAACATGAGTGGCTTAATAGACCCGGAGACACCCTACCGGATTCACGTATACGTGCTTTCCTCGACTACTTGGACAGCCAGCTGACGGCGAGGTTTACCAAGCATGACATCCTTCTAGTTGCCTTTAGGTACGTCCTTCCAACGCAAATAGCCTCCAGTTTCAAAGATCATAGCGCTGAAGACACACTTCTCGACTTCTACGCAGAGTATGTCGAGAAGAACAAGGCCATGGCTGAGCTGAAGTTGCGGCAACGCAAATGGAAAAATGACAAAAACACTCCCGCAAGCGCCCTCAAAGCATTCCGCATATACGACATTTGTTTTATCTGAAGACACGGAGGCTTCTTCAAATATTGATTACACTTACAGCGACGACACCAACCGCTGAGCGCTCACTCTCAACCCTGAGACGCCCGAAGACTTTACCTGTCCGCCACAATGCCACATACGGGACTCTTAGGACTTCCTTTTTCTACTCACACCCAGAAGTTACTGTAGAGGTTGATGAACTAACTCACAAATTTGCAATATCATGAACACGTCGGCATGACCTCCTTTTATGAATGCGCTTCGCAACGATTTAGCCTTGGCAAGAGATAAACTGATCAGATCAAATGTTGTTGACTTTTTATGATGGAACGTTGCTAGGGCAGATCAAGATCGACCGTAGCCCGTCTGAAAGGTGAAGCAGCTTTCAGGCGCTCAAGCGTCAACCAAACTTATCCCGATTAATATTGGGCTACAAAATGTCTTCCGGAATAGCAAACGCATGCTGTTATCCACCTAATCCCCCTACAATACCTTTTCATTTATTCAAAATAATCCCTTCCTAAAGATGGCTTATTGCCTAGACCAGGGGTCTCCAAACGTTATGGCTAAGGGGCCGGATTATGTGTCTGTCGCAGGCTAGAGGGTCAGAAAATAAACAGGTAAATATAAATGAAAAACAAAAAGCACTAAAAATATACCTAGATAAGCATTTCCATACAGAAGTTCAAAACTTGGAAAATAATCCAAGGTGTTAATAGAAACCCACATGCGAATAACAAGACTTGCAAGAAAGAGTTCAGTTCAATATATTATATAGTTTAATATTTAGCTTATTGCGACATTACACTACGCGCTTAAGCTATAAAACTCACCGGGCACAAATTAAGGCGCATGGCAACGTTGGCATATTCGCACGAGGCGGAAAACTAATGAGAAGGGTTGGATTGATGATGAGAGTACGCGATGCTTAATACACCGGACAGCAATAATATACATAAAAACTCAAAAAATTGTGTTAACGTAGTTACACAGATATTAAACATAAAACTAGGAATGAAGGTACCGGTAATGACAATGTGTAATAAATATGGCACACAACTATCAGCGGCATAAGGATCAGAATATAGGTGCGAAGTGTTTGGTCAGCGTCGCGTCGCCGTTACTTTACACGCGCTTATTTTCGTGCCAGCGGGCCTGCTGCGGAGAGCAGGCCGGGCGGCAGCCTAATGACCACGCCTAGCCGCAAACCGGTGGGAAGGCCTCCCTAGGCCGGCTCTGGCCCGCAGGCCGAGGTTTTGAAATCCCTGGTTTAGACAGGAGGGATCGATCCTCCAAATGCGCGGTTATTCCTCACCTTTTTGGCAGGATGAGGTATAGAGCGGCACAGGCTGCATTCGAAAGCCACGTGCCGATTATTAGAAAATCGGAACCACTGCAGAATGGCGGAACAACTGACATAGTGGAACGGGCACATCATTTCACAAGATAGGCGCGGCGAATACGAGTTTACGAGCCAATCAAACAGCGTCGAAAGTGCAACGTCACTGCTTGCGCTAATCACCTTTTTCTGTGGGTGCGTTTTCGTCCTCTAATACAACCAAACGTATAAAGTGTACAGTGTCGTTGCGGTTTTATTTATTTCGCCATTGGGCAGGGATTTCACAGTTGCCAACAGAGGGCGGTCTTTCGAAAGGGGCCTATACGGATGTTGTTCTTAATAGCGATATTTTCATTTAGAATTGCCCATCCGGGAGGAACGTACTTTGTATTGCTACCGCTCCGTCATTGTTTTCACTATAAATTAATGCTGCTGAAGCTTTCGTGCGTTAGAATGGCAGTGTAAGGATCAGGGTACCGACATTGCGGAGAAAGCCCCCTCTCCGAGGAGAAGGGGGCTGGCAGTGCACGGGAAAGGGCAAATAAACCCTCCGCGAGCGCGCGCGGCGCAACTGCGAGGAAGGAATATGTCTCCCCTTGAGAAACGGAGGCGGATCCTCGGAGGAACGGGGTCAGGGGACGTAGGCGGGAGAAGCCCCGAAGTTTGGTCGCGGGCGTGTGTCGTCCGCCGGCCCTTTGTTTTTTACTGACATTTGAGGTAGACGCCGAGTGAAGCTGCTAAATGCCACCCTTACAAAAAAATGAACTGACTTTCAATTGAAAGTGTAAAGGACTCACTCAATAGACCTCATTCAGTCTCAATTGAAACTTAATTGACTTTTTCTATTGAGTCGCTATTGATCCGTCCCAGACTATTGGCCACTGAGTCTTAAGTGAATTTTTAGCAATTGCATTTCAATTGAATTTTGGCAATAGTGTTTCAATAGAACTTTTGCTATTGAGTTTGAATAAAAATATTGCGATTGACTTTCAATTGAATTATTGCAACGTGCTTCAATAGAATTTATTGCAACTGCATTGAAAAATTGCTCTGGTTGAGAATTGTTTTTCACAATTCTTTAAAGCATGCACATGAAGGAAACAAAGCACATAGAGGAAACGAACACAAACATCGTAACTAAGCACTCACAACCCACTAATCGTACTCCCCTGACTACCCCACCGCCTTATATACCCTACATAAGAAAGGTATTCATTTGGCCGGTGACCACCTCAGCATCTACTAAGGTTCCCAGTTTCCTATTTCCTCCTTGAAAGTCTCATAGATGATAAACAGTGTTTCGACGTCATTGGACTCTATCCCTTAATAGAAAAACATTGGTACAAGCAATAATCGTTCGGTGCACACGGGTGCGGTAATCCACAAACGACCAAACTCAATTGCATTCCTAATGAGTAAATTCAATGCGGAGGGCAAGTTCGTCTGCTCCTTGCGCAGGGGGTAGCGGTGACGTCAGAACGCCGAGCCCTGATTGGCTGATCGCGACCCCCTATCTGAGCGTCGTCTGCTCCTTTGCAACGTCGCCTGCTCACAACGTCGTCTGCGTCTGTCTCACCTTTCCTGCTACTTTCGGAAGTGCAGAGGGTTCATAAAACGATCTTACTCCACAAATATGCGCAAGACAAAACTTGAGAACAAATATGTATTCACGAAACGAAATTTTCGTAAGTTTTGCGTAGGTTACGACGAAATTCTACGACTGCTCCGAAGCTGTCTTACACACTACTTACGATCAAAACAGCATGGCCGACAGTGTCGCGCTCGCGACGACCAACGGACGTTTATTTTTCAACGTGCGCTTCTCACGCGTCCCGACTACAAGCAGCAAGAAAAAAGTAAAAAGCACTTGAAACAGACCACGACGAACAAGAACGCTGGATCCACAAACACCCGGGAAAAGCTCCAACGGCCACTATTCCACCGACAACGACCAAGCGAGCACGGCAGATAGGCCTAGCAGGCACTCCGACTCGGCGACCGTCTGCCCACGACGGACTGGCGTGCTGAATGGAATATGCCAGCGCGACCCATGTGAACCCTTCCCGTCTTATACTTTGATCGCTCACCTAAATTTTAGATTAAGAGGTCAATCTCTGCCTCTTGTCATCTCCTTGTTTTCCGAGGCAACGGTGACTCTCGCCGGTAAAAAAGCGGTGAATTTCCGACCGACGCAGGAAAGGTAAAGCAGCCATCGCTTTGATTAGCACACGTAAAGCAGACGACGTTAACTGCGCCAACCCGCCGACGCCGTTAAAGAGTGAGGAGTCTCGCCGCACACAAAAAGAGGGAAAAAGTATTTGGGAGGGAACTTGCGGACACTAACCACCCTCACTATCGGTTCTTAGCAAACAAACCTCGGCGCCTCGGGACACCTAGCCAGTGAGTCCTTTGACTTCCCTCCTTGACGCGTGTCTGCTAGTTGTTAGACAAAAACAACGTACCGCTTGACTTATTTCGTCTGACCTCTGAAAGGCGAAGTCGAGCTCGCTCGACTTCCGAAAGTCGCAGGAAAGGCAAGACAGACGCAGACGACGTTGCGAGCAGACGACGTTGCAAAGGAGCAGACGACGCTCAGATAGGCGGTCGCGATCAGCCAATCAGGGCTCGGCGTTCTGACGTCACCGCTACTTCCTTTCTCATGCGCAGAAGACGAAAATGAGCCCACTTGCGAGGCGCATAGAATCGATATTGACTTTCTTATGACCAAACTCAATTGCATTCCTAATGAGTAAATTCAATAGAATTTATATGGAGTTTCTAATGATCAAACTCAATTGCATTCCTAGTGAGTAAAGTCAATAGAATCGATATTGAGTTTTTTATGAGCAGTCTCAATTGCATTCCTAATGAGTAAATTCAATAGAATCTAAATTGAGTTTCTTATGACCAAACTCAATCGCATTCCTATTGAGTACATTCAATAGAATTGATATTGAGTTTCTAATGATCGAACTCAGTTGCATTCCTAGTGAGTAAAGTCAATAGAATCGATATTGAGTTTCTTATGATCAGTCTCAATTGCATTCCTAATGAGCAAATTCAATAGAATCAAAATTGAGTTTCTAATGGTCAAACTCATTAAACATTGAGTTTATATCGAGTTTCAATTGACTCTATAGGAACACAATAGAAAGTCAATTGAAACTCATTGATCATTTTTGTAAGGGCAGTCACATTTTGCATTGGAGTCAGGCTCCATCAAGCTAAAAGAAGTTGGGAAGAGCATGTATACATACTCATAAACGTTCGCTCGGAGAATAGAAAGCCGTATATATCAGTCAGAAAGCATTTAGCTGCCGGTCAGGTGAAATAACTGACTAGACGGTGCTAACGACGGTTAAGGTGAAACTCCACCCTTGGTTAGTGCGATTCTGAACCAACAAATGGCGATGGGATTGCCTTCCAGACCTGTGTACGAACGAAATAAATCTATTGCGGTGGCGCTTCGATATAGTGTGGTATTTTTCTTTCTCTTGAAATTGACATCCCTGACCGTTCACTTGTTTCTCTACCCGCGAGCTTTCAGTGGCACGCAGCCCGACTGCACCAGTTCTCGTGCAACGGGAGCAGTTGCCTCCGATAAGAGCTCGCGTTTCGAGCAAGTCTGGTCGGAACAAAACGTGAAAATCGTCCATGGCTAATTGCGAGGCTCATGCAGGGCAGCAGAACCTATAAAAGAACTAAAATTGGCGGTGCGCATTCATGAGCCCGGGGATCTCGGAGGCCAATTACGCGTATTTCAATGTGGTCAGATTCATACGACGGATTGACTGATTTGTCGTTCGCCTGTTTGTCGCTTTATAGATTTCAGCAAAAACGTGATGACGAAATAGACGTGGGTATCCGAAATTCTAGCTTGATTAATTAAATACCTTAAGAAGTAAAAACAAACAACCCATTTTCTTTTGGACGGGTTTCTCATTTCAGGTCGCTGCGATTTTTATTTTGACCGTGAGACTTGAAAATACAGAAAAAAATAGCCTTTACGGTTCTAGATATTTACTTTGGTGAACACGGAGTAGAACTGTCACAAACTTCTTTTGCTTACAACATAACAAGAGTGATGCCAATGTTAAAAAAATTTACCAATTAACAAAATTACTTTTAGCACTGAGTGCAGCTGGGACAGGTAAAATGTCTGCAGCCAAGCAATTATTATGTTTTATGGGTAGCTATCACATAGTTTAAGAAATGTAGCAATCATAATTTTGTGATCTGGGCAAACAACTAGGGCAAACCCAAGTGAGATACTCGGACAAGGTCAACCCAGCGGACCTTGCACCCGAACGTTACGTCAAGCTCTCGCCGCGGAAGCGGCAAAGCAGTGAGCGAGGGAGTGCGGGACCACCGCTGGAAGTAACAACCGGAGCGGTCGATTTGGGAGGGACCCGATACTTGCGCGCCATCTATCCCCGTGCGAGTGAAGCGCTCGGTGCGCCGAACATTATGTGGTCGCCGCGTCGGACAGGGAGTCATCACCTAGATGTATTTCTTCCACTGTGGGCCAGCCAGAATGTGCGCGTGCATAACACTCAAACAGAGCAATGAACGCGCCCTCAAATGCTTTTATGGCGCAGTCCCGATCAATATTGATAAACGAGTGTTTGATCACGCTGAAAGTGATTGGCACTGCACATATGCTGAAGGCAAGCTCTGTTTCACTAAAAGTACGAGCGAAGCGGAAACAACCCGCGCTTGCATGCTGCTTTGAAGAACTATTTCACTGCACAAACGCTTGCGCTTGACAGAGGCCCATATTGTTTCGTCAAAACACGTTTCGTGGACAACCTTTCACGGACACACGTTTCATTCACACATTGCATGAACGTACGTTTCGTTAACAATGGGATGTTTTGTCGAAACTTGTTTTGTGAACACATCCAACTGCGGCGTTTTGTCGACTCCGAATTTTTTTTTCTAGGTGGATTGGATTGAATTACTGACTTCAATTAGTTCACTGGAAGGATACGGGAACTAAAGGCGGCTCCATGATAGAATAAAACAAATTCACGAGTTTTAATCGTGGGATTACAAACACTCCACGCTACGCGTCGAAACCCTTCACTTTGCTCGTGGAAACTTTAATATAATCTAAGGCTCGAGCTCGCACCAGCCCTGATCCGAACCGCCAAGGATTCGGCCAGTATAGGTCAATCCGGATGCTGGCGATAAAGGCGATGAGCGCGGACATATGCTTTTGACGAAACGCCGCATGGTGTGTGTATGAAAAAATCGCGGGAACCTTTCGATGAAACAAGCTGTTGATGGAACGTCGGTTGTATACGAAACAATATGTCGGTGAGACGTCCTTCTAATAACTGATGGCCACCACTCGACAGGCCCATTCAAAGTACGGAACACACTCTTGTAGCTTTTGCTGTGCTCAAATTCCCCCAAAACGTCGAAATAGCATTATCGCCGTGAAATTTGTGTGGTTTGTGTTTGTGTCTGGCTGTACCTTCCTATAACTTCCTTTCTCAAGGGTGACTGCGGTGAAGGATACAAGCGCGTGAGACTAATCCCAGCAGGGTGCCCCCGCTGTACTCTGTTTCACTATAACTTGGCAAGCTGTGGAGGCTAGGGCCCCATGACCCAATAAGAGCGTCGGAGCGAGGCACGTGACCTGACATCACGGAAGCATTTGTGTCACCACGCCAAGAGTCTTCTGCTCTGAAACCAACTAACTTCGGAAGAACGTCCACCGCTGCAACATATCCGTCCGTTAGAATAACGAGCACTTCGAGAACAGTTCATGAGACAACCATACGCTCAATTTAGCCGCTAATCTGTGACGGGTGCTAATGCCAGGGCAGAGTGTGATGTTTTGAGCTGAAATGGCTGATTAAACGTCGGCGATCGCAGGCGATCTTTAACGGTCACCGCGCTACAAGGAAAAAAGAATCGCGACCGGATACAAATGTGGTGTCACTTAGTTTGTTTTTAATCAATTGAAACTCATAAATGTGTGCCTATTTATTCTTTATTCTTCATATCTTCTTATCTTCTTTTTATAGATGTAATCGCGCGAGTTCAATTTCCGTTAAAAGAAGGGCTCTGCTGCTCTGGCGGTAACAAGGCCCTGGTGGCTAGCTCGACCATGGGGTGTTATCACGTGCCTTCCTTCGGCGCCCTTATTGAATAGCGGGGGCCGCTGCCTCCGCAGTTCGCCAAGTTATCATAAAACGGAGTATGTACGAAAGAAACAAAGATGCGCCACAATGACATCTTTGTTTTCGTGGCAAAAAAAAAAAAAAAAAGGAAAAAGGAAAGGGGTTGAATGGCCGGTTTTTGCTTTCGATCAACCAATCACATAGGGAGAAGACTATGAATATCGATCTTGTTGACTCGTGTTTGCTCTTCACTGCTATTGTAGTATTGGTTGCCAAGCGGTGCATGAAACGCACAATGAACCAGTTTTTAGTGATTCTGCGTGGTTGTTTCCTCGCAGTGAACGAAACTGACGAATCAGCGTGCGTTGGAAACTGCCCAGCATCCCTAACTTGTCGTTTTTGTGGACTTGAGGTTATGCTTTATCTTCAAATGTTTGTGCAAGGTAGTGCAAAATATGGCAGAGAGAAAAAAAGGGTTTCAATCGTGGTTTTAAGCATAATTTATTATGTGATTTGTAGTACTCTAGTTTTGCTGTGATGATTTATATTATTCTTTTTCTAGAAAAAAAGTACCAGAAATATATTTTTATTTATTGATTGTTTGTGACTTAATTATTTCATGCGCATTTGTCTTGTATTTAATTAAAATTATAGCCAAATGAGGGAAATATATATCAGGCCGAACACGAGCGAAATTCGGTATTCTGAGCGAACCGGAAAGGAGCTTTGGTTTTACCTTCCACTTCATTCGCTTAGTTATCTGGCATCCTATGGAAGCAAATTGAAATGCGAAGGAAGGAAACAAACACAAGAAGTATGGAAGTATGCGTCCGCACAACAATACTGTGCACAACACCGCCAAAGGGAGAACGAGGGATAGAAAGAGAGTGTAGAGAAAGAAAGAGAGTCAGACAGTCACAGAGATACATACTGAGTTATAAATCTAAAGTAGATCATGCATTGACCAGTATAACTGTTGTGTCTTACGCGAGCTTGCTGCTTATTTTTCGAGAACATGCCACCACCTTACGCTCTTTAAACCTAATTGAAAAAGCTACTGTTGTTGGGGAACGAGCCGACTGTGCACGATCGAGCTCAAAGGGTGAAATCATTATTTTAAGGTAAAGTGACTGAAATCAAATAAGGATAACTTATATCAGATAAGTCCCCCTTAAATCGAATAAATTTGGTTAATATCCTTTTTTATTGCAGATGTTACCCACCTTCCTATGAAGGACCAGAGTGTGTGCACGACTTTAGGAAGTGCTTTACTACAGCAAGAAATTACGCACTGAGCTGAACCATGTAACGTTCCGGTACCCCTGTTAACACTGCACACAATTTGTGATATAAGGTACCAAAACTAATTTAGGGCAAATCCCCAAGGTGGAATAGATATAGGAATGAATAAATTTAGTTATGCCTGAAATGGAGCACAGTTCTCGCCTTCAATGCGACTTGTCACAGCTGAAAATGTCCGCCAGGTCCAGGGACCCAAACCGGACACAGGAGCTAGCCATCACTACAGCAAACGAATGTTTACAGTTTATACTACTATTGAACGTAACTGCCACAATTGTGAGATCAACGTTTAATTATTAAGTATAATCACTGTACGTCTGGGAATCAGCCAGTTTTAGACAATGCTTTGTGCGTTCATGTTCAGTAGACGAAACTGTCTGTTTACAGGAGGTAATTCTTGTCAAATGTTTGACAAGAATTACCTCCTGTAAACAAACAGTTTCGTCTACTGAACATGAACGCACAAAGCATTGTCAATAAAACTGACTGGTTCGAATTAGTTCTTTTGAATCATGACCCCCATGTCACGGTCATTACAGAAACGTGGCTGAATAAAAATGTGTCAGATAATGAAATGTTTCCTGAATCCCACCAAGTTTGTCGTCGGGACAGCCCCTCTCGTGGTGGCGGAATTGCAGTCGTAATCAAGTCATCCATTTGTGTAACAACATTAGAACAGATTAGTAATCATGAAAGTTTAATTTTACGTCTCGATATCTGGGGTCGAAAAGTTCTCCTTTGTGCTGTGTATAGGCCTCCTTCTGCTAGTACAGAATATTTAAATCGACTTTATGATTGTTTAATAAAATACAAGGGTGAATCGATTCTTCTGGTTGGGGACTTTAATCTCCCCCATATCGACTGGTTGCGATTATTCAGCCCATGTGATGACGAGATTAGTTTTGACATAATGTTCGCATGTGATCTTTCCCAGGTTGTTAAGGAATTTACACGTTAGCAAGGCTCGAGCCGCTCAATTCTTGACCTTATATTTGTTAGTAGTGCATTCGCTGATTATAGTGTAAGACTTGAGCAGAGCAAGTCTGATAACAGTCTTGTACTATTTGATTGCTATCTTAACCGACCTTCGCCAAAGAAAAAAGTAGTTACTATGGTAAAGGATTTTTCGAAGTCTAATGACGAGAGTGTTTTGGATTATCTCGACTACTGTTTCAGCGACTTCGTTGAGGCTGATGTGATTTTGCTATGGGACAAGTTCGTTTCTATATGTAACTATTGCTTAGAGAACTTTATTCCTAGTCGACGTAAATGCACGGGACGAAGAAATCCTTGGATTAACCGAAATATAATTCATCTTACACGCAAAATAAAAAGGTATAAGAAGAACAGTTCCAACAAGGGAGCTGTACATCCCCTATAAGCTGAACTGGCTAGTCAAGTCAAAGAAGCAAGAGATAAATATTTTTCGTGCACCCTTTTAAACTTCATAAAACATGATCCTGCAAAATTTTGGAACTATCTTTCAGAAAAAGCTAAACCGGTCGACCAGCTAAAAGTTAACAATATCACAATCAATGAGAAAAAACAAATCGCCGAAGAATTTAACCTATATTTTCCATCTGTGTTCTCATGTACAGATACGTACTACACTCGAGTTGCAACCGCTGTAGCTACACTGAACGCCGATTTTATCTCCTTTCGTGGTGTCTTTGTCATGTTATTAAATCTGAATACAAAATCGAGCAGTGGGCCTGATAAGATACCGAACGCCTTCCTCCGTAGATGTGCCGAATCTATTTCACGCTATTTAACAGTCATTTTTCGTGCTTCTTTTCGTTCAAGTGTGCTTCCGAATGACTGGCGAACAGCGCGTGTAGTGCCAATTCATAAGAAGGATGATGATTCTGTTGTAAGCAATTTTCATCCTATTTCTATCACTAGCAACTCAGGCAAACTTATGGAACATATATTTAGTAGTCATATTCGAAATTTCTTGGAAGAGAGGAGTTTGCTGACTTCTTTTCAACATGGTATCCGGAGGGGTACTCCACAATTACGCAACTAGTTACCACAGTCCATGACTTTGCTGCTACCCTAGACAAGTCTGGACAGGTCGATATTTTTTTTTTAGATTTTTGCAAAACATTTGATAAGGTCCGTCATGGTAAACTTATTTTTAAAGTAGAGCGTCTTGGGCTACCACCAGAGATATTTAACTGGATAGGATCCTATTCGTTCAGTCGTAGCCAGTTTGTTGAAGTTGGTGGCCATTTTTCCGGTACCCTCGATGTTTCCTCTGGTGTTCCCCAGGGTAGTGTAATAGGTCCCCTGCTATTTCTGGTCTATATAAATGATATTGTATCAACTCTGAGTACTAACGTTAATATCCGCTTATTTGCAGATGATTGAGTTTTGTTTAAAACCATATCCTCTGTTGATGACCAAAAAACGCTTAATTCTTCTCTTTCTCTAGTTGACGATTGGTGTAACGAATGGGAAATGCAACTGAATTCTGCGAAGACTGTTCACTTACGTATGGCGAGGAAAATTAAACCTTTGAAATTCACATATCAAGTAAATAATGTTGCAGTAACCGAAGTAAGTGAATACAAATATCTTAGAGTAACCCTAACAAGCGATCTACGATGGTCAAAGCATATCCAAAACATCAGTTCCTCGGCTTTTCGAAAATTAGGCTTCCTACGACGCAAGTTAAAAAATGCTCCAACCTCCGTTAAACTCCAAGCTTATAACTCCTTGGTAAGGTCAAAAATAGAATATGCTAATATAATTTGGGATCCCAACACGAAAAAAGATGCATCAAAACTTGAGATGATCCAAAGGAGACCAGTTCGTTTTATTTATGGAATGTACAAGAGACTTGACTCCCCATCCTCCTTAATAGCGGCAAACAATATCACGTCCCTGGAACAGCGTAGGAAAATTGCAAGACTGAAGTTCTTGTATCTACTTTATAACCTCCTTATCTTCCAGAGCCACTAGGAACCACCATCAGTTTTCTCTTCAACCAATATTTGCTCGAACCAACTTTTTTAAGTTTTCATATTTTCCACGCACCATATCAGATTGGAACGCCCTCCCTTACAATATATTCATAGCCCCTAATTTTAATAAAGCACTTGATGATCATCCTTTTTAGGTATTGCCATTGTGCTCTTGTGTTGTGAACCTTTTTGAACATATGTTGTACAAACTTTTTCCCCGTTGATTGTTAGTTATGAGAGTGTTAATTACTAAATATTATGAAAGCCATGTGTAATGATGGTTTACAAGTCTTTTGTACCCCACACCTGCAAGGGCCCATCAAAAGGCCTGCATTATGTAATAAATAAATAAATAAATAAATAAATCAGTAGAACTAACTAAGGATCTGTAGGCCAGCACTTTGCCTCGTTGTCTTTGAGGTGGCAATAAAACTAAATTAAGTTGCACAATTGCAATATAGAGTACAAATTATAAATTTGTTTTGTGACAACATGAAAAGACAAAAAAAAAATGTTGGCAATAAAAACATAACAATAAAAATAAAATAGAAAACGTTCCAGAACAGTCTGGGCTTTCGTTCTATATCAAGGTGAACAATTCGCGTCGCTACGAGTATCGAGGTATTTGACGATCAGACACATAAAAAGTTAATTGTTGCAGCTGCTCCAATTTTCGTGTTTTTTTTCATTCGCATTAATTTTTTTAAGATACAATATAATCTTAGAAGTTGAAGAGCTATGTCCCGTTTCAAAATAAGAAAAAAAAACGCAATAAAATATAGACAAAAAAAACGAAAACACACATACAAAGACGCAATGTCGCGGCGTATTCACTACATTTGGTTTAGTACATGATCGCACAAACACAAAAAAGAACGAACTGCATGACCATGCCACCTTTGCGCAACTTGATTGGCATCATCGGCCCTTAGTGTTGGCTGCGCCCTGATCTAAGGTAAAGCCAAGTCAAAACTCTGACCTTAGGGTCAAACCAATGATGGGAATATTGAACCAACAGAAAAACAGCGTGTTAATTTTAACCAACTGGAAATCTTTTGTCGTGCAACCGACATCTCGATTGCAAGGTGCCATGTCAGTAATAAGCCTCCGTCAAATTGGGGACACATCGGACGTACCCCAGCGCTTTGCCTCAGAGACACCGATATATTTTTTATATTATTTCCGGCTAAAAGCCACCAAAATGGCTATGAAAATATGAAAAAAAATAATATATAATGTATATATATGCATATTGTCGCACCATTCCACAATCGACAGTGTGATTGCGAAAATAATTCCTTCAATCGATAAAAAATAGAGAATTGAATTGACAAACGTGAAGGAATTCATCGCAACCGCCGGAATCGCTTTCATTGCGTCTATTTCATTTGGGCGTGCAGATACACAATGAAACCCGCGCAGAAGTAGTTGTGATCCATTCGCAGCTGGTTCCAAGCGGCACATGGCGACAAATGGTAATGAAGCTATTCTTGACCACGTGCCGCCATTTATATTTGATAGTAGAAAACTGCAACTTGCCGTAACTGAGTGGGAAAAGTTTGTAATTGAATACTGAACTTCACGTGTAATGTATCGATACGCAGTTCCTGAAAATGTAATATCAAAAGATGTTTCGTAATTGAATGTCTCGTTATTTTTGTTAGTTGACGTTATTCTGTTTTTATAGCACAAGGAAATAACACCATCTTAAACTTTGTTTTTTATTTAGAAATGCGCATTATCTGCACAGTTAGTCGTTTACTTTTTTAATTCACTACATTCGACAGACCGTCAACGTAAATTATCGTAGACATTGGGACGTTACAAGTCGAGACAAAAAAGTTCACTATCAGGAACTGTGGTCTATTAAAAGTGAAATAATAAACTAACAACTGGAAATGAACGAAATATCGAGACATTCAAATATAGAAAGAAAGCAGTTATTTAATTTGGTATTAACTTTATAACTGCAGATTGCATAGATGAAAAATTATAAAGCATAAAAAATATTTAAAACGGCTTCTACGGTGGGGTTGCACCTTAAGAAACACGGCACTAACTCATGAAATTATCAGTGCAGCTAGACAGCAAAACAAAGTTGGGATTTATTAACGGGTAGCGTTAAGGACCTCGTGTCGCAGAAAAGCCGACGTCGGTGGCGTCGTGATGGGAAAATCGTTAATGGTTGGTAGTCATGATGTCACATAGTTGGAATTTCAAACCACCCACAACCTTCACATGATGTCACGCGTGGAATGAAATTGATTAAAAGACATGACACGTAATGCGAATTGAAGGTCGCCGCATATCTCTAGAGATTTCACCTTATAAAGTATTTCGTTCGCCTTAGGCAAAATGTGAAGAATTTTAGACGAGATTCGAACCTACGACCCTTCGGTTACGAGCCAGACACGCTACTGACTAAATCATATCCGCCGAACTTGCTGCACACTGCCAGGAGGAGCATGAGAAGCGAGTGAGAAGGCGATGTGAACGGGGCCCGATTACGCTGATCGAATTCCACTTTTAAAGGCGAAGCTTAAGCGTCCTCCAAGTTTTCTGACTGGTACGACCGCATCCTGCATTCACACGTCTTCATCACACACATCGTGCCCAGCAACAGACCCGAGTGTGGAGCCATCAGGATCGCCTAGGAAGTGCCCATAACGCGACAGTAAAAATAAAAATGGAGAAGAATACTCAACCTTCGGATGAAAGTAGTGCACAGATACGTTCAATAAAATCACCAAAAGATTCGTGGCAAACATTTTCGATAATTAGATTGTTGGTAGTTTTGGTAGTATAACGAGAAATCACACCTCGAAATTAAATGAGAGACGTTTTATTCAGTGTCACATAGAAATATGGAACTAATTTAACATCACCTAGACCACCCGAAAATAAATAGCCATGTATCCTATTCCGCCTAAATCCCAATGTTCCGGAAGTGATACACATGATTAGTAACAAAAAGTATCGAGCTACAAAGTCAATCAGCTTTCACAACACTTTATTCTTGAACACATTAAACATTCTTCCAGTTAGCGTTTGCCGGTTTAGTTAATAATATTGTTAAATCAAACTAAAGATCCTTTCAACAACACAAGATAAATAATCACCCGATAAGTCGAAATATGAAGAAAAATCTAAGCACATTAACCTGCTCCCCGAAAAAAAAAAAGAAGTAAATTTTACGTTTCACTACTTTTTATAGCAAAACATGACCCCACGATTTTGCGTTGTGATATTGGCGCTCAGTGTGATATCTGGCTATGGCCTTGCATACATGTGCTATGCTATCGCTTGGGGCTTTTAGATACCTACTTTTGCCGTTTTTGTATTTATTACATTATGACTTGGCGTTTGTTTTCGTTGCAAGATCTTGTAATCTTTGTTCCGTCCTATATGTATTTTTCCTTCCGTGTGTAAATGTCTTCTCGAAGCCTAATCTAGAGATAAAAGCAGTCAATACCAGTGGGACCGAGCTAATGCAAAAGTGCAAGTCCAGTAAAATAGCAAAATAGCACAAAAGCATTCCTGGCATATCTGTCATGGGGCGTTTATAATTTATTTTATCACGACTGGTCTCGCAGTGGTAGTAGTGTGGTCAAAGAAAACGGGCGGCGTTTTTGTGCTTCGATATTGTTAGAACGAAAGTGCGTACCATTTCGCGCGGCCCCAACGGGGTCCTGTCAGAGGTATGTAGGGAATTAGTGTAAGAACAAGCACTTCAGCGATCGTCTCGTGGCCAAGTCGTGCCCGTTCGAGCTTTTCGTTGTACGCGTTCTTGCTGGCGTGTTGGGCCTTACCGCGGTCTGCCCATTGCTTCCTCACTTCCGCTCGCGCTTAATCCTTCGTATTTCTTTGTACTTGTACAGTCGGGGACAAAAGTCTCCAGGACACGCGAGCTGCGGCTGAAACGCATTGCTCTGCCATCTGCCGGCGGGTCGCCTGGTTTCGAGATCACACAAAAGCGCATGCGCGTCCTACTATGTGTGCAAACATGCGTGTTTTCCCGCTCTTCTGCGGCACAGCGCCTAACTCGGAATCGGGCGCATGGTACCGCCTCGGAGATAGCGCTGGCGGCTTACGAGCGTCTGCTACACATTCCGAAACACGAGATACCGCCTGGGGCATTGCGCCGCATTTCGCCGTGTCAGCGCACCTTGCTTTATAACCAGTGGAGTTTATCGCTCAGTTGAGCTGCCGTGACTTCTTGCTTTCTAGGTGCCATGTCAGTAAGCGCTATCTCCGAGGCGGTACCCCGCGCCCGATTCCGAGTTAGGCGCCGCGCCGCAGAAGAGCGGGAAAGCGCACATGTTGGCACGCACAGTAGGACGCGCATGCGCTTTTCTGTGATCTCGAAACCAGGCGACCCGCCGGCAGATGGCAGAACAATGCGTTTCAGTCGCAGCTCGCGTGTCCTGGAGACTTTTGTCCCCGACTGTACATTCTTTGTGACGTTAGGTGACTGGCAGGGTACTTACTTGCTTAGCTGTTAATGTCACTAGCCGACATAGAAGGAGTAAAAAGGCATTGTGTTGTTTGGTTAGACTTAGACAGCGGTAAATTAGTGAACCTCAGTGGGCGTCTGGTATATCCACTGCAGATAAAAATTTAATCATTGCAGTAACACTGTTGGTTTGAGGTATTTAACGTGCATCATGCAGCAGTGGTAAACTACCGCACGCTGGTAAGATGCTCATTCATAATGAAACGTTCAGGGGTGGAGATCGAACACAGAATCCCTGCGTTCTGCAGTGCGAGTTTTTGCTTCACTTGCTCCGAGCTGCGGTGCACTAACACACACCACGGCCAAACTAAATTCGCTCGTTTTTTTTTTTTTTTTTTTTTATAAAGCCTTTTTTTTACAAGAGAAAGCATGTGCATCTTTGCATGGGTGCGCTGGCACTCTACAATTCTCGCTGATCCTCCCTGCTAACCCTGCTGCTCAAAGTGGTCTGTTTCTCGTGGCCCGGTGGTGTATTGCTTTGCCCCGAATGGCACGTCAACATCGGGGAGGATTTCTGCAGCGTGTCTCTCCCCCAGCTGCCCAGAGATGAATACCTAAGCACAACGTGAGAGAATTAGATACGAAGAACTTTGTTGTCAACAAGTACCCATCTACGGTGTGTGCGTAAGGTCCCTTACGTCTTGGTGAAGCATTTAGCAGATTATTGCTTTAATGGCAATCAAATTAATGAACGAGATAATGCTCATACCCTGTGATTTTTGCGCCGTGGCATTATCTCGGGGAGGGTCAGCATTCAGGTCTTCGACCAGCGCTGTAATTATGCTTTTTCTAGTGATTCTAAGAGTTCATACTCAGAATTAACGTTCACTGCCAGTCACCGAAAATCTAGCAGCACCTTACGTGCATGTCGCATTTCCAGCTTAACGTAAGAAATAGGACATAGCAGGCTCCGCGATAGTTTCCACAGGACATAGTAAAACAGCGCACAGAATACGGAGCATAGAACACGAAATATGCCGAATTACCCATCTAGCTTAAATTACTACTTTACTACAGCGTGTTTCCATATGATTTACGCGTTCGCTGCTTCTTTGTCGGCTTCTCCAGTTTGCTTTGACCAGAGTTTATTCTTCTGATCACTTTTCTGTGGTATTTCCAAAGATGGGACGAGACCACGCCTGCACAGCCATGATCAGCGTTCAAGCACGCATTCCCGTACCCTTGATTGCAGCCTCGGTGTGGTGTAGCTGCCGGCCGCCCAGTGGCGCTTAAAGCCTACTTTGTATAGAGTTCCTGTATAGACCTTTTCAGAAAAGGGCTGCTGGCCGGTTTCATTTTCAGTGTTCGTGCGTATCGCGCGTGATTTGCTCGCTTTCCGAAGCGACGCACACGCGCGTGCTGAGCTGTGGAGATCACACGCTGAGCTGTGGATTTGTAAACATTGGAAAGGTCTATAGGCTCCGTACGGGGGGCCAGGGTTGCGCGTTCATGCCATAGAGTTATTATAATGTACGCTAGAGGTTCAACTGGCGCTAGTGTCTATGCGACTTCCGGGAGGCAAATTGAAGCAGACAGCATGCAGTCTACTTTTCCAGTCTTCCTGTGTATTCCTATGGGAAAACGCGCACACATTTTGTTTCTTCGCCGGAAAATAACACGAATAACTTTTGTTATTTCGGTTGTACCGTATAGTATGTACCTTTATTAATATTGTGAAAGTGTAATTGCTTTAGTTACAGCATTTTTCTTTACCACTGAACGATGTCAAACTTCGCTGTATTGCGGGCCCAAACCTCTCTTTCAAGGAAGGTATGTGAAAACGAGCGACGATTCTATGCAAAGTAACGATCGAAAGGAATGTGGAGTGTGTTCATGGTTAGCTAACATTCCGGTGGCGCTTATATATTGTAAATATGCCCGTCCTGTCATTATATGAAAATGACTCGGTCGTGCGCATCTTTACGATCGGTTAAAAAAAAACACATTCGAATGTAAAAAAAGAAAGTATATGGGCTACACAAGGTGTGTATTTTTATTATTTCCTATGTCTGGCAGTTTTTATCGGGCACCCGTTTTCTGGCTTCTCCCTCTTTGCAAAGATTTAGAGCCTCCGGGTGATGATTTGAACCCAGAACTAGCATCTTCGCACAGATTGATGAGCCGAAAAAATAAAGCAGTACTTATTTATTGGAAATTGGACTATATTACGTGGCTTTCAGTTTATTTTGATCGTCTGCATGCACAAGGAGTCACTTATCCAGTGTTACTGCGTAATTCTCGCCGTCTCTCTTAGTTTTCCAGATGTCTTTCGTTCGTTTGGCACGTGTATCCTCCATGCTGGAAAGCGCCGACGCCGTGTTCGCGCTAACAGTGTCCGACAGTGCACATAAATACATGTACGAAGTCGTTTTAGCACCGCTTTTCATACCACGAATTTAAAATAAAAACGCCGTAACTGACCAATTATTTCATCCGCCTGACTGAGAAATGTTGCAATGTGCCTAATACGCACGAATTATTCGTGATATTTGCTCTTATAATCGAGCGCAGAGAGAAAATGCACTCGCTTTTTCCCATAGAAATGCATTACAAGTCAATTTCGGACTGGTTGCTGTCTGCTTCAATTTGCAGCAGCACACTAGTGCCACTTGAACCTCTAGCGTACATTATAATAACTCTATGGTTCATGCATGGCATGTAGATACAGCTCCTCACGTGACTGAATTCGGCGAATAGCAGCGCCGTGCGTTCGAGGCGCGCGGCGCGCTCAAAAGCCGGGGAACGTACGCCGGGGCGCGTGGAACGTCTACTTTGCTGCAGGACACTTGATACGTCTCCTCACGTGATCGGATCTCGGCGAATAGCGGCGAGGGCAGCACGCGGCACGTGGAATCAAACGCGCGACTCCGGCTCCCTTAGGGAGCCTACACAGGAACTAACTTTGTGCCAGCACCGCTTCGGAAACATAGGTGTTATCATGCCTAAGTGGACAGGCAGTTGGACAGCGAGCGCGTATCCAGTCCGACCGTGCACACAAATTAATTCGCTACTGATTGTTTAAGCCGCGCGCTAAGTGAACGTGCCATCGGACAATGTTTGTCGAATGTTCGCAGCATATTCGCACTACGGGGTACACCCCTATAGTTGGTGCCCCGGATGAGCACTGTCCTTCACACAAGTAGTTTTGATGACTCTGCGCTACGTACCTGTAAGCAGACATGTGCGTAATCCCTTACAATTAACGAAATTGCTTGTAATCCGTTATGGTTTTCTGGAATTTTGTAAGAAAATATTTACATATTTTACAAATTGTTAAGTGTCTTTCTTAGTTATTTAGGTAAGGGAATGATTGTAATCCGTTACATTTTCGTTTTCATTCACGGAAGAAAAAGCGAGAATTTCAAACATCAAACAAATATCGCTTCTAAATAAGCAAACTTTTTGTTTTGTGAGATGAGTTTTATTGGAATCACAATGTCACCTGCACTTAAAAAAGGGCAGGGCCTGGCAGTCTTCAGATGTCCAAGGCCCTTCATGCCGCCTAGCACCTATATTCATTTTTCTTTTGTGGCTTGGTTTTTTTGCAAACTGCAGTTTGCTCGCCCACAACGAAGCAGGAAGCAAGAGATTACGGCCACTGATCTCCACTAGAGGACTGGATGGCGCATTGAAACCACCGGAAGTAAGCGGCTTGTCCTAGAAGTGAGCGCTTGACAAGCTTTTCAATTCTTCCAAGCGTTAGACCAAACAATGTCTAAGCCGCTCGATTTGCTTTTGTTATCTCAAGGAAGTCTGCTTGTCGCGCAATATCAGCTCATGCAGGCCCGAGTAGTCTTCCGGGAAGTCGTTTGATTTGTGATAATTCCGAGATTCTAGTGTATTAAGTGCACACGCCCCACGTTCAAATGCCAAATTCTCAAGGTTGGATGTTACAAGGGATTATTAAAACCCACATAAAAATCCAAGAAAGCGTGAACCAAAGCATTAACATGTAGTGAATTCGGGTGGTTGCCTCTCTCCTCTTACCTTGATTCAACAGAGCGCCCCCTCCTCGGCGACATAACTAGTTGAGATCCCTTTCAGCCGGTCACAACTGCTGGGCACCAGAGCGCTTTGACATTTTCATACCAGTCACGCAAGTAAAACATCTTGACATTGTTAATGGATATAAAACGTTTTTACAGCGTACGATGGACGATTGAGCAAAATTTGGCTTGCAACGTAATCGAAGATGGCTGTGACGGAATATAAACTGTTCAACGCACCTCCATGTAAAAAAAAAAAAAAAAAAAAAAGTCAGCAGCATGCGAATTGATTAGCAGGACGGGGCGATCGCAAATGTTTGGAAATAGTTGTTAACTCATCGCATTTTCGACAGTGAACACTCAACAAAACTCGCTGATGGGTGCACTCACTCACCTCACTCACCCTCACCGATCAGGCGTGAAGTGGGGATGAGTGAGTTCATAAGCTTCGAAGACTCGTGAGTATGAGGTTGAGTGAGGGACGTGATTTCGGTGAGGGGCGTGAGTTCGGTGAGGAGCGTGAGTGTATGAGGTCGGTGACTGCACAAGCTCGGTGAGGGAGGTGAGTTTGTGACTTATGTCATTTTAATGAGTTCACGAGGTCGCCGAGTCCAGGAGTTTGGCCAGGCATAAGGTCTCTGGGGGGCCCGGGCCATAGGTTTGATGAGCGTTTGCGGGGTGACGTCGAGGAAAAGTGTTTCATGTGACTTCTCCGTACATACCCGAGGAAGTTGAGTCGACGCTCGCTTCGCAATGGCCCTATTAGCTCGTATGGCTTGTACTCTACGAGTGTTTGGTGCTTATCGATCTTTCTGCGCTGTTCGGCTCCGGCTCCCTTCGCGGCGGCTTGGCGTGGTCTTTTTTCGCTGGTCACTCCTGCGTGGTGGGGTGACGAGAGAGGGGGCAAATCTCTCAAGATCACGTCGGCCGCTCTCGGTATATAGACTGCGAGGCACCGATATACGAGCGGCGTTTTGTTGTATCGTGAAGGAGGAAAACGGGCGCTATGGCGGTAGGCTTGAAGGCAGACATTGCTATTTCGAGTGCGCTCGTCTTATGCATGGTTGCTAATCCTGAAGCTAATATTAAGAAGCGGCTGGGAACTGTCGCGGTTGGTCCGTATACTTGTTGGTTCAAGTTGTAGCCTCGAGCTCTGTAAAAAAAAAGCTTTCAGTTTTTCCACTCTGGTGAAGAAGAAAGACCAGCGGTGCTGTACAATGGAAAGTAATTGCCGGCTGCAAGTTGGTAAGGCAGCGTGGAAAGGCTGCCGCCATCTATGAGCTACGGAGGCAACCAGATACCTGGCTTGCCGCCGTCGCTCATAGATGGCAGTAGGTGTTCAGAGTTAGGTGTCTTCACTTCTTTGCGGGGGCACGATTATTAAGAAACTAGCGCTGTAAAAAGTACGCATACACGTCTTCGTACTCCTGCACGCCCGAAACGCCAGACTTGTTTGCAATCGGGTTGGAAGGCTGCTACATTTATTTGGTAGCATATAAAAGTTAATTCAATTGTGAATTGTAATAGAACAATTGTAGACGACCAGTTTCTAGATTACATTCAAACAGATATGAAACTATCTTTTTACTCTCAGTTAATATTGCTGATGACAATTTGGCGTTCCTAACCTGCTATCCGACACCCCGTTAGTCGCTTAAGAGGGTCTTAAGAGAGTCTGAATACTGGCTGCACCCGAAAACGTTTCACGTGCCGGAGAACGGCTTTTCTCGCTAGCTCCAATAGTATTTAGATATTATTTATGATTCCTTTATATTTATATTTATCAACAGGTACAGCTCGCGTGTACACGTCTGAGTTGTTTACGAGGAGCGCCATTTGTCTTTCTAGCAACATTATTTATAGTTATACGAGTAAATAACTCGAAGGAGGGGGTAAGATCCAAACCTAAGTAATAAAAAATATATTTGATATGCGTGCATACACGTGTGTGCACGGAAACAGACTTCCCTGTCCGACTAAATTAAACCGCCCAATTTGTTGCATGTAAAAGAACACATGTTGAAGACTTGTAGACCGTTTAATTAAGTTGTGTTGCCGCACCCTTCCTGATATTTAGCGTGGATATTCTAATTAGGCTATGAATAGTTGCAAGTGAAGTCATATAAATATCCAGACTAAAAGAGCTTGCGCTTACATTAGTAGGGCGCTGTTTCAATCAAATTAGTAAATACAAATGAAAAATTACCGCCCATCAAAAACCAATAAATAATTTTAATAAAAAACACAAATTTGCGCATGTGTAATGGTTGTGGGGGTGTTTGCCTGACATGAGGTTTTTCTCACTGGCTGTGAAAACTTTTCACGTGCTTGGGCTATTGCAGTTTTGATGAGAATGAATGCAGTGTCAAGAAGGGGAGAACAGATTAGTTTGTAAATATCTGTATTCAGCATATCGACAAGTTTCAAAAATGAGCAGAAATTGTCTGACCAACAAGAATACCGAAGGTATCTGATACCGATCACGATTTTACGTCAGGATTCACGAAGTATAGCATTTTACGACGCACAGAGGCCGTAGATTAGAACGTTCCAGTCTTGATTGGCATGTGAGGTGCAACAAAAAATGGGACGCGATGAGAAAAATAATATACAATAAGTACGCACCAGAGTTTGCTTAATCACTCCTTTTTCCAGAAAAAAAGAAATATCCACCAGGCAGTGTTTTTATTATATTCCTAACGAGCGTGTTGATACGATGTACTAGATAACAGAAAGTATAACACAGAGAGAGGACGAAACACAGACGAGTACATTCTTTCAACTCTCAACAAAGTTTATTCCATGGGGTGCGAACGTATGTTCCACTGCGCAGACTTAGGGAAAGGGGGAAAGGGCAGAGACAGAGGGGGGAAGTAAGAGGAAGGAAGGGAGGGTGGGAGAGGCGGCTGGGTGCGTGGACTCGTTGAAAGACTCGTGGAATCACCCCGGACAGCTCTTGGCTCAGATAATCTATCTCTCTATCGGAGAGAGCTAGCGAGGGGGAAGAGACATTGACGCCGGAGTTTTTTATCGCAAAAGATTCGATAACTTCCCTGCCGAATCTCTGAGGATGGCGTCCTAGCACGCACGTTTTTTTTTAACCTTGGCTTACATCCTCCGCATGTGCGACGATGTGCTGCAATCGGGTGCACCGTTTCCTCGCTGGGATCGGCGACCTCTCGGAAGTGCTCCCTCAGGCGGTCATTTAGGCACCGGCCCGCTTGCCCGATATATTCTCCCCCACAAGAGAAAGGAATGGAATAGATTCTCTCTCTCCGGCAAGAGACGAACTGCTTTTCATGTTTCTTGGGACAGGGATTTGGAGGGGAAGGATTATTGACCTGACGGCACATCTGCTTCAGTTTGAATTTGCACTTGAAGACGACTCCTACGTCGAACCGTGAGGCGAGCGCCTTGAGGCGATGTGAAGTGTTGTGCGTGTACGGAATGACGGCGAATTGTTTTCGGCGGGGTCGGGGTGTAGAGGGAGGTGTGTTGGAGGAGGTAATAATCCTCTTTAGAGTATTTGTCAGAAGGTCTTCTGGATATCCAGCTTTCCGCAACCTATCTATTTGCAGGATAACACTGTTTGTGCCTAGATGAGAACAGGACCTAGATCGCGCAGTCTTCAGGAGGGGCTTAACCAGGCCTAGCTTGACTGTTTCTGAGTGGGCGCTGGTGAAGGGGAGAACTGCTTTTTCTGATCTTTGTTTGAATTCCCAGCACAACCCCCCGGGTCGGAGACTAAGTTGTAGTTCTAAAAATTGAAGGGTACCCCCTACCGGGTCCTCTCTTTTGAAAATGAGGCCGGCGGGGCTTGATGTGAAGGCTTTGAGAATGGTCTCAGGTCTTGTCTGTTCCTGGTGCAGCACAAGATAATCATCTACGTACCTGAGTACCTGGCACCCGGGTGCCGTCGACTCCAGTTTCGCCTTTATATCCCGATCCACATACATTAGGAAGATTTCACTAAGAATGGGCGCCAGGTAAGACCCGATGCAGACTCCTGCCTTCTGGATGTAAATTTTTCCTTCGTACTCAACGAGCGTAGAGCGGAGGTAAAGGTCTAGCAGAGAAAGGAACCCTTTAACGGAGACTCCCGACGCGTTTTGGAACTTGCACATGCCGTGCTCATCTATGGCGTTGCTCATAGATCCGAGCAGGTAATTGACATCTAGATTATCATACATATCTTCGATATCTAACGAAAACAGACCGAGGGGGACAGGCGAATCGTAGAGAGGGGTGAGGTGTGAGATCAGGTCAGGGGAGTTGGTGATGCGGAAAGGTTGAGGGAGATTGAGAGCTGTTAGGTGCTGAGTAGGAAGGATGCCAGGCGCTTCTGCCAACAGCCGTTTTCTGATATGATGCTGCGGAGCGGAACATCGGGTTTGTGAGCTTTTGCGGAGAAAGAGACAGTCAGGTACTGTTTTGAGGGGGCGGCTATCGCGTTCCTCAAGGCTGGCTGGTCAAGGTTAGTGCACAGGTCTTTAAACTTGGATCTCAAATACCCCGAAGGTCTTTTTCTGAGCGAGATAAAGTTCTTATCTAGGGCAGCTCCCACCTTAACGCCGAAGAGGTCTTCTTCCATGATGACAAAAACGCCTGTTTTGTCAGATTCCAAAAGTTTCAGTCGGGCGCCGCGCAGCTCCTCCACGACAGAAGGCACCAGAGACCCACTCGAGGAGGGCGGGGGAGGGTGGGCACACGCTGAGCGAACCGCTGAGCCCACGAAGTCTTGACGATCCTGCTCTCGGATGGAGGCTGCAACCTGGTAGACAAACGCCAGCTGGTCGACTCTTGAACCGGGCAGGTCTGGGGCAAACTTAGGTCCATAGGAGAGTAGCTGCACGGCATCCGGAGATAGCGGTGTGTGCGAGAGGTTCACAGGAGGTTGCAATCCGGCAGTGGGGTGCTTCTTGTTGGGTGCTCGAAAATCCCTAAGAATCCCGACCCAGGCAGATTCCAGGAGGTCCGCGGCAGCCTTCTGGATAAACTGGAACGAGGGGTGGCAGGAGGGGTGGCACAGGGGGGGGGAAGGTGCCGCCGCTTCCAATGCACCCTCCTCAGAATTTACGGCGCTCCGTGGGAGCCGCCATGTTAAAACTTGAGACCAGTGTTGCTGCATCTGTAGGTCGTCTTTAAGTTAGAGCTGACGGAGAAAATCTGGCCACGGCGCAACGCCGATGTACGCTGGAAGCTAGAGCCGGTTTGCTTTCGTTTTTTGTGTTTGGTCGGAGAAAATCTAGCAACAACGCACGTTCAAGTTTCAACATGGCGCCGGTATTGCTTCGGCGCTTCGGTTTGACCACGTTTGACGCGGTTTGCCAGCACATGTAGCGAAGACGTGACCGGAGAAGGGCCCCTGTGATGGTCCCGGAAGACGGAAAGTATCATTCGTAATCGTCGTGCGTGCTTTGAAAGCGAAGGGAGTCACAGGGTCCACGAGTGCGCAACCACAAGCCAAGGTTCACGACAGCGCTCCGTTGACTTCGGCGATCTTGTTCTGTTTGGTGCATAGAGATAGGTTTGGTGCAACACGGCGATGCGACAAAGAGTTGAAACGTTCGTGGTGTGTCGTGCGGTGCTTGGAGGTAGAATCCCATACTAACACGAAGCGCAAATTGGTTATTGTGGCGTTAAAATTCAACGGGTTCAGTTCCGTCGTCGTCGTCAGCTGATCCGGTCCAACTGGTCCGGGAGGACGCAGCGAGCGCTTTTAAAAGTAAATCTTCCTTCGTTCCGTTTCAAAATGTGGAAGATTCTCGACGCATACCGTGAGTAAAAAGCTGCGGGCGTTTTCAACAAAATTACGTCGTTTTAATTGAACAATGGACTATGGATTCTTGACCGAGACCTGCCGTTGTTATGCTTCGTGTTGTTGGCGTTTGCACAGCGACGCACACCGCCCGAGTAGATGATTCGGTCGTGCAAACGACCGGTCATACAGAATTTCAGAGAAACATAAGTCACCACTGATATTTTCTTGTAAATCTCGTGTGAATTTGTTGCGCTCGTCATGCGGTGTGAATAAATTAGGGCAACGTTTCCTACCTGCCTACGGATGCATGAACTGAGACCATTCTTTACGTAGTGAACATAGCGTTTTTTTTTTATTTTGGAAAAAGGTGTTGGTGAATTTATTATGGTACAATCACTTGAGAGTTCAGAAATTGGAGAGAGCGAGCATGCTTTCTCAACTTTGTCACTTTTCTCTCTGGCATTGCCCCTAGTTTCAAGTTGCAGTTTCACTAGACATACCTACTAGCAGGTACAAACTGCTCTAAAGCAAATAAAAGACTGGTAAGTCAGGGCGGTGCGGACTCCGTGTTTCGCGCTTTTCGCAAGGTTACTGGGTGAGTGCTTTTGCGAGGTATGCGGAATACGCAAACGATTTTGTTATGCCCGTCGGTTGCGTCTCTCCAGCAAAACGAATAAGATGATCTACAAAGGCGCAATCACAAGCCACTATTTACGATAACAGTGCATTTGATTCGGTGGTACGTGTAGTTGTATTTTACCCTGCTTTCTGCAACAGCGTGTCATGACGAAGAGCTGGAACGTTCACGCGGTTTCTGCTGGGCTACCGGTTGACCCAGGGGCGGATCCAGAACTCCGTTTTTTTTTTTTTTTTGAGGGCGGGGGGGGGGGGGGGGAAATCTAAACTCTAAAGCAAGATAAACAGGACTCCGGTTGCGCCTTTTGTTTTAACCGCCGCAGAACCACACTGCGCCGACGGCCCCTAGATGTGCGCCGCTGCGCCGACTTTTGGTTCTAACTTCTGCCGTGCTTTGAAACCGCCGCCGCGGACTTCAGTCTAAGCGACACAGTGGTTCTCCAAGTGTGTGCGCCTGCTAGGGTGCGGCCTACCCTATTTCGAACCCTCGTCCTTGAGTACCGAGCTTCCTACCACCTGGCAGGACGGGAGTTGGTTTTATTTCGGGGAATCCACCCATGTCAAATCGCCCTCCAAGAAGGGGGCAGGGGGGGGGGGGGGGGGGTCGACTGTTTGGAGGGTAGGCGGCCGCCCCCGTCGCCTCCCGCCTCCCCCTTGGGTCTGCCCCTGGATTGACAGAAGCCCGCGTCGCCCGCATCGTGAGTGCACTTGGGCTGTTGTAGTGGCTCTAGGCTGTTGATGCTCAAGCCTTTCATCCGCGGCTTGCCGTCAGCTGATCCGGCTGCTCGACGGTGAGGAAGCGGCGAAAGTGACCTCTGAAGCAAATCTAAATCCTTGTTCATCTTGTGGGATGCTGCGTCGTGGTGACGAGCGAATCCCAACATAGAAAAGAAACGGCGGTTTTATTGCCTCGGGGGCGTCGGTCGACGGACGTTCCTCTGTCCCGCGTGACTGTGTAGCGGGCGGCCGTGCTTCCCTGAAGCAGACGACGACGAGGTTTTATAGCACCAAAATGCTGGTGATTGTGCGTCGCCACAATCTAGTTATACGGTGTCAAAGTGTGGAAGGTGTCCAAAGTGTACTGAGGGCGGGAACTACGAGCGTTTTGCTTTGCTTTCGTAACCGAAACCAGAACAGCGAGATAACTGCCTTGCGTACTCCAAAATGATGGAAGCAATAAGTTGCCAAAACCTGTTTTTAGGGTTTCAAGCCGAGTAAACAAGACAAATATATTTAAACTTCGTTGTCTGTATGCACGAGGACTTATATAACACAACAATACATTATTTCCAAAACGAAAAAGAAAGTAAAACTTCGTCCGCCGTATATGGCAGCAACTTCTCCACTGCGAAACCTATGCTGGCAACGTAAGCGGTTTTAATATGGCAGCCTCCGCTTTGCGCCGCGTTCCCTTTCCCTCCTTCCCCCCCCTGGGGTGGCAGGAGCGGCCCGACCCCAACGAGTCCACGCACCCAGCCGCCTCTCCCACCCTCCCTTCCTTCCTCTTACTTCGCCCCTCTGCCTCTGCTCTTTCCCCCTTTCCCTAAGTCTGCGCAGGGGAACATACGCTCGCACCCCATGGAATAAACTCTGTTGAGAGTTGAAAGAATGTACTCGTCTGTGTTTAAGGTAAAAAGATTGGTGAGAACGATTATAAATTTAAAAACAGTCCGTTCCGAAAAAAATTTCATACAAAATAAAAACACACAACCAACACAATTTTTTTTAATACTTGCCACGTCATTTTTTTTTTTGTTACGGTCACAAGAAAATGTTTGGCGTCCGTTGTAATCCTCTCACAGTCAACGTACAAACACTTTGTAGAACCAGCTATCGATCTCCGCCATGCCGGACCCCGCAGACCACCGCAGTGTCCAGCAGCATTTTTACTGCATTTCCTGCAATTTGCAGCAGGACTTCGATGCCGTCGCCGACACCGTTGGTGTCTCCATCAAATGGATACAGTGTGACGTAGTCGTCTTGGGGACTTTCTTGGCTGGATATCTGGTGTTGCGCACGTGCCTTGCTTTTGCAAACTCCCGCATTGTGTTCCTTGTTCCCGCTGTTATGGCACATTTCCTTCTTAAAAGGACAGTCCTGATGAAGGTGATGATTGCCACAATGGTAGCGGCTGCTAGACGTAGAGGCTCTCGACGCTCCTGGCGCCGCCAGCTTTCTTTTGGTTGAACGCGCCTGGACTTGAACGTTTTAAATTCCTTGCATTTGAGGAACTGCCGTCTGGGTGAGCTGACGAGCGTCCTGTCTGGTGAGTTCTAAGCCTAAGGCGATATCGCATGCTGACTTGAAAGTCAGAATCCTCTCGATGAGCCAGGCGGTTGATGTAATATTCGTCTCTCAGCCCACAGACGACCCGGCCTCTCAAGGCATCATTCAGGAAGTCCTTGAAATCGCAAGTATGAGCAAGCTTCTTTAGCGCGGCTATGAAGTCAGCGAGAGTTTCGCCCTCCTCTTAACTGCGTCGGTAGAAGCAAAATCGTTCTGCAATCGTGATGGGGTTGGGCATGAAATGTTGAATGAGTGCTTTGTTCGAGGTCCTCTTAAGAACGTTTAGTTGTTGTTCTTGGATATACGAGGTCTCGTAGCAGCTCATAAGTCGATGCAGGAAGTGTTGCAAGCAAAATGTCTGCCTTCTTCTCTTCCGGTACCTCATTAGCCGCGAGCCAGCGTTCGAATCTCTCAATGTAAAGATCGAATCGTTCTGACTTGTTGAAATCAGGAACGTTACCGATGTAGGTCATCCTCACCCGGTTTGTGTCCGCATCGGCGGGGTCCCTTCCTGACGTCCTAGCAGTCGTAGCTTCCGCCAGGGTGCTAGAGCTGTGGACGTTCGGGTTGAAGGGGCTTTACCTATGCTGCTGATGCACACGGATGACGGCTAGAACGCCCTCGTCGCGAATTGTAGTAGCTGTGGGTTTATTTACATGATGAGAAAGGTATGCCGCGGGCTAACCTAGGGCTTGCTTCATCCCGGCTCAGTCCAGTCGATCGCGCTCAGTGTTCTGTTTCACGAGCTCTCCGCGCGGTCCTTCCGCGAGATCTCGTCTTCTGCCTTTTTCTCCGAGTTACCACAACTATAAAGTCAAATAGGTCACTAATTACTCAAAGTATCAAGATGAAAATAATGCTTAGATAAACTCAGTTATGTGACTATAGTATATTAAATAAATATAAAGAAGAAACAATAAGGTAATTGCGTTATTTAAAGACAATTGGATGAATAGTAACACACGGATTAATCAAAGGAGTAATCAAACCCTTAGATGAGCTTATATGAAGTTGCATTTGTCAATATCAATTCAGAGTAATTGACTGAGTAACGAAAAGTTGGCTTCCATAAAGGTATTTGTGTCAATAATAGCTATATAACCAAAAGTAATCAGAATGTCAAATGAGCTTGTACAAAGTTATATTTTTCCAATAACCCCTCGAAGTAATCAAGAGAGGAATAAATATGTCTGCTGCACTTCTATTATGTAAATTGTGTTATTAATAGGTTGAATTATTTAGACGGTGAAGCGATTTAAAGTCAGCGGTGTCAATAATACCGACAAGTAATAAATAGAGTCATTACAAATTGCACTTTTACTTCTATCTTCTTAACTGTATCAATATTAGGTCGAAGTAATGAGAAAAAGTAAACGGAACGTCAATTTAGCTAATTAAAAGTTGAGAGAAGTAATAAAAAGTGTAATCACAACTTTAGATTTTACTTATACCTCCTTCGACGTATCAATAACAGGTCGAATAATTAGAAAGAGTAAACGAAACGTCAATTCAGCTAATGAAAAGTTCAGTGTGGCACTAATATCTCGAGGCTACTAAAAGAGCAATCCTTATGTCAACCGTTCGACTAGTAACTGAAAGTGATCGAAATAGTGACAAATATATAAGGAGTCCTCAACAAAATCTAGTTGTATAAACAATTAGTCTAATTTATCAAAAGTGTAAGCGAAATACTACCATTGAAGACTAAAATTGAAGACGTTTACAATCCCCTGTAACGCCGAAATAGAGCGCAGCTTTTGAGGAGGACAAGTGGAAGGTACGGAGAGGAAGGTATGCCCCTCCTCCTCATCCGTACCCTCCCCTCCTCCCCTCCTGCTCGCCTCCCACTTAGGGGAAAATTTCCCGCTAAGTTTAGCGGGGAACTTTTTCCGCTAAATTTAGCGAGGAAAGTTTTCGGCTAAATTTAGCGGGGAAATTCACCCATAATAAAATTCGCGGCGACGTCAGGGGGGACGTCACTGGTGGCCCACGTGACCTCAGACGTGACGTCACTTGTGACGTTATCTATGACCACTTTTGACCCTCGTGACGTCACGTGTGACGTCATCTATGACGTCACTGGTGACACTCGTGATGTCACATGTGACGTCATCTATGACGTTACGAGGGTCATCAGTGGCGTTATAAATAACGTCAAGAGTAACGTCACTGGTGACCTTCATGACGTCACACGCGACGACACAAGTAACGTCATCTTTGACGTCACTGGTGAACCTCGTGACGTCACGTGTGACGTCATCCATGACTTCACTGGTGTCCTTTGTGACGTCACGTGTGACGTCATTATGAGAAATGTCTAGTCTTGTGCGAATAGTGGATTTCGAGTTCGAAGCGAATACATGTTTGGGCCGAATATTTTCGATTCGAATATCGAATAGTTTTTCCATGCCTTTCACTACCATTGCGTAATGCTTAGACGAAAACCCAGCTAACTTGTGAAGGTTGTTTCACTGGTTCATTTATCAGCTAAGTTTATCTATATTTTTAACCTGTGTCTTCCTAAGGTCTGATGTTTTGGGGTGGCAAGTGAACAACGAATTTGACATAAAATGAATCCTATAGAGATGGCCAACTATACACAATTGAGTGGATTTACTAAGTTTGCTATATAAAATATGCCTTCTTTAATCTCGAGTTAAAAAATAAATAATTGCACATGTTGAACGCAGATTGAAAAGGCACCTCTGCCTAATAGCGTCTACTCTTGCATAACGGTCAGTTTAATTTTGGAACTTTTACTACAATGTAGATACACACATTCACAAAGTTTTCATTTATTCCCAAATACAGCCGGAACGCGAGCACAATCCCGCTTTGAATGTATGCTTTTCTTCCAAGAACGCAATTGCGATATTCATACTTTTCCAAGTGTTTAACGCGGCGGGTTACTCCGTTAGGTGCGCTTCTTATCGAGCACCGATGTAATGCAGAGAAGCAACACCCGCAAAGCTCGCTTCTGCGGGTATTGCTTCTCCGCTATGCAGCGGTGCTTGGAAAGAAGCGCACTCAACGGGGCTAACCATCGCTATCAACACCTCGAAAAACGCGAATAGTGCAGTTCTTCTCGAAGCGAATATAGAATAGTCTATTATTCGAAACTACTATTCGAAATTTCGAATATTGGCACAAACCTAAAAATGTCCCATAATGCACCGCACGGTTACGCCGACGCCGATGGCGACGGCGATGGCGACGCCACTCCAGCCGGAAACGGCCGCCTAAGAGCTGTGCTCTAAAACGTGCACATATATATTGTAGATTCAATTGACTGACCCCAGGATTAAATCGGGTAGCGCTGGGACTAATTGGAATAGCGCTTAAATTAAACCGAATGGAACTTAGATAAAATTGACCACTATGTGGACTAAAATGAGCGAGAAAACTTGTAATATGTTCACGCCCGTGGCTTCTTGATTCGTTCTTCGGTGCTCTTATCGACGAATTCTGGAATTTAAATGGTTGCCGAAGAAGAATAAAAGTATCGTGATGTTCCACGTCCTGTGTTTTGTTCTTAAGCTTGCAATGATACATAATAATATTTGTATAAAAAAAACTGGTTCGAAAATCGATTGGATTCATCCGATTGAAAAGCTGAGGGATTTCCATCGAATTCAATTCAATGAACGCGTGGCCTCGGCTTTCTTTCGTCGTCGCTCTTAGATACGATCAGCCATATCACTCGTGGAAAGAACCCGTATTGGTCCGAAGCGCTGACGTCAGCACGCTTCATCCTCTCCCTCTCTCCCCACCGCCGTGCTGAGACATGGAATCTGTAAACACGATACCTTCTGACGGGAATCGGTAGCAGAGTTAATACACCAACTCATGTTTACAAACAAACCGGAGCGCCCCTAGCGGACGCCACCGGCGCCGTGCATGCGCGATGGGGGTGTGGGCAAGAAGCTTGCCGTCGCCCATAAACAAACCATTAAAATGCGATGTTGTCGGCGTCGGTGTGAGTCCCCCTGCCCTTTTTCGCGTTCGAATCGTTGATTCTACTTCTTCCCGGCGATGTCTGACTACTTGAGCGGCGTCAGTGAAATTACCAAGGCTCGTTACACCGCAAACTTCGCGTGAATAATGTCACATGGGGCGATTCATTCCGCGTGGACGCCGCAGTATATACGCTAAATTTTGATTCTCATGATGAGATTTCACTCGCAATTTTAATCGCGATGCCGCTGGGGCTGCAAAAGCTGAACCGTAGCTGAGATGGTTGACGTCGATACTGAAAATCGCAAGCAGAATCGGACCAAGTGAATTAGGCTCAACAAGGCGGTGATTGTCACTGGTAACAATCATCAACATCTCCTTGTATCTACTGTTTATATCGAGCCTGCTTTCCAACCTTCAAGTTTTAGTGTTTTGAGGCCTGCACTTACTCCTTATCGCAAGTACCGGGCCCACGTTTTGTCTACGGGCAAGTGTCGTCTAAAAGAGCAGACGACAAGCAGAAACGTTTGAAAGAGCAGACAACAGTTCGAGCGATCAGGCGGCCGTTTGAACTTGAAGACGCACTGAACGTAGTCCGCAGGTGGTCCGTACAACTCGACGGTTTTCCGGCGTTCATGTTGGAACAAAACAAATAAATCTGATGACCACAAGCATCCGTGAATTCAACCCAAAGTGTTTCCCGCCCAAGCAATCGTTGTCCGACGCCGTCTGCTTTTTTCTTTTCACGTCCCATATCCAGATTCTCGGACGAACCGAGCACATGAAAATTGACCTTCAAACCGTTTTCGACTCTTTTGGTACGGCCCCAGTCGCGGCGTTTTAACGAGAAGGTAGGTTTTTGTCTAGTTTCTTTCAAAACAACGCCGGAATACACGTCTGGCATGGGGACTTCTGCCCACAGCCCCAGACCGGAACTGCGCCACACGCGCCACCACCGCGCCTTGACGTCACAACATTAAGTTCGTGTAAAAAAAAAAAAAAGATTGGTGGCCGAGTGGCGTCAAGACGTCTCAGCTCGGAGCGAGGGGAGAAAGTGTGCGCTTGAGACCCTTCTGGGTTAGATCCCGACCCCCTGCCCTTTGGATCTGGATGAGTTTCGTACCGGCACACGTTTGTGTAATCACTACTGCGTGGGGCACGTGAAAGACCCAAGGTTAGCGGTTGTGCTGCTCTGGCTAAATTCCTCATCTACAGCTAAAAGAGAAGTCATCCGTTGAGGCGTACTAGCATAAAGGTTGTCTAAACCTACAAGCAACACCCTTTCTTATACCTCCTTGCCACCCCACTCTTCTCACTACCTCACGCATGGCGCTGACGCAAGGTCTCACACCGGCGGGTGTTCGTGAAAACGAGCGTTCAAATGCTTACATATTAAAGTATCCGTTCAAGACATTGCCGTTTGCTGGCTCCTCCTCCAACAGATCGCAGTGGCTGAAGATGACTTGTCTATAGAACGGGTCACCCTGCCGGTTGTATTTTCTTCCTTAAATTAAGAACCGCGATACTAGGCGCGCGCTCATCCACCTAGAAATGAGCAATATTGCCTGGCGCTTAGTTGAGATACTTGGAAGTCAAAGAAAGACATTACAGAACGCCAATGACCAATGATAATGCCGCCTCAAACGCGAAACTTGTTTGATTTTACTTCGAATCAGTGCGCGTCTTTTTGTTTGTTTGTTTCCTGATGGAACAGCGAAATGGCGTTCCCCGCCGGGCATAAACAGGACGGCGCAGTTAGAGGGCCCTTCTTTGACCACAAACTACGAAGAACCCTGATCCCGGCGGACGTTTGAATTACAGTGTTGGACACGAAGGTTCCTTTTCTGCAGGAAAAAAGAGCACGATTCCGTCGCTCGATGCTTGGATTATGAAGGAGCCGCGAACACGGGCGGGCTCAGCGTGAGAGCCGGGAGTTCCGTTGTCTTCCGCAGCGGGAGCCCATGAATAAGTCATGCGTCGTGGCGAGTGATTCCGGAGCACTAAACTCCGTTTTACCTTGCGATGGACCGCAGCACAATTTAGAGGACTCGAGGGACCCAATCAACTGCCCTATATTACTGTCACGTGGCTTTCAAGAATTATGACACAGCAACTCGTGGGTCGCGTAATCACGCGACGCATTCACAGCGCTGGATTTGCTGGGATTCCAAGAAACCCCCGGTACGAACTATCGTAAGGTGAAATAGAGTGCAAAGTAAGCGAGCGCCGTCTGCGCGAGATTCTGTGCGGGAGGGTCGCTCACCTTTCGGCTGTTCGGCGGTTGGCGCCGACCTTTTATTGTGTTTCGCGAGGAGCCTTTATTGTGCTCTGTTCCTCTCTTTACCCCCGCGTCCGGGGGAGAGAGGAGAGTGCGTTGAAGAGTTAGCGACGCCCACGCTTCGTGGCAATCTCGGGGCGTCGGGTTTCGCACGAGCCCCACACCCAGACATGTACAAGTTATTCAAGAAAAGTAATGGAGTTGAGTTACTGAATATCAGAGCTGGCAGTAATGTAATTACTGTAATGAAATTACAGTAATTTAATTACTTGTTCGAGTAATTAGTAATGTAATTCATTACTTTTCGTAGCAGGTAATTTAGTAATGTAATGAATTACTCCAGCGACGGTAATTGTAATTAAATTACCTAATTACTTTTTCGCACCAGGCATATTTTTTCTGTCCGCAATACACAAGAGCGCTTTTCTTTTTATTTTACTTTTCCTTTTTCCTCTACACCTTTCCAAAAAACGCTCTTTGGCCGCCGCTATGTTGCTGATGCTAATGCGGCTGGTGCAACTCTCGCGCCCGCTATCAGCTAGACATTTTCTGCCACTCTCTTGAACTGCGAAAACCCGCTCAGCGCGATTCTCTACCTATGTTATGCGGTTTTGCATTCGACGTTTTCTGACCCCTCTTAAAAGTTTCCGCTTACTTTTTCTGATGCATGCTGCATACCCTCTCAGTGTTATCTTCCTCTGTGAGAAATAGGGCTGGTAAGTGCCTGCCATTCGAGCTTTTCTGCTCGACATTCTCGGGAAACGAAGGAGGGGAAGTAGGTCGAACTAAGGCCCCTGGTGGAACGGCCCTCGACGCGATTTTGCGAACAATGACAATTGTTCTCCCCCCTCCCAGAGATAATCCGTGTAGGGTCCTCAGTCATCTCCAAAAATAGTTGTCCGGGTTGGGGTGGGAAACGGATCAGTCGCGTGCGTTCCTCTGTCCATCGGTAAACATGCAACAGAAAGTTCTACCTGTGTGCCATGAACTGTGTAAATAATGTAAATAAAGTTATCTGTAAAAGGAAGTTATCAATAGCTCCTTTATATTTAAAAGTATACAAAAGTAATGCGAAAGTAATGTCATTACTTTTAAAAGTAATTTGTAATGGTAATTAATTACTTTCTGGCTGTGGTAATTTGTAATGTAATTTAATTACATTTAAGCAATTTTCAGCAAAGTAATTAGTAATGTAATTTAATTACAAAATATGAGTAATTTGGCCAGCTCTGCTGAATATTAGCCTCAAAAGTAATTTGAGTAGAGTAGACATTACTCAAATGAAAAGTAATTAAGTAACTTACTAACTACCGTAAAAAGCAGCGAATTACTTTTGAAGTTACTTTTATAATATCATACTAACTAGGAAGTACATACGTTTTGATCCGTTAGCGAATTTCTGCTAGCCGAATATAAACCGGCTTGTTTTTTTCACAGAAATGCGTTAATAGCTGTGTCTGCTTCTGCATGCCTAATTCTTTATTCTTTTTTTTTATTTTTATTTTTAGTTTTGGTCAATGATGTACTGCGGATGTACCCTTTCTGCTTTGAGGTTTAGAACAGCCCGAGCTTGATTTTGCACACAGTGTTTGCTTGTTTACAGTGTTGCGTAAAGTACGTATAAACTACTTTGAAGTAGAAAATAAATGAGAGGTTCTGTACTTCAAGTGAAAATTTAAGTACACCGGGCGCAATGTACTTTAAATAAAGTACTATAAATAAGGCACGTAGCCAAGGAGGGGGGGGGGGCATGGGGCCCACCCCCCTCCCTCCGAAATCTTACCTTTTGCTGGGACCTCCCTTCCCCCCTCCCCCTCATAGAGCATTTTGTCATGGTCGGGCCACCCCCGAAACGAAATCCTGGCTACATGCCTCCTATAAATACAATGTACTTTCAAAGTAAAGTAGAAGCACTTTTTAACACAATCTTTAAGAATGCACTTTCATCCCCTATACAGTGTTTTTTAACTGGTATGCATTGCTTCAGGGAAATGGGAGGTGTGTCAGTTTTTTTTTTTTGGAAATGGCAGCAAATATTGACTAAAGTCAAGTTGCCACAGAGTAATTGTTTTACTCTCGCTGACGGACTACTTAACAGAATCAACTTATAAAGCAATTATTTGTATCGGTCTTATAGCCGCCATTACTTCACTCAGAGGTATGACCAGATGACGTCTCGAAAGACGATAGCGCGTTTTTACATAACGATATGCCAGTTTTTGTTTCCAAAATGGGGGAAAGTACTTTGAAGTCGGGAGTTGCACTTTCCTCAGAAAGTACCAGAAAAATACTTTACTGAAGTACAAGTACAGGCTCAGTAAATGTACTTCAAGTAAAACACAAGTCTTCTAACCCTACCTGAAGTAGTAATTTAAGTACCATGTACTTAAAGGGGCTGTGCAACTAAATTAACGTTGAAAACACCCGCGGCCTGTATTCTTTAACATGTGTGTCTCGCCACCAGCCACACAAAACACCCTGTCTTCCTCGGAAATATTGCGATTCACCTAGTAATAGCGGCAGACGTCGGAACCATAGCTCGCGACCAAATGACGTCAAATGTGTATAGTGTAAAACATTGCCAAGTTGTGCAATTACTTGCTAAACATAAGACTTAAATTTTAGAAATCTTGTCGTGCCGGCATTAACAAATGTCTCGAAAGCCAAGTATTATCATATCCAGAGTTATAGTGGCGCAATCTATTGGAGGTCGACAAAACCACCGCTGCTCTGCGGCTGAGCCCACATCATATGGAACGAGCAGAAGAGATGCCTGCACTTTCGTTGTTTTTGTCTTCCAGTCTTTAGTTTGGACTGCATTAGACGGCTGCGAACGTCGGCAAGAGGGAGGAGTTTTAGTAGACCGTGTTTCCCCCTCCGCTAAGCCCCTCCGCTAAGCCCCTCCGCTACCCGGAACTCTACAGCCAAGGCCATCGGCGCGCAGGCACAGTGACGGTTTGTTCGTAGCGGAGGGCTAGCGGAGGGAGAAACACGGTCTACTAAAACTCCCTAATGCCTACCGAGTCCGGTGTTCTGTTGTGTCCGACCAGTTCTCCGGGCAGACTTCATCTCCGGAAGCAGGGAAGAATCATTGCTTATCACATTTTAGTATTTACCCCGTGATAAACTTCTCCCCGTGATAAACTTCTCCGAGATGAGTGCTGTCGAAGGTTCTGCAGAGATGACCGCGGAAAGGTAGAGCTCGGCGTCTGCTCAGATCACTTCGACGGCAATCACGACTACCGTCGCATAGGAAGTGTGCTTCCCGATGCCGGGCAGACCATGAAACGTGCCCGTCTGAGGCCCGAGGCGGTTCCGTCACTTCGTTAACCTTTCACCGAGTCGTCGTGCTCATCGACAACGCACTCCCGTTTCGTCGGGGTGCCCGATTAGGGTACGAGTCCAGTGGACTCGCTATAAACGAGCGTCTCACGCTCAAACTCGCTCAATGCGTCATCTTGGTCACCGGAAGGTGGAAGGGAAGGAAGGACACAGGGTTCGCTCTCGCTGCAACAAAACCGGTGAAACCCTCCGCAAAAGCGGAAACCTGCTTTCCCGTTTAACGTAAGAAGCACGTGACAACCACAGTACCCGGATTGCGGTGTACGAGTTGAGAGTACTCGGGGGCGGGCTGCAGCTACCACATAATTACATCTGATATTATATTGTAAAAAAATGAAAGACGTTTACAATTCCCTGTAATGCCGAATTAGAGCGCAGCTCTTGAGGACGAGGAGGGAAAGGTACGGAGGCGGAGCAGGGGCATACCCTCCGCTCCTGCCCCCCTCGATTTAGCGGGAAATTTTTGATAAATTTCCCGCTCTTGAGAAGAGTATGTCCCTCCCCCTCCTCCCTTACTAGTACTGAAATCGTACTAGTTTCACACTTTTATAAAACAAAATAGTATACATTTAGTACACCCCAAGTACATATGTAGCATACCATAAGTGAACCTCGAGTGTACGTCTAGCCTAATAGAAGTGTACATTTACAAGGATGTGATTATCCTAAGCCGTTTTGGAGCTCCTTTCGGAGCAGCCAAAACAGTGTTTTGGAGCAGCACATGTGGCCTTTGGAGCAACCAGAACAGTGCTTTGGATCAGCAAAAGGGGCTTTTGGAGCAGCCAAGATTGTGCTTCGGAGCAGCAAAAGTGGCTTTTGGAGCGGATATTCTTATAAAAATAAGAATATTCGTTTTAAGTGCTGTAGAAACGAAGGGCACTTTGTGTTGTGTTGTGTTCTGATGTGAGGTGTTGTGACGGAACTCGCTGCCTGTGTTTCTACTCCTGAGACATCCCACAAGTGAACAGTGGTGTAGGCATTGTCGAGAAATTCCGAAAAACCGATTGCGACCGTGCACGTATAGGGCAACTTCGGCAGGCTTGCAGTTGCACGTGCTTCGTCGCGCGAGAGGGGACAACGGCTGTTCGATCAAAACCGAAACCATGCCATGCCACTCCACTCCGTCGCCAATTGATTCTTAAAATTATATGCAAAATGTAGGTGTCGAGCATAGGACAAAAAAAAAAAAGTTTAGCGGCGAGTGCTTGGCAGGTTAGAAAACAAGGTACAAGCTAAACACACACACAAAAAAAGGACCTGAGCGCATCCATGCAAGACATCGGAAGTCAGTGTCAAAAAGTTCTTGGAGCACTTTGTGCAACGACCGAACTCGAGGCAAACACGCGTGTTGTGCGGGTTCAGCGTGCAGACATTGCCTTCTTTGCTTTAGCTCACTTCACCAACATTCTTTCCCGGCAGATTTTTCACGTACCGGGGTCACTCTCGAAAAAAATCCCATCGAGAGAAACCTAGGTAATCAATACTTCGACACTGCAGTCTTTGAGTTAAAGAGGAATTTTTGTAGTAACGTGTGATTTAAACAAGAACAGGAATGTTGATGAACATGCGGTGGTACTTAGTTTCATTTTAGAAAGCGCCATATCTGCAGCTACGTGGGGACGGCAACACTCGACGCCACGCGACCACGGTGACTGGAAGGCAGTGGCCAAATAGTTTTCCCACGGCCGTTGCTTTCAGGAGCGGGTGCTCCAACTCACAAAGTACAGTAGTAAACAAAAAGATATGATGTTTTGTTTCTTTTACAAAAGTATTGCTCGACGTCTAGTTGATTAATTTATATCAGTTTCTACTCTATAAATACGTTAATACAGTGTTCTTTAAGCATCAGTTTCTACTGTATAAATACATTAATGCTGTGTTCTATTACAATTTTTATATCTGTATCACAGTTCGAAGAAAAGTTACCCACGTAAAACCGAAATATCATATCTTTTTGTTCACTACTGTACATCCCGCCGCGCAAAAACGCGGTTTCGTTTAACAGCATGACTGCATGGCTGGTACCCGGCACGCTAGCGTCGGAGTGTCGGCACACACCCACGTGTATTGTTGAAAACATATTAAAGAAGACGCGAGACGAGACCCACGAGACGACGAAAGCGCGAAACGCGAGACGGCGGGAAAACCATGCCAGACCAGATGGACAATTGATGCAGGGTACTCTGTGTCGGGCGGACGCTTGCGCCACATAACACTCGCATGCTGATTACGGTACTCACTTAAGTTTCGGTTTTAAAAGGCGACCGAAATTGTTTTTTTTTTTTGGCGCAGGATTGGCGCAGATTGCCCATATTTTGGCAAAATGTAACACCATGTAGCAGGGTTAGCCTCTTGGCGCTCGCAATTAGCGCAGCAATCACATAATTGCGTTTAGTACACTATATGTATGCTTTTGGTGTACTAAATGTACACTACCAGCCCATATATACGGGGTGACCAAGATAACTTGCACCACATTTAAAAAAAAAACCGGGGCGTTCTGCGGGAGTAAAGCCAACTGTGCGCTATTAGCAAGTCCCTTGCGAAAGTGCACGAAATTTCTTTTGTGTGCCTAGTTATTTAATTAAGACTAACAAGATAACTCTTGAAATATTCGTTTAAAAGCCGAGGTGTGAATTGGAAGTTGTAGAGGGCATTAAGCCCATCAAACTATATTCAAGGAGGTGCACTTTGCTTGCTCCTAGCATTCAAAATACGCCCGCGAAATACAAAAAATACTACGTGACAACTCGCTTCCCCACTCACGGCGCGCGGGTGCGCCGCGAACGTGCGTTTTTTCAAGGCCGGAAAAAAGCACGAAAGCGCATTATGTTGCAAACACTATAATTGGGTGTTTCTCAATGCGCCCTGCAACTTTACAATTGACACCTTGGCCCCTAAATATTTGAAAGGTTAGCTGATTAATCTTAGTTATTTACATAACCAGGCGCATTAAAAAAATCTGTGCAGTTTCGCAAGACGCTTGCTAACGACAGTTGATTTCACTCCTGCAGGGCGCTCCGGTGTTTTTTAACTATGGTGCAAGTTATCTGGGACGCCGTGTATGTCGGGCGTCCTGAATGGAAAGAATGGTCTAAAATTTACCAGAAAAATCGGCGCCTGCATTTAAAAAGCTGACTTTTCAAAGGTGTTTCTTTGAACGGCTGGATTCCACCTTGTGAAATTTCATGACATATCACTCCATTCTCATGAAATATTAAGAAAAACCGTTGATAACTTAATTAATGATAATGCAGAGGCGCCATTATCCGGAGATCCACTCTTAAAAATGAGTTGGGAAATTCGCGAGGAAAGTCTTGGCAGCTCTATTTCAAAACATTTCTCGTCAAAATAACGTACAATCATGTTATGAAATTATGTGGAAAAAGTTGTCGAAAAAAGAGGCACCGCATTTATAAGTCGCGAGTATAGACGTGAAGATGACAATTGAATCATTTCCGAATGTTCCCTCGTGAAAGTAATGTACTGCCGTTTTCCTACATTGACTAGGAGAGTCGTCATTTTGATTTGCGGCTATGTACGGGAAAATTACGAGGAAATCTTTGGCAGCTCTATTTCCAAACATTCCTCGTGAAAATGACGTACCAGCGTCTTCTGACGCTGTGTGAGAAAAGCCATAAAGAGAAGATGCATTGCATTTTTTAGCTGAATGTATGTGTAGCATACAGACATTATGATCAGTGTTCTTCACGTAATTGATAAGTAAGAAATTTAAAACTACTTATCACTTTATTCAAGTTTTTCACCCTGCCTCACTGTACACTTACCTTTGTGATGATAGTGTGCAATTACATCCTGTGTAAAAAGAGAACAGAAAATTACCCTATGCCAAACTATGATATAACATCACATAATTACTCGCTCAAAGGACCACTATGTGAGGAAGGCACGATGGTAACCATTTCATCCAGACATAAGGGTGAGGAAAATCGGACAATAGCATTTCTGAAAGCCTGATATGTCAGACGTTGGTGGTGTGCCTCCTTTGCATGCCCAGTGCTATGCTACAGGTAATAATGTTCATTGCAGGGCACGACATTTATTACCAAAATCTTAGGCATCATAAAGAAAATGTGTCACAAACAATAGCCTTTTCCAGATTCAAGGTTGCAGCTGCTACATTTTAACTACATATGGATTGATGAAGGCCACAACGAAATCATTCGAGAATGGCCATTTTCAGGGCTGTACTAATATTAACATTTTATTTTAGAAGTTTAGTATATTACGGTATTCGATATTATTTTTCAAGATTATTTGTACTACTGTAAACGACTTAATTTTTGCGAAGGCTTAGTTTTCGCGAGTTTATCGAAATTGCTTAAAATTGGTGCTGCAAAAAAGTAACCTCATGGATACGAATGCATTGAACATTACTTCTGAATACAAAATTTTGTACCTGAAAAGTATTCCCAATACTAACACTTCATAAAATGTATGAATTATTGAGCTTGCGAAAATAGAGTCGTTTATGCCATTCAAACCTTTCAATGCGCTCGCCAAATCACCATTGCGATGGATTTGCTTTGTTCAGTGCGCTTCCCCGCACGTGCCAGTGAGCTGCAGAAATTAGTTCTCGATGGAATCCCAAGAATAAATCATTGAACGTGGGACATATGCACTTTTTGATTAATTAGAATCTCGAAATTTTCACATCGAATGGTTTCCCGGGAGACTTCTCGGGTCCGCATGGACTGTTACTCCGCAACAAGCAGGCTCTCTTGGGATGACAAGAAAAACCCAGCGCCCTGAACGCTGTTCGAACCAGCACTCGGGAAAATTGAAAAGCCTGTCAAGCGCTCGCTATCAGGACAGGCCGCTTACTTCCGATGGCTTCATACCTGTTTGCTCGATGCACCATCCAATTACCCAAAGTATAGATAAGTGGGCGGACGTCACTTTTACTCTTGCAATACAGTTCCCTGTAGGTTCCCATAGTTTGCAACCTGCTAGCCCAACTGAGGCAGGCCTGCAGCCCTGCGGGAAACGTCAATTCCACTCTTTTAGATGTAGACACCCACATTTCGCGTGTACCTGAAAGAAGCTCTAACACAGAGGAAACAAAATGATTGGCCCTTTTTGAATGCATCCTTTTCTTTTGCTGATAACATACATACAAGACACATGCTGTTACACATTCAGTGTTGTGGCTTAATTTATGATGAGCACTTTTTTATATAACTTCGAGCTTTTAGAGAAACGATTCAATATAATGGGTCGGACATAAATAGTTGCTATAAACTATCCTATACAATAACAGATTACCTGGTATCACAAAAGCCCTTGAGCAGCGTAGGCCTGTACTGCATCAATCACAAATTTGTAACCAATTAAAAGTTGGCATTTATTTAAATGATTACTATTGGCTATTATTCTTTGACAAAGAATAACTGGGCGAGTTGGTACGTCGATAGTCTTTCAACTCCATCCAATATTCAGGTCCTTTTCGCATTTTTTTCACGCTTTTGCTTGTTCTAACTGCTCTGATATTTGTGGCGGCTTTCGCCGCTACTAAAAAACGTCACATCCAAACTCACTTTATTCACATCACAGAATCGTAAACTTGCAAATCGTGCCGCTTCGGCATACGTAAAGAGACCGCGCGTCTCTACGACACAGGCATCAGCACAGGCAAGAAATCATGCTGCTCACTCTTGTAACGTTTTTCTCGCTCCCGCTTTATGAAACAAATCGTTGGCGAGAGGCTGTTGGGATTACACGTCAGAACTGGCATGACTTGTGATTGCTTGACCTGCCGTCAGACTGCGCTTGATCGCTCCTCAAAAGCGTCGTCGGGCGAGCGTCGTAGGACGGCCAGCCAAGTGCAGCTCCAGCCTCCCCCGTGGTAAGGAGAAACTAGCGCCACAAGGCGCCAGTGGCAGAAAGGTGAACACACGTACGGTGTGAGACGAAAATCCAGATGCCGTCACCACTGTCGTTGGCGTGGGCGTGCGCCGTGTACCCTCCCCATCTCCCCCCCCCCCCCTTTTTTTTTTTTACTCTTGCCGCGCACGTTTTCCGTTTGCTGGACCGACGCCTTGCTGGCCGCTGCGAGCGGCTAGCACGGCAGCGATCCAGCAGACTAGATGCGGGGCGCTTCGCGTGATATTACCAGAGCAATAAAACAGAAACAGGACGGTTCATTTAAATGTTTTTTTTATTGAACACCATTTAAATGAGTTGCGGTATTTCAAGCAAGTATTTACAAACTCCGTTGGCAGTCCACCGCCCTCTAAGGGGAACCAAGAACTGTAGTAGGCAGTAAAAGCAGTAAACGTTGTGAAATATGTAAAACGAAATTAATTACTTTAATGTACAAACTAACAAAACAGTACTTATCATCGAATTATCTAAATGGCTTTATAAACAACTTTTACAAACGAAAATGTTGATGCCCAAACAAACAAATCAACTCCGAAATAATGCAAAAGGCTTGCATTTTAAGTTAATTAAGGCAGGGTTCCAGACGAGCTGCATAAGAATAATCGATTCATAAACCATAAACGAATTCGCTAATTGACAACGCAAAAATGAAAAAAAGAAACTAATGTTTTGGAGGGACTATGTATCTGACTGTGGGTGCCAGGGGTTTCCCCAGGATTCTAATCAAGGGGGGGTGTCCCAATGGCTCGGGGGGGGGGGGGGGGGGGGGGGGGGGAGGAAGGAAGGAGGCGTTGCGAGGCGAGGCTAGATAAAATATAAAACTGTTTCTTTTTTAGTCCACTAGCTAAATTACAGACGTCTATTAACCAAATGCTCATACCCGTAATGTATGTTTCCCTTTCTCTATATATACACCTGAGAGGTGGGGTTTTCTACTTAATCTGAAAAAAATAACTTTTTTTTTTTTTAATATTCAAGGGGTGGGGGGGGGGGGGGGGGGTGTCCAGGAAAACTAGGGGGGGTCTGGGGAAATCCCTGGTGGGTGCTTTTAGGTGCTCTATCCTAAGACATAAACAGAAAGCTGTCAAATTAACTGAAGATTGCTCTGACAGCAACTCACGTGGGGGAACCAGTCCTTGCAGCAGCGGATCTGTAACAGGAACGGTGGGGCCTCGTTTTTCAGCAAAACGAATCATGCGACAGCTTGCAAACGCGGTAGCGCCAGCGTGCTCGCTGCACAAACGACGCTGGCGAAGCTTGCTCATCGGCAGGCTTCCGAAGTTCTGGTGATTTCCATACGCAATCCATTTTGATGCTGTAATAGAAAGATTGAGAAAGATCATATATTTCAATGCTTCTTGTTTCAAACGCTGACAAAAAGGTTTGATGTAGAGGCTCACCTGTCGTCTGTTGGAACCGGAAGAATGAGCACTCCGAGTTTTTGTTTTTAAGAACTGTTACACCACTTGGTTTGAAAGCTTGGAGTGTCGAGCGCAAACCATAGAGTTATTACAATAAATGCTAGAGGCTCAGCTGGCGCGATTGTCTACGGGACTTCCGGTTGAAAATTGAAGCAGACAGCATGCAGTCTACATTTCCAGCCTCCCTGTGTATTTCTATGGGAAAACGCGCATGAATTTTGTCTCTTCGTCGGAAAATAACATGAATAACTTTTATAATATTGGTTGTACCGGATATCATGTATCTTTATTGGTATTGTGAGAGTGTAATTGCTTCAGTTACAGCATTTTTCTTTACCACTGAATGATGTTAAACTTCGCTCTATTTCAGTCCCAAACCTCCGTTGCAAGGAAGTTATGTAAAAACGAGCGACGATTCTAAGCAAGCTAACTATCGAAAGGAATGTAGAGTGTGTTCAAGGTTTGCTAGCATTTCGGTAGTGCTTATATATTGCTAATATGACCGTCCTTCATTGGATGAAAATGACTCCGTCGTGCATTTTTACGATCGTTTAAAGAAGCATTCGAACGCAAAAAAATAATCCACGTGAGCTACGAGAGGTGTGCCTTTTTATTATTTCCTATGTCGGGCAGTTTTTATCGGGCACCCAGAGCCACGGGCACCTGCTCTCTGGCTGCCCCTATTTGCAAATATTTGGAGCGTGCGGGTGATGATTCGAACCCAGAACAAGCATCTTCGCACTTATTTATTGCAAATCTGACTATATTACGTGGCTTTCAATTTATTTTGATCGTCTGCGAGCACAAGGAGTTACTTATCCAGTGTTACTGCGTAGTTCCTGCCGTCTCTCTAGGTTTTCCGCATGTCCTTCGTTCGTTTGGCACGTATATCCCCCATATTGGAAAGCGTCGACGCCGTGTTCGCGCTAACAGTGTCCGACAGTGCACATAGATACACGTACGAATCGGTTTTAACACCGTTTTTCATGCCACGAATTTCAAATAAAAATGCTGTAACTGACCAATTATTTCATCTGCGTGACTGAGAAATGTTCCAATGTGCCTAGTACGTACAAATGATTCGTGATATTTGCTCTTATAATCGAGCGCAGAGAGAAAATGACTCGCTTTTTCCCATAGAAATGCATTACCGGAAGTCAATTTCTGACTGCTTGCTGTCTGCTTCAAAATGCAACAGCACACTAGCGCCACCTGAGCCTCTAGCGTTTATTGTAATAACTCTATGGCGCTAACAAAAAGAAAAAAATAAAACGGTCGTTTGTGCCCTCACACTGAAAGTTAGTGATTGTTCGGAAGAGCCCAGAGTGCTTCGGTTTGTCGCGGTTGGATATGTTGGTGGACCAACACTAGAGTTCCTTTCTTCAGGGCACTGGAGGAAGTCGGCACCATGAAATGAGCAGATCGCAGACTGGTCAAGTATTTCCTCTTCCATCTACGCCAAAAATGATCTGCCATCCTTTGACGGTAACGCCACCGCCTGTTGTATTGTCCTTCAAGGGGAGGCACAGGATCCGTGCTGGAGCTGGTCGGAAGTGCAGTTAAACGCTTTCCCACCAGAAAATGGGAAGGGGTGAGTGGTTCCTTTTCGGTGGCTTCGGTGTAGACGTATGTCAGAGGCCTTGAGTTAATTACAGCCTCAATTTTTGTTAAGATGGTTGTCAGTTCTTCGAAGTTGCAGTAGCTGTTACCCAAAACCTTCTTGAGCGAGGACTTTACCGACCCGACCATCCTCTCCCAGAACACACCCCACCAGGCAGCTTTCTTGATTATAAACTTCCACTGTATCTGCCGATCAGCGAAGTAGGCTTGTATCTCCTCTCCACGCAATGTTGTCCACAGTTTTTTCAGGTCCCTTGAAGCACGCTGAAACGTTTTTGGATTGTCAGAAAAGATGACTCCGGCACACTCCTCTTCTTGACACAAATCGTCTGAATGGCACCAGAAAATGGGGGGAGGACATGTCGGTCACTAGTTCGAGGTGAATGGCACGGGTAACGGCACAGGTGAAAATGAGGATGTAAGACTTGTTGTTGCCTTTATCCCTTGTGTTGAGCGGTCCCGCGAAGTCCACACCAGTCACCTCAAAGAGGGCCGCTTGGGTTACTCTGTCTCGAGGGAGTGGAGCAACTGGCTCGGTGGCCGCTCGGCTGTTGACACGGTCACAGATCACACATTTCTTTAGCACCTTTTTTACCATCTGTCTTCCTCGAATGACCCAAAACTGCTCCCGCAGTTCTGTCAGAGTCTCAAGGGAACCAGCGTGGAGAGGTCGTCAATGCGTGGCATTGGTCAAAAGCTCGGTAAAATGATGATTTGATGGAAGAATGATGTTATACTTTGCATTGTCGCACATGTCAGCGTTACTTAGGCGTCCTCCGACCCTCAGCACCCCGTCCTTGTCCAGGTATGCGTTTAAGTCCTGTAACAGAGAGTTGCTTTCCGTGCGTGCTGGGCGTCGAACGCATTGGAACTCTTTCTAAAACACCTCCTGTTGAACCGGCAGGATCAGACACGTTTGAGCTTGTGCTACTTCTTCGGTCGTCAAAGAACCCTCGTGTTTTTGGCTGGGATGTCTAGAGTTATGTATGAATCGTCGTATCCAGGCAACAACTCAAACAAGCTTCGAGAGGGAACTGTGGCGCTGTATAGGCAAAACCAGTTCTTCTTTCAGTGTCACGCTATGGACTCGAAGTTGTTTCTTCTCTTCATCTGCCGCGGTCATATCAACACCCGCTTCATGCGTTGGCCAGGCAGCAGGTGGCTCCGTAAGCCATGGCGGTCCGTTCCACCATGCCGCACTCGACTTGAGTGCTTCGGGTGGCACCCCTCTTGTGAGCAGATCAGCCGGATTTTTTAGTCCAAGGCAATGGTTTCAAAGCTCTGGATCACTCAGCTGTTGGATCTCCAATACTCGATTGGCCACAGAGGGCTTCCACTGTTGAGCAGAACCTCGCACTCAATGTAGTGCGATTGTTGAGTCTGTCCAGAGGTACCAGCTGGTGACTTGTAGGTTCAACGACCTAGTAAGGTAGTCCTTTAGCCGTGACCCTATCACAATTCCCATCAATTCAAGTCTTGGGAGAGAAAGTTTCTTTAGCGGCGCCACCCGGGTCTTGGACAAAACCAAAATCACCCTCGTTGGTGCAGTCTGCGTGCACAGGTACGCCACAGCCCCATAAGCCTTGGGACTGGCATCTGTAAATATGTGGACTTCGTTTCGGTCACCCTCAGGAAGTTCAAGGCACCGTCGAAGTACTGTTACTTTCGTGAAGTGGTGCAGTGCTGTGTGCCACTGCGTCCATCAGTGGCGTACCAACTTGTTTTTGAGTGGGGGGGGGGGGGGCGGCAAACCAGACCTCCCCCCCGCCCCCCCTGGGTCGCATATTTTTACTAGTGATGGGCCGAAGCTTTTCCGAATTGAAAATTCGGCGCAACTTTTGCCGAACTTTTCTAAAAATTTGGCAATGATTCGGCAAAAATACACTGTTACCAGACTTAATATTGATTTTTATTTTTTTCTTAACATAAATACAACATGTAGTGCCTATTGACACCGTTAACACTAAGTAAGGTGATATTTACAAGATAATTGTATCGCTGTCCCTTTTGTGTGTTTACTGGCAATTTTAGTGTCTGCTTCCAGAAAGTGGCGTGACAACGAGGTTGGGCCGGCGCAGTCACGAATCACGCTACGAAAGTTTTGATTTTGAGGCTGCATCAGCGCACACCTGCAAGTGTGTTTACATTGTTAAAATAAAAGCAATCACTGCGTTTTTTTCTTTCTTTGGCAGTCAACGTTTCGTGCGCGCAAACGAACGGAGCCTTCACCAGAAGAGATATCAATATTGTAAATATGCATGTTTTTCGATTTGAGTCACTTGACGTCAGCTTTGCATGAAAGTGTGCGTTCTATATTCGCAACGTGCCGTTTTTAACCTTTAAAATTCCGGTTTCTGGTGTTAGTACACACACGGACGTTTAGGAAGGTGGGGAGAGTTAGGAATGTCGGATGTGCAACGTCGAGCATAATTATTTAGTTCTGTGTTTAGTTTTATGCAGATACATGAAAATGGCGAAATAACGTGAACTAAAAAGCAATATTATTCTGTTTGGCACAAACTACTTGTGAGCCGAACACAGGATTGTTAGAATAATAATAATAATAATAATAATAATAATAATAATATTAATCATAAACATTTTATTTGCACACACTGGAAGGGGTCCATGTGGTGGTGTGCGGGGCTAGGCAGATAGGTGAAAAACTTGCGCAGAGCGCCTGCCAGCCAGACCTGTACACACACAGCGAAAAAGTACACCCCTGGACGTGTAAACCGTTGTCCCAGGACGGACTCCCCAAATGGTGTTCTTTTTACACGCGAGGTTCGGTGTATTTCGTTTGCACCTGAGGTCTCGTGTAAAATGAACATCTTTGAACGTGTACTTCGTTCTGCGATCACACGTCTAGGGGTGTTTTTTTACAATGGCGGCCGTTTGACGTAAGACGGGTTCTACGAGCGAGGCCCAGCGCTTTACACGGCTTTTCGCCGCAGCGAAAGCGTAGTTTTCACGTGTTCGTTCGTAATCGTCCATACGCGCTAAACTACCGCAGGCATTCACCCCCAAGCGCCGACGCCGTATCCATTACGGCGATTACGCGACAGTGGGAGCGACCATCGACTGCATCCGGCAGCGTGTTTCCCCATCGAGCAGGTCCCGTTCGCGTGGCGGTTCAGCCGATCGCCGAAGCCTCATGCCGGTTGCATTGTCACCGACACCGGGTAATTTCCACAGGAGGAATCTTTTCGCGACCACAGACATGAACTTTATTGAAAAAGCCCGTTTGCCTGGAGCGACGACGATCGCTCCGACACCGACCCGACCCTACCCGACCGGCGTTTCCGACGTCCCGCTCACCTCTTTACCGCGAGCAAAGTTGTACGCGACGTTTCGCCGTATCCACTCATATCTCGTGTGTACGCAAATTTTGCGGCTTTCCGGGTACGAATCGGCTACTGAAACGGCCAGCGAACGAAGACGAACTGAACGCCGGCGATAAGCGCCATTTAAACACGCGCTTACTTTTCTACTAAACTGTAGCTAAAGTGGTGTGGTTCCTTACACACTAAATTGACTATGTACGAACAAAGCTAAAATAAAATTGGGCGGCTATTTGCGCCACCTAGTGAGTATGCGGAAAACTACAAAAATGAAAGACATTTTGGCATTTCTGGAAGTGACTCGCTCGAACGAACCGCGGCATACCAACATATAAGATCAACATACAAGCATACACATGCACAAACAACGAACAAAGGCACTCACAACCCGACACTCCTACTCAATTCCAGCAGTAACCCGCTCGGTATATATAGCAGACTTTTTGTTTCATACGAAGGTCCGGTGACCCCCACCGTATTGTACATGAACGTAACGATACTACACAATTATTACTTATATAGTACGGTGACATATATATAATTTGGGAAGGTACATATTTCTCTTAATCTAGATTATGGCTAAAAGACACCTTATATTAAAAAAAAAATGTTTCGAGCTAGCCAAAATGTAGCAAAATCTGGTTTCGTTTTCGGAAGTTCGAGCGCTCAAGGCTGGAATGCGCTAGCGAAGTGTGTGCTTGCTTCTGTCAAACTATACTCCATTGTATGACGCTCTCAAAGCTGCTGGCTGCAGCCCCCGTCTTGGTTTAGGGTTTGATTTACACGCGCTCGCGTGGAAATGAAATTATGCGCGCTCGAGTCGATATTCTTGACGGCGTGTAGTATAAACCGCATGTAAACGATTTTGCGAGCGACGAGAAAAGCGACGGCGACCCGCTTCGCTGACGCTCGGTCACTCGCGCGACGACGCAAGCCGCATGAAAGCGGAACGATGTTTTCTAAAAATCCAAAGACCGAGTGACGCGACGAGCGATAGTAAGAAATTTTCGTCATTCGTCGCTGACTCTCGTCGCTGCCGCCGTCGGTCACTAAATCGCTTTAGGCAGTTCAACCTTTATACTCACGCTAGTGCCGACTTGCATTACCCGCTGAGCCCAAGCAAGCGATAAGGATATTCAAATATGTCACAACAGTGGCGTGCATTCGCTAAGAAAACATATATCTCAAATTCCTGCAGTTTGACGTCGGGATCCGTAACTTGTTCTGCTGTCACCTTGGCGACACGGTCACTAAAGAGAAACTAGTCAGTTTGTTTTATCAGAAATTATGAAAACCTTATCTAGCCACTGTTAGCACAAGCGCTCCGGCATTTCATATAAACAGTTTAGAATAAGCTGAACACAAACAGGTAACTTAATTTTCCAAGCATAATAATAATAAAAAAATCTTAGAAAATACATATATATTTTTTTAAGTTTGTTTCAAATAAAAAACTGAAAAAGGAGCCTTCAGTTGCACTATCATGTAAACACTTTGGGAAAACAATATCTATTGAGAAGCAGGTTTTGCAATCTCTAATTTGCTTCTTTCAACTTTCCAGTTACTTTATGCGTACTTGCAGATTGTATCCTGACAAATTTAGACAAAATCGTACAAAAAGTAACAGTCTATATAAAATTTATAGCTTAATTCAATTCACATTTGTTTGATAATGTTCAATCTTAAATATGACAGTTTTAAATTTCACATCTATTATTACACATGATTGAATTACATGCTGCTTGATGCTTGCTGTGCCGCCCCCCCCCCCCCTTTTAAATATATATATCCTGTATATTTGTTGGTTAGTTGTTGTAAACCTTTTAATGTCGTGTTATTTGTTTGTTGTAGGTGTGTGAATGCATATGTTGTACAGTGGCCTGTATCCTCTAAATAAAACAAACAAAAAAACAAAAAACAAGTGAGCAGTAAAAATCTGGAAGACAAAGGTAAACACAGAGCCGTGCAAAAAGGCATTCAGTATATGAAACAGATACAGATATGGGCCTCTGGCGGTCCATTGGTTCAGCCTCCACACCGCCTAAAGACGGCAGTGTTGCAATATTACGAACCAGCGCAGCGCACAGGTAGACAGTTACCCAAAATCCAAACACAACTAACTCACATCAGCGCTGTGCGGGTGTATATTTTTGTGTATTTGGATTTTGAGTAACTGTCTACCTTTGCGCTGGTTCGTAATTATGCCTTACCAACTCGCCCAACCTGCCGTATTAAGTGTTGAAAAATACTTATCTCAACTATAATGCTAATGACTGCAGTGTATAAAAGCAAGCTACTCGTTAGAACGAGCTCGACGGTACGAGAATAAAGAGAATGTTTTCACAGTTAAATTCAGAGTTTGTTGCACCATCTCTTATGTTCTCAACATTGAAAGTGCTACAAATTGGTGACCTGGACATGATGATCGACTCCGAGCACCTGCTATCCAGGGGAATGTTCTTCGTGGCCAAGGACACGGCAACGGCTCTGCCTTTTCGGACGAAAATGCAGTAGGCGCATTTTCAACTTTCACAGTCTCCACATCTGCAGCACCTTTGCCACCGCCTCTGCTCTGTCGCATCTAGCGCCGGCATCCCCAGCAATGGGCTGCGACCACCTTGCTTGCCCCACCGGCTCGGCAAGTGAATATATTCATCGACATTTTCACACTGTTCACAAGGAATGTTGCTAGCCGACCGGGGTCTCCTCATCGTTGCCACGTCAGGCATTCGCTCTCAGCTCGGTTCCTCATCTTAGGGGATGTTGCATCGGCCCCGCAGTCGGCCGGCATCCCCCTTTCAGTCCGAGGCTGTACACTCCAAACAGATCGAGCTGGACTGAAAGCGCAACAGGGTCGATTTCCCCCGTCTGCTGCCTCAATTCCTGACCTCGGCGTCGACTACCATGAACGGCTTCCAAACGCTCTTTCCTGCTCTCTAGTATGTCATCCTGCTTGCGGTACATATCAACAGCAACAACACCTCTCTGGAGCCGCAATCACTTCAACGAAATCGTGCCATTCCTCACAGTGCAGAGCTGAGGGCGATAGCTCTGCGGCAGTCTATCGGTTCAGCCTCGGCACCGCCAAAGATGACAATGCTACTCATACTCGTTGCCATGAGCTCAACGACATGAAAATAAATAGAACGTTTTTATTGCTCGGAGTCGCTCGCAGCATCTTTTCCGTCCTCAAGATCATATACTCTATAGGTAGGAAGCAAGAGACACACTTCAGATGAAAAGAACAGATGCTCAGATCACACATGCCGCGGGTGTCCAAAATTATCCATCGTGTCGAATATTGTTTTCGTTTTTGAACAGAAGACAAACATCATTATAGCGCAATCAAAATGAATACTTACGAAACACCTAAGTCCCAGTGTAAGTGCTCATTGCTGATCCGCGGCTGTGGCATATATTTATTTAAAAGTGCACCGATGATAACACCAGCAGGTTTGGCAACAATACCGAGATTACAACGCTTGTTACCCTCTTAACAAAGAAGAGTTGTCCATTATAAAATACAAAATAAAAAATACCGGAAACAATGCAAGGTACAAATCTGCACAACAGGCTTCCGAATTTAACTACTTCGTCGTACTGGAGTTTGTTACAGTAATAACAGCTTTGGATGGGCTGTGAGGACAGCATTCGCACTGAACTGGATGCCTTGGTGACTATCACCAGTGTTGTGGAGTTGCCACACCAGAGTTGGAACGATTCCACACTTCCACAACCCTGGAATCGAATGCAAATAAAGTGGTGGCAGCACTGGAATGGAATGGAAATGAAATTAGTATTTGCATTTTGCCCAGAATAGAGTAGGAATGGAATAGGGCTTTGTTCTAATGCGAGCTGTGTCGATGCCGTCAAAGGGGCTTTCGAAACGACATCATTGCAATTAGGTAACCGACGGTTTGGTTATCTGACTGCTTATGTTCCCTCGAGGACGAAAGTGGCAACCCCAGTGAAGCCACCCAAACTGTAGAGTTGTAGGCGGACAAGGCGTCGTTCCTGGCGCTGCGAGATGCAATCATAAGGCTGTTGGGACTATGTGTGATTACAGCACCAGTTGCAGGCCACCAGGCAGGGACAATGTCACACCGCCCGCATTTCGTTAAAACACGTGACTCCTCACTTATTTTGTACCTCGTAAAAGTGGACGACATATACGGTTCTTTTGTGGAGAAGATGGGTGACTTAGTTTTCCTCTCTGTTATGAGGCCTTTACGCTCGGTGGTGCGATCGATATCTGCAGCGCCCCCATACCAATTGCCACTAGTGCTATGTGCGACCACCGCTCGACTTAGTAAAATCAATTATTGCAGGTAGGGTTTTGCATAATGTTGCAGTTGCCTACGCATTTCACGCCAGCTTTATCCTGACGTTATTTTCCGGTAACTTAGAACTAGCTGTCAAGTGCCATTTTTCACAATTGGGAGGGATTGAGAGGAATGAAATGGAGCAGTTCAGCCATTCCAGGAGTGGGAATGGGCCCAGTTTTTCCTTTCCAGGAGTTTGAAGGAATGGAATTAGTATTAAAAAAACCAATTCTCTGGAATGGAGTTGGGTGGAATGGGGAATCTTTCTTTTGTTTGCATGCCTAGAATGTTTGAGATGAATCGAGAATCTTGTTTGTTCGAGCTCGGAACCTTCTAGATACCTACGGGCTTACAAAAAGAGCTTCGCATGGCTGCTCGAGTCAGTCGTCCTTCCGTCGCCGTCAAAGTATGTACGGTCTTCGTTACTTTGTGTTTCTCGGCACAAGTTCGCTGCATTAAACATTGATTTTAAGTTTTATTATTCAAGTTTTTTTCTTTTTCATGACATATTGGTGGATGTGCAGGGTAACGCAATCTATGCCCATGAAGCGTACCATCTGTGAACACTATAACTCTGAAGACGACGATCGTGAAGGCGACGTCCTTGAAATCATCCGAGGACGACTCCAACTGTGACATCAACGACGACCTCAACTATGGCCTCGGAAACGACCCGGACAATGAACTTGACAAAGCCCCCGGCTACCACACTTAGACAAAAACATCATGACGACTTCTACGCTGATGATGAAACGGACGACGACTCCAAAGACAAAACCCCGGCTACAATGTCAACAACCAACCTGACTACGGCCTCGATGACAGACAGTCTTCAACCTTGATGACGAGACTGATGACGACACTGATGATGACCCAGGCGAAGACTCGAACAATGACATGGAAGACGATCCCGACTACGGCTTTGTCAGCGACCCAAGGACAATCCGGACGATGACTTTAACGACAACGACGACTACAAACTTGACGACGACCTTGATAATGAACCCGATGACGATACCTTCGACAAGTGTGGTATCTGCCACGAAGACGAACAGGACGACGACGCTTGGTTTGTCACTCAACGAACGGAGGAAGTTTGGCAGCTTGATCGCATTTTGATGCAAGCCACATCTTCCCGACGATAACTGCTACAATCTTTGTCGCCACGACGCCCAGTTTCAGCCTGGCTACCAAGTGTGAATCTATACACCAATTCATCGTCGCAGCAAGGAACTGTTAAAGTGGTGCTTCGACCTCAAGGTTATTCGCTACATGAGACCTAAGTTGTAAGTCGTTGGCCAATGGCACATCAACATTGTCACGCCGCCCTCTGCGACCCGAAGGTGATTCACGTCTTCCGACTCAACTGAACTAGGTATGCTCGGTAGGACTGTGAAAATCTGCTATTTACTGACTCTGTATTTTGACCTAGTCTTGTTTAAGTTGTTAATTTCATTTTGTGTTGCATAGAGAGGATGAGTCTTTCACAAGAGGGGGGTAATGCCACGTGCAAATAGCCGAGTCAGCAGCGTGATCCACTCTCATGCTGCTGACCCCACCAGCGCATGTCCTTCTTATGTTTCTTTTGTTTGCCTGACAGGAATGATGAATGATGATATGACTCGAGAATTTTTTTTGTTCAAGCTCAGAAACTTCTAGATACCTACGCGCTTACAAAAGGACCTTCGCATGGCTGCTTGAGGCAGTTGTCCTTCCGTTACCGTCAAAGGTCTTTGTTACTTTAAGTTTCTCAGCACAAGTTCGACGCATTACACACTGATTGTAAGTTTTATAAATAAGTATGTTTTTATTCGTGACAATATTTACATGAATTTTGATAATTCAATCTTCTGATATTTCAAACTAAAGTGTGTGGCTTCCAGGGTCCGTTTGCTCGAAGCGCTAACCGCGGCTAAAGTTAGCCGCAGTACCTAGGAGAGGGATTTTGAATTCACGTGACTGGGCTCGGTAGGGATGCAGGGAAACATAGCGGCGCCCCGGTGAGTGAGCGCCGCTCGCTTTGAAACTAATATGTTGTTGTAGCTGCGATATTGGGCGCGTTAGTCAGCAATGAATGGTGCCGGAGGCTTTCGCTTTGCCTTACTTCATTTAAATCGCAAAGCATGAGCATATGACCTTGTTGCATTTTTTAGATAGTCTTTCGATTCTGGCCATTCCTAAGCCTAAATGAACGCGAAAAATGTCGGCATCGCAATGTTTTTGGAAAGTGGATTGCCTTGACTCAATCGGTCGGGTATTAATAGCACACAAAAGCAGACAGTGTCCCAATAGACCATAATAGACCTTTCTTTAAGTTTCCCAAGCACCGAGGTGCATGCTACAAGTGTAGTTACACGCGTTGCACGTGCTGGTGTCTGCAGTAGTAACTGTTCTAAAGCAAAAAGTCTAAAACAAATTTTCTCTTGCGCGCGTGTTCGTCAAACTTTTATTATGATTATTTACTTCGAATCTTTTATAAGAGGAAGGCCAGTGCCCGTGGGCCTTAGATTAACACTTCCAGCGTTCTTCTCGATGCTTGGGTAATTTAGAAAAAGGTTATTGGGATGGTGTCTGCTTTTGTGTGCAATCAATACCCAACCGATTGAGTCAAGACAATCCCCTTCCCAAACACGTTGCCAAGCCGACAATTACCGCGTTCATTTAGGCTTAGGAATGGCCAGAGTCGAAAGACTATCTAAAAAATGCGGCGAGGGCCTTGCTCATGCGTTGCAATGAAGTGAGGTAAGGCAAAGCGAAAGCCTCCTGCACCATTTGTTGCTGACTAACGCGCCCGATATTGCAGCTACAACGACATATTAGTTCCAAAGCGTGCGGCGCTCACTCACCGGGGCACCGCCCCATGTTTCCCCACATCCCTACCGAGCCCTCCCCAGTCACGTGATTTCAAAATCCCTCTCCTAGGTACTGCGGCTAACTTTAGCCGCGGTTAGCGCTTCGAACAAACGGGCCCTGGAGTTTGAAATAATGAGAGTCGACTGTAAAACACCATTTTTGCTACCCCGAGTAGCAATTTATTTTAGTGTATTTTCTGGCATCTTTTATTGAGACCGAACACTTCTTTTTCAATACGCTTGTCGGATTTCAGTTCCACTGGTTTTGAATGCTCATAAAATTTAGACTATTTTGTATGGCATAAACGTAGCAAGTGTTCAAAACAAATACAACCTAGTGCGTCAGATACACAGAGAACACAATATTAGGAAATGCTATTTTCATTGAACACATCTGGAGTTTCTGTTGCATACATACAGCGCTGTGAAGAAGTACACCATGCTTATATGAAAATAAGCTTCCCACCAGTGAAATTTCTCAAGTTGGACAGCCTTGTTGTAAGTCAGGCACGTTAAAAAGAACCCTGCCAAAGTTTTCATAAACACTTTTACAAAGTTGTTTCATCCGTACAGTAGCGAATTCAAGGTATATGTGTAGAAACTTCCCAAAATACAAACATTATGTGAAGAAACTGCATTTCAAAGTTGACGTCCTTGCAACCCCACTATCGGTAGCTGCTTTACCGGCAACAATGAAAAGGACTATACAAAAACTGCTGAGGCCACATAACGTAAGACATGGTGTCCAAGATTCGCCATGGACGGCATTGTTAGTAGTTTGGACTTGTTTGTGCTCACTCTTTTACCCAGTCTGTCAATTGACAGCTATTTACAGTGCATGATAGGAACTATTTGTGCTGTAGAGATAAAAACATGTGTATGTTGCCCTCCCCCCCCCCCCCCCCCCCCCTTGAATTTGGCAGGCGAGACCACTAAAAAATGTTTGAGAGTAGCTGTGTAGAACTGACATGTTCTAACATTCTGATGACACAATCATTCATACTAAAAGGCATGCTTAACCGAAATTTGAAGCTTGCAAAACAACACTGGAGCGGTAGGCGGGACACTGCAAAACCCCCAAAACATCACAGATAGAGCATTATTTCTAACGGATGGCCGTATTTTTGGAAACATGTGGGATTCAACAAGGCCGACGAGACATGTGATGTCGCGATTCTCATTCTTTCTCCACTAGGCTTCCTCCCCTTAAGCAGGTGAACCGAAGCGGGAATGAGAGAAGCGAGGCCGCCTCCCCTCATTCTAAAGTGTACCAGGAGAAGTATGACGTCATATTTCTTGTTTGATTGCACCCTTTCTTTTCCAAGAATACGGCCATCCGTTTGAGATATTAATGTAAGAATGATGTTTCGGAGTTTGTAGAGCTCCATTCAAAGCTTCCGCGGCCTTATTTTATGAAATCCAAATTTTCGTCCAGCATCCTTTTAAACAAGATTTTTCAAATTTTAGCATAATGAACATACAATTGGACAACTTGCTAACTTACAGCGATGTCCTCCCGATGATGCCGTACAAAGGTTCTGTCACACGCACCAACCGAGAGGATTGCTGCAAGTCCATCCACCCTCAACGTTTAGTCACCTTTGAGCCTGAAGAACTGCTGTATGAGGCCCGTCCAGCCACTGAGCACACAAAGAGAAACACGGGAAATAACAGTCTGTGACGAGCAAAGTCTCTGGGCGGAAAGCCCTCTATGCCAAATGAGCACTGTTGGGTTACGGCAACGGCGTAATACACAGGTTGCGCTTCTTCGATGCCTTCACCGCTGCGGTGGGTGGTCGTAGCTAGTTGTAGCAGATAGTGTCACGTTTGTTGCTCGTACCAAAGCACCAGAGCCGCGTAGTATTCTTGTTGCCAAAGTTTATAAGCCTCTATGTTCCCGGTCTACAGACACTACACAAAGCCAGCCACGAGCGAAGCTAGTTAACCCCGTTTCTGCTTCGGCGACAAGCCGCCAGGGCGGTGACACCGCCGCTGAAACTTCTGCCTCGGCTCTTCAAACCAGGGCCCCTCAGTGCACAAGCATGACACTTGCTAGGCTGCTCTGCCTGTACCAAGTGACACGCGCCCGCATGTTGCCTCTCATAATTCTTCTGACTGTACGTGCCCCATATTGTACACGGTCATACTGTGCACACGGCAAAAGTTCCCTTTTGAAAGTGCTCCACGGTCGGCCTACAATGCTGCGAACACATAGCACATGACCACTATAGGTGACGACACTTGGGATACTTGCCATCCGTCGTTGTGGCGCAAAGTCGCTTTCTCAGTCGTCCTCACAAGGGGCAAGGAAAGGCAGGCACTGCATACAAAATCAATGCATATTATAACACTGGCTGCGGCAAACTAGTTTCACAGATGATACAGTCATGTCTTCTTAATATGGACACCTCCGTACTATAGAAATTTTTTTTTCTATAAAGTAAGGTGTTTATATGAGAAAATTAATTTAAAACAAAGATTGGATCACAAGCATAGCCAAACAAACAGTTTATTCAGCTAAAAGATAATGAGATGCGAGTTTGCTCCACCGCTTTAGAGCTGTTTAACATGTAGCACTACTGTCGTTTACAAGAACAGAAGGCTGTAAAGTGATGACCGGTTAAATAGCAAAAGATATTGCACTGTATGCACAAGCCGGATGTAATTGACACTTAGCTGCCGGCCAGTTAGGATCCTATAATCTTATGATCGCAGACGGGAATGACATCTGGTGCCTACGGCCGGCCGGAATAATGTCTTGCTTCGTGATAGAAAAAGCACAAAATAAACACAGGATGGAGAAACCGGGTGTCACAAATTCAGGCTTATCTTTTTTTTTTAATACTTTTATGATCTTTTTTTTGGACCACTTTAAGAGTCGGTACAATCAGGAAGGAGGAGTGCGGTGCCGCTTTTAATCTCAGTTCGTCCCGCCGTAGTTCCTTTCTATGTCCCTAACGGATTTGCTCGTTTGCGGTATGGGTTTTTGTTGACGGGCGACGTAGATCATCCCAGGTCACAGTTTGTGGCTTTGACCTCGCGGACGGAGGGGTGCGTATGCTGGCTCGCATATGGCGCCAATTTGACGTGCGGGGGCGCCGCTGGGATACAAAGATGTTTCGCTGGCTAGCGTGCTTTTTGAAGGCGGCGGCTTTCCTCAGTCCGCCGCCTGTCGTGTTTCACTTATCGGCCATAATTGATGTTTTTGGACTCGTACGGGGGAATGGATGGGCACATATGTTTGGTTGTCGAAAAAATGTAATAGGTTTTGCCATTTGGGTCGATGCTGTGTAGCTTTGTTCTTCTTGAAGTTTGACTGACCCGAAAGGCGGGGAAACGGGAGGTTGGTCGGTAGACAAGCCTATAAAAGGGGGTTCGGGAACAAAGGAGGTACTCCAACCCCAGAGCTGGCCGGGTCGCTGCTCAACGCGGTTACTCCCTGCACGTGAGTCTTGGAAAGTTTAATTTTTGGCTTCTGCCCTGCCTGTCGGGCAACTGTTCGCGTTTCTTGTGCTGAAGCGTGTGTGGCTGTGTAATGCGCGGTGTCGACCTCATTAAGCTTCTAACCAGGCCGCCGGACTCCAAGACGCCGTTCTTCGGCCGACAACTCCAGACTACGGACTGCTCTGGACTCAGCATCTACCGGAAAGCTAAGCCTGGTTTTCTACGACTTGTCTACTTCATCCTCTGGCTCTGAAGTACAAACTGTTGAACGTTGGGACGATTTTTACACAGTGCTTCTTTCTGTCGCGACTGTTTTGGGGGATTATCTCATGTGTGTAGTGGTAACGCTCGAGTTCCATCTCGGTTTGCTCTCGTTGTTCGTTAGCGTCGGGTTTTCGTCACTGTTTTGTTGGCTTGTTCCTGTTTTATGAGCGTTGAGTCTTTTTAGTATTAGTTTCTGGCTCGCAGGGCTCCATAGCGTTGAGCTGGAGTGTGTTTTGTGTTGAGTGCGCTACAGTGAAACCCGTTCAGAATGAACACAGGTACAGCGAATTATTGTCGATATCAAACTCACGGAAGATATAAATAAAAATGCATGTAAAGAGTACTTTTTATAACGAACAATATACAGGCTATATTGAACGTTTTCCACCCGGGAAGGCTACCAAAACCGTGCAAACAATCGCCTTCTAGCCTGTCCCTTCCAATCCACAAAAAAATCTAGGAAAGAAAGCAAATTCTAAAAGCTGAATCCGCGAACGAAGTTGACAAAGAGAAGCGATTAAGGGGAGAAAGCTAAACAGAAAAAACTGCACGCACTCAAAGGAAAAACAAAAAAAACCTCATCCCAAAGCGGTCGCCTATGAAGAGAAGTGATTCGGAAGGGGAGATGAGCTAAAAAAGAAAACTCTACAAGCATGCAAAAAATTAAAAAAAAAGACATTCCAGCGCTTTTTACAAGGTGTAAGAGAAGAGATGAGAGAGAAAAAGAAACTCTCACCTTACAACGAATGCATCGTGGAAGTTCGTTGTAGATGGTTTTTGCTATATCGAACTGATTGGAGCATTCCCTGCTGTGTGTTATACACGGGTTTGACTGTATTGCCGTGCGCGGCTTAGTTTTTCACTTTATTAAATCTTATCTTCTGTTTGCTTATTCTCCCTGTGTCATTGCCTTTCTCTACTGATTATGCACCAGGCGTGGACCTAGCGCTGGTCACCGGTCGAACTTAGCTCTTTTATTCTTTCTCTCGTTTATCCGTAAGTTCTCGTTTATCCTCAGAGGGGATCATTAATTTATTTTTATTAATTTAACCCCCACTCCGTGACAAACTGACGTCCGTGACAGGACCTGTGGCATGGTGTAAGGTTAGGGAGATGACCCCACTGCGGAGGAGGGTCACGAGGTAGAACGAGGGCGTGCGATTTGAGTAATTGTTTGTTTCTTGCTTTGAGTGTGAGAGTTATTGTGCTACCATGTCGCGAGTAGAATTAACCACGCTTGGGAGAGAGCTGGGCTACGAGGGGGTGGAAGTGTGAAACTGGGTGAGAGATGAGATGAATCGGGAGGACGAGCGGCAAGTCAAGGCGAAGGAAATGATAGAGTTGAAGATTCGGCTTAAAGAAGTCGAAAATGCGAGCCCTACGAATGGGGCTCTGGCGACTCACAGCGCCGTCCTAACGAGCCCTCAACGATGAGAAGGACGACGACATAGACGCATATCTCCTTTAATTCAAGCATTTAGCCCTGGGATAACTCTGGCCTCGCGACCAATGGGCTATGATGCTCGCATTGTGTTTCAAGGGCGAGGCACTGTCGGTAATTTCTCGACTTGCACCGGAGGAGTCCGTTGACTATGAAGGCGTGAAGAAGGCATTGATAAAACAGTTCCGTCTGACTGCAGAAGGATTCCGGGAAAGTATCGGAACGCCAAACCGGAGCACAGTTTACAGCATGCCTGGCGAGCCCATTCGACCGTTGGGTCAAACTTGCTGAGACGGTCAAGGAGCACGACACTTTCCAGAATCTAGTGCTCACTGAACAATTTATAAAGGGGTGCTCGCTAAAGCTCACCATCTTCATCAAGGAGAGAGGATCTAAGGCTCTGGATGACATGGCCAACTTGGCCAATCGGTTTTTGGAAGCACAAGAGGCCCAATCTCTTGAATTCAAGGCGGAAGAGAAGAAACCAAACCCTGATGCTCCACACGACATTAACAAGGAACCTGCGGGAGAAGGACGGCCTCCCTTGAGATGCTTCCTCTGCGACCGCATGGGACACTGAGCTGCTTACTGCCGGGAGTAAGGCCCGAAGATTCCCTCCTGCAGGCGGTGTGGTCGGGCGGGCCACACCTCAAATTCCTGCCAGGAAGGATCCCAAGAAGGACCCGGGGGCGATCTCAAGCTTTCTGCTGCGTGGCTGCTGAGAACGCCCAGATGACCGACGAGCTCATTCCGAACGGGTACAAGAAATTGAGGAATGGGGAGCGACTCTCGATCGTAAGTTCGATCATTGCGGCCGAAACGAAGCACTTGACGGATGGAGTACCAGTACGAACTGGAAAAGTGGAAAAACGGGTCGTCACGATCCTCCGCGACGCCGGGGGCAACACCGTTGTCGTTCGGAGGAGCCTTATCCCAGATGAGACCTCACGGGAACGTCTAAAGCGGTTTACCTGGTGGATGGCACGGTCAGGGTACTCCCCGAAGCCAGGCTGTCGATGCGCACTCCCTTCTTCAGCCGCAAGGTAACAGCACTCTGCATGGAGGGTCCATTATACGACATAATTCTGGGTAACATTCCCGGGGCCCTGGCAGCAGGAGAGCCCGATCCCGAGTGTGATGTAGACGCAGCTGATGACGGGATCACCACCGAAGCCGACAGGAAAGATGAAGTCGAGTCTACCACGAGTGCCGCCGTGGAAACCAGGCTTCAAAAGAAAAGCAGCCAGACGGCTGGATCTAAGCCACTAAAGGTACCGGAAATCCAAAATGAAACCGTCACTCCCGAAGCTCTGTGGGCAGAACAACGTAAGGACGAGGGCTTCCGGAGCTGTTTCCTGAACGAGGGCAAGGAAATGACTTTCAAGAAGAAGAGACATCCTTGCGAGTTCGTTATCAAGGAGATGGATCTGGGGCACTTGACAAACTTGTTTCACGGCAACCTTCTGACGAAGTACGAAGAGCGACAGACGGAGGGGGCGACCAATGCCTGCAAAATGGTAACTTATGAAGAAAAGGAACGCGAACGGGATTTCTCTTTACTAATGGAAGCAAGCGAGAGCTCGAAAGACGTTGTGTTTGGGACGGGCCTTAGCCCTCAGCAAAGGACGGACGCCGAGGCAGTAGTAGAGAGGTTCCACAGCATCTTCTCGGTCTTTCCGAGAAGGACCAATCTCCTCGGATATGAACCAAAAACCTCTACTGATCTGCCAGTGCGACCAAAGCAGTACCCGCTGCCATATGCGGTATGAGGCGTCATTGAACGGCAAGTTTAGTACATAAAGGGGAGGGAAAACGTTGGAGCCGATTATTTAGGCCGGCTTTAAGAGTTTTCTTTTTATCATTTTTTTTTTTGTTATTGCTATTTTCTCTTTGTAGGGTTTTAACTTCAGGGGTGTCGGAGCGCTCTCTCTTGCTCATTTGTAGGTGTGCTCTTTACCGCCTGGAGACGTGGTCGTTTTTTTCTCGTTATATATTGAAGTGGCTGCTTTGGCATCAATGTGTCTGAATTCGTGCTGTGTTTAAATTTTCATGCGTGAAAAATTCTTGAAGTGGGGAGGGGTGTCACAAATTCAGGCTTTTCTTTTTTTAATTTTTTTAATATTTTTATGATTTTTTTTTTTACCACTCTAAGTGTCGGTACGGTCAGGTGCCGCTTTTGATCTCAGTTCGTCACGTGGTAGTTCCTTTCTAAGTCCCTAACGGGTTTGCTCGTTTGCGGGATGGGTTTTCGTTGACGGGCAACACAGATCATCCCGGCGCACAGTTTGTGGCTTTGACCTCACGGACAGACCTGTGCTGGCTCCCGTATGGTGCCGATTTGACACGCAGGGGTGCCGCCGGGATACAAAGATGCTTACGCTGGCTAGCGTGCTTTTTAAAGGCGGCGGCTTTGCCCAGTCTGCCACCTGTCATGGTTGTCGTGTTCTACGTATCGCCGATAATTGATGATTTTGGACTCGTACGGGGGATGGATGGGCACGTATGTTTGGTTGTCGGAAAAATGTAATAGGTTTTGCCATTTGGGTCGATGCCGGGTAGCTTTGTTTTTCTGCGAAGCTGACTGACCCGAAAGGCGGGGAAACGGGAGGTTGGTCGGTAGACGAGCCTATAAAAAGGTGGTTCGGGAACAAAGGAGGTAGTCGAACCCCGGAGCTGGCCGGGTCGCTGCTCGACGCGGTTACTCCCTGCAGATGAGTCTTGGAACGTTTAATTTTTGGCTTCTGCCCTGTCTGTCGGGCAAATGTTCGAGTTTGTTGTGCTGAAGCGCGCGTGGCTGTGTGGTGCGCGGTGTCGACCTTATCAAGCTTCTAACCGGACCGCCGGAGACGTCGTTCTTCAGCCGACAACTCCAGACTACGGACTGCTCTGGACTCAGCACCTATCGGAAAGCTAAGCCTGGTTTTCTACGACTTGATTACTTCATCCTCTGGCTCTGAAGTACGAACTGTTGAGCGTTGGGAAGATTTTTACGCAGTGTTACTTTCTGTCACGACTGTTTTGGGGGATTATCCCATGTGTGTAGTGGTAACGCTCGAGTTCCATCTCGGTTTGCTCTCGTTGTTAGTTAATGTCGGGTTTTCGTCACTGTTTTGTTGGCTTGTTCCTGTTTGATGAGCGTCAAGTCTTTTTAGTATTAGTTTCTCGCTCGCTGGGCTCCATAGCGTTGAGCTGGAGTATGGTTTCTGCTGAGTGCTCTATTGCTGTGTACAGCTTAGTTTTTCATTTTATTAAATCTAATCTTTTGTTTGCTTATCCTCCCTGTGTCATCGTCTTTCTCTACTGATTATACACCAGGCGTGGACCTAGCGCTAGTCACTGGTCGAACATAGCTCTTTTGCTCTTTTTCCGTAATTTCTCGTTTATCCTCAGAGTGGATGATTCATTTATTTTTATTAATTTGACCCCACTCCGTGACACCGAAACAGATGGGAAAGCACCACAAAGTATTAAACTCGTCGGACATTAAATTTTCTTGAATTACACCTCACCCATGCTTGCTACGTGATGAAGCCCAAAGCTTAGTTAAATGCCAATCAATATTAAATGTCTTTAGATGTGCACCTGCTGCCCGATCATGGCCTTCATTGCAAAGCACTGTTCACACATTTGCGAGCCCTGCAGTGCCTTGCAGAACGGTGGGCGATACTTGCCGTTCCGCAAGGCACTGCAAGACAGATCAGGCTCAACTTTCGAATGTCGACGTGCTTACGGAATGCTGCAGGGAACCAATCATACGCCGGGGGAAAAAAGAAAGGAAGTTGCATGCCTCCGTGTGCCAGTGTTTTCTGCTCTAATATGTACCCTGCTTGTGTGCTATGATTTGCAAGCCAGTGAAGGATATATTTCCCCGATTTGTTTACCGATTTGTACAACCAAGTATAGACCACCATTCTTTTCATCAAGCTAAGGCTTCGCTCAGCCGAACCGGGGACGATGACTGCTGTTGTTTACACGATTTTCGACAGCTTTGTGGAGTGGCTTTGTGTTTAAAATTGCAATCCCAAGTGCAAAAAGAAGTTACCGCAGACTATACTGTTAAAGGTTGCTGTTTAGAAATTTCAACTGGCAGGCTCTGGCTAAAACCACCTTAATATTCATTCAACGATGTTTGCATTTCTACTCACTTTCTGATCGCTTCATTTGCCAAACACGTTAGAGGCCGGTCACCTTACCAATGAAACTAATGTGCTGGTGTCTCCGGCGAAGAATTCCCTCAGGGCTACATGCAATGCACAACACAGTTTGTAGCCCGTTGTGACTGAAAGCTTTCACACTGGGGAAACGTTGTTGTTGTCACAAACGCAGTGAAAGAATGCGATAGGATTGAGGTACAACAGGGGGTTTGTCCAAGTTGACTGACTGACAGCATATGTTTCTATCGCCATCGTGTTTCTTCCACGCAGGCGGCGGAGAAAACGGTATAGACTCCTCGCGCTTAAGTTTCTCCACAACGTCGGAATACGAGACACCCAGCAGCGAAGTGTCGATAGTGCCGGTGAGAGCGGCGGGACAACGATCAGCGCAGGATAGCGGCTTCGTCACTTTTATGCGACGGTGTCTTGCGTTTTTGCTCTCTGCAGCTTCCACCGGGACGATAGCCGTGCCTAATTGTGCTAGCTTTGCGCACCACAGTTTGTACGGTTCTCAGCGCCCGAGCGAAAGCTCGCGCAAAAGAACCGGCAAGCAGTCAAGTCGTTTCCAATCGTCGGGGTGGCTGAACGCCGGCTGTGTGAATCGGGCCTAACGATATTGCGTGATACACGATAGAGACCTGAGCCGGCTTGCTCAAAACAAATCTAACGTTCTTGAACAGCACGTAATAAAAATTTGAGACGTACTTGATAAAAAAATCCAACACTCACCTTCAACTCCTAAGACCGCCGTACTGCTTCGGGGCAAAAGCAACATGGCGCTCGACGTTTTGGGGCAGCGTTGGGGTGTTGGCCTGGGGTGTTTTCAGTGTTGCTTACACGCCTAGTCATGTAAACCGGAACCGAAACACCAATTTTTACTACCCCAAGTAATTTTTCGACGATTTATCACTAGCAGAGCGTGTAAGAATATGCTAAGAAGTGAATATTACTGTAATATTCACTCTGTTTATAAACAGAGTGAATATTACATTTTCGCTAACAGTGTACGTAGTTCAACTACTTTACTCAAGTTACTTTAGTTTAACTGCTTTTCTGGGTAGTTTAGTAACTTTCAATTACATTTCGATTTTGGTAATTAGTTGTTTACTTTAACTGCTTTTTCGAGTGACTTCTATACTCAAATTACAAATTACTTTTGAATTTTAGTGGTTGTTTTGCCTATCAACAGAGATAAGATGTTAAAAGATCAGCTGACATTGGCAGAGGGGGAAGCATGTGGCGTAGAAAAAGGGGGGGGGGGGCGGAGAAAGCAATTTGGATAGTTCAAAACCTCAAAAAGTTTTAACGAGCCCCCCCACTGCAACAACACTCCTATGAGGCGCGGGGAGCGAACAGACACGACGCAAGAGACTGGTGTTTCTTTGTATCCCTAAGCTCAAGGAGACTTGACGCATTTGAAGAAAGGGCTTGTTCCCGCTTCTCCCCAATGTAGGAATTCTTGCCCACTACAGGAGGTATACACCCTACATCCTCACTCAAAGGAGGTAACAAAGCGCAGCACCCGCTCTAAAGTTGATCTGGTGCTCCTGTATAGCTTTTGCTGTCTTTCGAGACGTCATCTGGTCATTTCTCTGAGTGAAGAAATGGCGGCTGTAAGACCGATAGAAATAAGTGCCTTATAAGTTGATTGGGTTAAATGGTTCTTCAGCGAGAATAAAGCACTCACACTATGGCGTATTAGTAGCCCCCATTTAAAAAACAAAACAAAACAAAAAAAACTGATGCACATTCGATTTTGCCGCCCTTTCCGAAAAAAGCTGATGCACCTCCGATTTCCCCTAAAGCTGTGCAAACCGGCCTGTTAAAAAAAAAATAAAAACGCTGTATAGGGATCGAAAGGGCATTCTGAAAGAGTGTGTTAAAAAGAGAATCAGAATCAGAATCAGTTTATTTTTTCGTCTATATGTACAGACGACAGGGGCATGGGCAAAAAGCCAACACATGTTGGCTTGACTGGGCCCCACCCCCGTTTTCTCGACAGAGGCGGACAAGTGCTTCTAGTTTACCTTGGAAGTACATTGTATTTATAGTAATTCACTTCAAGTACATTGCACCCGGTGTACTTACGAGTTTACTTGAAGTACATAACCTCACAAAGCAGTTTTTAGACGTACTTTACGCAACACTGTAAGCAATCAAACACTGTCTGCAAAATCAAGCTCAGGCAGTGCTAAACCTCAAAGGTGAAATGATACATCCGCAGTACATCCTTGACCAAAAAGTACACAACAATTAGGCATGCAGATGCAGAACCAGCTATTGAAGTGTTTCTGTAACAACACAAGCCGCTTGATATTCGGCTAGCAGAATTTTTCGCTAACGCATCAAAACCTATGTAAGTACTTGCTTGTTAGCATAGAAAAAATAAAAGCAATTTCAAAAGTAATTCGGTTCTTTTTTACGGTAATTAGTAATTTACTGAATCACTTTCCCTTTCAGTAATTTCTTCTATATAAATATATACTCAAATTACTTTTGAGGCTAATACTCAGTAACTTAACTTAATTGCTTTTTTGAGTAGCTTGTACATGTCAGCTGCCAGCCCGGCACCACATATGAAAAAATAAAAACAGACAAATAAATGTACAGAATATATACACTACAGAAAGTACGAAAAAGGAAAGAAAAAAGGAAGAAAACATGTACCACGTTATGACGAGGATGCCAGCTGCATCTCATATATTCTGGCAAGCTCTCGTGACTCTGCCTCGTTTGTCGGCAGCGGGCGGCGCACACCGAGCGTAATTGTGCAGTTGTGAGTCAATGTTTCAACTACCTTGTTGCATCACTGGAAAAGTGAAATGAAAATCACGTTATCCAGATTGCACTGCATCATTTTTCACTTGCGCAGTGGACTGCGTGAATTACTGGTTGATCTTCTGTTCTTGAGGCAGAAAATATTGAAGAGAACCACACTCAGCTCACAAACGCAGGGTTACCGTGTCGCCTACTCCCCACCTCGCCGTAACCGCTGGTCGTACTAAACTGTGCGATGGTAACCGCGTGACTGCGCGGCGCCCATTTGCGATCCATGGCCCCGTCACGTTCGTGCGCGTGCGCAGACATTTGCCAAATTTTTGCCGAATCTTTGCGGAACTTTCTTTCAAAATTTCGGCATGTGCGGAACTTTGCCGAATCTGAAGTTCGGCAGATTCGGTCCATCACTAACTTTTACGGCGTGTGTGTGTGTAAGCGTTGTAAAAGAGGGGGGAAGGGGAGAGAGAGAGGAGAGGGCCAGTTGTGTATGCGCACCGGGCGCTTTGGTCACTGGCTCCTTTTACGGCGCAGGTGATAGGCCCCCAAGCAACGACGCTCACGCCGAATTGGCTGCTCGGCAACGCGCGGGAACTTCAATTTCGGATTCGGACGGCACGTGTATCACTCGAAGCGCGCTAACCCACGCCCGCGTGTGCGTTCACGCCGCTTCGTAACGACAGTGTGCGGCTGCTAATTACAAAACTATTAACCCACTTAGCCCCCCCCCCCCCCCCCCCCCCCGTACACGCCGCTTTGCGGCGTCCAACGGCAACCCATGCCCCGCTGTCCCCTATGCACTTCCGTAAATAGAGTCCCATATACGATTTAGTTCAGCGATGTTGCGTCAACAACCTGTTAATCGTAAAAAAAGAAAGAAATGTCGTAAATATCGCCAAATGCCTCGACAAAACAAAATGTTCGAGAAAAACAGAAAAGGAAGTAAGCCCACACCATGAATAGAACCCGGGTGTGATACGTATGAGGCAGACATCTTATCACTAAGTTACGGTACCGCTTCGGAAACTCGCATTGTATCCGCTGCCTATATTGAGGGCGGCAGCGCCTATCTCCACGAACCAGCCAATCCGGCTTGAGCGCCGTTGCTAGGGTATGTATGCCCGCGCGGGTCGGGGGGTGGTGCCCTTGTTATTCCTTGGCGCCGCCGGCCAGTGTTTGCCCCGCCCAGTGGCGGCCGTTTGAGGGGGGGGGGCAAAACACATGCATTGGCCCCCCACTCTGAGAACTGGGGGGGGGGGGGGGCAAGCGCCCCCCTTGCACCCCCGGTTGGTACGCCCATGGCGTCCATCTTGTTTGAACCTCTTCAGGTAGTGGCGCGTCCCAGTCGACACCCAGTTCCCAGAGGGTTTGGAACATCAGCTTGGCTGTCACGGTGACTGGGGAAAGAAGTCCTAATGGGTCATAAATGCGAGATGATGCCTGGAGAATGAATCGTTTTGTGTTTCAGTTCCGGTCTTGGAATTCCAAAACAGGCCCCATAAAGAACGCCAGGCAATCGCTGCCTTTGTCCCAGACAAGTCCTAACACTCGAGAGACGCTAGGGGTGGTACACTTTACTTGATCTAGAATCCACACCCGGTTCCTTCCTCGTTGAATAGCTGCTGCAGCTCCGTTGAATTTGTATTCCACTTTCGCATTGTCATTCCGGCTAGCTTGATGACATGTAATGTTTGTCGATAGAACAGTTCCGCCTCTTCCTCGGTGTTCGCTCCAGTGATAAGATCATCGACGTAGAGTCTTTCGGCTAGTGATTTCGTTGAATTCGGATAGTCCTCTGTTATCGACAGGTGGTGACGTAGCGTGGCTGCGAGAAGGAACGGGCTACTGGTCGCTCCGAAAGGAACCCTTGTCATCCTCCAAACCTCTACAGGAGGGTTCGGCTCTTGCTTCGTTGGCATTCGTTCGTACCAGAAAAATCGTAGAGCGTCAGGATCTTCCAGTTTCAGTAATATCTGTAGAAATGCCTTCTCAATGTCTGCCCTGAGGCCGATGCGATGAATCCGGAAGTTCAGTAACACTTTCAGGAGGTCTGGATTCAGGTTTGGTTTTGGCTCTAGTGCGTCATTCAGAGACAGACACCCTGGTTCTCTTGATGACGCATCAAACACGACTCTGACCTTGGTTGAGAGGCTGTCAGGTCATAACACAGCACGGTGAGGCATGTAGTACACTCGGTTCTCTGCCTTGTCTGCACTCGGTGAAATGTTTTCTGCAAATCCTTGCTGGAGATACTGGCGAATTGTCTTATCATATCAGTCAGCATCACATCGTCCTTAAGCAACTTCTTTGTGAGGCTCACCAGACGCTTCCTTGCAACTCCTTCATTGTCTGCCAGCTGAATGTTCATTGGTTTCTAAGGTGAGGCCACCTCGTACCGTCCGGTAGTTTGCTTGATAGATGATGTAAACGCTCTGACAACTTCATTCTCCTCTTCCTTTTGCGGGAGGTTAGGACCGGTGATGCCCATGCTTTCCAGCTCCCAAAATGACCGGAGCTCGGTAGACAATGAGCATGTGCTTCCACCCACATTGGCTTTCAGAACTGCCGCAGTAGAACTGGAGGCAGTCAAACCGCTGTGGGGAATCGGTCCTTGAAGTGTCCATCCAAAGTCTGCTTTCACAGCGACTAGAGCGCCTTGCACTTTTTGGACCTCACCAGAGACTCTCAGTCGAGTCAGCACCGATAAGAATGTCAATGCCATGTCTTGTTAACTGGGCTGGTGGCAAGGTGACGTCTGCCAGCTCAGCTATCTGTACTTAGACTCCTTGCACTACACTCTCAGGTAGAAGATGATCGGAGCAAATCTCTGGTATCTCTAGAGCTTCTAGGCAGTGCTTTTTTTGGCTGTACTGGATCCTTAACCAGACTCGTATCCTTCTGCGTTTTTCCTTGATGATGTTTCCTGCTCCTCCAAAAGAGTAGGTAGTAATGTCTTCACCAACAACCTCGAGCCGCAGCTTACGTGAAAGTTCTTCCATCACAAAGGTTCTTTGGCTTCCTCCATCAAAAACGATGCGCGTGAGAGCTCTTTTTCTGTTTCCCTTCTGCCCAGACCTGAGCTGTTTGAAATAGTACAGCAGGTGTTTTATCGCTCTTCCTGCCAGTCGAAGAGTGTGACTCTGCTGCGGTGTTCTTACTTTTCTTCCAGGATGGGTCACACATTTGAGTTATGTGCCTTCGCCCGCATGTTTCACACATGATTCTTTTGTTGTGAAATTCTTTGGAGCAGTGTCCCTTGATCGAACACCGGAAACATCGTCCTGCCTCTCGAAATCTACTCTTCTTCTCCTCCAGAAAAATTGATGTCTGACAATCTCGTGTAGCGTGGTTCTTCGTGGCACAGAATGCGCACGGTTCAGTCTGCTTGGAGTGACTAGTTGAGGAAAGAGAAACGGCTGATCCCTTGAGAGAAGCCTTTCCGCCTTCTGCTATCTTGGTATGGCTCATACTCTTGGCTTCTCGCTGACGAACTTGTTGAGCCTCTTCACGGCTCTCCACTTCGAGCTTCAGTAAGCGTTGTAGGGGCTCTATTTTGATACCGTCGTTTTCCTTGTCCGTAGGACGTCGACCCTTGTGGTAGTCAATGACTAACTCTCCTGGCAGCATTCTCAGTACCGCAGAGCAGAGCAGAGCAGAGCTCCGTAAGTGTCGCTCTTAAGGTCCACACGCACATTCGCGTTTGAACGCGTTTGAGTGCATTGCGGAGTCCTTGCGGCCAGGCGCGGTCACTTGCGGAGCGACGCACCTTCCCGCAACGCTCGGTAGTGCGACGCAAGCGAGTAGAGACTCGTTCAACCTTCCGAAGCGTTGCGGTGCGTTCGGGTGCGTTCAGCACAAAACGAGAACACAGATCCCCAGCAAAAAAATAGCAGACTCGCGAGTCGCACTTAACAGTTCAATCTTTGACGAAAGTCCAGAGTTCCATCGTTCGTAGTACGGCTTGAGCCGGACGACGTGCACCACCTCGGGTCGTGGCGGGCGTCTTGCAGATGGGCGCGTTCCGTCGGGTAGAACTTCGTAGTTCAGATCGCCGAGGCGTCGGATGATTTTGTAGGGTCCGAAGTAGCGTTTGAGAAGCTTCTCGCTGAGACCACGGTGACGAATGGGAGTCCAGACCCAAACCCTGTCTCCGGGCTGGAAGTGGACGTCCCGAAGGCGATGGTTGTAGCGGCCAGTGTCGACGCGTTGTTGGGCTTTAATCCGGACTCTGGCGAGCTGACGGACTTCTTCTGCCCTTTGGGCAACCACCTGGGCGTCGTCGCTTACGTAGACAGCCGGTTCGTGGGGCAACATAGCGTCCAGAATTGTCGTTACCTTGCGCCCATGCACCAGTTGAAAGGGTGTCACTCCGGCGGTCTCTTGTAAGGCCGTGTTGTAGGCAAAGGTGACGTACGGCAGCACCTCGTCCAATGTCTTGTGCTCCACGTCGACGTACATGGAAATCATGTCGGCGATGGTCTTGTTGAGTCTTTCCGTGAGCCCGTTGGTCTGCGGGTGGTACGCCGTGGTGCGACGATGGCTGGTGTGGCTGAGACGCAGGATTTCTTGGGTCAGCTGTGCCATGAACGATGATCCGCAATCTGTAATCAGAACTTCGGGAGCGCCGTGCCGGAAGACGATGGACTCGATGAAAAACTTGGCGACTTTCACAGCAGTCCCTGAAGGGAGGGCTTTCGTTTCGGCGTACCGCGTGAGATAATCTGTGGCGACGATTATCCAGCGGTTTCCCGACGTTGACGGCGGAAAGGGGACTGGAACGGTGCGGTCGGAGGAGCAATCGGCTGCAGGAGACGGTCGCCTGACGACGCTTTTGCGGAGCGTTCAAGTACAGTCTGACGGCAGTTCAAGCAATCACAGGTCATGCTAGTTCTGACGCGTGGTCCCAACAGTCTCTCGCCAACGATTTGTTTCATAAAGCGGGAGCGAGAAAAACGTTACAAGAGCAAGCAGCATGATTTCTTGCCCGTGCTGATGCCTGTGCCGCAGGGACGGACGACCTCTTTGCGTATGCCGAAGCGGCACGCTTTCCAAGTTTGCGATTGTGTGTTGTGAATAAAGTGAGTTTGGATGTCACGTTTTTTAGTGGCGGCTAAAGCCGCTACAAAAGGCAGAGCAGTTAGAAAAAGCGAAACCATGACAAAATGTTAAAAGGACCTGAATATTCGATAGAGTTGAAAGACTACCAACGTACCAACTCGCCGAGTTATTCTTTGTCAAAGAATAATAGCCAATACTAATGAATTAAATAAAAGCCTACTTTTAATTGGTTAGAAATTTATAATTGATGCAGTACACCCCTACCCTGCTCTAGTGCTTTAATGATATCTGATAATGTGTAAACATATAAGATAGTTCATAGCAACCATTATATAAAAAAATGTGCTTATCATAAATTAAGCCGCACCACTGAATGTGTAATAGCGTATGACTTGTATGTGTGTTCTAAGCAAAAGAAAAGGAAACATTAAAAAAAGGCCAATAAATTTGTTTGCTCTGTGTTAGAGCTTCTTTCAGGTACACGCAAAATGTGGGTGTCTACATCTAAAAAAGTGTAATTGACATTCCCCGCAGGGCTGCAGGCCTGACTCAGTTGGGCTAGCAGGTTGCAACCTATGGGAGCCTGCAGGGACCTGCATCACAAGAGTAAAAGTGACGTCCGCCCACTGATCTCTATTGTGGGTGGCTGGATGATGCATCGAGCAGACAGATATGAAGCCACCGTAAGTAAGCCTCCTGTCCCGATAGCGAGCGCTTGACAGGCTTTTCAACTCTCCCGAGTGCTGGTTCGAACAGCGTTCAGGGCGATGGGTTTTTTCTTGTCATCCCAAGAGAGCCTGCTTGTTGCGGAGTAACAGTGCATCCGGACCCGAGAAGTCTCCTGGGAAGCCATTCCACGTGAACATTTTTATATTCTATTTTATAAAAAAAGTGTGTATGTCCCCCTATTCTTGGGATTTCGTCCAGAACTAATTTCTGCAGCGCACTGGCACATGCGGAGAAACGCACTGAACAAAGCAAATCTATCGCAATGATGACTCTGCGAGCGCTTTGAAAGGTTTGAATGGCATAAACGACTTTGTTTGCGCGAGCTCAATATTTCATTTATTTTATGAAGTGTTAGTGTTGAGAATACTTTCCAGGTACAAAATTTTGCAATCAGGAGTCATGTTCAATGCATTCGTATCCATGGGGTTACTTTCTTGCATGACCGATTTTGAGCAATTTCGATAAACTCGCAAAAACTAAGCTTTCGCGAAAATTAGGTCGTTTACAGTTGTAAACGACCTTGAAACCAGTATCGAATATCGTATTATACTAAACTTCTAAAATACAATTTTATTATTAGCACACACAACCGTGAAATTGGCCATTCTCAGATGTTTTCGTTGTGGCCTTCATCAATCCATGTGCTTAAAATGTAGAAGCTGCAACCTTGAATCTTTTCTTTTCTTTTCCTTTATGGTGCCTAAGATTTGAGGTAATAAATGTTGTGCCCTGCATTGAACACTATTACCTGTAGCATAGCCCTGGGCATGCAAAGAAGGCACACCACCAATGTCTGACATATCAGGCTTTCAGAAACGATATTGTCCGATTTTCCTCACCCTTTTGTCAGGATGAAGTTGTTAATATCTTGCCTTCCTCACATAGTGGTCCTTTGAGCGAATTATGTGATGTTATATCATAGAGTGGCATAGGGTAATTTTCCCTTCTCTTTTTACGCAGGATGTAATGGCATACCATCATCACAAAGGAGAGTGTACAGTGAGGCAGGCTCGGAAACTTGAATAAAGTGATAAGTAGGATTTGAATTTCTGTCTTATCAATTACGCGAAGAACACTGATCATAATGTTTGTATGCTACACATACATACTTTCAGTTGAAAAATGCAATGCACCTCTTCTTTATGGCTTTTCTCACAGAGTTTCAGAGGACGCGGGTACGTCATTCTCACGAGGAATAGAGCTGCCAAAGATATCCTTGTTAATTTCCTGACTCATTTTTAAGAGTGCATCTCCCGATGGTGGTGCCTCTGCATTATCATCATCAATTGAGTTGTCAACGGCGTTTCTTAACATTTCACGAGAATGGAGCTATATGACATGAAATTTCATAGGTTGGAATACAGCCGTTCAAAGAAACACCTTTGAAAAGTCAGCTTTTTAAATGCAGGCGCCGATTTTTCTGGCCAATTTGAGACCGTTCTCTCCATTCAGAACGCCCGACATACACGGCGTCCCAGATATTTTGCACCATACTTAAAAAAACACCGGAGGGCTCTGTAGGAGTGAAATCAACTGTCGTTAGCAAGCGTCTTGAGAAAGTGCACATATTTTTTTAATGCGCCTGGTTATGTAAATAACTAAGATTAATGAGCTAACCTTTCAAATATTCTTTTAAGGGCCAAGATGTCAATTGTAAAGTTGCAGGGCGCATTGAGAAACACCCAATTAAAGTGTTTGAAACATAATACGTTTTCGGGCTTTTTTCCGGCCTTCAAAGAACGCACATTCGCGGCGCGCTCGCACGCCGTGATTGGGGAAGCGAGTTGTCACGCGTTATTTTTTTTGTATTTCGCGGGAGTTTTTTTGAAGGCTAGGAAAAAGGAGCATGCAAAGCGCACCTTCTTGAAAATGGTTTTATTGGGTGTTTCTTAATGCGCTCTACAACTTTCCATTTCACACCTCGGCTTTTAAACGAAGATTTCAAAAGTTAGCTTGTTACTCTTAATTAAATAAATAGGCGCACTGAAACAATTTTGTGCACTTTCGCAAGAGACTTTCTAACAGCGTACAGTTGGTTTCACTCCCGCAGAATGCTCCGTTTTTTTAAAAGTTTGGTGCAAGTTATCTGGGACACTCCGCATATATGTACTGGTAGTGCACATTTAGTACACTAAAAGCATACACTAAAAGCACTTATAGTATGCTAATACTATTTTGTTTCATAAAAGTGTGAAACTAGTACGATTTTAGTACATACCCCAAGTTCACTATTAGTATACTTTCAGTATACTAATTTTGAACGACTTTTCGCTAAGGGTAGCACAGTCCGTCAGGTTAGTGGCTCTGGCTTCCATCACACGGCAGGAGCCGGCAGCAAGGGATCTATGATCAGTCTCTCACGAGCCTGGGCCGCCAGCTGCTCACTCTGCAATGCGGAGCCATCCGTTCCTTCTAGAAGCCGCTGAATATACTCGTCTGCTCGATTCTCCATTCTGGACGAGCCCCCGCTTATCAGGTTCAAGTGAATCCTATCCTTGTTCTTCCACTTCTTCTTTCTGCGTTTGTCCGTGCCACACCCTCGAGCGGAAGACTCGGCGTCGGGGCGTCACAACCTCTCGCGGCGTCGCTCCTGACGATATCTTGAATGTTTAAAACGAAGTCCCTAAAGCACAGATTCCTAATTCGACCTGCAAATTCTCGTAGAAAATAGTCACTGATTTACGGGTTTGATGCGATTCGGACTTCGCAGAAAGTTTTAAATATTACGGTGCCCAATGACGATACGATGCTTGCGCAAAACCATCGGCGGAGTATCGGGTATCGGTATCGGAGTCATCAGAACGATCCACCACAATTCAAATATATCTGAGGAAGCAGAATTTAAACGTTAAAATTACTGTGTGCTTGCTTTTCTACAGGGCTTATTTGTCATCGGACGCGGAAGCGCTTCGTGAAGGCATTTCGAAGTTTATAATTCTCATCTTCACGAAGTCCTGAAAAATCAAGTTCCTACAAACTCCTAGGATGAGTTATTTAAAACATCTAAGCATTTGGCAGATATCACATGTCAGCACGTTTGTTTGAGTCTACAAATAAAACTGCAATTTGCTACAAGTCGCCATGATCTTGGTTTGTTCCCTCTTAATTCAACATTACATCATAGACTCAGTTGTGCGTGTTTCGAAACTTGCCGTTCGGATCAAAATATACATGTTTTTGTTCGGTGCTTGGGAGCTAATTCGATAAATGACACACAAAGAAACGAAGAAAACTGAAAATGTCAATGACGAAAGAAAAAAAAAAACCCAAAAAACAATTTAGCGTGGATAAAAAGACATAAAGGGGGAGACATCTGATACAATCTTGTGCGCAACGAAGACGAGGGCAAAAGCAGAGTAGAGGACACAACAACAAGGTTTCCAGAGCTGCCGTTGTCAGAGCCGTCTCTCGGAATCGTCGGGCAGATAAGTGTCTGGTGCCATACTTCGGTTTACCTTTCTGCCGCAACGCGCCACATGATGCTAGTTTCGGCATACCACGGTGGAAGCTACAGTTGCACTCTCGTGGTGCAGCCTGATCCCAGTAAGGCAAGCGTCGATCCGCAATCTAGCCTACTAGAATAAAAACCAGTTGATGCGTGATCAAAAGCGTTTGTAACATAATTATGGTGCCGAAGAGATAAGGTGGGCTCAGCAGAACGTTGCCTGATAGTACCTGGATCTAACAGGAACGATGGGGAAGCGAGAGCACTCTCCCCGTAATCACGGGATTTTTTCGTAACAGCGGTGGCCTTCATGGGAACAAGGAAGGGGGGAGGGGGTGGGTGGCGAGATTGAGAGCCTTGCCGCAGTTGGTGTGTATGTGTGAGGAACGACGGGGAGAGGAAAGGCAATGCCTTTGTTGTAGAAGGGTTTTGCGGGCGTACAGGAGCATTTTTTCCCTGGAAGGGACACTAAAAGCTACCGCTCTAAAAAGTGCAACTTATCTACAAACGTTTATTTATTTTTATTTTTTCTTGAAAACGACCATTTATAGGGAGGCTCGACTGACGCAGTGGTATGGCTTATTGACCAAAAAGAAAATGCGGTAGATTAATTAAAAGTCGTGTTATAGCTGTTCAAAAAAGTCGCCGTTCGACCAAAGCGTTAGAGAGAAAAATATAGAATAGCGTCACATCCAAGATGGCAGCCGCGGGCCCTAAGCCTCTATAAGCAGCTGGAGGAAACGATCCATCTTCGTAAAGTTGCCGGCGAAGAGCCTACTTTTGTCAAGACATGTAGAACAAGCCTATTCATCTCGTTTTTTGTTTCGTTTTTGTACTGTCCTTTGTTATTTTTTTTTTTCGATTGCGCGCTGAAGGCGGAAAGAAGCTCTGCTTTTGATTATTCACGGGAAGCTCCGCGACTCGGCGAAATATTCTGGGTGGGTAGTTTCGTATTCGTTCGACGCAAGGCTGAATTATACCGCGACGCCCTGAAATATGATCTCTAATTGTGCCCAACGCCGAGGAGAGGTTGTTCGAGTCGTCCGTGAAAGGGCCGTCCCCCGAGCCACTTCTTTGAGCAGTTCGCTTTGTAGTGCACGCTCCGCTCGCTGCCGCTGCGCTGTACGGATACGAGGCCGGCACATAACAGCTGACAATAGACAGGAAACCTCCCTACGCAGAACTATGCAGCTTCTTTGTTCTAGATGTGACGAATTGCGAAGAGGGTCCGCTTAAAAGAGACGAAACAAAGCGGGCCATGCGCAGACGCACGCACCAAAAAAGGAGCTTGCTCCCGATTTAGATGGAGTCTTCTGCCGCACTGACTAGATGAGAAATCTTGACTGGAGCTTTCGAGATCCCCGTCTCCTTCAAGAAGTTGTGGCGGGTCAATCGGCCGGTTCTGATTTATTGCGGCGCTTCCCTCGAAAGTCCAGCGTTGACGGATTGCTTGGGTCGACTTATAGCTAACGATGGCCCCACATGGCAAGTTGCATTCTTCATTGTGGAGTGTAAGCTATGGGGAGAAGCGATGGCTCGGCGAAAGCGAGATAATGATTTCTTCCAGGCGGAGGCAGCGCGTAGTACCCCGACAGCGAATGAAGAAACCATGGTTTAAGTGGGGTACGGACAACGACGTTTGTAGTTCACTTTTTACGGCGAAGCCATTATTGGCAGGGTTTCGCAGCGGGTTCCGTGTGTGTTTTGTCTACGTACAGTCTCCAGCAATATGAAAGACCCCTTCTACGGTGCAGTTTCAGGTGGCTGATAGGGATTCGCTTTGGCAAGGTCTACATTGCTCGTTTTATTCTGGCTCCATAAAGCAATATAATTAACGTATGCTTAGCGCCGCCGCAGAAACTGGTTAGGCGATTTGGTCTTTCTTGTTGGAGACTTCGTCGTGCCCCGCTATATTTATTCCCTAAGCTTAGCGGGGAGTCACAGTGTCGTGACATTGTGACTTCACAGGTTCACGTGACGTCGCGCAACATGAGGTCAGAATTCTTGCGTTAAATTTAGCCGAGAAATTTAACCGCTACATTTAGCGCTAAAATTCTTGGCTAAACAGCGGGTGAGTTTGGTTAGGTTAAAACTTGTTTCCTGAGGTGTCACATTTGTTGCTATACAGGCTCATAAAAAACTTGTAGCTAACAAGAAAAGAAAAAAAAAAAAACGGTCAACTTGACAGTTTAGTTCAGGACTGCGCTGTCTTCTTCCGCTATTGGCGGCTCGAGTTCCGGTCTTATATATGGGTGTTTTCAGATAAGTTCGGCTGACCATTTATGATAACCATTTTTAACTTTTACAAAAAAAAAAAAATATTTGTAGACTAAATGCTCATCAAAACAAAACCAAAATCAGTTTTGCAAAAAAAAAAAAAATGTTGTGAAAAAAATAAAATAGAAGTACACTCAATGCGAAGCGCTTTGCGCAAATTGCGCAAAGTTCGAATTTCGAGCACATCTCCCAAAAATCTCTCATGGCTACGTGCCTAGGAATATTTACCCACAAAGAACGTATAAGGAGGATTGACTCAAAATATTTTTCATTAAGTATCGACAATGATATATTCCAGAGAAAATTGCAAACAAGGCACATTCCGCAAAAATGCTTACATTATATATATATGTTTCTCCACATCTATAAGTACCACAACCTTGAAACTTTGCCGGAGTGCTTTCCTCTGTATTGTTAATACTGATGCTAAATATTGTTGTTCTGGGAAGCGGGACAAATATACGAGACATGATCCAATGGGGCCATTTTTAACAATTAGGAGTTATTTTGAAACTCAATTAAAAAAAACGCCCTCTTAAATTTTTTAAACTCTCCCATATTAAGGCCAAAGATAGGCACTAACATAATTTGCAAATACATATTGGAGTATTTTTGTGTATTAGAAGTTATAAAACTATAGATATGACCAAATTGAGTCTACCGCTGTACCGTGAATGGAGCATGTAGATAGTCCTAGATGACAAAAATAATTATTTTTGCGAGGAATAAACATGCTCGAGGGTGTTCAGAAAGAAATTGATTGACGGCACCGAGACGAACGCTCGTTTTAAACTGAGAATTCTTAATGCGTTTTTGTATAAGAGTCGCGGAAAATGCGCGCGGTCCGGAGCGATCGAGAGGCACTCTCCTGTCGCGTGCTTCGCAGGGTTTGTTTTCAATAGCCGGCGTGTGGGGTCTCTGCGTACGCCACGTATAGGAAGGAAGCTCTGCTTAACACATGTTTATCTCAGCCTTTTGCCTGGCAGTAACATGATTTGGCTTGGCCGAACCAACGGGCGCGCCTCCTCGGAGCATATTGGTGCCACCATCGCGGGGGACAGTGAAACGCGAAGTGAACACAAACGGCGGAAAAAAGCGCACAGGTTGTTTGAAAGTGATAGCAGTGATAGAAGACCCCAGAGATAACGTTCACTTCCACTTGCCTTTCTCAGGGACCATCCGGCGGATATTTCGTGAGCAGCGTCCGTGAGCACTGCATACGCCTAGCGCTCCCCGCGTTTCGATGGCTGAATCGCACAGCTTCAAACGAGGTTTTGCGCTGCATATCTCAACAGGCACAAGCAAAAAATGAATATTTTTTATGTATTTATTTATTTTACCCTCAGGGCACGCGGCATTACAGAGAGGAGTGGGAACAATAGTAAACATAAAAAACAATTGGAACAAAATATGCGATACTTAAAGAGCAGGGAACACGAAATTGGCAATAGATGTACAAAAAAGTGCGTGGTCATGAATTGATGTGAGCGGTGCAGGTAAACGATTGCAGTCTTTGGAAGTCCTGTGAATAAAAGAGTCATAATAAACGTTAGAGTGGCAAAATGGGACACTGACTTTGTGACGATGATCAAGGCGTGCTGGAACGAAGTAGTGGGGGTTGATTAGTTGTTTTTTAAGCTGCAAGATTGGTGATATATTTCATGAAAAAGACAAATACAAGAGACTGTGCGACGATGTGCGAGGCTTAGGAGTAATAAACTATCTTTTATTGATGTTGCGCTTGCGGTGAGGTTATAATTGGTCATTATGAAACGTGCAGCTCTGTTCTGAATCCCTTCAAGTGAATCAACGAGGTAAAAGGTAGAGGGATCCCAGATGGAAACTGCATACTCTAGCTTAGACCTGACTAGTGTTTTATAAAGGAATAGGCATGATTATGGGGCCAGATAAAAGTTACGTTTGAGAATTCCATAGTTAATGTGAAGTTTCCAGGAAAGATCACCACTTAAAATGACACCCAGATACTTGTACGAGTTTACAAGTTCTAGGGGTGTGTTATTAATACTATAAGCAAAATTGAAGTTGGCTTCACGTGTTATGCGCATTATTCTACATTTATTAATATTGAGCTCCACTGACCTTGAGTTCACACCAGTGTGAAGAATTTAGACATCACTTTGTTAAAGAAGCATATCACTCCATCTGAGGTGCCGATGTTTTGTGTCAGAACTACTTCAGGCGCTTCAAGCAACTCGCCAAAGAATTTTCAGAGACATCTGAGCCTAACGACATTTTTGTTTCTCAGGAAGCAGCTGTCGAAGATCTCGACAGATTCGTTCAGTCAACAGAAATATCACGTCTGAAATCCATACTTGATCGAATGAATTAGTCTTACGAAACCCCCGAGAGCCAAAACAAACGGTGGAGCCAGGATTTGAACTCTGGGCCTCACACACACATCTGACCGGACATTGGGAGGACCAGAGATCAAATCCTGGCTCCCCCGTTTATTTTGACTTTGGTTTTTTTTTAAGACTTTATAATAACAATAATAAAAAAATGTTTATTTCTCCATCACATTCATAATGGAAGGAGACCGAGGAAAACAGCTGCGTAAATGCAGCTTGACGAGTCTTCGGCCCCCTCCCTACAATCAGCAGCAGTGGCAGCTAACAAAGAACACAAAGTAAAAAGAAAAAAATACAAGCTCAGTTAACAAAAATACAAAAATACAAAAAATACAAGCTCAGTTAACCGAAGCGTCTCAATGACATGCAGAATGTAGCAAGTTTAACTCTAACAATTCAATAAAAAGTCATGATTATCACATCAAAAACATACATATTCAGAGATATCGAGAGCATGATTAAGCACTGTTATATAAGTTATGATAAATTATGAGCTTATGGCGAACAGACATAATAACTATACACACGTCAGGGCATTATAACATTGCTCGATCGAAGTCATCAAATTACACGGTTAAGAAAGGATTGCATTTTTTTCGGTCTTGATGTTAGGAGTTTCATATTTTGAGTATTCAGATAATTAAGTAGGTTGGGTAATATACTCGATAACATCTGCTCACCGTAAGTAGTTCTACAATTTGGCAGTTTCCAGTTGTCTGTGTTGCGAGTTGAACATATTGGGTATCTCCTCGTAAGAGACGCTAGGTTGACAAGATGACATATATTGTTCATGACTTCGGAGTTGTACCTTAGGCATAAACGATAGTTATATAAACTATACACATTCAATACATTCAAACTTTCGAAAAAAGATCTGCTAGGGTGATCATATGAAACATTACTTATAATCCGTACTATTTTTTTCTGGAGCACAAGTATCTTATTTAAATTTACATTAGTAGTATTTCCCCAGACAAGATGACAGTAGTGCACTTGCGAGAAAAATAAAGAGTTTTAGATGAATAATTTAACACTTGCTGGTAGAATGGAGCTACGAAGGCATAATATGCCAACGACCCGTGACAACTTTATCAAAATGTGATTTACATGGTCATCCCACGTCATTCGTTCCGTGAATATAATACCAAGCGTTTTGAAGCGAGTCAAAACCTCAATTTTGGTCGTATCCAACACGATATCTGTTGGGATAGAGGCATTTTTATTTTTTGGTTGAAACAAAACAGTCTTGGTTTTGTTCACGTTTATTTTTAGCGCGTTAGAGTGACTCCAGCTACCCAGCTTATGTAGAGTTTGATTAGCTCTATTTGCTAGTTCAAGACAGCAGTCTCCTTTAAAAAGTAGACTTGTATCGTCAGTGTAAATCACAAATTTTGTACTTTTATTTACATTGACAATGTCATTAATATATAAATTAAACAAAAAAAAAGGCCCAGAATGCTGCCTTGTGGGATACCGGATACGATTGGTTTAATGTCAGAAGAATAACCGTTAATATGAACGTACAGTTTACGATAAGCAAGGTATGACGAAATAAGAGCTGACGCGGGTCCACGGAACCCGTAATTTTCTAGTTTTTTTATAAGCAGTCTATGATTTAAATAATCAAATGCTTTGGTGAAATCTATAAAAATCCCAAAGGTCATTATTTTATCCTCAAAACTTTGCAAAATATATTCTTTTTGCTCTAGGAGAGCGAGTTCCGTAGATCGGCCCTTACGAAACCCAAACTGTGACGGAGTGATTATATTGTATTTATCCGAAAACTTCATCAGTCTCGAAAGCAAGATTTTTTCGAAGCCCTTAGAAAATACTGATATGATTGAAATAGGTCTATAATTCCCCATGTCATTCTTATCACCCTTTTTATACAAAACAGTTACCCTGGCAATCTGCATTTTTTCAGGGAAGACCCTGCACTGCAAACACAAGTTAAAGATGTGCGTTAAACAGGGAGATATTAAATCTATAACATGTTTTATAGGCCTTATTTGCATGTCTTCAGCGTCACAACCTGCACTGTTCTTTAGTGATAAAAACGTCAGCGTCACCTCCGTATCTACAACTGGCTCAAGAAATATGGACTGATCATTCTTGTTTTCAATATATGAGCAAGCATTTTCATCAGGACTGTCTCTCGGCAAGTTCACGAAATGATTATTAAAGGCGTTTGCTAACTCTTGCTCTTTTAGTTCTGCATTATCTATGCAGATTTTATCAATTCGTCTTATCTCAGATAAACGATTAAGTACATTATTAATATTTTTCCAGGTGATGTCCGTCCGCTTAGCTGACAATGAAAATAAGTTGTTGAAGTATTTATCTCTAGCGCTTTTGAGTTCTTTTGTAAGTCTGTTGCGGTATACTTTGAATGTTTTAAGATCTTCAGGCTCTGTCATTCTTACAAATGATTTGTACAATATATTTTTTCTGGTTATCTTAACTGATTTATATCGAAAACATTCTCTATATATCTGCACGAATGTGTGTAAAAACAAGTTGTATGCTTCATTCGCGTCCTCTTCTTCATATACCTCACCCCATCCCAAGTTTGAAAGTTTCTGCCTAAATACAGAAAGGCTGTTAGTTGTTAGATTTATTTAATCAAATATATAGATATATATATACACACTTGAGTATAGATATCAGTGTGTCGAACCGAGAAAAATACGGGTTCGGTTACGGTTCAGGTTCAGGTAAATTTATTTTGTTCCGGTCCAGTTCCGGTTCGATTAATTCGATCCGCGAACCGGTTCGCGAACCGGTTTGGGGCGCTGAACCGGTTCGCGAACCGGTTCGGAAATTATAAATGACAAATTGCAACATCAAAATAAGTTACAAATAAAACATCTGAAATCAGCACATACGAAACGGGATACATCGTAGTGTAAGGCTCAGGGATTTCTACCAGGAATGGTTTCTTTATGTGCACTCAAAGGTTACCTCACCGACGTTTTGCGCATTCGGACTTCATCTAATTGGCTCCGACGCAGTGGCTGTAAAATCCGCGACCTCCTTAAAAACCCACTTACAAGTAGAACTCGCTAACTATCCCGCCACCTCGGCGTGTAAGCAATTGAAGGAACAGTGGGGAGAAAATACAGCTTTCTTTATTTGAACTAGCCTTCGGTAACTCAAATTAGACCCTTAAGGAAGTTTTCATTAGACAAGATACGGAATATGAAAAACACTTCACCGAACGCACCGCCAGAAGGACGTAATAGGATAAATATTAAAATAGAAGAGTTCGCTGTCTCACAAATATGTTAGCTTCTAAGTGCCTATACGAAACCGGATGCATTATTATCAAACTCCACAGCCTTTTCTTTTCTCATTCCGATGGAAGCAAGCTTCAAGAACTCGCGCGTTCTAGAAACGTGTTATGAAATGAGCACACAGCAGCATTTAGGACGTGACGCGATTTTTTGTTTTTTGCAGAGCCTTCCAATTTTCTTCTTTCCGTGCAAGCCGCGACCAGCGCAATACTGGTTCCTATGTCAAGATTCATGGATGCAGCGTTTGTCAAATTCATGGATGCAGCGTTTATATTCCTAAGACTGAGTGGAGAAGAAAAATATGTAAGCGAGGTGTGTGTCAGTTGACGGCACTTAAAAAACAAATGGCATTGATAGCACATTCATTGTCAACAGCGCGTGGCCGAACCGTTTTGACATGAGCCGGTAACCGTTATTTTTTTTTCCGGTTCAGTTCCGGTTCGGGTTCATCGCGATAACAATATAACGGTTCGGGTTCGGGTTCAGTTCCGGAAAAAATACCGGTTCGGTTCCGGTTTTCGGTTCGGTTCGGTTCGGGTTCGACACCCTGATAGATATATATCTATATTAATATTGTAGCGAAGGAGATGTCAAGCCTGGAAACCAGGGAAGACAACGACGATCGCGAGCGTCTTTTTTTTTTTTTTTATCTGATCCGAATCGTTTCCGGAAGTAACCAAGCCAGTTCAGTTTATACCATTTCTCTTGCCTCGCTATTCTTCTTCGTTTCACCAGGGGGAGGTGAGGGCCTTTCTCCATCACCTCCACGTCAAGTCGGAAGCTGAGAAGCCGCATTCCCCCATCGACAGCAGCGATCACACCCCCTACTGCCAGCATGAGTTCCGCAATGACCTCAACGCCAAGACAAGGAGACATCAGATCCCAGTCGGTACTGATTACCCGCCAACGTGAGCCTCATATTTTCTCCGATATTGGCGACGCTGACGTCGATGACTAGATTGACGCCTACGATCGCACCAGTCGTTACAGTCACTGGAACGATGCCACTAAATCGACTATCTCCATTTTCTACTTGTCCGATGTCGTAAAACTCTGGTTTAATAACCATGAAACCAGAGTTTCATGGTTATGAAGCTGGCAGACGTTTGCCAACCGCCTCAGGGAAGGGTTGGGAAGACATGATATGCGACAGATTATAGCAGACCAAAAGCTTTCTTCGCGGGCTCAACAGCCAACTAAATAATTTACATCCTACATTAAAGAGGTGCTGGATCTTTGCCGCCGAATGGACATCAACATGCTGAAGCACGAAAAGGTGCGTCATCTCTTAAAAAGGAATCGTCGAGGACGTTTTTCATGTTATACTCCTGCCTAATTCGTCAAACGTGAAGAAGATTATAGAAGTATGCCAGCAGTTCCACGAACTCCAAACCCAACGCTTGTCTGGCACTGCCACAGTCCAACGTTTTCTTGAGGTGAGCAGCATATCTGCACCACCAGTATGTCCAGAATTCAATAGCACCAGTTTTCGCCAATTGATTCAGCACATTGTCCCGACACCAACATCACCTACATCAACGGAGTCTTCACTGTGGTCACTCGCCCAAAACCGAGCTGGCTTCTTCTATTCCGTCGCAGGTTCCATTGCCGCAGCAAACCATGCGGCCGACCTATGCAGAAATAGGTGCACCAACATTTACGACCCTGCGGGCGGCATGCCATATGTCCAACCGTTTGGCTACTCTCAATGACGTATCCAGTTTGCTCGCCGACAGATCAAAAGCCACCCTGTATGCTATTATTATAGAACTAGATACCCGGATACCGATATCGTAGAAAAGATCGATGTCAGAAACCGGATACCTGGATATCGGAAATGTGCACGGATTCGAACACGGACCAATCACAGCGCAGAAGAGTGGGGCTTCTTCTCCCTCTACCATCCTAATGACAGGTCGTGGGCATCGATCGCCACGTCCACAGCGATCACCGACATAGTCGGCCCCGCCTCAGGGCGTTGGCCCATCGGTTGATTATCGTTGGTAGATCCATTGGCAGGCGCCAATGTCGTCATGTCATGTCATGTGACATCATGTCACGTGACAACTGCGAATTTTAATTCCTGCAAAAAAGGGTTTTGAAAGACTTGAAGCTCTCGTTCCAAGACCTTTCGTTCAGTAGCCCCACGCGGTACTTCTACGCCACGGATGCAAGTGTCCATTTCGTGCTTAGACGTTGTGTGCAGTCGTGATTAGTGCAAGGACTCGCCACTCTGTTACGCTATGTCAAGTTTAGAATATAGTTGGAGATACTTCTACAAGGTGGTGCTTGAGGGCGCCGCCACACCAATCAGCGTAGTCCACCTCTACCTCGTTGATTCGTGGGAAAGTGTGGGGACACGCCGCTTGATGGCGCCATGTCTAGTGAGCAACAGTTGGTGATATTCCCAGAAGATGTCGCGAGTCGCACGGCTTATCTCATTGGTGACCTTCAATCTGTTGACAAGTTCGTAAGCCGCCGTATGCTGTCAAGGTTAGATTATAGTTGGTGGTACGTCTACAAGGTGGCACTTGAGGGCGCCGCCACACCCATCAGCGTAGTCCCCCTCTACCTCGTTGACTCGTGGGAAAGTGTTGGGGTCATGCCGCTGGATGGCGCCATGTCCAATCCAGTTGGTGATATTCCCACAAGATGTCGCGGGTAGCGGGAACGTGTGGGGACACGCCGCTGGATGGCGCCATGTCCAGTCCAGTTGGTGATATTCCCACAAAATCTCGCGAGTAGCGCAACTAATCGCGTCATTTGTACGGCCCCTACACACTAATCAGAGTAAGTAATTTGTCTCTCTATCTTCTCAGCAAGACTCCGCACATCAGTTATGGAAGTGACACGACCGATCGTCAGCCATCAAATAGCTGCCATCGTGCTTTCCCTTGCAATAATCTACAATATTGTCTTCAGACTTGCCGCGTCTCAACCAACTCCGTACGGCCACTGCACATTCGAGGAAAGCTTGACGGAAGACAGCCAAGTTCATCGAGGTTCAGACTCTGTTTTGGCAATACGTGCATGAATGAAAGGGTACTATTCCGAGAATATCGAAGTAAACTCGTACAAAACGCAGACTCGCAACCTAAAATGATGTCTTAACGAGGCAGACGTTCATGTCTTGCGGAAACATGTCCTATAGTAGGAAGACATCTGTAATATCAGCGAGTCGATGTATCTCCATCGGTGTCCACTCAGTGTGTATCAAATTAAACGATTGGTTGGAGGAAAACCCTATGGAATCAATTTAAATCACGAGACAACTTTGCCCCTTTTCGAAATTTTTGAAAAACGAGTAATAAAACATTCTACGTGTGTGTGTGTGTGTCAAACATATCTGCAGAGTCTGATGAAAAGATTCAATGTATTGTGAAGAATACGATCGTATGCCTTTTGTTCAAATTTTTTCTTCTTCAAAATTACCTGCTTTAACCCAACTGTTGTGAGAGAAATCGTAGCCTCTCCATTTCACAAGGTACTGTAGATCAGGCTCACGTCGTTTTCTCAAATTCTTCTCGATGTTACAGGCCTTGTGTTCGGGGATGAAAACACGTTGCAACGGGGCTCTTTCTCATAATATCGACTATGTGATATGTATCGCACACACCTAATCGAATTCGGTCCACGATAATCACCTCGTTCTTGAACGACATGTTTGTACTTCTTCAAAAGAATGTGACGGTGTTTCGAGATGCGCACATGACTCACCCAGTTGAAATTTAGGCCTTTTCACCAGTCTGGGATCGGGAAACAAGTGGAAGAAAAAATGCATTCTTGTTCTCTGGGGTAATATCAACCGGCATAGGGTATATGTAATATTATGACGGACATAACCCAAAAGGAGAAGCTTTTTTTGATCAGGGTAAATATATCGCTGCTTGCGCACCTGACCAAGTAGGCAGCGCACTCGTGGCCTAGCGGTTATCGCGCGTGCCTTCTACGCAGAAAGCCAGGGTTCGATTCTGGCCGCGTGTACGCATTTCTGTTGACTCTAATGTGATGTTCTGGTAAATTCGAGAACCGTGCTGCTGATTCGAGGTTAAAATGTTCTACACGCCGAACCTTCTACGGCGCTTGTTCCTGAAACCACGCGTGTACCGAAGAGGCTCCGGGTGGCAAGCCGGAGTCAGTCTCGTTCCAGAGTTCGATCCGGCTGCTACGCCGCCATCGATACCCGCGACGCTCTAGTGTTATCCTCTGTTCTCCTTTCTTGTTGGGCACAAGGTCGCCCCATTAAACGTTTAGTTTGTTTCAGTTTTCGTCGCTTCATTCGTGGCAATATGCATCGTGCTGCGGCAAAATTCTAAAGATTGTAGGCTCTTGGCCTCTTCCAACTTCCTTCTAGTGTGTTCTACGTTCGACACGTGCAAGTGACAGTGCTTGTGGGCATCGAAAGTCGTCTGCAGTCCACTCGCGCTACTTACCTACTACGTGGTGTGTAGATCAAGACCAGAATCGTTTTTCCCGGTGTGTCGCAAATTGTCCTCAACGATCTCTATTCGTATCAGGTGTCGTCAAAGTTGGTCGTCGCTTTCGTGAAGAGCGGGGCGTCTCTGGGAGGTCGCAAGCACGGCACCTTCAAGCTCGAACACTTCAACTTGAAAACGGCACTCCTGGATGTTGGTAGATGTCATCAGACGGAGAAGTTTGATTTTTGCTCAAGATATTTATATGAAGGCCTTATGACCTTCCAATACGGCCTCAATCAAAGGGAAGTTCCCTATTCTAAATGTGCCTTCTCAAGATACTCTTGTGTGCTCCACTACATTTTGACTCCGGACAGAGAAGAGCAGAGTCTGTGTCAAATCTCCACGGCAAACGTGAGATTCACCTTGTCTTTCAAGCAAAAGATAACTAAAGCCATCACAATTCTCTTCATCTCAGAAACCCCTCGCGTTTGTGGAAATTGACAAGGAGAGAAAAGTGAAGTTTTTCAGTTGAAATGGAAGAACACGAATTCTACCCAATGTTAGCGGGAAATTAGTGTACGAATCCCTGGTTTCGTGGCACGCTCGCGCGCGATAAGATTGGTCGAGAGACGCGGCCACCCGGTCTTTACGTAGTGAACATGGCACCGAGGTCTTTTTCCAGTGAACACTGGGATCGTATCTACTTAGGCATGCGCAAAGGATTGCGCAATTAGTTATTTCGACAGCTTCGGAAGGATTCCAGTTAACGGAAAATCTTGCGACTTCATTGGAAACGTAGCCACTTTCTTCTACGCAAAGAAAAGAATTCAAGGAACTCTGCCGCACGCATGCGGATTTTATTGTCTATACATCGGTGCGCTCCTGTGTTACAGTGTACAGCTCCGCGAATGCACCCAGAACCTTTCCTCGAGCGACCACTGACGAACCGACTGACTGATTTCTGTACTCGTGCGCAAAAAAAGTTCCTTTTCACACGTTAAAGCTTTCCTGCTGCTCCGCTTTGTAACCTGATTTAAAGTGAACACACACACACACACACACACACACACACACACACACACACACACACACACACACACACACACACACACACACACACACACACACACACACACACACACACACACACACACACACACGCACGCACGCACGCACACACACACACACACACACACACGCACGCACGCACGCACGCACGCACGCACGCACGCACGCACGCACGCACGCACGCACGCGCCCACGCACGCACGCGCCCACGCGCCCACGCGCCCACGCGCCCACACACACACACACACACACACACACACACACACACACACGAAGTGAGGATAATTTTTCTATTTAAATTTAATATGCCTACATTTAGGATGATATATTTTAAAATCACTCAGACACAAATCGCGCAATATGAAATATTTATTACACTCGGTGAAAAAAAAACATCGCGCAACATGAAAATTATGCATGAAAGATGAAAGAAAAAAAACAACACAATATTTACCCTCGTAAACAAATACATCACTCAGTCTCGAATAAAAGACAAAAAAAGCATGTCACAATGTTGTGCATTATCTTGCATCTTAGGTAGAGAGTGCAAAAGTCTGCAATGTCCGAAAGGAAGAGTTGAAACGACGCCATCGTCGATAAAGCGCTTGTTGTCGAACGGGTTCAGTCCTATTTTCTCCTCAACAACACTCTTGTTTTCGCACAACTTACGAGCGATAGCCCCCTACGTGATCTTGTGCAGAGTTTGTTGCTCGAGAAGTCTAACGTAGAGCTCGTAGGTTGGCTTACGGGACTCGCATTTTTTCACCCCTTTCCCTATCACGCGCTGCTCTCTAGAGGCTAGACCAAACGAATAGAGTTTTGGTTTTAAACAAACGAATTCAAGAATGTCACATTTCAGGAATTCGTTCATGAATATTGTCACGAATGACAAGTGATGAGGCGATAATAACTAAAGAAACTAAACGTTTAATGGGGCGAACTTGTGCCCAAAATAAAATAAAAGGGATACAAAAGATAACAGCAAAGCGTCGCGAGCGTTGAAGTCGGCGTAGGAGCAGAGTCGAACGCTGGAGCGAAACTGACTCCGCTCGCCTTGCGGAATCCCATGTACCCTCGTGGGTTTCTGGATCGTTCGGCGCAGAAGGTTCGGCGCGTAGAACATTCTAACCTTGAATCAGCAGGACGGTTTTCGAATTCACCAGAACATCTCATTACAGTGTCAACAAAAATGTGTAGCCGCGGCCAGGAATCGAGCCCTGGCCTTCTGCGTGGAAGGCAAGCGCGATAACCGTTAGGCCACGCGCGCGCTGCCTACTTGGCCAGTGGCGCGCGCGGCATTACTCCCCCCTTTAAAAAGTTCATCGTCTTAATGCAACCCAAAAACGAAACAAAGCAATAAAAAGAACGGTAAACTAAAGAGTCATTTGGATCATATAAGGTCCACAGACCCATCGAGCGTAGTACGGCTCCAGTCGCACGATGAGGACGACTTCCGGTCGCGGAGGGCGGCGTGACGAAGTCCGTGTACCGTCGGGCATCACCTCGTAGTTCAGATCCTCGAGTCGACGAAGCACTTTGTAGGGTCCAAAGTAACGTTTCAGGAGTTTCTCGCTGAGACCGCGGCGGCAAATCGGTGTCCACAACCACACCCTGCCTCGGGGCTGGAAGTGGACGTCCCGACGACGAAGGTTGTAGCGGCGAGTGTCGACACGTTGTTGAGCCTTAATCCGGAGTCTGGCGAGCTGACGGACTTCTTCTGCCCTTTGGGCAACCACCTGGGCGTTGTCGCTTGCGTCGACAGCCGGTTCGTGGGGTAACATAGCGTCCAGCATTGTCGTTACCTTGCGCCCATGCACCAGTTGAAAGGATGTCACTTCGGTGGTCTCTTGTACGGCCGTGTTGTAGGCAAATGTGACGTACGGCAACACCTCGTCCCATGTCTTGTGCTCCACGTCGACGTACATGGAGATCATGTCGGCGATGGTCTTGTTGAGTCTCTCCGTTAGCCCGTTGGTCTGCGGGTGGTACGCCGTGGTGCGACGATGGCTGGTGTTGCTGAGACGAAGGACTTCTTACGTCAGCTGGACAATGAATGATGATCCACGGTCTGAGATCAGGACTTCGGGAGCGCCGTGCCGGATGACGATGGACTCGATGAAAGACTTCACGACTTTAACAGCCGTTCCTGATGGAAGGGCTTTTGTCTCGGCGTACCACGTGAGATAATCGGTCGTGACGATGATCCATCGGTTTCCTTGCGTCGACGGTGGGAAAGGTCCGAGTAAATCCATACCGATTTGCTGGAATGGAGCAGATGGCGGCGCAATAGGCTGAAGAAGTCCTGCCGGTCTTGTCGGGGGCTTCTTCCGTCGTTGACACTCGTGGCAAGATCGGGTGTAGTGGTACCCTGCTTTCGCAAGCTTGGGCCAGTAGTACTTTTCGCGTATCCTTGCAAGAGTCCTGCTGTAACCAAGGTGTCCCGCCGTCGGGTCATCGTGGCAGGCTTGAAACATTTCTTCTCGAAGACCGGAAGGGATCACCAACAGCCACGTCTTGTTGTTGTCGCTGAAGTTCTCCTTGTAGAGCACACCTTGTCGAATGGAGAAGGTTGGCTGTGTTCTTAAATAAACATCGGGGAACGGCGCTTCCTGGTCCCTCTAGGTGCTCGATGAGTGCTCGCAGGTCAGGGTCGTCTCGTTGGAGTGCTGCCATGTCGCTGACATCCAGAGCGCCGAGGAAACACTCATCGTCGTCCTCTTTGGTGCAGACAGGACCGGCCTCGACTGGGGCCCTTGACAGGCAGTCGGGGTCATTGTGCTTCCCGCCGGACTTGTATACCAGTGCGGTCATGTCGACCTCCTGCAGTCGTAGGCTCCACCGTGCGAGACGTCCGGAGGGGTCCTTCAGATTCGCCAGCCAGCAGAGCGAGTGGTTGTCTGTGACCACACGAAAAGGACTTCCATAAAAATATGGGCGAAACTTTGTTATTGCCCAGACGACTGCGAGGCACTCCTTTTCAGTCGTTGAATAGTTCTTCTCCGCGTTAGACAGCGTCCGACTTGCGTATGCCATAACTCGCTCTGCTCCGTCCTGCACTTGGACTAGTACCGCACCCAGTCCGGTGTTACTGGCGTCGGTGTGGATCTCGGTTTCAGCAAACTGGTTGAAATGGCCAAGAATCGGGAGCGTCTGGAGTCTTCGTTTGAGCTCGTCGAACTACCTTTGGTGTTCTTCTGTCCCCTCGAACTTTGCAGCGTCCTTCGTGAGGTGTGTCAGCGGTGCGGATAGCTTGGCGAAGTCTCGAACAAAGCGCCTGTTGTAGGCACAGAGTCCGAGAAATCTTCTCACGGCCTTCTTGTCAGATGGCGGCGCAAACCCAGCTATGGCGCGGGTCTTTTCGGGGTCAGGTAGAACACCTTTGTTGTTCACAACGTGGCCTATGGAAAACTTTAGTTCCCCATAGGCGAACCGACACTTTGTTAGCTTGAGTGACAGGCCAGCGATCTTGATGGCTTGAAGCACGGCTCGAAGTCGTCTGAGATGTTCGTCGAAATATCGTGAGAATACCACGACATCGTCCAGGTAGAAGAGGCAGCTCTGCCATTTCAGACCTGCCAGCACGGTGTACATGACGCGCTGGAAGGTGGCTGGTGCTGTACCAAGTCCGAACGGCATTACTTTGAATTCGTACAGTCCGTCGGGAGTGACGAAGGCAGTTTTCTTCCGGTCACGTTCGTCGACTTCCATCTGCCAGTAACCACTCTTCAGGTCCATCGACGAAAAATATCAGGAATGGCGCAGTCGGTCTAACGTATCGTCGATGCGGGGAAGCGGATAGACGTCCTTTTTCGTCACAGCGTTCAATCGACGATAGTCGACGCAGAACCGCAGGGTTTTGTCCTTCTTCTTTACAAGGACGACTGGAGATGCCCATGGACTTCTTGAGGGTTGAATGATGTTGTCGTCGAGCATCTCCTGGACTTGATCTCGAATCACCTTCCTCTTTTTTAAAGAGACTCGATACGGCGACTGGTGGACAGGGAGTGCGTCGTCGTCAGTAATAATGCGATGTTTCGCCATTGGTGTTTGGGGAACTTTCGATGTCGTGGCAAAACAGACAGTGTAATCGGCGAGGAGATCAACCAGTTGCCGGCGCTTCGGAGCTGGGAGCTCGGGGTCGTTGTCGAGCGGCGGCGGCGGCGGCGTGGTTTTCTGCTGTGGCGACGAGGATTCTTCGGAGACTGCGGTGACCACGGCTGGCGCCTGAAGCTCCTCGACCTGACCCACGGTGGTACCCTTCGTTAGGTGCTGTGGCTCCTGTCGAACGTTGGTCGCAAGAACAGTTTTACGTACTTCTTGGGGATCCGTTACGCCTGTTGCGACTCCAATTCCTTTTTCGAGGAGCAGTTGGACGCTGCCTTCCAGAAGAGCTTCACCGTGCATTGCTGCGTCGGTTTTAACGGTGACGAAAACACTCGACCATGGCGGTAGGTTCACATGGTCGGAGATAACTCGGATAGTCGTTGACGTCGTGTTAGTCTCCACCGGCGGCAGGACAGGCTTTCGAAGCGTCAACTGGTTTACCGCGAGGTCGATGGCGGCGCCATACTCGCAAAAAAGTTCATTCCGAGGATAAAGTCCATCGAACAGGCTTACGGAACGACGAACGTCACAGGGCACGTCTCACCGTGGATCTCGACGCGAGCAGTGCACCTCCCGACTGGTGTGATGAGGTGCCCTCCGGCGGTTCGTATTTGAGGTCCCTCCTATGGCGTTGTGACTTTTCGAAGCGGCGGGAGAGCCTCCCACTCAAGACTGAGTAGTCTTCTCCGGTGTCCACAAGTGCCGATGCGTCGTGGCCGTCGATGATGACGTTTAGGTTGCTGGACACCGTTTCCGGAGCGTCGTTTTGGTCTCCGGTAGCGTTCGAGTGGGGGCCCTCCGACGTTCGTGGAGGATATTGGCGTCTGCCGTCTTCGGCAACTCCACCTCCAGGGGTTGCCGCGCCTAGGTTCCCCTGCGTGGAGCGAGGGGCAACAGGCTTTCACGTCGGGGTCGTTGCATCGGCGAAGCTGGACGTCGTGGCGAAGGCGACCGGAACTCTCGGCGGGACGCAGGCTCGGGGGACTGAGGTCGTTGCAGATACTCGTCGATCTCCCGAGGGCGTTCACCATACCGGGGACGCGGGTCGTTTTGGGTGGAATCCGCGCAGCCCGAGTCGTCGGTATGGGCACGGGTATGGACATCGGCGGTACACATGGTCAGCTTCCCCGTAGTGGTAACACAGAGGGCGTCGGTCGGCCGTCCTCCAGACGTCTTTCTTCCCCGGCGCAGGTTGCTCTGGGTGAACGTGCTGACGTCCTTTTTCGTTGCGTCGGGGGTACGCCTGCGTTGGTGGGTCTCGTCGTGGCGCCACGGGGGTAATGTTGAGGAGTTGGCGGCGGTCGTCGGGCCACTGCGGCGTAGGTCAGCGCCGGCTCATCGGCTGCGGCCACGGTGACAGGGGCTTCCGGAATGAACGCTTGCTGAACCTCGTCCCAAACAACCTCAGCAATGGAAATTGAGGCCTGGCGCTCAGCAGTCGGCAGAATCTTCTTAAGCACCTCCCGGACGACCTCGCGAATGAGCTCTCGAATGCCCGGGATGCCGTGGACAATGTCGCAGGGGGACGGCTGAACCGCGCTGACGTCGGGTAGCCTCTGGTAGTGGCTGGCTCGGGCCTGCAGAGCACGCTCGATGTTCGTTGCCTCCGGCACAAAACCTTGAACGGTCGTCGGGGGGTTGCGTACGAGTCCATCAAAGATGTCGTCCTTCACGCCACGCATCAAAATGCGCAGTTTCTTTCCATCGGTGGCCTGCGGGTCGGCGCGGGAGCTCAGGCGAAGTACGTCTTCCACAAAGCTGGTGACGCTTTCACTGGGGCCCTGGGTCTTCGATTGCAGCAGGTCTTCGGCCCTCTCCCTTCGGTGTTGATTGGCGAATGTTCGGGTGAGCTCGTTCTTGAAAAGTTCCCAGGAGGTCAACGAAGCTTCATGGTTTTCGAACCTGCACCTTGCAGATCCTTCAAGCGAAAAATATCGGTTTTACAGGCGCTGTTCGTCACTCCACCCGTTGTGGCGAGCCACGCGTTCGTACGGGTTGATCCAGTCTTCGACGTCCTCGTAGATCTCGCCAGGGAAGGGAGCAGGTGTCCGCGGAGTGACGGGCAGGACGACGACGAGCGGGGTGGTCATGGTCGGGATCTTGTTCTTCCGTTGCTTGGGCAAGAGATCAAGTTCTCGGACTGACCTCTGGTACGACGGCTTCTTCGGGCTTCGGCGTCTTCGACGAAGAGTAGCCTTCCGGGGCTGAGCACGTCGCTTGGCCGGGATGTCTTCGGTGGTGTACGCTTAACGGGCATAGGATGCACTACCCCTCACCTCCACCGAAATGTCACGAATGACAAGTGATGAGGCGATAATAACTAAAGAAACTAAACGTTTAATGAGGTGAACTTGTGCCTAAAAGAAAATAAAAGGAAGACAAAAGATAACAGCAGAGCGTCGCGAGCGTCGAAGTCGGCGTAGGAGCAGAGCCGAACGCAGGAGCGAAACTAACTCCGCTCGCCTTGCGGAATCCCTTATGTACACTCTAAGAAAAACATGACTACACTGGGTAGTCAAATGGCGCTTTGGAGGCTTTGACTACCCCAAAAGGTGAGTTACTAGCCTTTGGGCAAAGTGACGACCCGAAACCGCTGTGGAATGACCGCCTTTCTGCAGGTGACGACGGAGGTGTGGTCACTTTCGAATCCGATATTCACGTGCAGGCAGTCGTAAATGATATTAGTAACTTGAATAACTACTGGAAGACTATAAATGATATGCTTCCTTAGCTTTCGTGATCTTTTAAGATCCTCCAAGATCACATATGTTGTACAATTCGCGTAAATTGGTGGAATAAACATTTTGTCAGCGCGAGCAGCAACACTGGTCTCGACAGCCGTGGACCGTGGTGGGGTGTAGCTCTGGCATCATAACAACAACAAACGGCGTGGGTGTTTGCCGAACCGAGGTGAAGATATCTTTATGCCCTATTTTATTGCAAAGAATATTAAAAAATGATTAGTTGTATATCCGATCGTGTTGAATCATTGAACACTGGGACCGAGGATCGGCAGGGTAAACATGCTCAGAGGTATGTGACTGTCGCCCGTACTGTTTTCATCAATCTCGGACTGGTTGAATTTCTGAGCTGCACCCGTCGTGGTTGTGATCTCCTGGCTGTACGTACGTAGTGCGCGAACTTTCCAATTCAGTATCAGGTTGAAATTCAGTGGCAGCGTAGTAATTGGCTTTTACTAGATTGTTCTGTCGTCACGGGCGCTATTTGTGCTTTTACAAGCGCCAGCGCGAGCCCGAACTTGCGCCTCTTTCACCGTTTGCGTTCTTCTGGTTTGATGTTCTGCTCTATGATTTATTAAACCTAAATCTAAAGGTCAATCGCCTCTGCCTCGTCACCGATCAGGACACCCCATAGCGCTGCTGCTCTACCGGCCCTTCCTGGATGTCTTCTGCTGCCAAGTAGCAGCCGGATCGTCGAACCACCATCATCGTCGCCTCTCCACCAGAGGATCACTACATTTTGGTGCGTCAGCTACCACTATATTTCGGCGCGTCAGCTACCGCTATATTTTGGTGCGTCGGCCGAGCCTGTCGGTCCCTCCCGTTTTTTCGACTGTTGAACTCTTTTCTGGGTACAAAAAGAGCCCCCGCGGTTTTTCACAACGTTCTTGCACTTGTGCTCGTTCATTTTTTTTTAGGGCAGTATATAAGCTTACGAGGTTCTTTGCAGTGTTCCAACACTTGTGTTCCTTCAGTTATTTTAGGACAGTAAATAAGCCCCTGATGTTCTTCACAGTGTTCCAACGCTCGTGATTGTTCAGCTTACCAGTCTGCCTTGCAAGACGTGGCCTTTCAAACCTTCTGATCTTTTACCCTTGGCCGGTCGCTCTGCTGTACCCGGTTTTGGACTTTACGAAATTTCATTGCATTGAGACATGCTGCCCTATAGGCTATACTCCGTTCACCCCTAAGCTGAGGCAGAGCCATATATGTAGAAAGTTTGGCCATTCGTTGGGAAGTATAGGAGACAAATTAAGAAGGGCCATTGGCCGAAAGCAGGCTGGGCGTGTTCCAGGGCGTCTTCACAAATTCAAATGTGGCCAATCAGAAGCCGGAAATAATACCTGGCGGTATGCCTGGCGGTGGTTGCGAGAAACAAAATTCATAAGTGTGTCGGAGTAACTCTCGGTAACTGAAAATGTGGTGCATGTGATGTTTCAATCACGGTCATCCGAAATTACGGTGAAAGAGTGCGACTGGCGGAACGATCGACATAATCCGTGCGCCGAAGGCCGGGAATCTACCGTCTGAGCGGTCACTCTCACCGAGCAAAATAGAGTTGAGCGGCACATCTGTTTCGAACATCTTTCTGCATGATCATGATTGTAACATCCTGTGCACCCTATTTTACACCATGAAGGGTCACTAGACTTTACACGTACGTGCTTATTAAAACCATACACCAACAACAGGCTTCTGGTTGGCTAAGAGAGAATGTCAAGCCCACTCTTTGCTTCTGGTACACGCTTAGGCTCTGCCTGCGCCTGGCACTGACCAAACACTCTCTAAACACGGCTCTGAGCTGAGACTGCTGAGGGAACTACTTGCCCGCCGAACTAATCAGCCGCCTCGCTTTCATCACCTGACCCAGTCCTCGGTCTGTGGATATGAGCGGGAGCGTGATCACGTGGCGAAAGAGGGATGTATTGAGGACGTAGCTTTCACCGCAGTTTCAGCTTAGGGATGAATGGAATATAGTCAGCGCGCAGGATGGCCACCCAGCTCCGGCCTTCCAAAAAGTTGGTGTTTACAAGACGGCCGCTGTCTTCATTGGCCTCCTCGCTCGAAACCGTATGCTGAAGAACCAGCGTGCACCAGCATGCGACACGAAGCTTTATCGACGGCTGCCCGTACGCGGAGGAGCTAGCATCTCCTACGTTCTAGACGGGTGCTTTCGGTGAATCGCAGTGCTGTGAAATTAATTGCTTCTCTTTCGATTTTCCTTCTAAGAAAACGTTTTTATCATAAATGCATGTGACAACAACAGCCGCCATTAAGTCAACATTTTCCTCTGATTGCGACTATCTCAAATATGACAGACTTTCCTCGGATATGAAGTTTTTCCAATATAATTTTTCATTGACCACTTGTGTGTATTAGAAGATAAGTGTTGTGTTCTAATATTTTTATTATTGTAGTCTCCCTATAGCTACTGTTAAAAAAATATTAAGAATGGGAGAGCAGTAGTTTTTCGTTCTGCTTTAATGGGGTACGGAAGCAACATTTTAGCGCCTACTTCTTTGTGTAGACATAGTCTGCTTCATGACAGCAGCTCACAAACAGCAGTCTTTCGTCTATAAATGCAAGAAAAGCAATTTTAAAACAAATAAAAAATGTCCTAATACCACCTGGTAGTTGAGGTCTGAGCTTTGTTGGAATGTCTCACGTCACGGGCCCATCAGGAGCTACGCCACGGTGTGGCGTGTCCGATGGAGGCGTGCGGGAGCGAGCGACGCTTGGCGCACGTCTCAGGTCTAGTACACCGTACCTCGGGCATTCCGACTTTTCAGAATTGTAACGCGCTGACAATAAAGCTGGCGCCACCTAGTGACGGCGATCGTAATTACTATACCCTTGGCCTCGTATGGGCCCATGACGTTGCGAGCGTGACGTCATGGGTAAATATCCCGAGATTTGCGTGCCGACTCGATGGCTGTTCTTGAAGCGCTCCTCAGAATCTGTTGGTTGGAACAAAAAATATAGCCATCTGCTAAAAATACAAGCGTGCCATTATCATTTACGGATATCGAATATCATATTTCACTTTTTTCGAAGTGTTCCGGAAATATTCCAAGTTTTGATTTTGTACCCCCTTAATGTCTTTCTTGGGGTTTTGTTTGAAAAAAATATAAGGAAAGGAGAATTTAATAGTTCGCTTTTACTAGTTTGTTGCATCGTCACAGGCACTATTTGCACTATTATGAGTGCAAGTTCGAGTCCGAGCTTGCACCTTTTTGCCATTCTTGTTCTTCAGGTCTGATGTTCTGCTCTATAATTAATGAAATCTAAACCTAAAAGTCAATCACCTCTGCTTTGTCGCCGGCAGGGTTCGCGCTGACTGTGAACCCCGCCACTACTCGTCTCCCATCAGGGTACCCCATCACCTGGCCGCTCTACCAGCGCTTTTTAAATGTCTCCTACTGCCAAGGAGCAGCCTGATGATTGAACCACCGAACCTCCAACATTGTTGCCTCATTGCAAAAAACTACTACAGGTAGGCTGGCCCACTTGTGGGGAAGCTGTGTTCAGAGCTGATCTGCCTGGTGTTGGTGCTGTCCTCTCGAGGTGCCTACTGTTGTCATTCGTATACTATCAAGTGAGCAGACATTTTCAGGAATCCACCATAGGCCTAAACTGCGCGCCCACACAGTCTGTCCCACACCAAAAGGATGGTTGCCTCCCATGTGCGGGGACGAGTCCAAATGTATATCGACAAAAAATCAATTGGGGATCTGATGTGGTAGCCAAATAACAGTTAAGAAGAATACTTCTTATCTTTTGCTGAGGTTCTGCAGCAGTGGAACTTCAACAACAGCGGGGAAGTGCTTGCAAGCCTGGTTCCAAGTCTGTGAGGTTGAACCTCATAAATTCCCCCTTGTCTCCACATATCGCATGCTTGGATAACCTGATAAACTGCGGGGGATACAAAGGAGTGGTGGGGTGATGTACATGACTGCTGTAAAAACTGTTTGAAAACAGTACTATTAATCTGGGTTCGTTGTCGTCAAACACAAGTGTCCTTGGCTGTCCAAATCGATCAAAGATGTTGCACTGGGCTTCCACTGTGGTCTCGGCCGATGCTTCTACCTGCTTTGTGTCGATCAGTATCACGTAACTCTCCAGCAGTACGGCATAATATCAGCCATGTTCAGCGTTGCTTGGTATCCAATCAACTGACCCGAACCTGCACCAGGGGCATTTAACAGGACTGGGCACATGTTTCGCACCTTCTTACATGGTCTTAAATGTCTTTGTCAACACCGGGGTACCAGAAGATGGTTTGTGCCAAGCTCTTCATGACTGACCTGACTGGGGCCCTATGTCGTGCTTTGTGGACTCCCACGGCGACTAGGAACGAGGAAGGGACGTCAACAACGCCGCAAGCACAGATTAAGTGTTGATTGGTGAAAGTCGCTGATGACAAATTTCCGCAGAAGAAAACAAAGCTCACTTTTTCTTTGTTTTCTTCTGCGGAAATTTGTCATCAGCAACTGTCACCAACCAGCATCCTATCTCCGTTTGCTGCGTGTTTGACGTCACTTCCTTCTCCCTAGTCGCCGTGGGAGTCCAAAAAGCGCAACATAGGGCCCCAGGATAGGCGTCATGGAGCATAGCCTCCTGTATACTGATAATGCCTGCTCAATTGCCTGTTGCCAGCTATCACTACAAGGGTGCGTCGCCTTCCTATACAAGGCAGAAAATGTGAATGAAAATAAGCCTCTCGTGCGTTCTTGTATTCTTAGTGCTGTTTTTGGCATTTGTCGTGGTACCTGTATGCAAGAACTTGCCGGGGCTGTCATTTCACGAGACCCCAAGCAACACCCGGAATCATGGAAAGTGACTAAAGCCTATTTTGAGGGAAGACTGCGTCCCAAATTCGACCTCCTATATACTTAATAGTGTGTGGTAGGCACCTTTTTGTGACGTACATGAAGGAAGGCTCGTCTGGTCCTCCTTCGTGGATTCTGCTGAGGTTCCACTCAAAGCCCAGCTTGGCTCAGGCTTCTCTGGTGTGAAAGCTGGATGAGCCCATGTACCCTTCCAGGTCCTGTTTTGGTGCTGCTTGACTGGCTGTTACTGTTTACCTACGCACATCTTTCTCGCACCGCTCGAGGTATATAGTGACGGGCGCCTGACAACAGGCACAGTGCGTCATTACGAAACGTGAGGCAGCTGGCACAGCTAACACCTTCCACAGTGCTTATGTGACTTCGTAGCGGTTGTTACCCCAGAGGACCGTGGCTGTTGCAATTCCTCTTCACCTTCTGAACTTTAAAACAAAACCAATTATGCAGCAAAACCAAAGCATGCACTACCTTTCAGCATTTTAGCACCGCTTCTCGGCATCATTGTCGTTGTTGCAATGCTTTGTTTGTTTGTAGTTCAGATGGTGATATCACAACAACTTCCTTGTCACTCATGGTGCTTGCAGTAGCTTCGCAGAACACGAAAACATTGAAACCGCATACATCTGACACTGCAGTGAAATGACCAAAATATGCGGTTGCAATATCTGCTTGCGTCGGCCGGCCCCCCACTATGCGACATCGGGACGTGCCATGTCACAGTGTCATAGGACGCCAGCTACGATTGATGTGGGAACCATCATACAATGCCTTTCTTTGTCGTGCACGTGTTTCACATCTACTTTGCCAACTGATGCAATGAAAAGACTTTTTGTTGAAGGCTACTAAGTTGGCAGGTTACAACCGCCTGAGCATTCGGCTAATTGGTGATTTTGATTTCACTTGGCTACTGGTTTCAGTGGAATGTGTAATCTTGATTCTGTTTGTCCATAATCTATTTATTTGCTGGTTTGTTCGAAAGTAACTCAGTCGGTCTATCTAAGGAAGCCCCAAGAAAAAGCTTTGCTAAGGCAGCACTAGCCTTGACAATTTTTTTTTTTGTTGAGACCGAGATAAGGCCACGTGATTTTATTTTGAGCAAGCCAGCACACTGCAGAGGAGGAATGACCCAGATTTAGCATGAAGTTATAGGTTTCACATGAGCACATTCCATTTGTAGCTGAAAAAGAGGTGTCACTTAATCAGAAAGACAAGTGAAAGAAAAGCATTCTTAGGTATTTCGGTTAAGAAAGCTGTGCATACTTTAGCTCAGCTCTAAGTGTTTTGGGTACATTTTGCTTTACAGCTTTGAGTTTATCTATGATAACTATAAGTTCACTTGGAGCATGTAAAATACATTGGTTTTGACAGACAACCGCACTTGGGCATCTATCATATGCCTGAGCTGAGCCTTTATTTTTTTTCAGTTGAAGTGTATCTCTCGCTTGGCTTGATCAGTATCTACCTCATGTACTGAATGCCTTTTTACAGGGTTGCGTTGCCACAGGAGACTTGTGCGCTTGTGGGTGTTTGGTGAGTGGTGTCACCAATCACCATGAGCCCTGAGCCCAGCATGGGTTCAGACCCCTGCAAGCCTGGCTGTGCTAGATGTCCCCGTGTCTGATGAAACTGGGGTCTTGGCAGTTGAGCCAAGCCCGGGTCAAAGGCCCCCCAGGTTAGGCAACACACCACCCCAGCCCACGCCCTGCACAAAGAGGTTTCCTGCGTTGGCTCGCCTAGGACGATTCGGTCAGTCGCTTTGCTTCACCACTCCTTTCCTCTGACTTTCTTCTCCATCCCTGTTTTCAACCTCTCATCTTTCTGATGTAACAGAATTCTTTGAAAGTGAAGAGGAATTATATAGCCCATGGGTGTTCAAACCAACCAGGGTGTGACATGAAGACACCAGATACTTTACTATGAAAATATCTCACCCATGAGAATCCAATGGCCTGGACACAAAGAGGCTTTGCATGGTTCGAACAACTGGATGTGCAGCAGCCTCAGGGTTTTTGCCTTTGAATAGACCAATCTCACCAGCCAGTTTCATTAAGCCGCCGCTGCCACAATGCATCTAAGAAACTTAAGTCTTTCTGCATGTGGGAGAATCCCGCTGGAGCTTTGCACGTGACGAGACGACACGAGCCGTCTCGTGCACTGCCTCCTGTGAACTAAAGTTATGGCGGCATCAGGCGTGCGTGGAACGCTTAGTGAGATCTGCCTATTGGGACAGTTGATGGCAACAATAGATGACTGTTCCCATCTATGGTTGTGGACACCTGAAGCACTAGTCGAGACAGCTGCCTCTGCTCTCTCGGCAAACCCGGTATCTCGGTGTGCCCATGGCAGCCCTCTCCCTTGGTGCGGCATGACTGATGTACAGTGTGGACGGTGTGACCCTCATGCATTCTCTCAGATGCGTGGTGTCTACACCGTTAGGAGAGCAACATTTGGCTGTGTGGGTGCGCTGGCGTAAATAAATGGAGACAAATGTATTTTTCCTGGTAAAGTATTTGGTGACACTTTCAATTGGCATGCTTGCAGCCAGGCTAGCAATGGTCGTGGTAAGGTGACTCGTATGCCAAATGTCCCAAGATGTCTCTGTCACATTTCAGTGACTGCATTGGATGTGCTTGCAAGAATGGGACGTTTACAATAAAAATATAGCAATTCACTCAAGATAGATATTAAACATATTTTTTTAATGAATCTGTATACGCTTGTAGTTTAATTTCATTATCAATGCAGGGTCAGAAGGTTAATTTGCAACAAAATTTGATTGCTTTATTTTTTTTCTAGTTTTGTAATTTATGGTTCTAAGTGCATCAGCAAAAGACATAGGCATAGTTGCAAGTGATCACTCCGAAAGTTTGGGTTTATACAGCATGAACTAATTGTATTTTTGGAAAGTGATCATACCAGAAATAGCACGTTGCTATTTCAGCGGTTGCTGCTCGTGAACTCAGGAGTCTGGAATTGCAGCTATTGCTACTTCAAGATGTAACAAGATTTCAGCTGCTCGTCAGACCATGGCCATTTTGTGGAATGGATCCTCAATCCTTTGGGGGGGGGGGGGGGGGGGGCGTGCTTGTTGGTTTAGATCGTGAAACTTTCAGAATTCTGTTTGCCTTGCAACGTCAAAATGTTGAAAAAGATTTTTCATGTGAAGCCAGCCTAAACCATCTCTGTTTGCTACATTGTTACAGGTTTGTCACCCTGTTTTTTTTGTTTTGTCTTTTTATAGTGATTTATAACTGTTGTGGGAAACACCAGTGCCCACCGCCGAGCACAGCACCTCATGTGGCAAGCACCAACAAAAAGATGCGAAAGAGGGTTAGCAGACAAGGCCCAACATGTAATAGATGCCACCAGCCCGACAACCCACAGGACCACGTATTTTATGCAATGAATCAGTTGTCGTCGTTAACCTGTCTCGACCACGACATGCCGGCAGCGGTGGGATCCAGTGTTGCCCTTGAGAAGAACAAAGGCTTTATAAAAATCATAGGAGACGAGTGAACATTGCAATATGTGCTTCTGCTATTTGTATTGCAGCCACCAACAGCTTGTCAGCAACCCTTGAATAGACCCTTTTCAAAAGTCTGCACCAGCTACACTATGTTCAAGCTGCCGGATCAATCAGCCGCCTCCCTCTTATCAATCAGTGATGTGATTGCTGCGCCAATTATGCCAAACTGCGCTTAAGTGCTTATTCAGCTACACTTGCTAAATCTGATCAAAATGTGAGGAATTTGCACCAACATTGCACAAAAACTTAAGTTCAATTAAATAATACTGAAAATATAACAGCTGCAGGCATCGCTGCCGGGGCGAATCATTAGTGTAGGCTCGTGCGGGTTTTCAGGACTTTCGATAATCGTCTCAAATAACATAATGTTCGATTTGATTTCGCACCAAGCACTGACAGTACTCAGAAGTTTCGCAACAAGTCTCGTGTTCGTGGTCTGTTCTGGTGGGTTAGTTAGCTTTGTTGAGTGCGCTTCTCACCGCATACTGGTGTAATGCAGTGAAGCAACAATTGCAAATTAGGCGTCGCTATGTTGCGTGTCTTGCTTCGCCACAGCACACCCGCGTACTAAGGGGAAAGGTATACTCTCCTCCAGAGCGAGACAGGGTGCAAGAAGGTATATATGGACTCTTGTAGGTTTATTTTTATGCTTTATTTTTGTATGAATTAAGAGTTGCACGTGTGTTACAAACCCTCTTAGAACTTGATGGAAACATAAATCTAGGTGCTCAAAATGATTGTATTTTAACATTTTTTCAGTGGGATTTAGTACCTAAAATAATCATCCACAGCAGCAGTTCGCGCTGTTCTTTATCAGTCATCTTCTTGTTGCCGTGTCTGGTGCTTCCACAAGCAACTAAACAGCTGGTGTTTGTTCTCCTAATATTTGCCATCTCTCCTCACATTTGCAGTGATATAAATGAAAATGAAGTGTGTGGTTGTGCTCCAAAAGCTCTTTTTGCTTCTCCAAAATGAACTTTTGGCTGCTCAAACACCTGCTTTAAATGGCTATGACCAATCACATCTCTGCTTTTATCACCTGACCCAGCTCTTTACGGGTGGGTATGACCGGGAGCGTGATGATGTGGCAAAAGAGAGGCGTATGACTGGTCTAACGAGGACGTAGCTTCCACCACAGTCTCAGCTTAGAGGTGAACGGAGTATGGTAGCTGCAGCACCAATCATCGAAGTCTGCCATTATTTGGGCACACACTGTGGCCGATGTTGCTTGATGTTACAGAGAAAATTGCCTCATCTCAATTAACCTTATGCGAAATTGCTTGGTAGTCTAACAACACTGAGAGCATCACTGTTTTAATGTTAGCAAGCGTTGTCGGTACTGAAGCACGGTGGAGGGCAGTGTGTGATGGCGGGGCAGCTGTGTTTTCCGCCTTCTGACCATGGAACGGAGACGAACAGTTTAAACAACCTACCGCAACTGTCTGATGAAACTTTCGGAGGCCTGTGCACACGCTGGCAACAACCCGCAGTGTGTAAGCTTGTACAGCAAAGGCGTAGGACTTGCTCCGTTGCTTCGACGAGGTTGTTGCCAGCGTGCACAGGCCTCCTAGAGCTCCATCAGACAGTTGCGGTAGGTTGTTTAAACTGTTTGTCCACATTTCATGGTCAGAAGGCGGAAAACAGTTGCTGCGCTATCGTACACTGCCCGTACGACTCTCTGATGCCTCCACCGTGCTTTGGTACCGACGACGCTTGCCAACATTAAAATGGCGACGCTCTCAGTGTTGTCTGATCACCAAACAATTTTTCATAAGGTCTATTGAGCCTCTTTGACTGGTTGCCATTTTTTTTTTAAACATTGCATATATCGAAAGCTTTTGGTGCAGTGATTCGTTCCAGGTTGGATGCAAAAGTAACCGGAATGAATTTATGAAAGGCGGGCTGTTTGTAGTACCAGCTTCCGCCGCTAGCAGCGCTTTGCAGCACCCTTTCCGAGCGAGTTTGCCGACTGGCATTGTCTGCTATAAATACTTTTTCCAAACACTTTAGAAAACAAAAATTTTTTTTGCAATGTTTGTATTGAATAAAGACACGAGCCGTGGGGTAGCGATTGAAGAAAAGAGGGTAAGTTTAATGGTGCGTCCCTTAAGTAGGCCAGCGGTGGCGCTGCCCACGATGCAGCAGGTTGCCAGAGTAGCAGCACCGTTACACCTCCCTTTCTTTATGAGGGATGGCGAAAGCAGTGAAGTCACGTTGTGCTGCTGAAAATGCCCGTCGTACCACAACCTTGCGGGTGGTTGTCGCGCACGTGTTCGCTTCGCGGCAGTTCCTTGATCTGTGGAAAGCTGCCCTGTATCCACGGGCGTGTCTGCCCTGAAGTTGCTCTGCGCAGGCGCTTGAAGATAAGTTTCTTCACTTTCAGTTTCTTCACTTTCTGCTGAGGGGCCGGAAGAGTAAGCACGTTCTGTGGCACGGGCCTCGGGGTGGTCTGCATCTAACACAAAGTCTTCGTAGGTGGGACGGAGGTGCACCCTGTTTCTTCTCAATTCTTGTCCATCTTCCGTACTTACTATATATGAACGTAGAGCTACACCTCGTTGTACCTGAGCCTTTTTGTTCCGCCCCCGATCGTCCCGGATTCGAACGACTTGACCCTCAGCAAGAGGAACCTGTGTAGATCTCCAATTGCGGCACTGAGAGCGCTTCTGTACTGGTGATGGGGCCCGTGGCGCAAAGTCGGGAATGGGAGACCGTAATCTCCGTCCCATGAGTAGCTGGCTCGGGCTTCGGCCATCGTCCAAGGGAGTTGATCTGTAATTTAACAGTCTAAGCCAAAAATCCTCGTTGGCGTCAATCGTTTTTTTCAAAATTCGTTTAACTATCTGGACTCCTTTTTCGGCGAGTTCATTTGAGCGAGGAAAGCGAGGGCTTGATGTTGTGTGCACGAAGTCGTACTTGTGAGCTAATTGCCGAAACTCGTGTGAGGAAAACTGTGGACCATTATTCGAGCATACTTCCAGTTGTATTCCATGTCTCGAGAATAAGCTGCTAAGCTTCTCCACCACAGCCGCTGACGTGACCTTTCAAAGTTTTTCGACTTCCAGAAAGTTGGAGAAAGCGTCATAGGCTACGAGGTAAGAGGAACCAGCATACTCGAAAAGATCAACACCAATTCGATTCCACGGGAGCTCAGGAACTGACCGCATAAGGAAGGGCTCACTTGGCAGCCTATACGCATACTGCTGACAAACCCGACATCGCTGAACAAGAGACTGGATGTCTTCATTGATACCAGTCCAGAAAACCAGTTCTCTTTCTCTGGCCTTACACTTGTTAATGCCGAGATGACCAACGTGAATTCTTTCAAGAATTATTTTTCTCATGCTGTGAGGAATGACAACTTTTGTGCCCTTGAAAATAATTCCTTCTACTACTGTAAACTCCCCTTCAAAGGCCCTGTATAGACCTTGAATAGGTCTCTGATGTTCAAGGCTATTGATTACTTGAGCAAGAGTTTCATCACTAGCTGTCGCAGCTATTAGCTGTTCCCGTGTTTTCAGACTGACCATACTGTAATCAACCCCTACAGCATGTAGCTCAACGTCTGATTCCGATTGTTCTTCCTTCGTACTCTTTGAGAATGCCCTGGAGAGGGCATCCGGAACGACCAGATCCTTTCCAGGAATAAACTTCAACTCAAAGTCGTACTTCATTAATCATAGAAAGAACCTTTGCAATCGTGGGGGCATGTCACCCACAGACTTCTTTGCTATGGCGATAAGAGGTTTGTGGTCCGTTTCAACTAAAACCTTCCTCCCGTACACAAAGTCATGAAGCCTCTCGAGCCCGTAAGTGACTCCCAGGGTCTCCTTTTCAATCTTGGAGTACCTGGTTTCTGTATCTGACAGAGCTCGCGAGGCGTACGCCACTGGCCGCCACCCAGTTTCGTGCAGTTGCATTAATGCGGCCCCTAATCCGTATTGCGACGCATCTGTCGATACTCTTACTGGTTTCACAGGGTCAAAGAGCGCAAGTGTCGGAGCGGTCACTAGGAGTGTCTTCAGGCCCTCCCACTCTGTTTGATGTGCCCCAGTCCACTCAAATACAGTTCGATCTTTGATGATGTCACGTAATAAGTTTGTTTTCGACGACAAATTAGGTATATACTTGCCAAATAGTTTATAAATCCCAACAAACGCTGCGCATCATTTTTGTTCTCTGGCGTCGGAAAATCGTGGACACCCTGAACTAGGGTTGGGCTCGGTTTGATTCCGTTCTGATTTATCACGTCTCCTAGGAAAGTGACTTCTTTGCAGGATAACTTGTACTTCTCTAAATTAAGTGGGAGACCTTCTCGCGTTGCTCGGCTTAACGCTGCCCGTAGACGTTCATCATGTTCGGCTTCGGTTCTTCCCCAGACAAGTATGTCGTCTATATACACACGAACACCCGGCAAACCTTCAAGCATTTCTGACATCGTTTTTTGAAATACTTCAGGAGCTGGGGCAATTCCAAAAGGTAGTCGCGTGTACTGATACCGCCCAAACGGAGTGGCGAACGTGCAAATGTCTTCGGTCTCATCGTCTACCGGTATCTGATGAAAACCGGAGTTAGCGTCTAGGGTAGAAAACCACTGTGCAAAGTTCTGCCTCAATGTCCTCGCGTTTCGGAAGCTGATAATGTTCACGCTTCATCCATTCATTAATATGACGAGGGTCTAAGCACACTCGAATGTTCCCGTCTTTTTTGTGGGCAATCACCAAAGGGCTTACCCAGCTGGTGGGCTTGTCAACTTTCCGGATGATTCCGGCGGCTGTCAGACGTTGCAGCTCTGCCTTCAATGGTTTTCGCAACGCTTGAGGAACCCTCCGTGCTGCTTGAACAACCGGCTGGGCTCCTTCCTTAAGCACCATGTGGTAGGTTTTCTTGGTGCAGCCTAGGCCATTGAATACCTCGGGAAAGTCAGAAATGACTGCGTTGGTGTTGTCGCTGACCGCTGATATTCGGTTTACCAAACCAAACTGCTCGCAGGCTTGAAGTCCCAAAATCGGAGTGCGGGATTTCTTCACCACAAAAAATTCCAGTAGGCCTTGCTTGTTGTTGCATGACACCATCAAGCTGGTTCTTTCCTTTATGGGAAATCAAACCGCCGTTGTAGCTTCGCAGGACTGCAGCGCTCTTTTGCAGCACAATGTTCTTTCTGGCACGCAGCAGCCACGAGAGCGGCAGTAAGTTTGCTTGAGCTCCGGTGTCCACCTTGAAGGAGATCTCCTTGCCAGCCACAGTTGCCGGTGCCAGCCACTCAGAACCACGTCCTTCACTGCACCCGCTGATTTCAAGAATGTCGAAATCTTGGCTGCCTTCACTTTCGTGTTCCACGATGTTTTCATGCACTTGGTCAGTCTTGCAACAAGCCTCAAAATGGCCTTTCTTGTTACACCTTCTACAAACTTTGCCCAAAGCTGGACAAGTAGGGCCCCGGTGAATTAAGTTGCACTTTGCGCACCGGTCTTTCCGTTCGCCTTGTTTGCGAATAGAGACTCGCCCCTCCGACGCTCTACCCTTAATGAGATGGACCGTTTTTTCTGGCTCCTCCCATGCCTTCATCTGCTTGGCAGCGATTTCGTCCGCTTTGCACATTTCCACACCCTTTTCTAACGTCAGATCGGGTTCCCGAAAAAGTCTTCGGCGCAATTTCTTGCTTGCAGTTCCATACACGATTGGGTCTCGGATCATTGACCCTGTCAGCATCGAAAACTCGCACGATTTGGATTTCAACTGCAAGTCGCGATAGAATTGCTCGAATGGCTCACCCTCGGCCTGGATGCGTGTTCTGAAGACGTATCTCTCATACGTTCAATTCTTCTTCGGTGTGCAGTAGTCCTCAAATCTAGCTACGACTTGAGCGTACGTCGCTTGCTCACCGAGCTGGAAGGTGCTGTAGACCTCCTGGGCCACTTCTCCAGCAACATGAAGGAGAAGCGCTGTCTTTTGCCGATCGTTCCTTTTAGCGGTGGGTTCTTTTGCCGTCATGAAGACCTCTAGCCGCAGCTTGAAGCGACGCCACTTCTCGGCAACATTGCCCGTCAGCTGGAGCTCTGTAGGTGCTCTTAATCCTTCCATATCCCACTTCTGACACCATGTATTGAATAAAGACACGAGCCGTGGGGTAGCGATTGAAGAAAAGAGGTTAAAGTTTAATGGTGCGTCCCTTAAATAGGCCAGCGGTGGCGCTGCCCACGATGCAGCAGGTTGCCAGGGTAACAGCACCGTTACAATGTCTGATATGAAAGAACAACATGCGGCTGTGAAATATTGCTTTAGGTAAAACTGTGCCAGAAACTCTTGCAATGCTTCAGAGGGCTTACAAGGAAGATGCTAATAAGAAATTGCAAGTGTTTTTTTCGCTTTAAGACTGGTGATTTTTTGATCGATGACCAACCTCGTTCTGGGCGACCTTTAACCGCCTGAACTGAAGAAGAACACAAAACAATTTGGGCATTCATCACTCCGAGTTTGTTCCTCTTGGTGAATCTGTTAATCAGGTGTTTTAACGGGAAATTTTGCGACACTTGCGAAACTCAGTAAGGCAGAAATGCCCCGATATGAGGGAAACGGGGATTGATAGTTCCATCACCACAACGCCCCAGCAGACACTGTCCTGGCATGACACCGCTTCTCAACCTCCCGTATTCTCAGGACCTCGCCCCGTGTGACTTTTTTCTGTTCACCCGTATAAAAAGTCTTGAAAGAAAATCATTTTATGGATGTGGAAGGTCCTTCCAGACATTGCAAAAAACAAGGAATGATTTTGAAGCGCTTGGGGAAAAAATTCACAACATGCCGCTAGATCCTTAGCAGACGACGCCGGTCGGCAAACTAACTTGGGAACGGCGCTGCAAGAGGTGGATGCTGGTACTACGAATGCCCCGCCTCCTGATATTCATTCCGGTTATTTTTGGGTATCCACTCATACTTTTTTTTTATTGTTGAAACTTTAGTTCTACGGCCCAGTATCTTGCTTGGTGTAAATCATATCCCTTTTTGTGTTATACATATCTTCAGGTATTTGTTTTTTAGAATGGTGAAGTGACTGTGATGTTGCATATTTTGATGATTTAATATGTTTTAATGCATACATAACATTGTTTTCTGGTTAAACGTTCCCTGTTTCCATGTAAGTTTTCTGGTTTGTTTCATATTCAAATGGTATCATTACTATAACTATTATAGTTCGATAGTCCGGTGCTGGAAAAAGACTCCTTTTCAAATTTCCATTTCCACAATGTGTCAAAAGTACCTACAAGATTGTTTTGGGAGTTTTATTTATTTTTTAGAGGTAAATATTTTCAATATAAAATTGTATAATCAGGTTTGGAAAATAAAAAGAATACAAATAATTGCCACCTGAGCACTTTGTCTTCATTATAGCTACTTTATATATATATATATATATACAGTAGAGTTTTGGTTGTAATGCCCTAATGTTTTGAGCTTAATACACTGTTTATATCAAGTGTCGCCATACTTAAAAAGTGACAACCTTTTGTTGTGAACAGAAAACTGAAAGATTTAAAATAATTTGATATCGGTGTACATGTTCTCCGAATGCAGCACAAAAAAAAAAAAGAAGAAACCTCGGCTATGCTAGTTGTTTTTGTTTCTTTTACAGGTATCCCAATCCTTTTTGTTTTTGCACATGAGTATAATTTAGGGGATTCTAAAGTGGAGCGAGTAGAGCGGCTCACCGGTCACTCGATCAACACGGGAAAGCGTGCCGCCAGCGTTTGCCCTCTACAATGGACCTTTTGTAGAAACATCGGTTTGAGAGTAAATGGTTCCAGTACCCTCTCTCTCTTCCTTCTGGCCGAGCAGAGAGGGAAGATGGTTTCGTTGTGTCGACTTCGGGGCGGGAGATTACGCATGATGGGGACAAAGGCGAGTTTGGGGGAGCCGTATCTAAGTCACAGCGCCTCAATGGGTGAACAGGATGTAGCTGACGTTTTTGGTGTGGAACGGGTGGGAGAGGCCTTGCGCGCGCGTTGTTTTCTTGACACTTGGCCTCGAACCCAGTCGCGTGTCTAGGTGCCAGCACATATTCGCCAAGAGGTCCATTGTCACCTATTCTCAAGCACTAAATTTAAGTGCTTGTGAAATTTAAGCCCAAATATATTTCTAGGCAAATTAAAATTGTAGAAACTTGTGTGCCTTTATTTATGGCTAAGGTGAGTACATTCATACAAAAAGAACAATGAAATTTCAAACCAGTGAAAAAATATTGAAGGTATCAAATATGATACAATGGGTTTTTCTGCTACGTCCTTGCCAGCTGCAGTCTCGTGGCTTGTGGTATTCAAAGAAACAGTTGCGTCGCTTGCTCAGACTCGGAGTTACATTGCATTTCGCGCACACAACTGTGCTAAATGTGTTCGCACTGGGCACACAGTTCCTGCATCGAAGTCGGTTGCTCGCCACAGTTGGAAGATGCCCAACCCCGCCTTTTCGAACGTCATCTTGGGGATGACTTGTCGTGAACTTCCTCTTCATCGGAGGCAAAGGCAGACTGACCGGCCGTCCTCTTGGCGCTTTTCCAGTAGAAATCGGGCTTTCTGATCAACTGGCAATGAAGGTTCTCACCTTGAGTGGCCGCTCCTTCAGCTGATGGCTTTGGCGCCTGTGAACATTCCACGCATTCACGACGCAGATGAAGATAGCATGATATATGAGGTACGTGTATCAGCGCCTCGACCGAATGGTGTATTTGTACAGCGACACCTGATAATTATGCTGTTCGATCCCCACCCTAAATTTGTTGTACATACCAACAATTGCCGGACGTGTGATGTCAATGTTGAGTTTGGCCTTCCGGTCATACCGTTTGACTTGCTGAATTGACTCAACAGAGACGAAGTTTGACACTAGGGTGACAGCTTTCCTGTCAAACCAGCGAACTACCACAATTCCTTTGTCATTGTCAACTCTGTAATCATGTGAGCCTTGGCCAACTTTTCTCAGAGTCTTCTCATCCTGGAGTTTGCAGTCTCTCAGCCGATTTTGCCTCAGAGTTCCAACGTACTGTATTCCTCTCGGTAAGTCTTCAACAAGGTTGAAAGAGCTAAAAAAATTGTCGGCTGCAACCTTGAAGTCTTCATTTGAAGGTATTTCAGAGCAGATGCTCAGGACAGTATCACTCCCAAGTCCAAAAATGTAGTTTTCTTTGGAGTGGCCTTGGTATACCTCGAACTGGTAAAGGACACCGGTTGTGCCTGCCCGTCCCCAAAGCTTGAAACCCCACGGCGTCGGTTTGTTTGGGATGTACTGTTTTAGCGAGCTCCTTCCTGTAAATAACACCATTATCTCATCCACCGCATTGAACTCTTCTTGTTCAATGCTCTTGATGTTGTACTGGAATAATGAAATCCAAGGACGAATCTGCCACAACTTGTCCTCCTTCGCTTCTTCGGTGGTTTCCATGTTGTTTACAACATGCATGCATTGCATCAGCTTCAAGAAACGATTTCTCGACCTCTTGTCAGCGATAGGAGAATACCCTGTCCCATTCTCCCAGTAGCGCATGACGTTCAGCATTTTGTAAGCCCCATTTTAAGATATATTCTAATATATTGCTCCAGCTCCTGCAGAGTTGTGTCACGGAGCTGCCGTATTTCTGCGTACTGTACACATTTGTTTGCTCCACTAGCATAGTGAGCATATCAGTATTTAGAAACTGGCGGAAAAGGAACAATGGTGAATCTATGGCATCCGGCTCAGAGAACACTTTGGAAAATTCAGCATGACTGTTTTGGAGCAATTCCTTTCGCCATTTGTTGTATGGACGAGAAGACGAAGCTACAGATGATCTGAAATAATTTTCTACGGTTTCTTCATCATCACTTGTCTCAGAGGGCTCAGCCGCGGCGGGGGGACTAATTTTCGTCACTTTCCGACAGATCACTAAGATCGCTGACATTTTCGCCGGCGACGATGTTGTTCAATATGTTCCTAACTTAGGAACCTAAAATTAGAAGTTAAATTCAATAAAAAAAAAACGGTTAAAACGTGTACCATTCAAAGCTTTACCAAAAAAACGTATCAGAATTGGTACAAAAATTGTGCCATCAATTACGACCCACTGTATCGAAAATGATACGCAGAAATTTGAAGCAATGTTACTAAGCGGACGGGACTCAAAAACAACAGCGAACGGAATAATGTGGTTGCGCAACACTTTCTGAGCAAAAAAAAAAAGTGCCGAATATAGGACGGCTTACTGTTTTTCGAGTAAAATGCGCCGACGGTATGCCTTCGAGCGAGCTGCTGCGTGCGGCCATCTCGCTCTAGCTGCCAGCGGCAGACTGGCGGGGTCTTGCTGAACTACCCAAATCGGAAAACTCTGTCAGCGTATCAAAACCGATACTGCAAGCTTTGGTCTTAGCAATAGAGTTATTACAATAATAACTCTATGGTCTCAGCTTCACGCAATTTATTGTCACTTTTTGAGTTATCAAACTCCACGTAGCAAATAGGATACGCTGGGCTTTGTGGGGTATTTAACAACACAAGATTAAGAATTATGTTACCTTTAGCTGATTACTGACTAGGAAAGCAGATATTATTGTAACCTTTGCTGCTATTACACGCGCGGAACGAGCATGGGGCAACATGGCATTAGTAAGCTTATCACTGCGTGAATCTGAAACCGAAACTGATAGGGAGCATGCCATGTGGTGTTACTTTAGCCGATTACTTTCATATCATGTTGCCTTCCAAAGCGTTAGATTAAGAGAGGTGTCTAGCCGGCCAATCTAAATACTCAGAACAACTGTATACTAATAATACTTGCAGATACTCTTTGTATTCATCAACTAAACAGCGGGAGTCACTTGCCTAATCCTTGTCAGAACCGGGTAGGGCATATATAAGAATCGGGTCGGTAGGGTGGTCAGGGTAGAGAGTCGCGGAGGTGTTGTGTTGCAGTTGCTTGTGCCTTGTTGTAATGTTAATATGTATGTGCCCGTAACATTGTTCGATATTGTGGTTGGTGTGTGTTGGCGCATGAGCTCTCATAGGTGCAGTACGTACGTATTTCAGGAGCTTGAGGACAGATAGTGAATGAGCATTTTTTTTTAGTGCATCTAGCGGTTACTATTAGACCTCCTAGGTGGTGCAAGCTGCCGCCTGATTCAATAAGCTAAGTGTTGTGCAGTCCTGTAGCTATTGATCACAAACAGCTGGCATACGGTCCAGCCGTCCAGGCTCTGCGGTCCACTGGGCTCCCTACGTGCCTCTCAGATTGAAAACAATCGTAATAATTGTGTCACTCGGCCACCTAAATTATTGTTCTGTGTCGAAGAGCTGCGAAGTGCAGGCAGCAATGGATAACCACGTCGGTTGAGGTAGGCACAAACAAGAAGAGATAGGAAAAAAAACAAAAAAGAAAGAAAGATAGCGGTGCGTTGGTGCGAGTTAAACGCCTCCCGTCGGTGTCGACGAAGGTCCCCAGCGATTCATCGCCGCAAACGACAAGCATACGTTGTCTTCAATAAAGTCAGCGTGCCCATTACTCGCGTTACGATTTCTTTTTTGAGCGTTCTCCGCCGGCGGTAAAAATACAGTCAATCTAGCGAGATGCCGTCGGGTGCAATCGCGGCGATTCTGGCAAACACGCTGCCGTCCTCCCGACAAATTGGTACGGTACCGGTGTCGAAGGACGAATGTTTAGAGTGTGTGATGGCGCTTGGAAGACGTCGAATAGGCGTATGCGCCCCATTCTCTAACTCTGCCGAAAAGCCGTGTTGTTCGCTAGGCCCTACCGGGAAATCCGAGCCTCGCTAACCGTCCGCCATGTTGCTTTTGGGGGTAGTCAAATTTGACTATCTGCTTTTTGACTGCGTGTGGAGTCGTCATTTTTACACTAGGGGTCGTTATATTTGGGACAACTTTTTACCACCCCAAATGTAGTCACATATGACCACACCTTTTTTTTGTACCCTCGTGGGTTTCTGGATCGTTCGGAGTAGAAGGTTCGGCGCGTAGTACATTCTAACCTCGAATCAGCAAGACGGTTCTCGAATTCACTAGAACATCACATTACAGTGTCAACAAAAATGTGTAGAAAAAAAGTGAAAGCCGTTTACAACTCCCTGTAACACCGAATTAGAGCGCAGCTCTTGAGGAGGAGGGAAGGGTACTGGGGGGGGTCACGTGACCTTGGGGGGTCACGTGACGATACCGATGATGTCATCAGTGACGTCACTGATGACGTCATCACTGACGATGACGATGCGGACTCCGATGACGTCATCAGCGATGATGACGATGACGATGCGGATGTCGGTGACGTCATCAGTGACGTCACTGATGACGTCATCCGTGATGATGACGATGACGATGCGGATGCCGGTGAGGTCATCAGTGACGTCACTGATGACGTCATCAGTGATGATGACGATGACGATGCGGATGCCGGTGACGTCATCAGTGACGATGACGTCATCGGAGAGGTCACGTGACCCTGAGGGGTGGTCACGTGACCACCCCTCAGAGCTGCGCTCTAAGAGCTGCGCTCTAAAAGCGGGGGCGTATTGAAATTATATGTTTTTGAAATTATTTTATTTCACAGCGAAAGAGGAATATATTTGATCAAACCCCACTAGAGCGTTTACATGTTATGACGTTTCATAGCGTTATATATGCTTATGGCGCCTTTCTTTTAGCGCGGATGAACGTGATGTTGTCTATCGTCGACTCTTTCAAGTTGGCACGAAGCGGTGAAAGCACAAACTCTAGACCTGAGAAGGTTCGATCTACGCTGACTTGCGTAGCTGGCGCAGCCAGAGCAACCTTGGCTAGCTCATAGAGTTCTGGTCGTTCAAACTTGTGGTTCTCCCAGTAACGAAGGATGTCTTCGTTTTCGTTGAGGCGCGACTCCTCTAGAGAAGATTCCAGCAGAGGACCGATGCTCTTACTCGCTGCAGTGCAATCAGGCGGTTCGGCCTTCGTCAGCCTTTTTTTGGCTTCTAAAAACACGTCGAGTTCGTCTTCTTCCTGAGCACCGCCTTCGATGACGTTAACGTTGCTTTTGCACGCTTTCTGAGGGTCGCGTTTGCTAAAGTTGAGGCTTGGGCGAGGGGGTATGACATACTTCGTATTTAATTGTTTCACTGTTTTCTTTTGCGCTGGTTTTAATTCCGATGTACATTTGCCCATATTTTCTTTTATTTTAGTTAAGTTTGCGCTCTTTCTTTCTCTTTGACTGACAGCAGAATATTGTACCTCGGATCTAAGTAAATTCCAGCGCAGAAAACGTCGTTGCCAAGAAGCATTGTTTCTCTTCTCTTTGGGGCTTCTACTAGGCTGCGGCCGAAAGCAGAGGCTGGTTTCGATGTCTCTTTATGGCACCTAAGCCACGCCCCCAAAAAGTCCCCGAGAATTACAACTTCGTTGTAATTCTTGGGGGCTTTAGGGCTGCGGCCAAGCGGCCAAGCGGTGCTTTGATATCGCCGCCGCCACCACCGCACCGTCAGGGTCAATCCAAGAAACAAAGTAAAGCTGAAGTTCTCCAGACGCCTAAGTAGAGGTGGGAACTGAACGAGCTCGCTGACCACGCCTTCTCTTTGTGTCTCTGCTTTTGATGATGATGCATTTTTTTATTACGTATGCAATAAAAACGAAAGGTAAAAATATCTGTCAGTATATAGGATTAGTCTTGGCAATATAAGAAAAAAAATTACGCCCGCAACGTTTCCCATTAAGATCAATTATTGACCCAATTGACCCTGAACCGCTTTCGTTGAACCGGTAACCACCACATCAGATTATGGTTTCGTTTCGGTTCGGGTTCAATATGAAGCGTTCGACTTCGGTTTCGGTTTTGTACCGGTTCGGTCAAAAATAACGGTTTTGATCCGGTTTTTGGTTCAGGTTCGGGTTCGGTTCGACACCCTGCATTTCGGGTTGCCGAGACATTTCCAGACATGTCTAGACTTCTTCCTGCTGGACGGCCTCCTACCGTGCGGTCTGCTCTGACCTTAAAGAACCCTGCTTATTTTATTGCATATCCATCGCGAAAATTTATAAAACACGTCTACAATATCTTTCTTTTATTTGTCGACAAGCGCAGTTGAAGTCAACATGTCTCCGGACCTGCACAAATTTAAATTCCAGACGCCGGTGTCAATATCACGATGATTGGCTCCTCTAAATCGGGCAAAAGCACTAGTAACAGGAAAGCTTTAACGAGGGAGAAAGAAATTGCTTGCGCATGAGTACAGAAATCAGTTGGTTGTTAAGTCGGTAGTCGCTCGGAGGAAAAGTTTTGGATGCACTCGCGGGACGTATACACCACAACACAGGAGCGCACCGACGTGTGGATATTAAATTCCACAGGTGTGCCGCAGAGTCCCTTGAATGCTTTTCTTGGAAAAGAAGAAACTGGCTGCTTTTCAATGAAGTTGATATAATCCTAGTTAATCGGAATCATTCCGAAACTGTTAAAATAACTAATTGCGCTGTCCTTTGGGCATACCTAAGAAAAAAAGGTATCCGTGTTCACTGAAAGAAGACATCGGTGTCGTATTTACTACGTAAAGACCGAATGGCGGCGTCTTTTGACAAGTTTCATCACACGCGAACGTGACGCGAAATCAAGGACGCGTGCAGTGATTTCCCGCGAACATTTGGTAAAATTCGTGTTCTTCAGTTTCAACTGGCAAACTTGACGTTTCTCTCCTTGTCAGTTTCCAAAACACGAGGCGTTTCTGACATAAAGAGAATGGTGATGACTTTAGTTAGATCTTGCTTAAGAGACAAGGTAAGTTGCACGTTTGACGGGGAGATTGGGCACACACCCTATCAGAAGTCAAAATGTAGTAGAGCAGAAAATAGTACTTCGAGAAGGCACCTTTAAAATAGAAAACGTCCCGATTGAGGCCGTACTGGAAGGTCATATAGGCCATCCTAAGCAGATCTTGAGCAAAAATTTCGTCTGATGACATCGACTCACACACAGGAGTGCCGTTTTCAAGTTGAAGTGTTCGAGCTTGAAGGGTTCGTGCTTGCGACTTGTTTGAGACACGTCGCTCTTTACGAAAGCGACGAGGAGCTTTGACGACACCCGAACGCACAGAGATTGTCGAGGGCAAGGTGCGACAGACCGGGAGACACTGTTCTGGTCTTGATCTACACTCCACGTAGTAGATACGTCGCGGGAGAGGACTGTAGACGTCTTTCAGTGCCCTAAAGCACCGTCGGGGCCACTTGCATGCGCCGAATGTAGATTACACTCCAAGAAAGTTGACGACGTGTTTTGGGAGAAACCGTCGAGGCGGGCAAGAGCTTGCATTCTTCTGTAATTTGTCGCAGCACGATGCGAATATCCACCCCGTTCAAGAAATACTTGTCCTGGTGGCATATGATCGTCATAATGGGACATAAACTCTAGGCCGGTCGATGTTACCCAAGAGAACCATACTGAATGTTTTGTTTCAATTGTTTCCCAATGCCGGACCGGTGAAAAGACCTAACTTTCACTTTGGTGAGTATGTGCGCATCTCGAAAGACCGTCACATTCATTTAAAGAAGTACGAACAGTCGTTCAAGAACGAGGTGATTATCGTGGACCGAATTCGATTAGGTGTGCCAAATACATATAACATAGTCGGTATTATGAGAAAGAGCCCCGTTGCAACGTGTTTTCATCCCCGAAAACAAGGCCTGTAACATCGAGAAGATTTTGACAAAACGATGTGAGCTTGATCTACAGTACCTTGTGGAATGGAAAGTCTACGATTCCTTTCACGTTCAGTTAGGTAAAGTAATTTTGAAACTCAACAAAATTAAAAAGAGTGTATGCGATCATGTTCTTCGCAATGCATTGAGTCGTTTCATTAGACTCCGCAGATTTGTTTGAGACACACGCACACACGCACGCACACACACACACACTAACGCACACACACACACAGAGCGTGTTTTATTACTCTTTACTAAAAGAATCCAATAGGCAGAAAGTTGCCTCGTGACCTAAATTGATCCCATAGGGTTTTCGCCCAATCATCTCATTTATACGCATTGAATGGACACCGGCGGAGATACGTCGACTCACTTATATTACAATTGTCTTGGCACTATAGGTCATGTTTCTGCAGGACATGAACATCTGCTTCGTTAAAACATTGTTTTAGGTTGCGAGTCTGCTTTTTTTCCAAGTTTAGTCCGATTTTCTCAGTATAGTACACTTTCGTCTATGCACGTATCGCCAAAACAGAGTCTGAACATTGATGAACTTTGCTGTCTTCCGTCAAGCTTGTCTCGAGCATACCTCGGCAAACCTCACTCATGAGGGCCCTCACTCACCCTCACTCATCCTCATCCTCACAGGTGAGGTGAGGGTGAGTGAGTTTCTGAACCAGGAAAATTCATGAGTGTGAGGGTGAGTGAGGGCCGTGAGGGCTGTGAGGGCGGTGAGGGCCGTGAGGGCTGTGAGGGCGGTGAGGGCGGTGAGGGCCGTGAGGGCCGTGAGGGCCGTGAGGGCCATGAGGGCGGTGAGGGTCGTGAGGGCCGTGAGGGCGGTGAGGGCCGTGAGGGCGGTGAGGGCCGTGAGGGCGGTGAGGGCCGTGAGGGCCGTGAGGGCCATGAGGGGTATGAGGGCCATGAGTGCGTGAGGGGCGTGAGGGCGGTGAGTGGCGTGAGGGCCATGAGCGCGTGAGTGGTGTGAGGGCCATGAGTGCGTGAGAGCAATGAGTGGCATGAGAGGCGTGAGGGCCGTGAGGGCCGTGAGGGCCGTGAAGGCGGCGAGTGCATGAGGTGGTGTGGGGGCCATGAGTGCGTGAGGGCGGTGAGTGCGTGAGGCCCCCTTCAGATCGAGAATCTTTCTCAGCAATTTTGGTGTTAATGACGGGTTGTTCTCTAGCTTTCCCTAGATCGACACGAATTGCTGAGATCGGGTCCGGCTCGAAATAAGCAAGCAACTCGGAGCAATTCGAATACGTTTGAAGCGGCTGCATCCAATCAGGGACGCAAAATTTTCACTTGATACCTCGTGCCGGTGATGATGACACCGAAAGACTTGGTTCTGGTTTGAAATCGATCGTTTTTTGGAAATAAACTGTTTCAGAAAGGTGCATTAGTATTGTTAATGGGCGGTGAGTGGCTTGAGGGCGGTGAGTGGCGGAGGGCCGTGAGGGCGGTGAGGGCCGTGAGGGCCGTGAGGGCGGTGAGGGTCGTGAGGGCGGTGAGTGGCGTGAGGGCCGTGAGGGCGTTGAGGGCCGTGAGGGCGGTGAGGGCCGTGAGGGCGGTGAGGGCCGTGAGGGCGGTGAGTGGCGTGAGGGCGGTGAGTTTCGTGAGGGCCATGAGTGAGTGAGGGGCGTGAGGGCGGTGACGGCCGTGAGGGCGGTGAGTGCGTGAGGGCCGTGAGGTTCAGTGAGGGTGAGTGAAGGGCTGAAGGTGACTGTGACTGTGAGGGTGAGGGTGAGTGAGGGGCTCAAGGTGGGTGTAGCTGTGAGGGTGAGGGTGAGCGAGAGGCTTAGGTAAGTGTGGCTGTGAGGGTGAGGGTGAGTGAGGGCGACCTAAAATGCCGACCTTTGGTCTCGAGTGTGCAGTGGCCGTACGGGTTTGGTTGAGAAGTGGCAAGTCCGAACACAATAATGTAGATGATTAGAAGGAAAATCACGATGGCAGTTATTTGATGCCTGATGATCGGTCGTGTCACTTCCACTACTAATATGTGGAATATTTACTGAGAAAATATAGAGAGAGAAGTGACTTGCGCTGATTGGTGTGGCGGGGCCGCTCAAATGACGCGATTAGTTGCGCTACTCGCGACACCTTGTGGGAATATTACCAACCGCACTGGACATGACGACATTCAGCGGCGTGTCCCCACACTTTCCCGCTACTCTCAACATCTTGTGGGAATATCACCAACTGCACTGGACATGGCGACATCCCAGTGGCGTGTCCCCACACTTTCCCGCTACTCGCGACATCTTGTGGGAATATCAGCAACTGCACTGGACATGGCGACATACAGCGGCGTGTCCACATGCAGGAGTCAAAGAGCTAGAGGGGGAGTATGTTGATGTGTGTGGCGGCGCCCTCAAGCGCCACCTTGTAGAAATATCACCAACTAAAATCGGTGCTTGGCATAGTGTAAAAGAGCGGCTAGTGCTTGCACTACGTAAGATTGCACACAACGACTAAGCACGAAATAGACTCAACAAGATAACCACCAGGGATGCATATCCATTGCCACGCATTGACGATGACCTCGACTGCTTTCAGGGCGCTGCATTTTCTACTTCCCTGGATTTACAGCCGGGATATTGACAAGTCCGAATGACCTATAAACCTAAAACTGTCTTTATCACACCAGGTGGTCTCTATGAATTTAACGTGATGCCATTGGGACTTTGTAATGTTCCGGCCCCGTTTGAAAGGCTGATCGATACTGTTCTCCGAGGTCGAAAGTGACAAATCTTCCTTTGCTATCTAGTCAATATTTTCATTTTTGCACCGACGTTTGAAACACATCTTGAACGTGTGGCCACTGTTCAAACGTGTATTCCAAAGGGCCAATTTCCAACTCAACACCGAAAAGTGTCATTTTGCAAAAAAAAAAAAAAGAAACAAAAACAAATCGAGTCCTTGGACATGTAGTATTAAAGGAAGGCGTCCGTCCCAATCATGACGAAATTCCAGGAGTCGCAGAATGTCCCATTCGAATTACAGCTAAACAACTTCGCACCTTTTGGGGTTTCTGCTCCTATTTTCAGCGATTTGTCCAAGGATTCGCCACGATCGCCGCCCCCTTACACGCCTTACATGATGCAACCAACACTTTTTATTGCTCTCCAGAATGCCAGTCCATCTTCGATCCGCTAACTGCTCTTCTGACCGGTGATCCGATTTTAGGCCACTTTAACCCCTCACTTTCCACCGAGATCCATTCAAACGCCAGCGGGTTTGGACTAGACGCAGTACTAATACAACGCGAACCACACCGACCCGAGAGAGTTGTGGCATACGCCAGTCGCACCCAGTCAATGGGTGAACGTAGCACTACAACTGAAAAAAAAAATGTTTGGTTATTATCTGGGTTATGTCGAAATTTCGATCATACCTGTAGGGACGCCATTTTAGTGTCATCACAGACCACCACGCTCTCTGTTAAATAACGACGTTGATAGATGTCTCGAGGCGTCTGGGGTGTTGGGCTGTTCGCCTCCCAGACTACAACCTCTCCGTCACTTATAGGTCCGTACGCAAGCATCAGGAGGCTGACGGACTCTCACGTTGCCCCTTGCCAACGATTACTCCTGACGGGGACGAAGATCCGATTACACTCGCTCTCGCTCCCTGGATGCTGTGGCACAAAACTAGCTCCAAGACCCTTACACCCGCACTCTGGTGCAACATATAACAGGCCTTGCTATCTCCAACAACCGCAAGTCCTGCAAACGAGCACGGCATTTTTCTGTTCCAAATGGCCTCTTGTTCCATGGTAACTATTCAGCAGACTGTCAGCGTTTGTTGTTAGTAGTGCCACGGCAGCTTCGTTCTGAGCTGCTACAGTGACTCTATAACGACTCAACGTCGGGACATCTTGGGGTCTTAAAAACTTATAATCGTTTACGTGGCTGATATTACTGGCCCGGCATGTTTCGCTTTGTGCAAAAATATGTCAGCTCTTATTTATTGTGTAACAACGAAAAAAAAAAAAAAAAAAACCTTAGAGCCTACCGGGTTTGCTCCAACCCATACCATGTCCCGACAGGACATTCGAACGAGTCGGAATTGATATGTATGGCCCTCTACCAAAATCATCTTAGGGAAACCGTTGGGAGGTCGTCGCCATTGCCCATCTGACGTGATACGCAGAGACAGCTGCCCTGCCCATCGCAGGTTCTCATGAAGTTGCATGTTTTTTTTTAAACAATATTATACTGCGTCACGGCTGGCCTCGAGAACTACTCAGTGATCGAGGAACAGTTTTTTTACCACAACTCGTTGACGACGTTTTGAGAAAATGAAATGTTATTAATCTTTGGACATCGTCTTACCATCCCCAAACAAACGGACTTACGGAGCGCCTTATTGTGCCGTTTCGGACATGCTTACGATGTGTGTCTCCCAGGACCGTGATAACTGGGATCGAATTCTCCCCTAGGTTACTTTCGCTTATAACACTGCAACTGAAGCTACGACAGGCTTCTCAACCTTTCATGCTCACGTATAACAGCGAAGTATCCTTCCTGTACGCTCGATACTATCTTACCCTATCGAACAGATATCATGGAGCACATAGCCTTTGATGAAGCAATCAGCCGGGCAGAGGAATGTCGTCTGTCAACCCGCTGTCGCACATTTGAGCACCAGAACGTCGAAAAGAGTCGTCACGACGCCCGTCACGACTCTGTCACTTACAACGACGATGATTTAGTGTGGATCTAGATGCCCATCAAGAGGCCCGGACGATCCCCAAAGCTTCTTCAAAGATATCATGGCCCATAGAAAGTGCTGACAGCAACCTCGCCAGTCAACTACCGCGTCGAACCCGTTCCCCTCCCCACCGATCGCCGGCGTCACCATCAAGATACCGTTCATGCATCACGAATGAAACCATATGTACCACCCTACCTGACCGCCCCCTCTAGAACTACTGCTGCCAGGATAGCAGCCCCCTAACTGCGAGGCAAATGTAGCGAAGAAGACGACAAGCTCGGAGATTAGGAAATAGAACGACACACGCGCGCGTCTTATTTGTTGATCCAATCCGTATCGGTGCCGGCAATAACAAGCCAGTTGAGTTCACACCTCTTCTTTTGCCTCGCTATTCTTCGTTTCAGTATATACGCACACATACATGAATATCTATATATATATATATATATATATATATATTCATTCACCTCACGTTCCGGTTTTAATTTTCGCTCTAGTTTCCACTTATGTATTGAAATCCTTATTTCGCCTTCTCCATTTTGCACGTTCTTATTTGCATACACTGCGTGCGACAGATCCCCAATCTGGCCCTTTAGGCAAAAAGTTTGGAGGCCCCTGGCCAAAACGATGGTAACGGTACAGATAAAAGCCCCGGTCAGCCTTGAGCGTCCCTCGCTAAAGGGGGGGGGGGGGGGGGGGGGCCAATAACGTAAAGTTGAACGAGGGAACTAAGAACTCACCATCGGGCATCACCAAGATAGATATGTTTATTAAAAAAAGGAAATAGCAGAATAAAGTTGCCCAGGGATCCCATCAGTTCCATCTGTTTTTTATACTCGTCTCTCGAAATTTGTCATTGGTCTGCTATCGAGATTTTGGGATAAATCTTTTTGTTCACTCCAATGCTTTAGGTTGCCTTCTGCGGTTTGTCTTGCTGTTTTCATCGCGTTATCGGTCGGCGGTTACCCAATCCCGAGAGGCAGTGTGGCGGTTACGGTTGCGGCGGCGAGCGCGCGGCTTCGTACCCCGACTACATTGACAAATGGCGCTGCGGGAAGTTCTCAATAAGCCGAGCTTATTGCGTTCAACGAACGCTCGTTCCTCTCGGGCCAAGAATGCCGCATTACTTTTGTAAGCAGCGCCGAAGAAAGAAAGTTTGATATACCTCAGCAGGGCACTTTGGGGCCTTCACAAGAGTGATCACTCCTATCATTTTGTTGGACATATATTATGCGCGGGGGAGGTTAATCAAAGCGTAATTTCTTCCTGAAAACTCCGAGAAATGAAAATTATTTTCGTATTCGCAAATTGAAATTTTTACCTATCCGAAGTGAATTGATTTTTGATGGATTAAAACTTTGTTGTATTGTATGTACGAACTTGTCACGTCTATTGAAGCAACCCTATTGGTTTCCACTGATTTCAAAGACACAGTGTCAATTTGTTCTCTTTTAACATCTACTAAGTGTTCGGGGAAAAGGAAATTGTCTATCTCACAAAAAAAAAAATAATAATAACCTAGGCTTCAACAAACGTTTTGTATATTCTCAAATGTAGCTCTAGCGGTTGCGACCAGACATTAAAGCTTCAGAGTTTGCCGTTGTCCGATTCAAAAGATGGAAATGACTTTCAGAAATTTCCAACGAGAAAATGGCAAGCAACAAAGTCTGCATACACGTTGAGATAAGCTGCTTCTGCTATCGCGAACGGGCCGCACTTTGTCATTAAACATTTTCTAAAATTTGTTACGAATTTCAATCAGAGAATGGCAAGCTTGTTAAAATGTCAAGCCGATGGCTTGACAGCGTGATGGAACGGTAATAAGGTTATATACCTTTTCTACTAGGCACATGACGGTACTTGTTTCGGTAAAAATACCGCAACCAGAAATATGATATAAGGAAACATTTCTTTTTCTAAATCGTATCGAAGTTGCGGAAAACCGTTCAGAAGTCATTCTGAGCGTTTTTTTCTTGCTCGAGACATGATTAAAGAAATAACCTAAGTTAAACACGCAGTGTGTTAAAACTACCAGAGTGTACAAAAGGATTGATATAAGCCACTTCATTAAACCTGACCTCTTGATATCTTTTTTAATTTAATTTTGGTTTATAACGACCTTTCCCGGCAGTAACATTGCACGCCGTTCCAAATGTGGTTAAGGGGTACTTTGGCGTCTTCTTCATGGTCCCCGATTTGCCTGAAAATTCGCTAAACGCACCAACAATCATCTCTGAAATAGAATCTCAGAGATTAGGTCAAAATAATGCTTGTTCGCGAAGTTATTGATTTTACAATATGGTCCGCACTCTGTTTTTTTTTTTGTTCAAATTGAAAGTCTCTACTGCCAACAATGCAAAGGTAACGCCAGCGGCAGGCAGGGGTTCACTCTATAGACTGTAGATTTTGTTGCAAAGTGAATTCAAGATATTTCAGGCTGTCAAATGAATGATTTAGAAGCTCGCTTCAGTTACCGCGCACCAGCACGAAACAAATGCTTGGCATAGTTTATTTTTAAGACTTCCTGCTCGACTGGCAAGCCTGCTTGCTACTGACTTCACGGTACTGAAAAGTGAGGGTATATTTAGATGCTGGTTTTCCATCATTTTTATTTGCTAATTTTATAATAACTTTTCTGAATTTCGCGATACTGAATAGCATGCCGGAAAGGGGCCGGTGATTCTGAAAATATAGTTAGTTGGGGTAGCTACAAATATCACCGGAGTACCTCTTTAAATGTTCTCATATTTTACTTTTATATAAACTATTGCCAATTTCTGTGGGGAACAACAACGTTTTCAAACCTACAACGTTTTTATGTATTACAAAAAAAAATGTGTTTGGTATATTTACAACGTGCCTTATGGAGCACCATGTACGAACTTGTTTTACCGCTTCCATGCGATTAGAGTGTTCAAATTGAATAGACATCGATTAATTCTGAGGTATAAATTTGGAACACGAAATAATATCAATAACATATATGATCTTGCTCATCTTCACATAAAAGACATAACTAGTTACTCAACAAGATCTGGAGAACATTTGGATTGTGTCTACACCTCGCTCGAACTACGGAAAAGATTGCTTACGTTATGTACTACCATCCCAATTAAACAGATATCAGCTCTTACATTTTGATATATTCACTTGTAAATGCAGTGAACTCCGCACAATGCATAAAACAGGGAGAGAATGATTTTTACGATTTTTTGTTTAAATGTGTGCGCCCTCAACTTTCGTGATCACATATACTTAAAACAGCGCAAACTAACAGAAGGACAAGTAGAAGAAAGGACACTGACACAACGCGGTGTCTGTGTCCTTTCGTCAGGGCTGGCAGTAATGTAATTACAGTAATGAAATTACAGTAATTTAATTACTTGTTCCAGTAATTAGTAATGTAATTCATTACTTTTTGTAGCAGGTAATTTAGTAATGTAATGAATTACTCCAGCGACGGTAATTGTAATTAAATTACCTAATTACTTTTTCGCACCAGGCATATTTTTGTGTCCACAATACACAAGAGCGCTTTTTTTTATTTTACTTTTTCTTTTTCCTCTACACCTTTCCAAAAAACGCTCTTCGGCCGCCGCTATGTTGCTGATGCTAATGCGCCTGGTGCGACTCTCGCGCCAGGTATCAGCTAGAAATTTTCTGCCACCCTCTTGAACTGTGAAAACCCGCTCAGTGCGGTTCTCTACCTATGTTTTGCGGTTTTGCATTCGACGTTTTCTGGCCCCTCTTGAAAGTTTCCGCTTACTTTTTCTGATGCATGCTGCGTACCCTCTCTGTGTTATCTTCCACTGTGAGAAATAGGGCTGGTAAGTGCCTGTGCCTGCCATTCGAGCTTTTCTGCTTGACATTCTCGGGAAACGAAGGAGGGGAAGTAGGTCGAACTAAGGCCCCTGGTGGAACGGCCTCGACGCGATTTTGCAAACAATGACAATTGTTCTCCCCCTACCCAGAGATAATCCGCGTAGGGTCCTCAGTTATCTCCAAAAATGGTTGTCCGGGTTGGGGTGGGAAACGGATCAGTCGCGTGCGTTCCTCTGTCCATCGGTAAACATGCAACAGAGAGTTCTAGTTGTGTGCCATGCACTGTGTAAATAATGTAAATAAAGTTATCTGTAAAAGGAAGTTATCAATAGCTCTTTTATATTTAAAAGTATACAAAAGTAATGCGAAAGTAATGTCATTACTTTTAAAAGTAATTTGTAATGGTAATTAATTACTTTCTGGCTGTGGTAATTTGTAATGTAATTTAATTACATTTCAGCAATTTTCAGCAAAGTAATTAGTAATGTAATTTAATTACAAAATATGAGTAATTTGGCCAGCTCTGCCTTTCGTCTACTTGTCCTTGTGTTTTTCGCGCTGTTTTAATTATATCTTTTGCTATGCACCATCGACTAGCCGACACCCAAACATTTCATGATCACAGTATGTTTTTCCTTATGGTTTTTCCACCAAGCGAATGCTTGCTTTTTTTTTTTTTTTGCTTTTTTTTTAGTGTGAAATAGCAAAGTAATGTTATAAATACTTTTTTTTTTTTTTTTTTTTGGGGGGGGGGGGGGGGCTCATGCTGCTTAGCTGCCAATTTTAAGGGTCTGTGGACTCGTCAAGCTGCAATGCTGCAGCTTTTCTTCAACATCCTTTTTGTGATGGGTGATCCACCACGAAGAGGAGGAAGAAAAGAGATGCGCGAGGAATGACGCGGTTTTTGAAACAGGGCTCGAGAAGGGCACGAGCACAGCTCGGACTCGGAAGGCGAAGCTGCGAACGGCTGTTCGGACCTCGGTAGACGTGACCAGGCGTCAGAGGCCCGACTCTGTCTCCGCCTCCTCTCGTGGTCAAGGCGCCGGCCTGCCTGAGGCCGACTGGACTACCTGAGGCGCTGAAGACAACTCCAGCGACCGGGTTCACCAACATCTCCGGGAACGAGACGCTCCAGGCTAACAACGACTGCCGTCGAGCCCATCAACGACGAGCCCTCCACCATCCTCCTTCGTCGCTACCCCTCCATGTCATCAGGAAAGAAAACTGTGAGGCAACCCGTACAAAAACATTCTGTAAATAGCCACGGTGTAAATATTTGGTTTTTCTTTTGTTCTGATGTCTATGTCACAATAGTGAAATATTTCCTAACGCATCCTGTGTCTTCCGTACTTCTATTAAGACCCTAAACACACGAACCACGTACCATCACACCTTCGTCTATACTTGTACAAGAAAAAAAATAAAGTGATTTTATTTTATTTCAAGTCTTTTCGAGCTTTCTTTGTGAGCGGCAAAAGACAAAACAACATTGGCGGTAGCCTTTCAAATACTGCTTCCCCACAATATAAAAAAGGTAATCCTTGCTTGTCGGGCAAAAAAAAACAAAAAAAACTCCGCTGTGGTTAGCAAATTATCCTTGGGGCGATTTGACGAAGCGAAGAACTGTTCCATCAGACGTTTTTCTTTTAACATATAAATAATATAATATATTCGACTGCATAGTATACTAAGTCATATGACTTTGAAATGAGCGGGAAAAGTGAACTTCTTATAGGGGGAAGAAGTTCATTAACTTTTTAATGCCCGTGAATGAAAAATATTGATTCTAGAAGAGCTGCAGCCGTATGCAGTATACCTGTGCAGTCTGCCAGGTGTTTTTCACGAGCACTGGGCGTGTTTATGATCAAATCTTCTGTACTAGATAGTTTTTTTTTTCCTGGTAAGAAACATCTGGAGGTGAGAAGAAATTCACTTTCTAAAGAGGACTAGGCTGTTTTACTTTTTACTTTGCACCGGAACACCGATCTGCAGGTATTATATCTCCAAGTATATTTTGGGTGTTTAAGAGTTAGAAGTTCAATAAATTATCAAAATCTATAAAAGTAAACTTTGTTGTAGCAAAAAAAAAAAAAATTCTGCTGCTATAGATACACACAATTAATGTTTTAATAATTTCGGGTAAAATTTAATTATCGAATACGCAGTGGTGCGCTTCTGTCATTTAAAACGAGAGCGCTCCGCGCAGCAGAAATGGTTAGTGGCTTAAGTTCCACCTAATTGCACAGTGTCGAAAAAGATATACAAAGAATCTTATTCCTACAGATAAAGTCGGTATGCACAGAATGCGTTTTCGCGGCATTTCTGAGGGCTAGGGGGAAGGGGGGGTTCGCCTTTTTTTTTTTCTTTTTTTTCTTTATGCAGATAGTAAGTGCCGTGTATTTGGTAAACGTTCGCCGTGCATTCCGAACATGACCTATTGAGCCGGAACACGGTGTATCCAACCCGAGACAGAGAAGGGAAAGCCGAGCGACGAGCCACCGAAATGTGTCTTGTATAGTGTGCAGCCGCGCCCCGTCTCTTGCTTAGAGCACTGTATGGGCCTACTTTTAATGCAAAAACATTAACTGCCCCATGGAGCGAATCGACGTCCTCAGCTTTTGAAGCTGAGCCAAACGGCAGCTTCCACTGTCCCGATGGAGAGAAGCCTGTCGTCTGTAGCAGAAATTCGACGGATTGGCTCGTACTGGCTGGCGCGCGTCATAGTTTCAAGGGAAGAGGCTCCTATTGGCTTTCTCGAGGCGTAGTTCCAATGAACGCCACCAGGAGAGCCCTCTCTCTCCATGGCGGCGCAGCGCGCGCAGCGGCCCGGCTGCCGGAAAGAGGGAGCGGTTGGCCGCATGCCAGGGGAGTAAAGGTGGGTGAGGAGGAGTGGCAAATCCTGTGCGCCGACATCCTGGGTCCCTAGTGAAAGATCGTGAAAGAGAGCGACAAAACACGAAAGAAAGAAACCAACGTTGCCAGCTGAAGGACGACAGTCTCAATGGTAATCGCGAAGACTGAAAACTCGCAGCAACATAAACAGTGATAATTTAACGCTGTCAACTAAATTCTGAGCACTTCTAACGTTTATAAGAAGCTGTATACTCATTACGCTGCATTAACTTCCCTTCTGTTGAAATTTTGGAAAGATGGTGGTAGCGAGGTTTCGTATTCCTGGGGCGCGGCCACCCGCGAAGCCGATTATCTGGTTTAGTTTAGTGTTGACGGGAGGCCGCACATCTGCACACTATGCAAAAAGAAAGCTTCGAAAGGAACGCGAATACATTTCCACCGGTAAGTTCGTGGATTGCTGAAGTTCATGAAACTGCTCTGATGATAATTATATTCGTGAAATCGAAGGCAGTTAGTAACCATGTGTGGGACCCCGAAAGTCTGCCTGCGTGCTCCGCCGCTGGCGGCAGCCAGAATGCATGGGAAAATGGCGGACCTCTTCCTATACACCAACTCATGTTTACAAACAAACCGGACCGCCCCTAGCGGACGCCACCGGCGCCGCGCATGCGCGGTGGATGGTGGGCAAGAGGTCCGCCGTCGCCCATAAACAAACCATTGAATTGCGTTGTTGTAGGCGTCGGTGGGAGTCCCCGTGCTATTTTTCGCGTTGGAATTGTTGATTCTACGTCCTCCTAACAATATCCGACTACTTGAGCGGCTTCAGCAAAACTAGCGAGGCAAAACTTTGCGTGAATAATGTGACGTGCGGCGATTCATTTCACGTGGACGCCGCAGAATGGGCGCTAAAGCCTGACTCCCACGATGAGATTTTGCTCGCTATTTTCAGTCGCGACGTCGCTCGGACTGCAAAAGCGTGGACCGTATAGCTGCGATGGTGGACGTCGATACTGAAAACAGCAAGTAGAATCGGGCATTACAAGTCGGTGATGGCCACTGGTACCAACGATCAACATCTTCCTGTATCTGTTTACGCTTAGCCGACTTACTCCAACCAACCTTCAAAAGTGTTTTGAGGCCTGCACTTAGTTCCTATCGCAATTACCGGGTCAACGTTTGGTTTACGGGCCGCTGTCGTTTAACGAGCTGACGACAAAAAGCAGCGAAGTTTGAAAGAGCTAGCAGACGACAGTTCGAACGGATACGCAATGGAGTGCGGGCAGGAAGCACCGCGTCCCGCGGCAACAAACCATTCGAATGTCACGTTTTCGGCGTCTGTGTGAGTCTGTATACTCTTTTTCGCGTTGGAATTGTCGATTTTACGTCCTCATCGCAATGTCTTACCACTTTAATCGCCTGAGCGAAATTATCAAGGCTCGTTATGCCGCTAAACTTTCCGTAAATAATTTGACGTGCGGCGATTCATTCGCATGAACGCCGCAGAATGGTCGCCAAAACCATGATTAGATTCTTCTAGCTATTTTCGGTCGGGACGTCGCTCGTGCTGCAAAAGTGTATAAGGTAACGGCGATGATCGACGTCGATACTGAAAATCGGAAGCGGGAACAGACCAAGCGTAACAAGTCGGTGATGGCCACCGGTACCAATGATCAACATCTTGTATCTACTGTTTACACCGAGCCTACTTAAGTCTTTTGAGGCCTGCAATTACTTCTTATTACAATCACCGGGTCCAAGTTTGGTCGACGGGCCGCTTCTGTTTGAACGAGCAGACGACAAAAAGCAGACAAGTTTGAAAGAGCAGACGAAAGTTCGAACGATCAGGCGGCCGTGTGAATTTGAAGGCGCACTGAACCCGTGGGTGGTCCTGACAACTTGGCGGTTTTCTCTCGTTCATGTCGGAGCAAAGCAAATACATCTGGCGACCAGAAAGTGTTGTCCTCACACGCGATCGTAGTTCGACAGCGTCTGGTCTGCCCCTTTCACAGCTACTATCCACGTCCTCGGACGAACGGAGGGGGCAAAAACAAATGAAAACTTATCTTCAAACCTTCCCAGACTCTCTTGGTACAGCCCCCGTCGCAGCATTTTGACGAGAAGGCAGGTTTTTTGTCTCGTTTCTTCCAAAGGAACACAGGAATGCATGTCTGGCGCGGCGACTTCTGCCCACCGCCCCAGACCGGAAGTGCGTCCGGCGCGCCACCACCGCGGCGTGACGTAGGAGAGTTGAGTTGGTGTATAGAGTTAGTATCTATGAACTCTATGCCGCAGGCAGAGCCCGCACGGGAAAACTCCGAATAGGGTGCACGGCCGAGCTCAGCGCGCGCTCGGCCGTCGGCCGCTACCTCGGCCCTAACGAAACGTGGCCGACTACGCCAGTACGCCGCAGACGAACTGAGGGAGCGCTCGGGAAGAACGACATTCATGTTTTCGCATTCGCAATTCATAAGAAGCGTTTAGGTGTCCTCGGAACTTTTTGAGGCCCGGCCCGGTCCGGACCCGCTGACTCTGAGTCTTACCTGACTTGGACCCGGCCCGATGGGATGCCTGCCTGATCAAGGCTTAGATGTCAAGGCTTAGATGTCAAGGCTTAGAGCACTGCACGGGACCGGACCAGCCCGAAAGCCTGAGCCTGGCCCGGCCTGGGGCCGGGCTCGGGCCGGGTAGCACACATTTTCTAGGGTCCAAGCCAGGCCCAGGCTTAAACAAAAACAATTTCGGCCGTGGCTGGGCAGTCGTGTGCCGGAAATTCTAAATTATTGATAACAAAAAGTGTGCTCAGTGATCATTTAAGGTTCAATGAAAACAAACAAGCGAAATGCAATTCCACTACAACGCCGCTCAAAAAAAAAAAAAAAGTCTTGCATTTGGAAAGCTTTCACTTGGATAAAAGTAAGCATATATGATTCCACCAGCATAGTGGGAAAGTGCGGTCAAGAAAACGAGGGCACTCCAGTCGCAAGGTACAACATAAGTGTCTTTTTCCTCTGCTTTTCAAAAAAAAAAAAAAAGAAATGTGAGTTTGATTTTGCACTTTATGCAAGGGGCCTTACTATACCCCCAAAGATTAGCTAACTACCATGGATAATTTTATGCTTATAAAGCCTTTTTAAAAATGCTCTAGCGTGATTGAGATTGTTTCTTCACAAAAACATGTAGCGAGGAAAGTTCTCCGTGAAATGAATTGAACAACAAAAAGTCCAATACCTCTCAAAATATCAATTCAGTAAATAAAACATTGCTCACTTTTTTTCCCCCTAAATCATTTATGAAGTGCATATTTTGCCCATATTCTCCCAATACATCGTCTTTTTTATCGTGTCAAATTATCGTGTCAAAAAAACTCGGCCCAAGTTCAAAAGAAATTTAAAGCAAATATGATCGCTTTATGCTCAGAAAGTTTTTAGATTAAAGCCTGCAAACTTTTTCGGGCTCATGTGTACAATCTGCCGGGCTCGGGCCGGGCTCAAGCTTCTGTCTAAAAATTCTGCCGTGCCCGTGCAGTTTCTCTTCCTGGTCGGGTCGGGCCGGGCCTAGAAATTCCGGCCCGTGCAGTACTCTATCAAGGCGTGCCTCATCTCTTCAATTCCAAGCTGCCCTGAGAAGGTGGTGGTGCATTTGATTCGTTTCGCCTAATTTAGATAAAAGGCGCTGTCGAGATGTTATATATCGGGATAAATATGCGAATATCAACGTAGTCATTTTAATAGAATTCTTCAAAAGATGAAGATTTTTTTTTTTAATCTAAACGATTAATGCGTTAGCATTTTCTTTTCAACGTTTTAGAAAGTGTGCTATACGATTGCCGAAGCCGGGCCCGGTCCCGGAGACAACCTGTGCTACCCGGCCCGGGCTTTCGGATTGGCCCGGCCCCGTGCAGAGCTCAACTCTGGCTTACATTGCGTTCCGTACTACTCCGTGGCTCACCGTTCGGCTTTCCTCTCCCGCTGTCTCGGGTTGCATACGCCGTTGTTTGGGATCAATAGATCATGTTCGCTATACACTGCGAACACGATAATAATACACGGCAAGATATGGCCCTTAAAAAAACACTTCGTTTTCACGGGCCAAGCCGGGTAGGTGGCTTGCTTGTCCGTGTTCATAGTCTGAGAAGAGTAGGGCTGCCCCTTGTCCTGGTCACGTGTGCCATTAAGCGGTGTGGCAAGTGAGCTTGGATGCCTGGCTCCGGTGTTGCAGAATCGTTCTGACGAATGGTATGTGGAAAGTCGTCACTGGAAATCGGAAACGGTGAACCGTTTCGTTGACTCATGCTGCGAGAAGGGTTGAACTTTCTTGATGTTTTTGCGCGCCGGAGGCTATCGTCTTGATTCGTAGATATTCTCTTTGTCTCCTTGGGTGCATATATCTCAGCTGTTCAATCTGTACGCTTCCAGGTATTTTCGTCGTTCGTGCGAATCTCATATGTTCGGTTTCCTAGAGCTCGGGCGACGGAGCCTTTAGGCCATTTCTTGCCGTTCCTGTTATCTTTTGCCCACACTTTATTTATTTATTTATTTATTATTTATTTACAGAGTACCTACATCGCCTCGAGGGCATTATTGTAGGAGGGGCGGGAAATAACACACATACATAAAAACACAAAGTGATCACTTGTCCGCACAGATTAGATATACAGCCGAGAAAAAAATACACTGTTGTCCAAGGTGCTCACCACATCATCAGGCAGCAAGTTCCACTCTCTAATTGTCTTTACAAAAAAAGAATGACAGAAGCTGTTTGTTTCATAGGAATATTCAAAAACTTTTCTAGAGTTATAACACCTAGCTGAAACATACGTTGGCCCGAAAAGATACTCATTCTTATTAATACCAGCATTATTATAATAAATGCGATGGAAAAACTTCAATCTTAATTTTTGCCTTCGAATGCTCAACGGCTCCCATCCCAGCATGGTTTTAACCTCTGTCATACTAGCGTATGGATCGTAGTTGTTACTGACAAATCGCGCTGCTTGATTTTGAAGTTTCTCTAATCTATCGATCAGATACTGCTGGTATGGATCCCATATAACGCACGCATAATCAAGCATTGACCTTACGTGCAAGAAGTAGAGTTTCTTTTACGTCTCGGGACGCGTGTTTGAAATTTCTACGGATAAAAAACAACATTTTACTGGCCTTATTAATTGTGTAGTCAATATGTTTATTCCATTTAAGTGATTGGTGAAAATAAACGCCAAGATATTTACACTCAGAGACATTGCCGATTGTCAGGTTTTTGATAGTATAACTTGTAAAAAATTTAGAGACGTTTCTAGCAAAATTAACGAGGTTACATTTTCCAATATTTAGGCTCATGTTCCATTGGTTACATCAGTATTCAACCTTATCTAGATCGCTCTGCAGGATCTCGATGTCTCTCGTAGAATTTATTTCCCTGTAAATAACGGAATCATCAGCGAAAAGTTTTATTGTCGACTGAATATTTTGTACAATGTCGTTAACATAAATTAAAAACAGTAACGGTCCAAGAACACTACCCTAGGGGACCCCTGAAGTCACGAAAACGACTGAGGATTTACTTCCATTTAAGACAACACATTGCTCACGGTCACTTAAGTAATTTCGTATACAATTTAGTACCTTACTATTAATATTTATAGAGGTTAGTTTTATCAGTAGAAGGTTGTGTGGTACCGTGTCGAAAGCTTTGCTGAAATCTAGAAAGACTGCGTCTACTTGCGTATTTTTGTCATTTGCTTTTAATAGGTAATGCTGGAACTCTGCTAACTGCGTGTTGCATGAAAATCCACTCCGAAAGCCATGCTGGGATGGAGTAAAAAAGCTAAAGCTATCAAGATATTTGAACATTGCGCTATATAAAATATGCTCAAAAAGCTTAGAGCAAACTGACATTAGTGATATAGGCCTATAATTTTTTACAATTTTCTTATCTCCGGATTTAAAAACAGGAATCACATTCGCCGTTTTCCAATCTATTGGGACCAACCCCGTCTCAAGTATCGTTTTAAATATAATAGACAAGTACTGTGATACAATCTCGGAACACTTAATGAGAATAACAGGTGATATACCATCAGGGCCAGTAGCCTTTGACTGATCTAGGCCGCGCAAAAGAGAGGCAATACCATGAACATCAATATCAATATCCGCCATCATGCCAGTAAAACAACTATTCGGTGATTCCACATCATACCCAGAGAGTCCCGGAGAAAATACCGATTTAAAGTAGGAATTGAAGCATTCTGCCTTCTCCACATTTTCCTTTAACATTTGGCCGTCAACATTAAGAACTGGGAGAGAAATATCGTCTTTCCTGCATGACTTCACATATTTCCAGAATACCTTAGGGTTTCGTTTAAGATCGCAGTTTAGCCTGGTAAAAAATGACTGCTTAGCTAACTTTAATGTTACTTTTAATTGATTATTAATATATTTTAACCCTTGCAAATTAAAGACAGAGTTATCTTTACGACGTTTTTTGTAAGCCCGCCTTGCTTTCCCCAGCAGTTTCCGTATTTCGGCATTAAACCAAGGTTTTTGTTTACGCCTTTGCCGCAAAGTTCTTGAAGGTACAAAAGCCTCAACTAATTCCAATATTTTATTGCGAAACAAAATCCAAATATCCTCTGTTGTACAAGACTCAGATAAACATGAAAAAGTTAGAATATGTCTGTAAAGCATTATTGATGGCGTCAAAATTACCCTTTTCATAGAGGAGTACTCTGCGTGGCTCTTGTTTCTGTTCAGGTACGCCTGATACATTCAACTCGGTAACAACAACATCGTGATCACTTATTCCAGGATATACCTGGGCGCTAGAAACAATCTTTGGGTCATTGCATAAGACGAGATCTAAAACTGCCGTCAGTCGAGTCGGCTCCATGACATACTGAATCAGACCAAATGTATCTATCAATTCTGTGAACATAGAATAAACACGCGATTTGCTTCTTGCCGTCGTCCCACTTAACCACGAAAAGTCTGGTAAATTAAAGTCGCCTCCCAGAAAGACGGTGTCTGGTATCACCGATGACATATCTGAGAGTAAAGAAATGCTTGTTTCATTTCCGTCTGGCGGACGGTAGATAGTTCCAAACACCACAGTGTTCCCTTTGGGAAAACGAACGCGACACCACACCGACTCAGAGTCATTCTCAAATTTAACTGCACAGCTTCTCCACCAAGATGAAACCAGCAAAAAGACTCCTCCTCCGTGTCGATGTCTGTCTTTACGATATACCGTAAATCCCGGCGGAAAAACCTCAGTGTCAGAGACCGTATCGTCCAACCAAGATTCGGTCCCCATAACAATCTGTGGATTAAAAGTCATTATTAAAGATGCAAGCTCATCAACTTTACTCATGATGCTACGGCAGTTCACAACCAGAACCGTAGGTTTCTCTGGCATTTCAACAATGTCATCTTTGCTTGGTCTGTTGATAGGAGGTAGGTGTCGTCATTCTGCTATGATCTCGGAATTAGTCGGCCGATGCAGGACTGGTTGACACGTGTCGCTGTCCCAGATAAACGTCTGCCCATTTATTACTATCTTATCATGGTTCAAATAGACCCGGTTTTCTTTATTTTGCCTTTTCTCTTTTGCGTAGTTTCAGAGTTGCCGTCGTTTTTCTTGAACTAGGAGACTGAAGTCTTCCGAGACGCTGATTGGGGTATTTTTAAACCTAAATGCATTTCGCCTCACATTTTCTCTGGCTTTCCAGCCAGCAAAATGCGCAACGATAGGCCGATTTTTTCCATCTTTAAATGCTCCCACGCGGTGGGCTCTTCCGATCTCAACATTGTCGATAGATAACGTTTCTTTACAGATGTCCCTTATTCGTCTCTCAGATTCTTCCCATGTCTTTTTTCTGGAGTTGTCGGGAACACCAAAAAAAGCTAAGTTAGATCGTCGACTTCTATTTTCAAGGTCGTCTAATTTGGCTTCAAGTTTAAACTCACTTTCTTCAACATGTGCCACGCGTCTTTCTAGTACCTTTGTCTTTGAAATTACGCCATCAATCTTATTCTCAAGATCAGCTTGCCTTTTTTCTATGCCTGTTAGCTTTCCTAAAACAGTTGCTTGTCCAGACTGCAATTCTAAGAGTATGCTTTCAATTTTTGCCAACTGTTCAGTTTCAGCCTTAGACATGGGACCGGGGTTTGATTCTACGTCCCCTGCCAAGAGGAGCAATGCTTCCGTGAACAAAAGACAGGAGTCGAAGAACAGGAATGTTAACTCATCAATTACCCCGACACCAAAAAGATAAGAACACCAGTGCAGGATGCGTTTGTTGATAGGGCACGACACTCTCACGAGCAGTAGATTACTTGTTCGATAGCACTTAGAGCATTCCAAGTAACCAACCTGATACATGAAGCAACGTGAGTACGGGCCGAAAAGAGTGCCGTGCCCCAGTGGTGCCGGACGAGGTAGCTCCCTTTTGTGGCTGTGGTGGGGCGGATCCGGAAGTGTCCCTCGGAGCCTAGCCATCTGCCGGTCTTCAAGGAAACCCAGAAAAGTTTCTGTAGCCTCCGCTGGCTCGAATGGGCTGCCGGTTGACATTGTCGCAAATCCTGATAGTGGCGTCCATGGCTCCGAGATGGGAAACGCCGCCGCCCCGTCGAAGTTCGCCGCGACAGCAAGGATCCCGGCGAGCACCTGATACATGAAGCAACGTGAGTACGGGCCGAAAAGAGTGCCGTGCCCCAGTGGTGCCGGACGAGGTAGCTCCCTTTTGTGGCTGTGGTGGGGCGGATCCGGAAGTGTCCCTCGGAGCCTAGCCATCTGCCGGTCTTCAAGGAAACCCAGAAAAGTTTCTGTAGCCTCCGCTGGCTCGAATGGGCTGCCGGTTGACATTGTCGCAAATCCTGATAGTGGCGTCCATGGCTCCGAGATGGGAAACGCCGCCGCCCCGTCGAAGTTCGCCGCGACAGCAAGAATCCCGGCGAGCACCTGATACATGAAGCAACGTGAGTACGGGCCGAAAAGAGTGCCGTGCCCCAGTGGTGCCGGACGAGGTAGCTCCCTTTTGTGGCTGTGGTGGGGCGGATCCGGAAGTGTCCCTCGGAGCCTAGCCATCTGCCGGTCTTCAAGGAAACCCAGAAAAGTTTCTGTGGCCTCCGCTGGCTCGAATGGGCTGCCGGTTGACATTGTCGCAAATCCGGATAGTGGCGTCCATGGCTCCGAGATGGGAAACGCCGCCGCCCCGTCGACGTTCGCCGCGACAGCAAGGATCCCGGCGAGCACCTGATACATGAAGCAACGTGAGTACGGGCCGAAAAGAGTGCCGTGCCCCCACTTGGTCGTTCTTATGTGGGTGTCGTTCTTTAGAGTAGCGCGAGGCGTGTTGCTTCGGCTGTTTGGATCGCACTCTATCGGTTATTCATGGTCTAAGAAGGTCGAACCTTGCGCAAAATTTTTCTCCTCTCATCGTCCGGGCAGGTTTGTTGAGCCAGTTGTCATGTGCGGCGTCGTCCGGTGTGTCACCAACAAGTTACGGAATCCATAATTCATGGCCAGCCCCGACTTCAGGCTTGCGTTGGTAGGCTTTTTGAATGTTCCAACGAACTTCCTTTCGCACCATTAGCTGCGGGGCGGCTGGGACAGGCGAACGCAGCTCCCGGCGTTCTGAAAAATACCCTAGAGGCCGGCACCGTCGTGCATATGTAACTACCCGTACAAATTGGCCACCGCAAAACGTGGCATTTTGTCGCCTCTCCGTCGTGTGAAGTTAGGGTAATGCATTACGGGAGCAACGGTCTTTGTCTAGCGGGTTCGGATGCGCCGGAGTCGCCGGAGTTCTGCCAGTTCTTCTAATTGTGGGGTGACGACGGTGACGGCAGTGATGGATCGGCTGGATCGCCCTTGTCGGTCCGCTAGTTTTGGTTTGTCTGAAGGAAGTCGCGGTGGCGCGTCTGGTTACAGACCAAGTGTGAATGATGTCTGGAAGGAACTGTTCTGCAAGATGTTGCGGCAATTCTAAGAAGACGCCAAATGTTTCTATGATGCTTCTCCCAATCAGGTCACAGGTATGGTTCAGGTTCGGAGCTAGGTACTTTAGTTCGTTACTGCGAAGTCCGGTGAACGTAAGTTCTTAGCGTATGTTATTATTATTAATTTAAGGTACGAGAGATGGGCATCGTATGCCAATTCGCCAAAGATCACAAGAGAACGAAAGAGCGCTATCTCTGTTCAGCTCATTTTTCGGTGGACGCATTTATAAATAAGAAGCGCTTTGAAAACAACGCCGTACCTTAACTTTAATTTTTGCACTATTGACCTTTGGCTGAGCAGAACTAGAGCTTGAGATAAGACTTGTTTCAGCTTTTCTTCCTTCCCATTTTTTTTTCTTTTGTTGATCCGAAAGGGCTGAGAATAATGGTTCTTTGTTTCTCAACGGCAGGAAAGAAAGGATAGGTCCCTTTTGGCCACCGGAAAGTTCGTTCTAGTATGTACATTTTAATTAAGTTCGGCGTTTTAATATTTACAAACAAATGCACCGCCTAATTAACCCCCTTTGCGTTTTTTACAATTTATTTGCAAGGGTCTGGATTAATACAGACCGCATGGCTAGTTTTGTTTGCTCTCTTGCTGTGTCGTGTGGTATGTAAATAATCTTATACTATAAAACTCAGTGTAATTATTTCTAGGTTTGTGTTCATATCCGTACGTTGTGGTATGCAAATAATTCAGAGCAATCATTTCTATTTTACCCTGTTCTCGCACAAAAAAGGAAAAAACAATGAAAATCACACGAAAAATCCCTTTTATATTTTTATGCGTGCAAAGAGTTAATTGAAAGCAGAAAGAAAGGGGATAAGGGAAGCGGTCGGGCGCAAGCCCATTCCCCGCAGAAGGCTGGCCACATGGCGCAAGCCAACGCCCGATTCAAAGGAGTCAGCCGTATTAATCTAGCCACCCATTGTTTTCATTCATCGGACTACTTGCGCCCCTTGGGGCAAGCGTGGTGCATACATTAAGTACCCCTATAAAACCCGTTCTCTTTCCGCCCAACTTTGACCGTGGCGCACCCTCTCTTTTTTCTCTTCTCCCTTCCTCCTCCTCTCTCTCCCTTGCTCCTTGTCTGCATTTCAATAGCCAAGGCTACGGCTGCGTGAGCGTGGCTGGGAGGTGAAAACAATTGGACGCTCCGTTTGTTGTCAAGAAATCCTTGAACTCTCTTAATAGGAATTGTGGGCCATTTTCTGTCACAATCCGTTTTGGCAGTACATATCTTGCAAAGAGAGTTAAAAATAATCTTAAGGTGGATGCCGAAGTCGTCGAGGTCATTGGCACTACCTCGGGCTATTTTGGGTATGCATCTATGATCAGCAAGAAATTCCTTCCTTAAAAGGGTCCTGCGAAGTGTGCTTTGCAGGCGTTGCCCTTTCCTTTTTAGGTATTCCCACAGTTGTATGGGAACTTCGGGTGCCTCGCTGCTCACTTCCTGACACGGTGGCCAACTCCGGATCATCGTTTCGATGTTATGATCCAAAAGTGTCCAGCAGAGGTGCTGGTCCGTTCATTTTTGTCATCCCCAAATAACCTTGGTGCAACTCGTTCAGGACCTACTTTTGGTACCTCGTGGGTACGATGACGCTTGTGTTCTCCAGATTAAACAGTCGCTCTTCACCGTGAGTTCCGTTCTGCGATAGAAGTAATGCTTGAGGCAGACTTGGACGTAGTTCAACTACTCAACTCAAGCTACTGTAGTTTAACTACTTTTTCGAGTAACTTAATAACTTTCAATTACAACTTGATTTTGGTAATTAGTAGTTTAATTTAACTACTCTAACTACTACTCAAATTACTCACTATTTTCGAAATCTAGTGCTCATGTTCCTCATCACGAAAGTTTGAGCGCAGAAATGAATAAGACGCCGGCAGATGGAGTGGCATTCCCGAACAAGGGGACCCCTTGTTCGGGAAGGCGTCCTTGGGCCAAGGTGGCGACGAGCAGCCAAAGCATAACACCGGCGCGCACGAACGCAGAAAGAGATGCTTAACAAGCCTTCGTCGGGTATTCCTAATCCGGTAATGCACGCAGGCGCCGCGTTTCCAGCTGCAACCGTGAAAGGCGGGAACACTCCGAGGGCTGTTATTGTTTTCGTGTTGTCTCTCTTTAGTAAGTTCTGACTCACTCAAGCGGTAGGTTCCACGGGGGGTGCCACTGGAATGACCTCGCAGCTGGGCGCCTGTTCCAATGGTCGCCTCGTCGTCAGCGCATACTCCCTTGCCAAAGCCGGGCTCCCCCGCGCACAAACGCAGACACGAATAATCCGTTCATGGGAGCTCGTTCCCGCTTCCAGCTGCAGCTGTACGAGCGACGATGCTTGTTCACGTAATCGTTCGCATCCTGCCGACCTTTAGTGCCTGGGAGACCTCCTCTTTGTTAAAAACGATTTACTTCTCAGGCGTGTCTGGCGCGTCAGAATATTGTAGTCGCCGGCGAGGATTGCAAGTTACCCTTGAGAGATCCTTTTGTTGGATCCGGCGTCAGCGGCGAAGTATACTTCGGTTAATCTTCTCTTAAACCAAAACAATTTTGTTTTCTCAGTAGCGTAGCACTAGCACTACAACGAAACGCGCAGTCGTCCGGATGATCTCATCGTCGTGGCTCGAGACTTGAACCCTTGACGGACTGGTGCACTCGCTCAGCGTACTCTCAGAACGTCGTCGGAATAAAGAGGGGCCAGTCATAGCAATCTCAACTTGCCAAAGAAGAAAGGAAAAAAGGAGAAAAGTTTGTTATAAAAGACCTACTACCCGACGCAAACCTCACATATTTCGTCATGGACACGATGCCGACACTCGCTTACCCGACCCTGCACAGCCTGTTTCTCAAATTCAACGGTGCCGTTCCATCCAGCGTGTCGGTGGAACGTCTTTTTAGCTTGGCTGGGGACGTCTTTAGAAGGAAAAGAGGAAAACTTCCCTATCAAAAACTTTGAAAGTCAATTGCTTCTGCGAGTGAATAAACTATTTTGGTGAAAACGCAAGCCATAAATAGACTGCATTTATTCTAGGCTCGCAGGGTTTTTTATTGATCAAAACTACTGTTCATTTTGCTACCACAAAAATATAAAAAAGTAACTTCGAAAGTAACTTCAAAGTAACTCGCAGCTTTTCACAGTAATTAGCAGTTCACTCAATTACTATTACAAATGCGTAATTTCTACTCTACTCCAACTACTTTTGGCGTCGATACTCAATAACTTAACTACCTTTTTTGAGTAATTTGTATATGTCGGGCTTGAGGTCCTCTGAATTCCCTTTTCTCGGCCATCCTTTTATGGTGAGCCTTAAGACCTTAAACAACAGAGTGTAATTTCGCGTCTCTCTGCTTATCTGCCTATGTCAGTGCTAGTACTTGAATCTTTTCTCAGTGAAAACATTTAATTTCTTCTATTCTTGTGGTTTCTTATTTTGTAGAGCCCTTGTCAGTCATTGGGTGTCTTAACAACATGTCTGCAATACGTTTTTGTTGGTTGACACATACTTTACGTTGAAGTCATACCCTGACACTCTGATTACCCATTGCTGCATCCTTGCTGCAACCGTGCCTGGTATTCCGTCACTAGGATTGAAAACCAATCCCACAGGATTGTAGTCAGTTCAAAGCGTGAAGTGGTGTCCAAACGAATACTGGTGAATTTCCTTTACACTTTCAACTATGCTCAGCGCTTGTTTGTCGATCTGAGAGCGGTTGCACTCACCTTTGGAGAGCATTCTTGACATAAAGGCAATCGGTCTCCGTTGCTTGTTGGGTAGTACGTTTTTAAGTACTGCACCTATGTCATGGCTCGATGCGTCAAAGTACAGTAACAGAGGAAGTGCAGGGTCACAGTGCACTAGCACGGTCTGCTTGGTGAGTAGCTTCATCGCTTCGTTGAAGGCCCTCTTGAATAATATCGACAATTCCCACCTTTTATCTTTTTGCGGCAGTTCATGTAGTGGATGACGGATGTCTGATGTCGGCTGTGTTGCTGATGAACTTTCCATAGCATCTCAACAGCCCCAGAAATCCTCTGAGTTCTTTTTGGTCTTTTGGCGTTTCGCTTGTAGGATCGCATCCAGCTTCTTTGGATTTGGGTGGATCCCTTTCTCGCTTGCCTACGATGTATCCTTGACACTCGATAGTGTCCTGCATGAAGTATCGTTTTTTCTTTTTTTAAGCGAAGTTTACTTTCCATGAGTTTTTATAGTACGATATCCAGCATGTGTAGGTCATGTTCATCGTTCTTGCCCGTTACCACGATGTCATCCTGAAATGCACCTCTGTAGGACAAGTTCCCGGCGAGTTCTTCGATTACGCGTTCGAGAACAGCTGATGCTGCTGTTATTCCGAATGGCACTCTGTTCACCGGGTAGAGCCAAGCTTTGTGTGTGTTGATCGCAGTGAGATTTCTCGATTCTTCCACTAAGGGGATCTAGAGGCAGGCTTGTCTTCAATTCAGCTTGGTGAACTTCTACCCCTGAGCAATCTTTACAAGAATATCTTCAGTCTTCGGTAGTGGTGCCTATCTGGCTTCAAAGATGGGCTGATAGTAACTTGACAATCCCTACATATCCGCACTTGCCCACTCGCCTTTATCGTGACGCACGCATCGACAGCGGCTCTCGAGAGAACACTTCTTTGCTCGACTTGAATAGCTTTTCAGAGCATCGGATCACTATACCCGATTAAAAAGCTGCGTCGTTGGCCGAACATTTCTGAAAACTTGCATCAGTTCCGAACAATATTCAGATAGCATAACATTAGAGAATAGCCTCATGGCTCACCATCTTACCGCGGATATTGCTCCATCGTGTGGTTGCCGTATTGCCTCGCAATTTCACCAGTTCACGCCACCACGAGGTAACCTTATGCATGAAGCTGTAAGAGAATACGGCGCAAGATCACCAGGGAGACTGCACAAAGACTTCACAAACGAACAGCTCCATACTACGTAGACTGCTACTTGTGTTCGGACCTATCTTAACTGAATAACAAGTTTGTGTTTTTACTAACAATTCAAGACCATTTTTAACTTCGAGTCGGGAACAACCCAAGACGCTACAGTGATGACCCGGTTTTCCCAATGCGACCACCAACAACCGCAGCTCAGCCATGCCGGGCGAGGAGCCCCTCTCCGGCACCGTCTCCGCAGTCACCCTCAAGCTTCCTCACTTCTGGTCAGCGGACCCGCTGCTGTGGTTCATCCAAGTCAATTCTCAATTCGCCACTCGGCGAATTACAGCGGAAATGACGAAGTTACACTACGTCGTGTCCAGCAACTCTCGAACCATAGTAACAAAGGTGTAGAATGCGCTGCTCACACCACCAGCTGTCGATTTCTCAAACACGCTAAAGGCACAGCTGATCCGCCGGACAAGCGCCTCAGAGGAGAAACGCCTACAGCAACTCTTGACCACAGAACTTGGGGACCGGACTCAAACGCAGCTCTTGAGTCGGATCGAGCAGCTCCTCGGGGACAAAACAGCAACCATCGACGAGTCCCTCCTTCGTGAGCTCTTCCTTGCAACAGCTGCCGAGAAACATACGGATGGTGCTCGCATCGGCGGGGGATGTCGGCCTCGACAAGATCGCCGAGCTCGCGGACAAGATAATCGAGGTCGCGAAGTCGTCGCCCAACATCTCAGCGGTCCACATCCAATCCAGTTCAAACTAGGTGTGTGAACTCCGTGCCGAAATCGCTCGTATCGCTGACCTTGTGGCGAAGCTTCAAGATTCTTGCGGCCGCCGCACATCCCGCGGTCGTTCTCCCGCCCACCGCCAGCCTCGCTCCTCCTCCCGTACGGACTCTGGCTACGTTTACATGAATGCGATCGTAGCGCATCGAATCGAGCAGGGACCAACGACACGCAGCCTGTCCTCTTACTTCTTCCTCTTCTACCCGACTGCTACCAATCGAAATCGCGAAATCTCGACTCGATGCGCTACGGTCGCATCTATGTAAATGCAGCCTCTGACTAGTGCTGGTACCATCGACGTTTTGGCGCCGATGCTGGCAAATGCGAGCCCCCTTGCACTCAAGCGGAAAACACCAAGGCCGAGCACTGATGGAGGCAAGTGCTCCCGCCGATCCCTGCATTCGCCGATCTTCGTTTTTTGTGACGAATCGCTACTCTGGTGCTCGCTTCCTCGTGGACACCGGGCCGAGGTTAGTAGAGAGCTTTAGGGAACCGGAACAAAATACGATCGATAAACAAAAACGATCGTTACCTTGAATCGGGCGTGTGGACCGATCGTGTGCCTTGGAACGGCTTTGGGGGAACCGTATTTGCAGACGATAGCAGACGATCGGTACAGGTCGCGCCCCCTGGCAACGGAATACTGCATCCGCCTCATCGAGAAAATACAAATTTGCTTGTTTGTACAAATCGCAGAAACTCAAGTAAAGATAGCACCCCAAATATATAGAGAACCTAAAACATTGCATACCTATTTATAGTTCGTCTCGTTTTTTTACTGGAATGAATGCGCTTGCGTAATACAAAACCTGGCGCACCAGGGCGTGTCGCCGCTGGCACTGCGAAGCTCTAAAATGTTCGCCTGCTGAAGAAGCAGACGAGCTTTCCGACAAGAATGGCACTCGATCTTTTTGACAGTGACTTGGAGTTGGCTCTATTCGGCGAAAACAATTTAGAAAAAGTTATTTTGTACGACTGTCTGTGCACTAGGAGTAGGCGCTTGTTGGCGGCAAGGTATGGGACGTTCAATCTGGCGTAGCTTTTAAGTAATAAAAGAAGTTGTGATACCACGAATGATGTGCGGATACAACGAATAATGTGCCACCATATTTTTTTTTTCTTTTAGTTGACCACATTTATATATTCGGGGAATAAAATAATGCCTCGACCGTACATGGTAACTTGTTTTCTAATAAGTCATGCGTTCTCAGCGGGCAAGCTTTGGTGTTTTGCAATAACCATATATGATGTTTACACCAACCACGTCCTGATATGCAGAAACGTTGCCGACAGCAAACTCGATCTGGCACAAGAACACGCTCGCGCGCGCTTATCATCAACATTCGAGGTCGTCTGCTAGCGATCCTGTCTCTTTCCCTCGAGGCCCACTGCAGGGTCGAGTATTAAGAAAGCTATGGACAAATAAAACTAGAAATATTGAATCGCGAAGAAAATACAAAAATAACCAAAATATACTCACTTTCTCAAGTTGATGCGGTCATTTTTCTTGTACAAAGTTACGAGGAGGTCAATCCATTCCTTCGCTCCTCGCAACGAGAAGTTCTTTTTCGACGCTGCGTTTAAGCATTTAAGGACGTCATTCCAAAGAGCTGGAGTAAATAAAGAGTGGCGCCTAGCACCTCCCGAAGTAGAAAGATGCTGTCGTCTGCTGTAAACCGCTTGCGAAAAGGAGGCGGAGGGACGGAGGTAGATGCGGCGCTCATGTTGCTCTTTTACGGTACAGATAGCAGACGATCACGGTCGTACGCCCGCGTACCGATCGTTGCGTCGTGTACGGTACGACCACGAAGAAAATATAAAGGAAAACCTGTAACTTTACTGCTGTGCACTTATTAAATACATCACCTAATATTCGAAGGGCTTGTTTTATAGGATATGTGTGATTAGCATTTGTACAGAAATTTTTAATTCATGCAACATTTTTAAACTGAAAAGTATCCAGAGCCTTGATGCAGAAGGCTGTTGCTCATTGTGTTGCCACTACAGATAATCCTCAGTCATAACACCAGCTGGGAAAAACGGTGATAAGTGCTCGAAATGCACATCCAATGTTTGTATAAAAAAAAAAACTTATGATATGAAAAAAAAAAAAAAGAGGTGCACGGGCCAACGGGTTCGAACCCTCCATTACCGCTTCCCTACGAGCTCAAGAAATAGGCACTCCAATCCACTGAGCTACTGATCAGACGATTTTTGGCTTTGCTAAACGTTTATCTATTTCTATTGAAAAAGTTTTATTGCGTTTTGTTCTTTATTCTTTTTCTTATTTGCTGACTCAAACTTTATGGACTTGCTGTCACACATGGCGCTCCTGCCAGGCACTGCCACGAGTTATTTTCTTCATGTTTGGAGCCACGGCACGCTCTCTCCGCCAGCGGAAGAGCCGTTTTGCTAACCAAGCGAGACTGTCCATGTGGGCCATTGGTCGTGCCGGTCGTGCCTTACGGTTTGACCAGCGCATTACGGTAAGATCGCAGAAGACAAGCGCATGCGCAGTTCGTACCGGAGGGCCCATCGTACCGTATCGGATGCGCAAAAACGGTTCCCTAAAACTCTCTATTGTCATCTCCGCAACCGTACAAGTAAACCGGTACCCCAGCACGTCGCAGCAACAACGCGGCCATTTCGACGCTCGGTGCGCGTTCCCTGGCACACGATATCGGACTACGGAGCACTTTTTGCTGGGTTTTCATCTGCGCGGCGATTTCGCACGCAATTCTAGGCGACTATACTGCCGAGTGCGCATGGATAAGGCAGTTCGTGGATGAAAGTGGGGTTTGCCTTCTAACGGCGCGTGTAAAAGTAAGGGTACCGTTGGTGCTGTGCGCAGTGGCGGCGGTGTGTCGAAACCTTCCGGGGTTCAAGACTTTTTTGTTCTTAAATCGGTCAGACGCAATGCTGAGGGCGAAGGGTTCGAGCTTTTCGGAGGTCACCGCTCAGTCACTAGCCACCACCTAGGTGCGCGAGCATGCAGCATTGCCGGAGACCGCGGACAGAGGTAAGATGGAACGTGCTAAAACATCCCGCAAAGTCGGGGCAGGCGTCCTATCCGAGCCAGGTGTACTAGAGACGCGGCCTTGCGGGGGTGTCATCCATGACGCCGCGAAATGGAGTATCAAAGCGAGTGGCGCGATGCTTGGGGCGGGGGACTACTGTTTTCACACCGCGAAAGGGTTTTTCTAGCGCACCACGGACTGTTAAGAAATCGAGGTTGGCCGAAAAGGAAGGTGGCCCAGCTTTGAAAGCTAGGAAATTGCGGTGAAATAATGTGGCGTTACAACGTTGCTCAGAGGTTGTGCCTTCCCACCCTGGTGACTCGAACGGAGTAGAAACAATTCTGCGGGTTCATAATCAGGCGGGGAATATGCCGAGCGAGCATATTCTTTGTTTGGCTTATGAAACTGCGCGCGTGTCTTTTCAGGAGGTGTATCAAAAGGGGGTATCGAATTCATGTTTCCGACGACGGGTCCCGACTCTCGCGTTTCGGAGTAAACTCGCGAGGGAGCCGGGGTCGGGCAGGCAAGAGCTAGATAATAGTTCGACTTCGTCGCGGGTTCAGACGGGCCTCGCAAACTGCTCTTAGCATTTTAGGGAAGTTCAAAAGTTTTGCGTTTCGTGTTGTTGCGTTGCCACTTAATGGTATTTTGTTCGGCTACAGCACCTGCACTGGTTGAGAGCTTTTCTGAACAAAATTTTGACGCCAAGTGCTCCATGAATGAAAGGAGTGCTTTATATTTGATGGAAATTTTATTTATGTAAAATGTATCTATAGTTTAAAGGATCCCTTGAGTGACCGTTTTTTTTTTCAATTTTAGCAGTGTATGTTAAAGAGACAAAATATGTGGTATATTTATAACAATCTGGCGGATTCCAGGGTTGGCTGCGCACTTGCAGTCCTGCGACCTTAGCGAATCTGTGGCCAGACCGCCGTTTGTCTCATCTAGCCCACTGACGATCTCCCTTCAAAATGTGACTGCTGCAATTCAAGAGAGACACTCGGCGAGCGACGATGGTTCTTCGGATTACAACGTGGGTTGCAACCGTTTGGGTCTAGGAGAACTCGTCACAAGCCAACTCGTCACAGCCAACTCGTCATAGGGGAACTGGTCACAGCGGGCATCTCGTCATAGGCCATCTCGTGCACGGGGAACTCGTAACGGCGGAGAACTCGACTTTCGTCAAAATTTGTTTGTCGCAGGATGCGCCTCCGAGGCTTCAATTTTATAATAGGTGGTATTGGACTTAGGGCTCCCTGTTCAGCCCCATCTGGCTATTCGCTTCTGTTCAAGCAAATGGGGTCTGCATGGCTGACGAGTATACCAATTTGACTGCACCTTTCCGGAGACGTGTTGTATTTAATGCGCACAAAGCAGCAGGGATTTTGAACATGACAAAAACCATAAAAACATCAATCAAAACTTCGTTTATTTGCAAAACGTGACAAGTGGTTTTCTAAGAAGGAATGTCCCGAGTTGACTTACAGCCGTACATTGCGTGCGATGCATCTCAGTGTCGAGAGCGGCCGAGCTGCGTCGTGATCGTACAAGATTCGTGAAATGCGCTCATTGAGTACCCGGTACTTCGCGGCCATGCCGGAGGGAGGTTGACTAGCGTCCAGCTGCGCGATCTTCATTTCTTGCAAAGACTGCTCTCTCTGCAGGCATCCAAGGAATGACCATAGGTTAGGCCTGCTGCAGTTGATGTTTGGAAAGAGTCGGTGGTGAGCGGCTAAAGCCCAACAAATAAAAAAGGTTGCTCAGCGTATAGCAATGGCACAAACCTGGAAGCTGCGGTGCCAAGCTTCGGCGGCGTTGTTTGTGCGCGGAAGGCCCTCCAGAACAGATGCGTGGACAGACCAGACACTTGTCGGGAACATAGCAGACAACAATCCGTTCCGTCGACGACGTCCGATGTACGTGTCTTCGAAGTAGAGTGCAATAGGCATCGCGTCCGTTGAAAACAATGCCACGAGGTCCTCGAAGGCATCTGGAACCTCTGCAGGTGGCAGAAATGCCAAGGCAGGCAGCGTCCTCACCTGCGATTGCGTACGAATTTTAATATATTCATTAGTATAGCAATCATACCACGCAGTCGAACTTACCAAAACCGCGAAATCTTCGTCTGTTCCGTAGCATGTCTGGAAGCCAAGCTTGCACAGTTTGCGATACACGGCCTGGCATAGGTGGAAGAAACAGCCTTGAACACGCGCTTGCGGGAAAATGTTGCCAGTGGCGATGATAGCGGCGGACTCAAAGTCACAATACACCAGTTCCACCGCAGGCTGTGTCAGAAGACTTGAAAGTACTGTAAAAAGCCTGAAAAAGTGTCGGCAATATTAATCAGCCACATGATTTTACAGAGTTCCAATTTCAGAACTAGTCCTAGTACAAATCATACCTTTGATAGGTCTCTTCGGTCTTGTTTGGCAGGAGAGCGTACACCAAAGGAATGACCGCGTCTTTGTACATTCCATGCACGGTGTACACTTGGAAAAAAATGGATGGCGTAACTTTAAACGTTCCGTCCATAAACCAAGCTTTTTTCTTTTTTCTTTCTATATGTATATATACCTTCAAGCTAGAGTTTTACCGAGTGCACGCTTCGCTTTCCCGAATTTGAAGCGATATAAAAAAAAAAAAAAGCACTTTTTCCTTTTGAACCTTATCACCCCCTCACAAAAGTCTTCCCTCTAAAAACAATGAAAAATAGGGGTCACTGGGAAAGACTTCCTTCTTTTGAATCTTTGCATCCCCCTTAGAAAAATCTGCCCTCTAAAAGGAACTGTGAAAAGTGCTTACAATGAAAAAGTTGGGTCACGGTGAAAGACAATACACCCTTGTGGGTTTATCGAACAAGATAAAAAAATAAGTAAGAAATGTGACGAACGAACTGAAAGCATTTGACGACTTTTTCTGTGACGAGAAGGTCATTGCGACCACTTCCCCTCTTACGAGTTCACCTAGTACAAGATGCCCTCTTTGACCAGTTGACCTATGACAAGTTTTCCTGTGACAAGTTGGCTGTGACGAGTGGACCTGTTCCCCAACCGTTTCGACCTCTCTTTGTCCGCCTAGCGAGCGGGTTCGACTTCATGGCTGCGCCAACGACCACCCACCGAGTGACCAGAGTCTCGGACTTGGCATCCGGGAGCTGCACAGCATGCCGGCCGACTCGGCGGGGGTGGGGTGCCGCTTCCGGCTGACGCCAGCGTGTCGCCCGACACAGCAGACACAGCAGATACAGCGGGAGCTGACTCCCGCTGTGTCTGCCCCCGATCTCCCGCTCAAACCCGGGGAACCGCTTTCTCGGAATTCAGTTCGAGTGCTGACGGACGATGGACATAGGTTAAGACGTTTGGGTCTCGGTGTATGAGTGGGAAAGCGGCTCTGTTCCCGCGTTCTTCGGGAAACGGGACGAGAGAGATGCCTTGGCAGGGGTGTCACCAACTGGGAGGTTTGTGTCCGGCATGACTGCGGAGACGTCCCGCAACAAGAGTGCTCTTTCCACTTGCGGGTCCTTGGACAGGGAGCTCCTCGTCACTTCAAGGGGCTACATTAGCCGGTGCTCGGACTTCTAAAGACATTTCTCTTTTGAAAAACCTGAACCGCAACATCACGCTGTAAATATTCCCGTGTATAAACGTCTTCTTCCCTTCGCAGACGCTCCTTAGCCTCTTCAAAGTCATCCGCGCTCGGATGTGAGGGGATGCTTGGCACGGAATCATATTACAATCAAGGTGCAGGTAATCCAAGAGTCACCCCAGTCATCAACCAAGGAGTAACTCTGGGAGTTTCTCGGCATGAGAAACGTTTTCCCGTGCTGCGTAGAAAAACTCCACCCGCTGCACGGCATGCTTTCGGGTGCAAGGAACTCCAAAGCCGAGCTGGACGAGCGCACTACATCGGCTTTCGATCGTGCCTGAGAACTTCTCATCACAACGACCATGCTTGTGCATCCCAAGAAAGCAGTCTTACTTTCGGTGGCCATCGACGCTTCGGACAACGCTATCTGCGCTGTGATTCAATAGGAAGTACACAGATAGTGGCAGCCGCTTCCGTTTTTCCCCGGAAGCTAACTTCCACCAAGCAGTGTTACACTAACTTTAGCCGCAAGTTACTGGGGGTGTACTTGGCCTTGCGGCATGTCAGGTCCTATCATCAAGGTGGACAATTTTATTTGTGTTGACCGACCACAGGCCCCTTGTTCACGCCTTTCGTTCCCTGTGACCCAACGGTGGAAGGAAACTTTCTCAACGAGAGCTGCGACAAATATCACGTGTCTCAGAATTTACATCGGCCATCCGGCACGTACATGAAACAGAGAGCGTCGTGGCTGATGCTCTGTCCCGAATGGGCACCTGCACCAGCGAAACACTGGCTGTCGTCGATTTTGTAAAACTGGTAGCTGCATAGCGAAAGGACGACCTCCGTCCAACACCCAGCCGGTTTGTATTCCGTGATATTCCTCTACCTATGCACCCCATCGATCTAATACGCGACATATTTACTAGGTCGCCGCGCCCCTACTTGCCACTACAGTTTCGCCGCCAGATCTTCGATACCCTTCACGGACTTTCTCAGACCGGAATCAAGGCTGCCCGACACCTTATAACATCTCGCTTCGTGCGACATAGCATTAACAAAGATGTTCGACACTGGGCCCGCACATGCCTACTGTGTCAGCGCTGCAAGATTCAGCATCACACGGTCACACCCCTGGAAACCTTCGATCCACCTGAGATTCACTGTTCGACCACATCCACATAGATATCGTCGGACCGCTGCCACCTTTTCAGGGAAATGTTTACCTTTTGACTTGCATAGACCATTTCACTCACGAGCTGGAAGTCGTCCCTCTGCCCAAGATCACCGCGGAAACAGTGGCGTATGCTCTTGTTACCTACTGGATTTCGTGGTTCGGCAAGCATTCCACTGTCTCCACAGGCCTGGGCTGGCAGTTTGAGTTCAGTCTCTCCTCCGGCTTCACCAAGCTACATGTATCGGTGTATTAGCACTACTGCTTACCATCCCGCCATCAATAGCATGGTAAAACGCTTTCATCGCCAGCTTAAAGCCGCCCTCGAGGCCCACCAACGTCAAGATAGGATGAAAATTCTGCCCCTCGTTCTTCTCAGCAATCGGACATCCTCAAAATCCGATCTCGCTTGCAGGGTTGCGGAGTTGTTCTAGAGGACAACGCTTCGCCTCCCCGGCAAATTCTTCACATCCACGCAAGGCGACACCTGTCTGGACTTCACCAACTACATGATCCAACTACGGGAGGCCATGACAAATATTCGTGTCACTGCACCCAGCTAAAACCTCAGGTAATCCACCTACATTAGCCAGGACTTGGCCACCTGCACATGTGTCTTTCTGTGGAAAGGCGCAATGCGGAAGACCCTGCAACCGCCCTTCGACGGGCCACTTATGGTGTGAATACGAGGTTTAAAAAGAACACCACACTTGCGATTCGTGGGTGCAACAAGGTCGTCGCGTTGGACCGCGTCAAACCAGCTTATTTGGATAGCGTGCCAACTGACACTCCTGCAACTATACCACCCCACCCGGAAGTGCCGCCTAAACAAACAGTGCTCGAGCCGAACTCTCCTCCTCCTCCACCCGTCCACCCACAGTTCATCGCCCCGAACGTCCAGCAATCGGAAATCCAGACACGCACCGGCCGCCACGTGCACTGGGCACAGCGCCTGGGACATGCAGCTCTTGCGACACCCGCCACACCCTTCACTCGCTCACTTACTGCGAGATGAAAGTATAGGCTCAGATAACACCATTCTGCAAACGTTCACCTACTTTCTGGGGAGGGAGTACTGTCG